>NC_057812.1:476434471-477166076 GCF_018294505.1 Triticum aestivum
GGTAACAATAGTCCGGACCCGGCCAAAATGCCCGATACCGAACACTCTGACACAATCGGAGGCTCCGCCACCGAAATAACACCTTCAGCCCACGTAATAATGGCCATCGGAGAGCGTCGTGACCCGAGGCGCGGGCGCAGCAGCCCCAGAAGCTGAAGCAGGAGCAGCAGTTGAACCGGAAGCGGCTCCAGCCAGCACCGAAGCAGTAGCAGAATCTCGGAGGATCAGCGCCGACCTGCTCCTTGTCGGGATCACGGCTAGTTCTTCCTTCTCCTGGGAAGCGTCGGCCCCGTCATCATCAGGGAAGGCGCGGAGGATGTCAGCCTTACTCAGGGGGAGGTCTCCCCCGTCCGTTCGGGGGTCACCTCTGAGTCTTCCTCCTCCTCTTCTTAGACACGCCTCCTTGGGCGGCACGGTGGCTACCGCCTCTGGCGATTTCCGGTGATGGTCCGGTGTCTGGCGTGATGCCGTTTCTTCATCTTCCCTTCCCTTGCTGATCTCCCCTCTCGCCCTCTGTTCCCTATTCCCCTTCTCGTTGGTTTCCCTCTGCTATTCCTCTCTTACTCTTCCCGTCTTGCCCCATCCAGATCCCTTTCTCTCGTTTTCTTTGCTGCTGAGTCTTGGGCTCCATCAGGTCTCATCCCTCCTAGATCCCGTCCTCGCCTCCTCGTTCCAGCCTGATTCAGGGCGTCGCCGGCCCTCCGGGCCGGATCCAGGGTAGCTGCATATAGCCCTATTGCGCCTCGAGCGCTATGAGGGCCATTGCTTGGAATTGCCGAGGTATGGGCAGGGGACTCGGCAATGATCGTATGCTTTTCTTGGCCAACTTGATTCGTTCCACTAAAGCGCAGATAACTTTTGTCTTAGAAATCAAGTCTTCCAAAGTCTGTTCTGTTGATCTGATTAATAGGTTTGATGTTACTAATGCCTTTGTAGTTCCCTCTAGAGGTGCTTCGGGAGGTCTCTGGCTTATGTGGACTGATGATCTGAACATTACTGTTCATAGTGCTACCTTCCACTATATATTAGCTAATATAGTTCATCCTGCTTCTGGGGTTCAATTTTGTTTGATTTGTATTTATGGAGACCTGTACCACAAGCAAACTAGTGCCATTTGGAGTCAGATTTCCACTTTTGTCTATGATAATCTGGGTATGCCCATGATGTGTATGGGTGATCTTAATGACATCTTGTATGATACTGATGGTTGTAATGGTAATGTGAATTACTTTCGTATGAATGCTTTTCGCTCCCTTGTTAAAAGTTGTGGTTTTTTGACATAGGTTATAGTGGTCCAGCATACACTTGGCGAGGTAACCAACACACTTCTAAACCTATTTACCGTCGTCTTGATCGTTCTTTGGTTAATGCCGAGTGGTGCATGCATTACCCTAATACTAAAGTCCTCAATTTGCCTATTATTATCAGTGATCATGCTCCCATTTTAGTGTCTACAGAAGGAAGTTTTGTTAAGCCTAAGCAAGCTTTCAAATTTGAAAATTGGTGGTTGATGGAAAAGGACTTTGCCAGTTTTGCTAAATCTACTTGGAACAATTGTTCTCTAACCTCTTTTGCTGCCAAGACTTCTTCTTTGGCAGGTTCTCTCAAAGTGTGGTGCAGGAAAAAAGTCTCTACAATCAGATCTTTTGGAGCTACAAGGGAAGATTAATCAGCTACAACAACTACCATCACAGCAGCAGGACCATGCATTGGAGGCTGATCTCACTGTCAGGTATGAACAGACTCTCTCTAAGCTGAATCAGTTTTATAAACAACGCAGTAAGAAGGACTGGGCTGGGGCTGGTGATCGCAATACTAATTTTTTTCACCAAGCTGTTGTTAAGCGTAGAAAACGTAATACTATTTGCTCCATCAAAGATGAGACTAACATTCTTCATTTCAAACCTTCTGCTATCACCCACACGTTTGTCAATTATTTTCGTTATATCTTCTCTTCTTCGAACAATAATAGTGATAGACCTTATGTGTCAACCAAGTGGCCGAATGATCCTTCGGACCCAACCTATGCTCTTCCTGATAAACATGAGGTTTTGCAAATTCTTAAAGATATGAAGTTAAATGCTTCTCCAGGGCCAGATGGTTTTAATGTTGAATTTTACCTGGCTGCTTGGGATTGGATAGGAGATGAGATTACCCAGCTTGTTATCAATTTTTATTTTACTGTTGTTCTGCCTCCTCACATTAATGATACCAACATTGCTCTTATTCCTAAGAAGTTGGTTCCTCAAGTCCCTATGGATTATCGTCCAATTAGCCTTTGTAATGTTGTTTATAAAATTATTGCTAAATCGCTTGCTAACAGGATCAAGCCTCTCCTGCCTGATTATATAGATCCTTCTCAGCAAGCTTTCATTGAGGGTAGAAGAATTAGTGATAATATCATCATTACCCAAGAGATTACTCACTCTTTCTCCTTGAAATCCTGGAAACATAATGCTTTCATGCTTAAAATAGATCTTGCTAAAGCCTTTGATCGTCTTGAATGGAGTTTTATTGTTTCTGCTCTTTCTCGAAAAGGGTTGCATGGTCATTTCATAAATTTAGTTCATGCTTGCATCTCCTCGCCTACGTTTTCTGTTGTGATTAATGGGCAGCCTTCTCAAAAATTTAACAGTTCTAGGGGTATTCGTCAAGGTTGTCCTATGTCTCCTTATTTATTTGTTATTGCTATCAATGAACTCTCCATTGCCCTTAATGACGCTCTTGCTGCTCATCAATTACAGGGTATCTCTCTTGGACCAAATTGCCCCTCCATTCACTCTCTTTTATTTGCGGATGACTTATTGGTTTGTGGACAGGCCACTTTGCAGGAAGCTCACACTATGGCTAATCTTATAAACCAATTTTGTGCTATTTCTGGTCAAACTCCAAACTGGTCTAAATCTGCTATTCTTTTCAGCTCTCATGTTTCTCCTATTGCTATGCAAGACATCAAGCAAATTTTCCCTGTTTCTTCTTTGGATGCAAATTTTACTCATCTTGGTCATCCGTTGATTCTTCCTGCTAAAAACAGAGTTCTTGCTTATAATTTTGTTCTGGACAAATTCTTGCAAAAATTGCCTTCTTATAAAGCCAACTTGCTTTCTCATGATGCCCGTCTTGAGCTGATTCGTTCGGTTTTCTCGGCCATTCCTGTCTACTATATGGCTAATATCTTGTTCACTAAGAAATTGATTGCTAAGCTTACAGCTATTATTAGGAATTTTTGGTGGACAGGTGTTCGACAAAATGACTCTACAAAGAGTCTTTGTCTTAGAGCATGGAAAGACATTTGCAACTCCAAAGATGAAGGAGGTCTAGCTGTTAGGAACTTGAAGGCCATCAATGAAAGTCTGATTTTATCTGCTTCTTGGAGGTTAGCTAAAGACCCTTCTTCTCATTTGTATCTTGTGCTTAAAGCTAAATATTTTTTTAATGCTTCCATTTGGACTTCCACTACTACTCCTCCTAAATCTGCTTTCTGGGCTTCCATTCTTAAAATGTTACCTAAGCTTAAAACTCATTCATTCTATCAAATAACGCAAGGTAACATTTCTATTTGGAGCACTCCTTGGTGTAATAATTGGAGTTCCATTCATGAGCATCTCATTCCTCAACATGCTGGTTTTGTGTACCCGACCTTGGTTAAGGATCTTTGGCTTCCAGGTCAAAGGATTTGGAATCAAACTCTCATTTTCTCGATTTTTCAGCAACCTTTGGCTTCCATTATTGTTCATACTGATATTGTTGATGACGAAATTCCAGATTTGTTGTGTTGGGATCTTACTCCAAATGGTATTTGTTCCTCCAAATCTGCTTATAAATTGTGTTTACAAAATATTCATGCTAATCCTAGACATGCCCCTATTGTTGTACCTTTGGATTAGAAAAATCTGCTTACAATATTTTGGAAACAAAAGAATTTGCTTCCTAGGGTGCAAACTTTTTCATGGAGACTTTTAAGAAAAGTTTTGCCTACGGGTATGCGAGCTGGTCGTTTCTCAATTCATATTTCTCAAATGTGTTGTCGATGTGGTCAAACGGAGGATGAGTTTCATCTATTTTTCCTTTGTCATTTTGCTCGTGTGGCCTGGTTTTCTTCTCCCTGGTTTCTCAAAGTTGATGTTTTAACCCAAGGCCATACTACAATGCATTCAGTGCTTATTGCTTTCATTCAAAGGAATCACCCACATGGCTCCATCCTGAATATCCTAAATTTTTTGTGAGCCTTTGGAAAGCAAGAAATGATTTTCTTTTTGATAGAAACAAAGCTCTTCCTTATCAAGTTAGCATTGCGGCTGGTGCTTTAAATTTGGAGCCTCATGATGTTCTTTCTGGTCTTTCTATCAAGAATCAACAGGTTCAACACATTCCTGCTAGCAATCAGCTCCCCTTGCCAGGTAATTCTCTCAGGTCTGATCTTTTAGTTGTTGGGCCAAAAATTTACTCTGATGCAGCTTTCAGAACAAAAAAAGTTCCTGGCCTTCCTCCAGGTGATGTGGCTACAGGTGTTGGTATCTATATTTCTCTTCCCTCGGAGCAGGGAGAAATTAATATTCAAATTCAGGCCTCCGCTTCCTCTACATCCACTCCTTTGCAGGCTGAATCTATTGCTCTTGCTTCTGCTGCTAATATAGCCTCTCGGCTCAATATTATGCATGCTACTTTTCTAACTGACTGTCTTACTCTTGCTAAATGTGCTGCTTTAACCAACACCTTAGATCCCTCTATTCCTTGGAATATCAGAAAGGATCTTGCCATTTTTTTCAAACATTCTGTAGCTCTTAATCCTAAAGTGTTTCATATTGCTAGAGAAGTTAATGGAGTTGCCCATAACCTTGCTCACCAGGTTTTCACAGCGAATAGGGATACTCAGATTTGTTGCTTTGCTCGTAATCACTCTTCTAATTCCTGCAATGTTGTATCCCTTCTTTCTAATTTCCAAATTCCTGGTATTAAGATTCACACAGTGCATTGTTACTAGCTCTTTGCTTCTTGGTTCTTCTCTGTTCAAGATACTCTGCTTCATTTGTTCTTGTAGTATTTCAGTTGCAGGGATGGACTTCTTCAGGCGCAACGAGACATGTTGGTGAATCTGCAGATTAAGCCAATGATTTTGGAGCTCGGCTGGACTCTTCTTCAAAACTTGATGGAAGCTATTGGAGCCCAATTTCACTCTGAAGTTGTTGGTCCAGTTGCTTTTGCTGTTGTTTCCATGGTGTATCTTGCACTTTGAGTAGCAGAAGGGCAGTTCATGTCATCTTCTTCTTTAGGCTGCCTTCTTATGTTTAGTCATGTGGTTCATCTGAAGGGATTCTGCTCCCTTCCTATCTTCTCCGACTTCTATTCAGCTCTGCTTTCTCAGATTCTGCAGTCTAATTCTCTCTTTCTTGCAAGCAGTTTCTGTAATCATGATGTACACTGAATTTGAGCTGAATATATTGGCACCTGTTGGTGCCTCTATTTGTTCAAAAAAAAATCATAGCCCCGTGGACAGAACCATTCCTGGCTTACCTAACTAGGCAGGAACTTCCGGAGGACCAAAATGAGGCACACTACGTAGTGCGGCGATCTAAGGCCTACAGGGCCCATGAGGGAGAATTGTATAAAAAAAGCACTACTGGAGTCCTTCAAAGGTGCATCTCTGAAGAGAAAGGGCGGAACCTTTTGGCAGAAATCCATGCCGGACTTGGCGGTCACCACGCCGCAGCCCGGGCTCTTGTAAGCAATGCCTTCCGTACAGGATTCTATTGGCCAACGACCCGGACAGATGCATAGGACTTGGTCCAACGTTGCGCCGGTTGCCAGCTCTTTGCAAAGCAAAGCCACATGCCACCCACCGCCCTCCAAAAAATCCCCATTATGTGGCCCTTCGCGGTCTGGGGGCTTGACATGGTTGAACCCCTTAAAGGGGGAACCCACAAGAAAAAATACTTAGTGGTCATGGTGGATAAATTCACCAAATGGATAGAGGCCAAACCTGTTAAAACGGCCGAATCCCGACCAGTGATAGACTTCATATCTGGGGTCGTACACCGTTATGGCGTCCCCCATAGCATCATCACTGACAACGACACGAACTTCACTACCGATGAGGTAAAACTCTGGTGCAGCAAAATGGGCATCAAGCTCGATTATGCTTCAGTCTATCACCCACAAACCAACGGCCAAGTTGAGCGAGCAAACGGTCTTATAATGAGCGGCATTAAACCCAGATTAGTGCGTTCCTTAACGGAGTCTAACATGCACTGGGTAGAGGAGCTCGACTCCGTACTCTGGGGGCTATGGACCACGCCGAATCGTAGTACCGGATATACACCCTTCTTTATGGTGTACGGCGCAGAGGCAGTCTTGCCCTGTGACATAATTCATGACTCACCTCGGGTGCGCATGTACGAAGAAAGAGAAGCCGAGCTCGATCGGCAGGACAGTCTGGACACCCTGGAGGAGGAGCGCGACGTACCAAAAGCCCGTTCCGCATTTTATCAGCAACAGGCTCGCAGGTACCAAAGGAGAGAAGTACGGGCCAAAACTTATAACGTTGGCGAACTAGTTCTACGCCTATCGGATAAGAAAAAGAACAAGCTCGAGCCCAAAGGGGAAGGTCCCTTCATTATTGACCATGTTCTGACCAGTGGAGCGTACCGACTGCGGGATGCATCAACTAATCGACTCGAGCCAAACCCATGGAACGCGGCCAGGCTCCGAAGATTCTACGCCTAGTGTCGGACTCTATGTTCGTCCCCTTCCTCTGTCCATTTTTTGCATATACATTATCTGTCTTGTTTTTCTTTCTTTCTTTTATTCTTTCTCTAGGCCTTCAAGGGCCAACTTGTGCCTCGCTTGCACATTATAGATGCGCTAGCCGCGCTCATCATACCCGGGGGCTTCCTTCACAGAAGCTTAATTATTTATCTGGGCCTCATGCCCCGCACATGTGTTATACTTCCGCATGTACCCTTTTTCGCCATTATATGCATCGATATGACTTAAGTTTTGGCCAAGCTGGGTTGCCTGGCTCTTGTATTTATGCCCGACGTTCCCGTTAATTCGGCTAGGGCATAAGGGGAGCACCTCTGCGATTGTTACTACTGGGTCAGCCGGATGTGTACCTCAGACTGGGTGAAGTCGAAAGCTAGCGTTCTTAAGGGAATATTCGCTCGGTGAACAAAAGATGATTTTTTTTATTTTCCATATCTGCCCCCAGATGTTTTTTCCTGCATTTCTTATCGCAGTCCGGACATGGACTTTAGGGCATGCATACCCAGGGAAAGGAACCCTTAACAGAACTATTCTCCCTGGAAGATGTTTCTTATTACCCATGTAATATAACATAACTAGTTGGGCACTTGTCCGTTCAAGCACTAATGACCCCTACGCCTGGTATCCATGCATACCCCGGTTCTTATATAACTGAGCGGGTATTCGGATACACTCCGGACTATCGGGTCCCGAGGTTGAAGCGAAAAGGTCCGCCAAGACAAATGATCTACAATTCGGCTCGAAGGCATTATGCATGTCACTTTAATTACATAGTCATGCAGACTGACTAAATTTCCTCTTCTATACCATCCAACAGGCGGTCTAGCCTACAATCCTATTGGGAATACTTTGCGGCTAATTCTACTTGCCCATAAACTAAGCTAATGGGGATTTCTTTTCCGTCGGGCCCCACAGCTCCGACCTCGGCCATGTGATTTGGGTCAGCCTTGGTATACCGTATCTTCACCATGGCCCAGGCTTCTCTGGCACCTTGTCGGCAGGCCGATATCTTCCATAATCGGAAGCGCCGCCGTGCTCCCTTGAGCTTCTCCGTAAGCTCTGCAACGCCTTCTGGTAGGGAGGCGGATGGCCATAAGGCCTGGGCAACACCTTGCATCACATGCCGAACTTGTTCGTGCAGATGTGAGAGCTCGGATAGAAGATCACCCGCAGACCTCGGGCATTTCCTCCATGGGACGACCCGTCAGCATACCTATAGACATGACGCTGTTAGTCGGCTTCTTCGTCGAACTCCTTTAAAAGGATTCATTCAAGCACTTACTGAAATGCCGCGCCGAAGCCGCTTATTCTCCTTCTCGGAGTCTACAAGCTGGGCTCGAACGTCTTTTAGTTCCACGCTCAGCTTGATATTGGCGTCTTGGAGATTGTTTTTCTCCCGCCTAACCTCAGTCAGCACACGTTTGCCAGCCTCTAGCTGTCGCACGACATGCTGGTCCTCCGGATTTTCTCCGGATTCATCTGCAACATCTATTGTTAGATCCGCAGCCACGCCGCACACTATATGGTAACCATCATTCTTTAAAGTAAATGTTACCAGCGGGTGACTTTTTCGGTTCCTGCAATGAGGCAACATCGGCCCGTAGTTAGGTCTTGCATTCCTCTAGCTCCTGTGACAGCCTAGTATTTTTCTCTGTAAGAATCTGCACAATAAAGATGATCCTTAAATCAGTTCTGCTAACTGTTTCAAGTCTCAGGGGCTACTGATACATATAAATCGTCAGATTTACTTACCCGTACATCCTTTACATACTAATTCGTGGCTCTGGCTAGACCATCTTGAGCAGCTCGGAGGTACGCCTCTCCAGAATTGAAGGCATCAAATGCCTCTGGTGAGAAACAAGCGTCACGGAGTACGGCCCGGCGGCGCCTATGATTCATGGTGCTTTCCACTTCTGAGTTTGTAGCGGATAATCTATCAGCATCCTCTGTAGGGGGCTTATCCGGCGCCCGCCCCATATCGGCTTCCGCCTCTATGTCCGGTCCTGGCGCCCGACTGGTGGAAGCGTGATTAGTAACATCGCCGGACATATTCCGGCGAGCGTTTTTTCTGTTAAAGAAACACGGGCGTCATTACATTTCGAGAAAGACGACCACCATGGAGCGGGGTTTTTGTCATACCTTTGCACCGGCGTCTCCGTCCTGACCGCCTTCCTTTTTGGCCTACCCGGCCTCGGTGCCTCTTGTTGGCGAGTTGCTGCGGGTTCGGCAGGGCGTCCTGATACGTCTCCATCGTATCTATAATTTTTGATTGTTCCATGCCAATATTATTCAACTTTCATATACTTTTTGGCAACTTTTTATATTATTTTTGGGACTAACATATTGATCCAGTGCCCAGTGCCAGTTCCTGTCTGTTGCATGTTTTTGGTTTCGCAGAATATCCATATCAAACGGAGTCCAAACGGGATAAAAACGGACTAAGCTTATTTTTGGAAAATATGGAAAATTCGGAAGGAAAATCAATGCGAACCAGTGCCTGAGGTGGTCACGAGGCAGGGGGCGCGCCCCCCCTTAGGGTGCGCCCCTACCCTCGTGAGCCCACCATAAGGCGGTTGACGCTCTTCTTTTGCCGCAAGAAAGCTAATATTTGGAAAAAAATCACGGCGAAGGTTTCAGGCCAATCGGAGTTACGGATCTCCATATATATACGAAACGGTGAAACAGAGCCAGAACAGAACGCAGAACCAGAGAGAAACAGAGAGATAGATCCAATCTCGGAGGGGCTCTCGCCCCTCCCATGCCATGGAGGCCAAGGACCAGAGGGGAAACCCTTCTCCCATCTAGGGAGGAGGTCAAGGAAGAAGAGGAAGAAGGGGGCCCCTCTCCCCTCTCCTCCGGTGGCGCCGGAACGCCGCCGTGGCCATCATCATCATCATCACCGCGATCTTCACCAACACCTCCGCCATCTTCACCAACATCTCCATCACCTTCCCCCCTCTATCTACAGCGGTCCACTCTCCCGCAACCCGCTGTACCCTCTACTTGAACATGGTGCTTTATGCTTCATATTATTATCCAATGATGTGTTGCCATCCTATGATGTCTGAGTAGATTTTCGTTGTCCTATCGGTGGTTGATGAATTACTATGATTGATTTAATTTGCTTGTGGTTATGTTGCTGTCCTTTGGTGCCCATCATATGATGCGCGCGTGGATCACACCATAGGGTTAGTTGTATGTTGATAGGACTATGTATTGGAGGGCAAGAGTGACAGAAGCTTCAACCTAGCATAGAAATTGATGCATACGGGATTGAAGGGGGACCAATATATCTTAATGCTATGGTTGGGTTTTACCTTAATGAACATTAGTAGTTGCGGATGCTTGCTAATAGTTCCAATCATAAGTGCATAGAATTCCAAGTAAGGGATGACATGCTAGCAGTGGCCTCTCCCACATAATACTTGCTATCGGTCTAGTAAAGTAGTCAATTGCTTAAGGGACAATTTCGCAACTCCTACCACCACTTTTCCACACTCGCTATATTTACTTTAGTTGCTTCTTTACCTTAATAGCCCCTAGTTTTATTTTCGTGCTCTTTACTTTCTTGCAAGCCTTTCCGAAAACACCTACAAAGTACTTCTAGTTTCATACTTGTTCTAGGTAAAGCGAACGTCAAGCGTGCGTAGAGTTGTATCGGTGGTCGATAGAACTTGAGGGAATATTTGTTCTACCTTTAGCTCCTCGTTGGGTTCGACACTCTTACTTATGGAAAACTGTTGCGATCCCCTATACTTGTGGGTTATCAAGACCTTTTTCTGGCGCCATTGCCGGGGAGCAATAGCATGGGGTGAATATTCTCGTGTGTGCTTGTTTGCTTTATCACTAAGTAATTTTTATTTGCTGTTCTTAGTTGTTTTCTACCTTTAGTTATGGGTAGGAAACGCAAAATACCAAAAAATTAGTTGTACCTACTGAACCAATGGTTGAAGAACCACTCAAAATCTATCACACTGCTGAAGCTTTTTACTTGGATCATCTTCGATCCCTTTGTGCTTGTGCCGAAACCCCAACTAGCTTAGTTGAGGGAAAATCTTTAGATGAGCATGGTTGTTACGTGCGACACCGTATATCTAAAAAAGGGAAACTATTATGGAGTCAAATTCAACGTTTCCAATGCTATGTTTGGAATTTATGTGAAATATATGATTTTACTTGTTGTTCTAAAAACCCTAAGAAACATCTTCCCTATCAATGTGAGTTTAGTAATAATGGAATCGTATCTTCGTATGCTAAGGGTGTTTATAATTACTATGATGTTCAACAAATTGAAGAATTTGTTGCTTTTAAGGGTGCTTCTGAAATTGCTTCTTTGATTGAAAAGTATGATGCTACTCTTCACAAATCTGAAAACTTTGCCATACTTCAATATTGTTATGAGAATTATGCTTCTAATGCCTATGTTAAACTATATATTGAGGTCTACTCCACTGTCCAAGAAGAGACTAATATTTTGCAGGAGTCTATGGAAGAAGAAATTGATGAAACTGTGAGCTCATTGGATGAAAAAGATGAGGAGGAGAGCGAAGAACAAAAGGGGGAAGAGCGGATTGATCACCCGTGCCCACCTTCTAATTAGAGTAACTCTTCAACTCATACATTGTTTAATTCCCCTTCGTGCTTACCGAAGGATGATTGCTATGATGACTGTTATGATCCCTTGGATTCTTTTGAAATATCCCTTTTTGATGATGCTTGTGGCCAAGATGCCAATATCAATTATGCTTATGGAGATGAACTTGATATAGTTCCTTATGTTAAACATGAAATTGTTGCTATTGCACCCACGCATGATAGTCCTATTATCTTTTTGAATTCTCCCGATTATACTATATCGGTGAAGTTTGCACTTATTAAGGATTATATTGATGGGTTGCCTTTTACCGTTGCACATGATGATTTCGATAAATATAATATGCATGTGCTTGCTGCTCCTACTTGCAATTATTATGAGAGAGGAACTATATCTCCACCTCTCTATGTTTCCAACATGATAAAATTGCAAGAAACTGTTTATACTATGCATTGGCCTTTACTTTGTGTGCATGAATTGTTCTTTTATGACATGCCGATGCATAGGAAGAGAGTTAGACTTCATCATTACTTGATATATATTGCTTTGTGCTCACTACTAAATTACAAATCATTGTTAATTAAAATTGGCTTTGATATACCTTGGGATCCGGGTGGATTCACTACTTGAGCACTATATGCCTAGCTTAATGGCTTTAAAGAAAGCGCTGCCAGGGAGACAACCCGGAAGTTTTAGAGAGTCATTTATTTCTGTTGAGTGCTTTCATATAGTTTAAAAACAACAAAAATAAAGAGGGGAACCCAAAACTTTTTCAAAAAGAAAAGTGAAAGTGAGAAAGACGAGCATTGTTGAAGTGGGGAGCTCCTTGAACTTTGTTCATGCTCATGGAAACTTTGTGAATCTTGATTACAGAAACTTTTCAACAAAAATAATTATCCCCTTGTACAATTCCATTGTATTATAAAAATAATGTGCCAAGGTTTGCCTTTAGGATGTTTACATTTGCTTGATGGTTTGTACGGTGCAGGACAGAAACTTTGGCTGTAGTGCGCGATTTTACATTTTTAGCTGGAACGTCAAATGGTTCTGATTCTTTTTGCACTGTCTTCCTATACAAATTTTTTATTTTTCCTAATTTTTGTAGAATTTTTCAAGTATCAGAAGTATGGTGAATGTTCAGATTATTACAGACTGTTCTGTTTTAGACAGATTCTGTTTTTGATGCATAGTTTGCTTGTTTTGATGAAACTATCAATTTATATCAGTGGATTAAGCCATGAAAAAGTTATATTACAGTAGACACAATGCAAAAACAAAATATGAATTGGTTTGCAATAGTACTTAGAGTAGTGATTTGCTTTATTATACTAACGGATCTTATTTTCTGTTGAAGTTTTGTGTGGATGAAGTGTTCGATGATTGAGAAGGTCTCGATGTGAGAATAAGGAAGAGAGGCAAGAGCTCAAGCTTGGGGATGCCCGAGGCACCCCAAGTAAATATTCAAGGAGACTCAAGCGTCTAAGCTTGGGGATGCTGGGGAGGCATCCCCTCTTTCTTCAACAAATATCGGTATGTTTTCGGATTCGTTTCGTTCATGCGATATGTGCAAGTCTTGGAGCGTCTTTTGCATTTAGGTTTTTATTTTTCTTTTATGCACCATGCTGGTATGAGATAGTCCTTGGTTGATTTATAGAATGCTCATTGCATTGCACTTATATCTTTTGAGTATGGCTTTATAGAATGCTTCATGTGCTTCACTTATATCATTTGAAGTTTGGATTGCCTGTTTCTCTTCACTTAGACAACCGCCATTTGTAGAATGCTCTTTTGCTTCACTTATACTTGTTAGAGCGTGGGTATATCTTTTGTAGAAAGAATTAAACTCTCTTGCTTCACTTATATCTATTTAGAGAGATGACAGGAACTGGTCATTCACATGGTTAGTCATAAAATCCTACATAAACTTGTAGATCACTGAATATGATATGTTTGATTCCTTGCAATAGTTTTGCGATACAAAGATGGTGATATTAGAGTCATGCTAGTGAGTAGTTGTGGATTGTAGAAATACTTGTGTTGAAGTTTGTAATTCCCGTAGCATGCACGTATGGTGAACCGTTATGTGATGAAGTCGGAGCATGATTTATTTATTGATTGTCTTCCTTATGAGTGGCGGTCGGGGACGAGCGATGGTCTTTTCCTACCAATCTATCCCCCTAGGAGCATGCGCGTAGTACTTTGTTTCGATGACTAATAGATTTTTGCAATAAGTATGTGAGTTCTTTATGACTAATGTTGAGTCCATGGATTATACGCACTCTCACCCTTCCATCATTGCTAGCCTCTCTAGTACCGCGCAACTTTCGCCGGTACCATAAACCCACCATATACCTTCCTCAAAACAGCCACCATACCTACCTATCATGGCATTTCCATAGCCATTCCGAGATATATTGCCATGCAACTTCCATCATCATCATATACATGACTTGAGCATTCATTGTCATATTGCTTTGCATGATCGTAAGATAGCTAGCATGATGTTTTCATGGCTTGTCCATTTTTTGATGTCATTGCTACGCTAGATCATTGCACATCCCGGTACACCGCCGGAGGCATTCATATAGAGTCATATCTTTGTTCTAGATATCGAGTTGTAATATCGAGTTGTAAGTAAATAAAAGTGTGATGATCATCATTATTAGAGCATTGCCCCAGTGAGGAAAGGATGATGGAGACTATGATTCCCCCATAAGTCAGGATGAGAGTCCGGACTTTACAAAAAAATAAAAGAGGCCAAAGAAGCCCCCAAAGAAAGGGGAGGCCAAAGAAGCCCACCAAAAAAAACAAAAAACAATGAGAAAAAAAGAGAGAAGGGGCAGTGCTACTATCCTTTTTCCACACTTGTGCTTCAAAGTAGCACCATGTTCTTCATATAGAGAGTCTCTTGAGTTATCACTTCCATATACTAGTGGGAATTTTCATTATAGAACTTGGCTTGTATATTCCGATGATGGGCTTCCTCAAATGCCCGAGGTCTTCATGAGCAAGCAAGTTGGATGCACACCCACTTAGTTTCAGTCAGAGCTTTCATACACTTATAGCTCTAGTACATCCGTTGCATGGCAATCCCTACTCACTCACATTGATATTATTGATGGGCATCTCCATAGCCCATTGATACGCCTAGTTGATGTGAGACTATCTTCTCCTTTTTGTCTTCTCCACCATCATATTCTATTCCACCTATAGTGCTATGTCCATGCCTCACGCTCATGTATTGCGTGAAAGTTGAAAAGGTTTGAGAACATCAAAAGTATGAAACAATTGCTTGGCTTGTCATCGGGGTTGTGCATGATTTGAATATTTCGTATGGTGAAGATGGAGCATAGCGAGACTATATGATTTTGTAGGGATAACTTTCTTTGGCCATGTTATTTTGAAAAGACATGATTGCTTTATTAGTAGGCTTGAAGTATTATTGTTTTTATGTCAAATGATAGACTATTGCTTTGAATCACTCGTGTCTTAATATTCATGCCATGATTAGACATATGATCAAGATTATGATAGGTAGCATTCCACATCAAAAATTATCTTTTTTATCATTTACCTACTCGAGGACGAGCAGGAATTAAGCTTGGGGATGCTGATATGTCTCCATCGTATCTATAATTTTTGATTGTTCCATGCCAATATTATTCAACTTTCATATACTTTTTGGCAACTTTTTATATTATTTTTGGGACTAACATATTGATCCAGTGCCCAGTGCCAGTTCCTGTCTGTTGCATGTTTTTGGTTTCGCAGAATATCCATATCGGGATAAAAATGGACGGAGCTTATTTTTGGAAAATATGGAAAATTCGGAAGGAAAATCAACGCGAACCAGTGCCCGAGGTGGTCACGAGGCAGGGGGCGCCCCCCCCCCCTAGGGCGCGCCCCCTACCCTCGTGAGCCCACCGTAAGGCGGTTGACGCTCTTCTTTTGCCGCAAGAAAGCTAATATTCGGAGAAAAAAATCACGGCGAAGGTTTCAGGCCAATCGGAGTTACGGATCTCCATATATATACGAAACGGTGAAACAGAGCTAGAACAGAACGCAGAACCAGAGAGAAACAGAGAGATAGATCCAATCTCGGAGGGGCTCTCGCCCCTCCCATGCCATGGAGGCCAAGGACCAGAGGGGAGACCCTTCTCCCATCTAGGGAGGAGGTCAAGGAAGAGGAGGAAGAAGGGGGCCCCTCTCCCCCTCTCCTCCGGTGGCACTGGAACGCCGCCGTGGCCATCATCATCATCACCGCGATCTTCACCAACACCTCCGCCATCTTAACCAACATATCCATCACCTTCCCCCCTCTATCTACAGCGGTCCACTCTCCCGCAACCCGCTATACCCTCTACTTGAACATGGTGTTTTATGCTTCATATTATTATCCAATGATGTGTTTCCATCCTATGATGTCTGAGTAGATTTTCGTTGTCCTATCGGTGGTTGATGAATTGCTATGATTGATTTAATTTGCTTGTGGTTATGTTGCTATCCTTTGGTGCCCATCATATGAGCGCGCGCGTGGATCACACCATAGGGTTAGTTGTATGTTGATAGGACTATGTATTGGAGGGAAAGAGTGACAGAAGCTTCAACCTAGCATAGAAATTGATGCATACGAGATTGAAAGGGGGACCAACTTATCTTAATGCTATGGTTGGGTTTTACCTTAATGAACATTAGTAGTTGCAGATGCTTGCTAATAGTTCCAATCATAAGTGCATAGAATTCCAAGTAAGGGATGACATGCTAGCAGTGGCCTCTCCCACATAATACTTGCTATCATTCTAGTAAAGTAGTCAATTGCTTAAGGGAAAATTTCGCAACTCCTACCACCACTTTTCCACACTCGCTATATTTACTTTAGTTGCTTCTTTACCTTAACAGCCCCTAGTTTTATTTTCATGCTCTTTACTTTCTTGCAAGCCTTTCCGAAAACACCTACAAAGTACTTCTAGTTTCATACTTGTTCTAAGTAAAGCGAACGTCAAGCGTGCGTAGAGTTGATCGGTGGTCGATAGAACTTGAGGGAACATTTGTTCTACCTTTAGCTCCTCATTGGGTTCGACACTCTTACTTATTGAAAACTATTGCGATCCCCTATACTTGTGGGTTATCACGTCCCGAATGCCTTCCCTGTAAAAATGCCATATGTATATGGTGGGTGAAGTGTCTAAAAGGGGATCCTAGTTTTTGGAGTTGGGATTTTTGGTTTTTCTTACGTGCGATGCAGGGAGCAGTTTGGGATAGTCGTCCGTAATGGCCACCATGGCATCATCGCAGCTTAACTGATAGAACTGCCGGTCTATCAGCTCCACGAATATAACCGGATCTTCTTCAAGTCCGGAGTCGAGGGCCCGGTCAGGGTCCTCTGGTTGTGGAGAAGGGCTGCTAACCTCCTTTATGGCTTTTCGCAGTTCCTGCCGCAAAGTGGCAAGGTGAATACTTACGACAAAGAATGCGGGAAAAATGGGAGTAAGAAGATATAACTTACCCAGCTTGGAGGATTGTACATGGAGAATCCATCCCGTGGCTTGATGCGGCTCCTCTTCCTCTCCCTTGGAAAATTCGGACAGAATTTTCGCTAAAGCAGCAGCATTGTCCGGACCCTTACGCCCACAGCGGGTGGCATCATCCTGTTGGAAATATGCCCTAGAGGCAATAATAAAATGGTTATTATTATATTTCCTTGTTCATGATAATTGTCTATTGTTCATGTTGTAATTGTGTTATCTAGAAATCGTAATACATGTGTGAATACATAGACCACAACACGTCCCTAATGAGCTTCTAGTTAACTAGCTCGTTGATCAAAAGATAGTCATGGTTTCCTGACTATGGACATTAGATGTCATTGATAACGGGATCACATCATTAGGAGAATGATGCGATGGACAAGACCCAATCCTAAGCATAGCTCAAAGATCGTGTAGTTCGTTTGCTAGAGCTTTTCTGAATGTCAAGTATCATTTCCTTAGACCATGAGATTGTGCAACTCCCGGATACCGTAGGAGTGCTTTGGGTGTGCCAAATGTCACAACGTAACTGGGTGACTATAAAGGTGCACTACGGGTATCTCCGAAAGTGTCTGTTGGGTTGGCACGAATCGAGACTGGGATTTGTCACTCCGTATTACGGAGAGGTATCTCTGGGCCCACTCGGTAATGCATCATCATAATGAGCTCAATGTGACCAAGTGGTGGATCACGGGATCATGCATTACGGTACGAGTAAAGTGACTTGCCGGTAATGAGATTGAACGAGGTATTGGGATACCGACGATCGAGTCTCGGGCGAGTAACGTACCGATTGACAAAGGGAATTGTCTACGTGATTGATTGAATCCTCGACATCGTGGTTCATCCGATGAGATCATCGTGGAACATGTGGGATCCAACATGGGTATCCAGATCCCGCTGTTGGTTATTGACCGGAGAGTCGTCTCGGTCATGTCTACGTGTCTCCCGAACCCGTAGGGTCTACACACTTAAGGTTCGGTGACGCTAGGGTTGAAGAGATATTAGTATGCAGTAACCCGAAAGTTGTTCGGAGTCCCGGATGAGATCCCGGAAGTCGCGAGGAGTTCCGGAATGGTCCGGAGGTGAAGAATTATATATAGGAAGTCCAGTTTCGGCCATCGGGAAAGTTTTGGGGGTCACCGGTATTGTACCGGGACCACCGGAAGGGTCCCGGGGGTCCACCGGGTGGGGCCATCTATCCCGGAGGGCCCCATAGGCTTAAGTGGGGAAGGGAAGCAGCCCCTGATGGGCTGGTGAACCCCCTTGGGCCTCCCCCTGCGCCTAGGGTTGGAAACCCTAGGGGTGGGGGCGCCCCACTTGGCTTGGGGGGCAAGCCACCCCCCTTGGCCGCCGCCCCCCCTTGAGATCCAATCTCTAGGGACGGCGCCCCCCCTAGGGGCCCTATATATAGTGGGGGGAGGGAGGGCAGCCGCACCAAGTCCCTGGCCCTTCCCTCTCCCCTCGTAACACCTCTCTCTCTCTCGTTGGAGCTTGGCGAAGCCCTGCCGAGATCACCGCTGCTTCCACCACCACGCCGTCGTGCTGCTGGATCTCCATCAACCTCTCCTTCCCCTTGCTGGATCAAGAAGGAGGATACGTCTTCCCAACCGTATGTGTGTTGAACACGGAGGTGCCGTCAGTTCGGCGCTAGGTCATCGGTGATTTGGATCACGACGAGTACGACTCCATCAACCCCGTTCTCTTGAAATCTATAAGGGTATGTAGATGCACTCCTTTCCTCTCGTTGCTAGAAGACTCCATAGATTGATCTTGGGGATCCGTAGAAAATTTTAGAATTCTGCTACGTTCCCCAACAGTGGCATCAGAGCTAGGTCTATGCGTAGTTTCTATACACGAGTAGAACACAAAGTAGTTGTGGGCGTCGATATTGTCAATTTACTTGCCGTTACTAGTCTTATCTTGATTTGGCGACATCGTGGGATGAAGCGGCCCGGACTGACCTTACACGTACGCTTACGTGAGACCGGTTCCACCGACTGACATGCACTAGTTGCATAAGGTGGCTAGCGGGTGTCTGTCTCTCCCACTTTAGTCGGGTCGGATTCGATGAAAACGGTCCTTATGAAGGGTAAATAGAAATTGGCATATCACGTTGTGGTTTTGGCGTAGGTAAGAAACGTTCTTGCTAAGAAACCTATAGCAGCCACGTAAAAATTTGCAACAACAATTAGAGGACGTCTAACTTGTTTTTGCAGCATGTGCCGTGTGATGTGATATGGCCAAAAAGGGATGTGATGAATGATATATGTGATGTATGAGATTGATCATGTTCTTGTAATAGGAATCACGACTTGCATGTCGATGAGTATGACAACCGGCAGGAGCCATAGGAGTTTTCTTAATTTATTGATGACCTGCGTGTCAACATATAACGTCATGTAATTACTTTAATTTATTGCTAAACCGTTAGCCATAGTAGTAGAAGTAATAGATGACGAGACAACTTCATGAAGAAACGATGATGGAGATCATGATGGTGGAGATCATGGTGTCATGCCGGTGACGACAATGATCATGGCGCCCCGAAGATGGAGATCATAAGGAGCAAAATGATATTGGCCATATCATGTCACTATTTGATTGCATGTGATGTTTATCATGTTTTACATCTTATTTGCTTAGAACGACGGTAGCTTAAATAAGATGATCCCTCGCAATAATTTCAAGAAAATGTTCCCCCTAACTGTGCACCGTTGCGAAGGTTCGTTGTTTTGAAGCACCACGTGATGATCGGGTGTGATAGATTCTAACGTTCGAATACAACGGGTGTAAGCCAGATTTACACACGCAATACACTTAGGTTGACTTGACGAGCCTAGCATGTATAGACATGGCCTCGGAACACGGAAGACCGAAAGGTCGAGCATGAGTCATATAGAAGATACGATCAACATGAATATGTTCACCGATGTTGACTAGTCCGTCTCACGTGATAATCGGACACGGCCTAGTTGACTCGGATCATGTTTCACTTAGATGACTGGAGGGATGTCTATCTGAGTGGGAGTTCATTGAATAATTTGATTAGATGAACTTAATTATCATGAACTTAGTCTAAAATCTTTACAATGTGTCTTGTAGATCAAATGGCCCACGCTAATGTTGCCCTCAACTTCAATGTGTTCCTAGAGAAAACCAAGCTGAAAGATGATGGCAACAACTATACGGACTAGGTCCGGAACCTGAGGATCATCCTCATAGCTCCCAAGAAAGATTATGTCCTAGAAGCACCGCTAGGTGAAGCACCCATCCCAGAGAACCAAGACGTTATGAACGCTTGGCAGTCATGTGCTGATGATTACTCCCTCGTTCAGTGCGGCATGCTTTACAGCTTAGAACCGGGGCTCCAAAAGCGTTTTGAGCAACACGGAGCATATGAGATGTTCGAAGAGCTGAAAATGGTTTTCCAAGCTCATGCCCGGGTCGAGAGATATGTAGTCTCCGACAAGTTCTTCAATTGTAAGATGGAGGAAAATAGTTCTGTCAGTGAGCACATACTCAAAATGTCTGGGTTGCACAACCGCTTGACTCAGCTGGGAGTTAATCTCCCGGATGACGCAGTCATTGACAGAATCCTTCAGTCGCTTCCACCGAGCTACAAGAGCTTTGTGATGAACTTCAATATGCAGGGGATGGAAAAGACCATTCCTGAGGTATATTCAATGCTGAAATCAGCGGAGGTGGAGATCAAAAAGGAACATCAAGTGTTGGTGGTGAATAAAACCACTAAGTTTAAGAAAGGCAAGGGTAAGAAGAACTTCAAGAAGGACGGCAAGGGGGTTGCCGCGCCCGGTAAGCAAGCTGCTGGGAAGAAGCCAAAGAATGGACCCAAGCCCGAGACTGAGTGTTTTTATTGCAAGGGAAGTGGTCACTGGAAGCGGAACTGCCCCAAATACTTAGCGGACAAGAAGGCCGGCAACACTAAAGGTATATGTGATATACATGTAATTGATGTGTACCTTACCAGTACTCGCAGTAGCTCCTGGGTATTTGATACCGGTGCGGTTGCTCACATTTGTAACTCAAAGCAGGAGCTACAGAATAAGCGGAGACTGGCGAAGGACGAGGTGACGATGTGCGTCGGGAATGGTTCCAAGGTCGATGTGATCGCCGTCGGCACGCTACATCTACATTTACCTACGGGATTAGTTTTAAACCTCAATAATTGTTATTTAGTGCCAGCTTTGAGCATGAACATTGTATCAGGATCTCATTTAATTCGAGATGGCTACTCATTTAAATCCGAGAATAATGGTTGTTCTATTTATATGAGAGATATGTTTTATGGTCATGCCCCGCTGGTGAATGGTTTATTCTTAATGAATCTCGAGCGTAATGTTACACATATTCATAGTGTGAATACCAAAAGATGTAAGGTTGATAATGATAGTCCCACATACTTGTGGCACTGCCGCCTTGGTCACATAGGTGTCAAACGCATGAAGAAGCTCCATGCAGATGGACTTTTGGAGTCTCTTGATTACGAATCATTTGACACGTGCGAACCATGCCTCATGGGTAAAATGACCAAGACTCCGTTCTCAGGAACAATGGAGCAAGCAACCAACTTATTGGAAATCATACATACTGATGTGTGCGGTCCAATGAGTGTTGAGGCTCGCGAGTGGCTATCGTTATGTTCTCACCCTCACTGATGACTTGAGTAGATATGGCTATGTCTACTTAATGAAACACAAGTCTGAGACCTTTGAAAAGTTCAAGGAATTTCAGAGTGAGGTTGAGAATCAACATGACAAGAAAATCAAGTTCTTGCGATCTATGATGTCTCTTACCGATCTACCGTTGTCATTTTGAGGCTATGCTTTAGAGACTGTCGCATTCACTTTAAATAGGGCTCCATCGAAATCCGTTGAGACGACAATGTATGAATTATGGTTTGGGAAGAAACCTAAGCTGTCGTTTCTAAAAGTTTGGGGATGCGATGCTTATGTGAAGAAACTTCAACCTGAATAGCTCGAACCCAAATCGGAAAAATGCGTCTTCATAGGATACCCTAAAGAAACTATTGGTTATACCTTCTACCTCAGATCCGAAGGCAAGATCTTTGTTGCCAAGAATGGATCCTTTCTAGAGAAAGAGTTTCTCTCGAAAGAAGTAAGTGGGAGGAAAGTAGAACTTGATGAAGTATTGCCTCTTGAACCGAAGAGTGGCGCAGCTCAAGAAAATGTTCCTGAGGTGCCTGCACCGACTAGAGAGGAAGTTAATGATGATGATCATGAAACTTCAGATCAAGTTGCTACTGAACTTCGTAGGTCCACAAGGACACGTTCCGCACCAGAGTGGTACGACAACCCTGTCTTGGAAATCATGTTGTTAGACAATGGTGAACCTTCGAACTATGAGGAAGCGATGGCGGGCCTAGATTCCGAGAAATGGCTAGAAGCCATGAAATCCGAGAATAGGATCCATGTATGAAAACGAAGTATGGACTTTGACTGACTTGCCCGATGATCGGCGAGCTATAGAAAAAAATGGATCTTTAAAAACAAGACAGACGCAGATGGTAATGTGACCATCTACAAGGCTCGACTTGTCTCTAAGGGTTATCAACAAGTTCAAGGGGTTGACTACGATGAGACTTTCTCACCCGTAGCGAAGCTGAAGTCCGTCCGAATCATGTTAGCAATTGCCGCATTCTATGATTATGAGATATGGCAAATGGACGTCAAAACGGCATTCCTTAACGGCTTTCTTAAGGAAGAATTGTATATGATGCAGCCGGAAGGTTTTGTCGATCCTAAGAATGCTAACAAGGTGTGCAAGCTCCAACGCTCAATCTATGGGCTGGTGCAAGCATCTCGGAGTTGGAACATTTGATTTGATGAGATGATCACAGCGTTTGGGTTTACACAGACTTATGGAGAAGCCTGTGTTTACAAGAAAGTGAGTGGGAGCTCCGTAGCATTTCTCATATTATATGTGGATGACATACTGTTGATGGGAAATGATATAGAATTCTTGGAAAACATAAAGGCCTACTTGAACAAGTGTTTTTCAATGAAGGACCTTGGCAGAAGCTGCTTATATATTAGGCATCAAAATCTATAGAGATAGATCGAGACGCCTCATTGGTCTTTCATAAAGTACGTACCTTGATAAGATATTGAAGAAGTTCAATATGGATCCGTCCAAGAAGGGGTTCTTGCTTGTATTGCAAGGTATGCAATTGAGCACGGCTCAATGCCCGGCCACGGCAGAAGATAGAGAAAAGATGAGTGTCGTCCCCTATGTCTCGGCCATAGGGTCTATTATGTATGCCATGCTGTGTACCAGACCTGATGTAAACCTTGTCGTAAGTTTGGTAGGAAGGTACCAAAGTAATCCCGGCATGGAACATTGGACAGCGGTCAAGAATATCCTGAAGTACCTGAAGAGGACTAAGGATATGTTTCTCGTTTATGGAGGTGACGAAGAGCTCATCGTAAAGGGTTACGTCGATGCTAGCTTCGACACAGATCTGGATGACTCTAAGTCACAAACCAGATACGTGTATATTTTGAATGGTGGGGTAGTAAGCTGGTGCAGTTGCAAGCAAAGCGTTGTGGTGGGATCTACATGTGCAGCGGAGTACATGGCAGCCTCGGAGGCAGCACAAGAAGCAATCTGGGTGAAGGAGTTCATTACCGACCTAGGAGTCATTCCCAATGCATCGAGCCTGATGACTCTCTTCTGTGACAACACTGGAGCTATTGCCCTTGCCAAGGAGCCCAGGTTTCACAGGAAGACCAGGCATATCAAGCGTCGCTTCAACTCCATTCATGGAAGTGTTCAAAATGGAGACATGGATATTTGTAAAGTACATACGGACCTGAATGTGGCAGATCCGTTGACTAAACCTCTCCCTAGAGCAAAACATGATCAACACCAGAACTCTATGGGTGTTCGATTCATCACAATGTAACTAGATTATTGAATCTAGTGCAAGTGGGAGACTGTTGGAAATATGCCCTAGAGGCAATAATAAAATGGTTATTATTATATTTCCTTGTTCATGATAATTGTCTATTGTTCATGCTATAATTGTGTTATCCGGAAATCATAATACATGTGTGAATACATAGACCACAACACGTCCCTAGTGAGCCTCTAGTTGACTAGCTCGTTGATCAAAAGATAGTCATGGTTTCCTGACTATGGACATTAGATGTCATTGATAACGGGATCACATCATTAGGAGAATGATGTGATGGACAAGACCCAATCCTAAGCATAGCTCAAAGATCGTGTAGTTCGTTTGCTAGAGCTTTTCCGAATGTCAAGTATCATTTCCTTAGACCATGAGATTGTGCAACTCCCGGATACCGTAGGAGTGCTTTGGGTGTGCCAAACATCACAACGTAACTGGGTGACTACAAAGGTGCACTACGGGTATCTCCGAAAGTGTCTGTTGGGTTGGCACGAATTGAGACTGGGATTTGTCACTCCGTATGACGGAGAGGTATCTCTGGGCCCACTCGGTAATGCATCATCATAATGAGCTCAATGTGACCAAGTGGTTGATCACGGGATCATGCATTACGGTACGAGTAAAGTGACTTGCCGGTGATTGAACGAGGTATTGGGATACCGACGATCGAGTCTCAGGCGAGTAACGTACTGATTGACAAAGGGAATTGTATACGAGATTGATTGAATCCTCGACATCCTGGTTCATCCGATGAGATCATCGTGGAACATGTGGGATCCAACATGGGTATCTAGATCCTGCTGTTGGTTATTGACCAGAGAGTCGTCTCGGTCATGTCTACGTGTCTCCCGAACCCGTAGGGTCTACACACTTAAGGTTCGGTGATGCTGGGGTTGAAGAGATATTAGTATGCGGTAACCCGAAAGTTGTTAGGAGTCCCGGATGAGATCCCGGACATCATGAGGAGTTCCAGAATGGTCCGGAGGTGAAGAATTATATATAGGAAGTCCAGTTTCGGCCATCAGGAAAGTTTTGGGGGTCACCGGTATTGTATCGGGACCACCGAAAGGGTCCCGTGGGTCCATCGGGTGGGGCCACCTATCCCGGAGGGCCCCACGGGCTGAAGTGGGGAAGGGAACCAGCCCCTGGTGGGCTGGTGCACCCCCCTTGGGCCTCCCCCTGTGCCTAGGTTTGGAAACCCTAGGGGTGGGGGCGCCCCACTTGGCTTGGGGGGCAAGCTACCCCCCTTGGCCGCCCCCCCTGAGATCCAATCTCTAGGGCCAGCACCCCCTAGGGGCCCTATATATAGTGGGGGGAGGGAGGGCAGCCGCACCAAGTCCCTGGCCCTTCCCTTTCCCCTCGTAACACCTCTCTCTTTCTCTCTCTCGTTGGAGCTTGGCGAAGCCCTGCCGAGATCACCGCTGCTTCCACCCCCACGTCGTCGTGCTGCTGGATCTCCATCAACCTCTCCTTCCCCTTGCTGGATCAAGAAGGAGGAGACGTCTTCCCAACCGTACGTGTGTTGAACGCGGAGGTGCCGCCCATTCGGCGCTAGGTCATCGGTGATTTGGATCACGACGAGTACGACTCCATCAACCCCGTTCTCTTGAACGCTTCCGCTCGCGATCTACAAGGGTATGTAGATGCACTCCTTTCCTCTTGTTGCTAGAAGACTCAATAGATTGATCTTGGTGATGTGTAGAAAATTTTAAAATTCTGCTACGTTCCCCAACACATCCGCCCCGTTAAAACACCACAAGAGGTGCCCACGATATTGAAGTGGTTGCACTCCCCGCATTATGCAAATCGACATAACTTCGATTACTGTCAATCCTGATTGAGCCAGTGCTTTAATCCGGTTCATCAGATAGAGGACTTCTCCATTGTCTTCCACTTGGGGGCTCCGTGGGCGCCAACTTCGGCGTTTCTTCAGAGGAGCATTGTTAAACTCAGGAAGACCCCTCCGAACAGGGTCCAGAAGGGGAACGTCCTCGATATAAAACCATTCTGAAGGCCAGTCTTCGGATGACTTCTTCGGGGTACCGGACAGGTATCCAGTACCGGCGATGCACCATATTTCGGCTCCGCCCACTTGATAAAGTGACCCCCTCTGTGTGCGAGGGACGAGGCAAAATAGCCTTTTCCACAGCTCGAAGTGAGCCTCACAGCCCAGGAACAACTCGCAGAGAGCAACATAGCCGGCGATATGTAGAATGGAGGCAGGGGTGAAATTGTGTAATTGGAGGCCGTAGAACTCCAGGAGCCCGTGGAGGAACGGATGAATTGGAAATCCGAGTCCCCTTAATAAATAGGGAACGAGGCAGACCCGTTCCCCCATAGAGGGATAGGGAAAGCTCTCCGCTTGCTCCCTACCATTGTAGGTGGCAAGCCCGGCTCGAACGGGCACCATATACGCTGGAGGGAGAAATCCCTTAGTTTGCAGTTCGACTAATCGACTGTGCGGGACTGAACACCTCTCCCAATCACCGGGCTTAGGGCTACGGGGGCGGGAGGAGGAGCTGCGGAGGTCGGCCATGCTGGAATGGATCTTTCCGAAACGCGCTCTGATGGATTCTCGCTGGGGGAGGATGGTATGGATTGGATCTAAGGATCCCCATCCCTTTAATAGACAATTTATTTATCTGGCTAGGGGGGCGAATGTAAAAACGCCCTGGCGCCTCGTATTCATTCGACGCGTGGGAGATAGCCCTTATTGGGCATAGAAGCCAGGAGGTCCAAACATTTATGGGACCAGACACTGCTTTACAAACGTTCGAAAGATGGAGAAGAACCCGCCTTGCAATGCCGAAGACAACACTGCGCGCCGGACTCATCGTCATTGAAGCCTGGTTCGGGGGCTACTGAGGGAGTCCTGGATTAGGGGGTATCCGAACAGCCGGATTATATCCTTTGGTCGGACTGTTGGACTATGAAGATACAAGATTGAAGACTTCGTCTCGTGTCTGGATGGGACTCTACTTGGCGTGGAAGGCAAGCTAGGCAATACGGATATGTATATCTCCTCCTTTGTAACCGACCTTGTGTAACCCTAGCCCCCTCCGGTGTCTATATAAACCGAAGGGTTTTAGTCCATAGGACAACATACAATCATACCATAGGCTAGCTTCTAGGGTTTAGCCTCTCCGATCTCATGGTAGATCAACTCTTGTAATACTCATATCATCAAGAATAAATCAAGCAGGACATAGGGTTTTACCTCCACCAAGAGGGCCCGAACCTGGGTAAAACATCGTGTCCCCTGCCTCCTATTACCATCTGCCTTAGACGCACAGTTCGGGATCCCCTACCCGAGATCCACCGGTTTTGACACCGACACTAAGCATATGCAGGCAAAAAACCAACATCTGCATGTTGATTGGTTGCATGCATACATGAAGGCCTAACTGGGTGCATGTTGTTTGGTTGCCTGCATACATCAAGGCCTAACTGGGTGCATGTTGTTTGGTTGCATGTGTTTGTGCTTCGGGTGTGAGCAAATGCAAAACACAACTGTTTGATTGTGTGCAAGTTCTTGATCTGCTCACCCATTTCAAATGTGGTGGATTTACCACCCATTTGACAACACACAACACACACAAAACACTATGATGAATAGCAGCAGAAAAACGGCAAAAACAAACAAAGAACAGGCGGATCATAAGCTACTAGGCATAAGTTTAAAACAACAGGGCATCATATGCCCCTACTGGACCCTAGGGTGCACACCTACTGGACCCTAGGGTGCACACCTACTGGACCCTAGGGTGCACAGCACAGCACAGGGCAAAATATACACAAGTTCACAACAAAAGAGACGATTGGGCTTAGTTCAAACCTACACTACTTCAGTTCAGACTACAAACATCAGAGATCAGACTTGACAGACGAACTAGAGGGCCTAAGTGATGTCACCAACGCAGCTGTGCTTCGAGCACCGGACCATGCAGATGTTGGAATTGTTGGCGTTGAAGATCTGCACCTTTAGCCCCAGGCCAGAGAGCTTGAAGATTACAAGGTCGTTGGGGGACTATCTTGTGCCGGCCGCAGAAGTACTCCTAGTTGCGCCCGAACACCATGCGCCCCTTGAACATCTACACCTGAACCCAGAACTCGCACCACTTGTTGGCGGAGAGGCTAACGACGCAAGGAGGGCCGCTAACAAGCCATTGCTTCATCACTGGCCTGAATTTACGCGGGATGATGAGCATGGCGATGTCCTCCTGGTCAGCGATATGCACGTAGAACCTGATAGGTTCATGTGCACCCTCCTCGTGGCTGGTCCTCTGCCTCCTGCCAGCGCCCAGCGGTATATATCCTGATGTACTCCACCCTGCCAGGGAGAACCACCCTCTTCAGCCACCGGTTGGTGGGGATGAGGTCCTCCGCCCCTCTGTGACGGTGATGACCTGCGCACCATCGCCGGTTGTGTCCCACTCCGTCTTCATTATCTTGTCAGCAAGATGGACATTAGTTAGCAACACATACGACACATGATCAAAGCTAACAAGTAGGACATCATCTATGCTCACTGAACACATCTTACAATGATCACTACTAACACATGATCAGTGCTACTCTGATCAGTGCTTATAGTTATCAGTGCTAACACTGATCAGATGAAGCCACCACTCACATGTCCTACTTGCACCTACTATATATTTCTGGCATTCGGGTATGTCCTACTTGCATGCCACATGCACTCACGTACCCTAGCAACAAGAGAAAAATGAGCACTAACTAACAACAAGAACAAGAAGAGTAGCATATACACTACTAACAGCAGTAAGAACTAACAACAACATCAAGAATAGTAGCATATACACTAGTAACAACACTAAGAACTAACAATGTGGTAGTAGGAAATAACAATTTGGCAGTACAAACTAACAATCTGGCACTAAAACGATGCGAACTAACTTTGGATTATGAACAATTTATCCATGTGGGATGAACAAAATAAGTGTGCACTTTGGTTCATCCCCAAAACAATGGATTCTGATCAAATCCGGTTGAATCCAGTCGGATCGGATCAAATCAAATCGAATCGGGTCCAATGTACAGGCCACAATCTAATGTAACACACTTAGAACTACCGTAAGAACCCTAAGTATGAAGCAGAGGGAGATTTGAGAGCTTATATTGGGGGTTGCAGGTGTAGCGTATGCCCGTCATGGTGAAACCCCGTCGGGAAGAGGGGTACTGCCACCGCCAATGAAGAGGACCCGGCCATTCCGAGGGCCGCGGCCATGCACCTCGTCCTACGTCAGCTCAAAGATGACGCCGGTATCCTGGAGCTCCCCTCCCCTTGCACCAGACGTAGAGGAGAAAACCCTCTTATGGGGTTAAAAATACCCTCATAAGAGGGGCCTGCAAAGGATGACGCCGACGGGTATTGGATCCCACCATGTTTGAGCCGATGGAGAGGACCACCAGCTCTGATGGCGGAGCCAGAGCGACCGACACCGGCGCTGCATTGGCCCGGGGTGGGGACATGGTGCAGAAAGAGGAGGGAGCTTGCAGTGCAGCTACCAGATCTACTCCGGCTGTAGAGAGGCCGGCAATCCACCTCTCTTGGATGGAATTGCTACCAACAATGACCGGAGTGGGTGGGGCGTGGCGAGATGGAGGCCTGGCCATCGGAGAAACTGTATGGGTGGTGAGGTGAGAGAGAATGAGTGGGTGTGAACTGGCGAGGGAAGTGACTGGACGGTCATGGGGATTTATGAGTCGTCGCATCGTCTCCCCCGCATCCCCAGGCGTGCAGGCACTCACCGCGCGTGGCTCGAGCGAGCCTGGCTCACAAAAAATGGCCGATTCGGCAGTTGCTCCAGAGCCAGACCCAGTCCTGCTTTTAGGTTCGTGCGGGCCATGAATTGCATGCGACCCGGGCAACCAAATAGGCCAAATTCTTCCCGCGTGGGCCTGGCCTAACCTAATGTAGGTAACCAAATGTGTCCTTGATTGTTCAGATCGTGTAGGCAACTCGAGAGCTCGAGCCGACCGCCACTGCCATTCAAAAGTAACCTCAACTGTGCCTCTAAGAGCATTTGTGGCTCCCTAGGACCGGCATTATGCAGATCTAGCAACTTCGATAGTCTTTGCATAATATCCATTGAAAGCACATTTGCTCCCTTGATAGCTTTGTTAATTCATGTCAACATACATGTTGTTGGACTAACGCTTTCACCTAGTACATTTTAGGAAAAGTTCAATGTTGGCATGGCAAGGACATGTGGATGTGGACCCTTCAAAATGCTAAGAAAACACACTGGCAAAAGTTTCAAGACTCTTCATCTTTGGTTAAGTGATCCAAGATCACATTGAGTCCATAGGAAAGCTAATACTATTAAAAGGGATGGGGTTTTGATCAGGACTTAGTTGCTCAAGTGCTTAAAGATATTGCTCCAAAACCCTCAGCCACTTTCCCACATTCAAATATGTCAAAACCCTAAATATCAAACTCGGTCCCACCGACACACTCACATCCGGACCCATCAAGTTGAACCTATACAGAGCCACAGCCAAACCCTAGAAACTCGGTAGAACCAAGATGACATTCGGTCCCACCAAAGTGAAGTGACCAACTTTCTGTAATCTATTGATTCCATTTTGGAATTACCGAGTTGGTTTGATCAAAACTACTGAAATGTCTTGCTTCAGGTAATCGCACATCGGTCCCTCTGAGTTGATCCTTTCGGTCGCACCGAGACTCCCAAGCTTAAAATATTTTGCATTGGTCGGTTCCACCGAGGTTTCCATTTCGGTGCCACCGAGTTATGCATAAAGTGGGTAATGGTTGGATTTTTGGTGAAAGCTATAAATACCCCTTCACCCCCACTTACTCTCTAAGGGAGCCATCAGAACAAAACTACACTTCCACCTTTCGTTTTCTGAGAGAGAACCACCTACCCATGTGTTGAGGTCAAGGCATTCCAATCCAACCATGTGAACCATGATTTCTAGCCTCTCCAAGTTGCTTTCCACTCAATCCTTTTCCTACCCAAGCCAAATCTGTGAGAGAGTGATTAAGTGTTGATGAGACTATCTTTTGAAGCACAAGAGCAAGGAGTTCATCATCAACACACCATATATTACATTTTGGAGAGTGGTGTCTTCTAGATTGGTTAGGTGTCACTTGAGAGTCTCTAAGATCATGTGGAGTTGAACCAAGGAGTTTGTAAGGGCAAGGAGATCGCCTACTTCATGAAGATCTATCCCGAGTGAGGCTAGTCCTTCGTGGGCGTAAGCCATGATGGAATATACAAGGTTGCTTCTTTTGGACCTTTCATAGGTGGATCCCGCTGTGGACTCACGCAACTGTTTCCCTTCGTTGGTTGAAGTCTCCATCAATGTGGATGTACGATAGCACCACATATCAGAACCATGCCAAAAACCACTGTGTCTTCATTGCGTTTGATCTTCCCATATCTACCCTCTTTACTTTTCACACACTTGCATGTTGCATACTATTTCCGCAGCCCTATCTCGAGATATTCATGCATGTAAAATATTGGTTGCAACTTAACTAGTGCCAAAATCTGCCTAAACTTTAAGAAAACTAAAAACTGCACATTTGGTTTGTTAAGTGTCTATTCACCCCCCCCCCTCTGGACTATATCTTCTCGATCCTCTACATCAATCCCAAGACTCCACATTCACACAATTTACACATGAAAACATGCACACTAGCATTTGTGGCTCCCTAGGACCGACATTATGTAGATCTAGCAATTTTGGTGGTGTTCACATAATATCGATTCAAACACTCCACATTCACACAATGTAGACATCAAAACATGCACACTATGTGACGAAGCGTCGATATCACAATAGGTTACAAAATATTCCGCATCAACAACGAGGGTCTGACGACCAAATTCCAACTTATACAAAGGAAGAGAATAAACCTTATACATGTTAGAATGCAAATAGCCTCCAGAAGGCTCAAAGTAAACCAAATGGTCTCCATATCCTTACGCAGACTGCTGCCTGAAGGGCAACCAAGCTAACGCCATCCATCACCATACACGTAATTGTTAGTTGTGGCAAGGGTGGGTATGAGGGTACTCAGCAAGTCTCATTACTAATGATACTAACACTAACAATTCAATTAGATAGAGAATATGATTAAGTGGTGAATTTTTAAGCACCCAAGTAAGACACTACACTTACGTCTAATAGAATATGATCAGAAGCCTGACTGAAGGGGTAACTCGTGAACTAAACATCATGTTCACATACCTACGCAAACATAACACTACATTGTCCTCCCTTTTGCAAATCCCATGAAGAAGAGACAGTGAAGGCACTCACACGTCGACAAATTTTAATTATTATGGTGGAGTTGTTCTATGAACTATTAGTCAAGCTCCAAGTCATCGATAATCGCAGACGTGACTTTCCAAAAGATTTAGCCTGCAGGGATGCACCAACATACCAATTATAGGCCTCATACACACACTCTACCCAACCGAGATCAGCCCATTACAAGCACCCATTTTATAAATCGGTGCGACCTATCTTGTTTTATGCTATTTTACCTAAGAGAAGGTAGTAGGTCCTAGTTAATAATACTCATGATCATGTGCTAAGAACAACTAAGTAGGATTGGTTAGATGACTATGATGATGATGTGGTATCGAGTTGAAGTTGTATGATTGATGATGATGAGTATGACTTGTTATTACGATACCAATGATGAGTTATTTATTATTATGATCGATGATGCATGATACTAAGTTCTTATATGAGCATGATTACTTATTATATATAACAGTGGGTGAAATGAACCTGGATTAGATTCAAGTGAAGCCAACATGTGGTGCACATCGAAAGTACTACTAATCCAAACTAGATAAAGTTTGGATTAGAGTAGTACTTTCGACATGCACCACATGTTGCCTCCATTTGAATCTACCCCACGTTCATTTCACCCACTGTCAGTGTCAAAACTGACAGATCTCGGGTAGGGGGTCCCGAACTGTGCGTCTAAGGTCGATGGTAACAGGAGACAAGGGACATGATGTTTACCCAGGTTCGGGCCCTCTCTATGGAGGTAATACCCTACGTCTTGCTTGATTGATATTGATGAATATGAGTATTACAAGAGTTGATCTACCTCGAGATCGTAATGGCTAAACCCTAGAGGTCTAGCTTGTATGGATATGATAATGAATTCCTTCCCTCTCCGGACTAAGTACTCCGGTTTATATAAGCACCGGGAGGATCTAGGGTTACACAAGGTCGGTTATAGAGAAATGAATCTACATATTTGGTCACCAAGCTTTCCTTCCACGCCAAGGAGAGTCCCATCCGGACACAGGTGCAGTCTTCGGTCTTCGTATCTTCATAGCCCATCAGTCCAGCCCATGGCTAACAGGCCAGACGCTCGAGGACCCCTTAGTCCAGGACTCCCTCAGTAGCCCCTGAACCCGGCTTCAATGACAAGGTATCCGATGCGTAGATCTGTCTTCGGCATTGCAAGGCGGGTTCCTCCTTCTGAACTCCCAAATAGTCTTCGGACGTACCGATGTGTCCGGACCTGTAACTCACACCACACACAACCGTAGAGAGAATATAATATTTCATGAATCCAATCTGCTAACAACTTTTTATGGCATGACATCACGTCTGCCCGGTCACTATATCGAACCATTTTGTCTGCCATCCCGTATTTCGAGATGCGGTTTCCATTGGCATGTCTTGTCAAAGCAGAGATCGTGTCCCTTTATTGCGGGATTCTCATCAATACGGGCATGGGTAACCCAATCGTGTCGTTTACACATCCCTTGGGAGCAGGCGAATTTTAGGGCACGTGGTGAGGTGTTCAATATTTATTGCCTTTATAAGGATACAAGAATCCCTTTTCTCCACCCACGCCTTCTTTCTTCCTCCGCCCTTCCACCCTTGAGCTCCAGCGCCCAAGTTCTCATCTTCTCTGTCTCGAGCAAGCACTCAACCATGTTCGGATCCGGAGGTCAAGGCAAGTGGATGGCCTCCTCCGTCCAAGAGGAGGACATCACCGAGCTTTGGGCGGTCGGGTACCTGGCGAAGGGAATGGCCCACCGCCTTCCAACTCAGGGACAAATCGTTCCCACGCCGAAGCCCAACGATAGGGTAGTATTCCTCCCCCATTTATTTCGTGGGTTAGGATTTCCACTCCACCCCTTCATCCATGGGCTGATGTTCTACTACGGATAGACTTCCATGATCTATCCCTGAACTCCCTCCTCAACATCTCGGCGTTCATCGTCGTATGTGAGGCCTTCCTTCGCATCCAACCCAACTTCGGGCTGTGGCACAAGGTCTTCAACGTGAAGCCGAAGGTGGTGGACGGCCAACACGCGGAGTGCGGAGGCACCATGGTTAGCAAGCTGGCCAATGTCTCCTGGCCGAAAGGCACTTTTGTGGAGACTGCAAAGGAATGACAGAAACATTGGTTCTCTATCACAGAGCCCCGCGGCACCACCTGGGCCGCAACTGCCGAATTCAACCCTGGCGCTCCCATGCGACTCACCTCCTGGGTCGAGGAGGCCCCGAACTGGTGTTCGTCAAACAAGCTGACGGCACTGCAGACGCGTATTCAAAGCATGGTGGATAGAGATATCAAACTTGTCGATATAATCCAGGTGATGCTAGTTCGCCGGATTCTTCCATGCCAAAGCCGAAGCCGCCCTCTATAGGAGTTCAATCCGAAGAAGCACCATACCCTAAAGAGGCTCTTAGAAACCACTCATGAAGATGCCTGGAGGTTGCTTTTTAAGGGCAACGAAGCTCCGCCGGCCACAGATTCAGACCGTGGGCATGACATCAACCACCTCGCCAATGAGGTATATTATTCTTACTGCATCCCTTACTTGTTTGTTTCAAGGACGAGGTCTAAGCCTTTTATTATCATGGCTTCTTCAGGACTAGAGGGAGAAGGCGAAGCTGATCCAATGTCTGGCTCCGCTGCCAGAAGAACCGGTCATCCCGCATTTAGTGAAGATGCTGGTGCCGGCGCCTTATAAGGTGCAAGAGAAGAAGGCCACCGGGAAGGCCAAGGGGGTCCGAAGATAAGACCCGCTCCTCCGCCGCCGAAGACGGCGACGATGAAGAGGAGGAGGGGAACAACCCTCCCCCAGATGAGGGGAGGAAGAAGAGGGCGGCCTCAGTGAATATGGAGGCGGAGACGTCTAAGAAAGGAAAGAGCTCCCTTGCGGATAACACCGCGTGGGACGCCGATAGTAGTCCGGAGAGACGCCCCAGCACTAAGCCTCGGGCCGCATCGTAAGTGCTAAAACCCATATCCTCCCATGAACCAAATCTTTCCTATTCGTTGTATTGATATAATCAGTTATGCTATTACAGTCCAGCCCACGACAGTCCCCAGCGATCCTCATCACGAGGTTCGCTGGACTCAAAGGCGATGGCCGGCGATTCCCCGTCGGCCGCTCACTCCCACAAGGTCAAGGACGATACGGAGGTGTTGTCCCAAAGGACTGTTCCCGACGGGGGAGAGGCTCAAGAGGCACCAGAAGGCGAAACCCCCGTCGCCGGACACCAGGGGGAGTCAATCCCCATGGAGACTAGCGGGGAGGGCCGTATTCAGTTCGGCCCTCAGCCAGACTCGATTCTGGAGTCCGGTGCGGCTCCGGAATTCGGCACGCAACCTCCTTCGAAGGAAGGGGGATGCCTATTCCCCCGGTGACCCCTGTCCAACCAGGGGCACCGGATAATCTGATGAAAGCGCCGCGAGGCGCTTCCATTATGGATGAGCACCGTGTCCTTATGGGCACGGTAATTGAAAGGGTTCGGTCTGCCAAGAGCGGACTAACCGAAGCTTGCAGCAGCCTGTTGACAGGTTTTAAGGTAAGCAGTGCAAAAAAGGAGAAAATACCAATATAGACAGTAGCCCCTGAGACACTGTCCGGTGTTCGAAAATAAAAAACTGGCAGAGGATCAATCTCCTATTGCAGGAAACTAACTAAATTTGTCTGAAATGTATGCGCAGGCGTCGCTGTTGGCCGCGGCCTCGCATACTACCGAAGTATCTGGACTGAAGCAGAAACTGGCAGAGGCCGAGGAGGAGCTAGGCCAGGTGAAGAGGCAGCTCCAGGAAAAATAAGGTAAATAATAACCTGTTATGGATTCGAAAAAGGGAAAATGATATGCAATGGCCGAAATACCATGATGTTAACAAAGGCGACGACCGAGGTCGAGGCCCTGAAAGCGGCCCTGATCGAAGCCGAGGGGAAGGCTGTCAAGGAGCAAGCCGCCCGTAAGAGGCTCAAGGCCCGGGTAAACAAAGTCCAATAGGAGCTCCAAGACGCGGTGAGGAAGTGTGAGACCTTGGAGCATAATGCGTCGGCTCAAGAGGCTGAACTCGCCAAGGCTCGTAAGAGTGCAGAGGCAGCCCGGATTGAAGCCCGGGTCTCCCTTGATGAGATCCAGGAGGCCCGGAAGATCACGGCGGGTAAGACATTCAATATGCAAAGCAGGAGTGTGAAGAGGAAATTTCTTTTACTAACCCGAATTCGAAGTTCTCCAGAGGCCTTTGCTGATCTGCCATGCAGTGTGACCGATGCTGCAGAGTTCTTCCGAGCCGAAGAAGGGAGCTCCACAGAGGAGTTGTTCTAGTCGCAATATTGCGCGCCAGAACATCCGGTGCCCTTCAGCGATCAGCTGAAATAGCTGGTCGAGCTGCACAGGGTGGCTAAACTGGCTATGAAGGATATGACAATCCGGCTGTGGCTAGCCGAAGCTATTCCCAGCAGCTACTTCGGCCTCGTGAAGAAGCTGGTGGATGCATGTCCTTGGCTGGATGTCATCAAGCGGCCCGTCTGCATCGAGGGCGCGCGTCTGGCCTTCGCTTATTGCAAGGTCTGGTGGGCGAAGCTGGACGCTGTCAAGTTAGCGACCGGGGGGCGCCGGAGGGCAAGGAGCACCGCACACCTGAGCGAAACTTCGGCGATGTCTTAGAGGAATCTCGCATTGGTGCGGATCATTGTGCGAAGGACACCATCTTTGAATGAATGTATTCGAGCTCCCTCTGCCTTGTATTATGAAACAAAGTGTTTATGCAATATAATGCTTATATTTTTAAATTTTTACTTCATGTGCGGCCGTGTTGTATGAAATCTGAGGGTTAACCAGTCGTCGGCTTCTGCCCCACATAGGTAGTACGGGGGTGTTCGGGATGGAATCTAAACAATCTTGATCCAATTAGATGGTCCTTGAAAGAGTTGTTTAGCGCAACAAACCAGGAAACCAGACTATGCGGCTGTAACGCCCTCACTTAGCCATAGGAGTGCGACAATAAAAACATGGGTGCAACCCCTAGTATCCGAACTAGAGTGCTATAAGCGTCTGATCGGGAAGTACCAATCCTTCGCGTAATGCGGAAGAAATCTCCAACGATTTGCAACCTCCGAACAGCTGACCGGCTCTCGCCGCATCATGACAGTCATTTTCGGCTTTCTCTACTGAGGTGATCCTTTGGATAAACCAAGGCACAATCACAGTAGTTCTCCCTTTACTACCTTAGCCGATATAGCGGAATGTAAGGTAGCAAGCACAGGAGCCGAGCAACCCAACTATTGACCAAAGACATGATTCGGAGCCAATGCATATAATGCTAAATTTGGGGTGACGAACTATACTTATAAAAAGTGTTCGGACTTTTGTCGCCGTAATGTGGGGTGCTATGAAGCCCCTGGCAAACATCAAGCGTACCAAAGTGTACAGGTGCTACCTAATAGGATTATCCACAGGGGAGCTGAAAAAAGGAAAGAAAACAGAAAAGGTACGAAGGTAAAAAGCTGGAGTCCTACAGCTCCAGCCGCAGACTGATCTCATTGTAATTTAATTAGTACATCAAGGCGCATTGATACAGGTAGTGCGATAAGCAACAGACTATTTGACATGCCGAAACCAAGGGAGAGCTACACGCGGGTCCTGAAAAACACGTAGAGTTATCGTTAACGGAATCACCTAAAAAGTCCCCCATATGATTGCGTTTCTCGCCGTCTTGGTGTGTTTATCCTTCGAGAGTACCGATGACCAGACCACCAGATGGTGCCTGTGGGATTGAGACCTGAAAAGGAAACAAGTAAACTCGAAAGTATGTGTGTATCCGATGTCGATTGAGCCTTACTATGGAGCACAAGCTAGTTGTGCCTCCGTCGTTGCCCATGGGATTTTGAGTGCGTAGTTATGTACGCGCGGCACGAATGCCACCACTTGATCGGGACTGAGACAGAGGCCGGATTGCTAGTCGAGCTCCTGACGAGCCGAGCTCTCCTGCTGCAAAGTAGTTCGGACCCTCTTAACGGTGTCTGTGGGCTCGGCAGCCGAATTAAGGTTCTGCTTGAGAAGGCCGCTCTGTACTTCTGCTGCTAAGGCAGCTGTGTGCTCTTCTGTACGGAGGGAGCGTTCCGTATTTCCGTTGACTGTTATGACGCCACGTGGACCGAGCATCTTGAGCTTGAGATAAGCATAGTGTGGTACTACGTTGAATCGAGCGAACGCAGTTCGTCCGAGCAGTGCGTGATAGCCGCTGCAGAAAGGAACGATATCGAAGATTAACTCCTCGTTTCAAAAGTTGTCCGAAGATCCGAAGACAACCTCTAGTGTGATTGAGCCCGTACAGCAGGCCTCTACACCTGGTATGACTCCTTTGAAGGTAGTCCTGGTGGGCTTGATCTGAGATGGGTTAATGCCCGTTTTCGCGTTGTATCCTGATAAAGCAGATTGAGGCTACTACCTTCATCCATAAGGACGTGAGTCAGGTGGAACCCATCAATTATTGGGTCTAGGACCAGTGCGGCTAAGCCACCGTGACAGATACTGGTCGGATGATCCCGGCGATCAAAAGTGATCGGGCATGACGACCATGGATTAAATTTTTGGGCGACTGGCTCTATCACGTAGACGTCCCTGAGCGCACGCTTGCGCTCCCTCTTGGGGATGTGGGTAGCATATATCATGTTCACCATTTTGACCTGAGGGGGAAACTTCTTCTGTCCCCCTGTGTTCGGTTGCTGGGTCTCTTCATCATCGTCCTCGCTTTGCGATCCCTTTTCCCTGTTTTCGGCGTTTAATTTACCGGCCTGTTTAAAAACCCAGCAATCACTATTTGTATGATTGGGTGGTTTGTTTGGGGTTCCATGAATCTGGCACGGACAATCAAGTATGCGGTCTAAGCTGGATGGGCCTGAATTGTTCTTTTGGAACGGCTTCTTCCGCTGACCGGACGTAGAGCCCCTGAATCCGGCATTGACTGTTGTGTCCTCGGTGTTATCACTGTTGTTTCGACGCTTGTATTTGTTACGTCGAGACTTGTCTTTGCTAGTTTTAGCTTTAGGGGTGCCGGCGTCGCTTGCATTGTTTTTGCTACGGGCCGACCAACTGTCCTCGCCTGCACAAAAGCGGGTCATGAGTGTTGTGAGGGTTGCCATGGATTTTGGCTTTTCTTGGCCGAGGTGGCGAGCGAGCCATTCGTCGTGGATGCTGTGTTTGAAGGCTGCTAGGGCTTCGGCATCCGGACAATCGACGGTTTGGTTCTCTTTAGTTAAGAACCTAGTCTAGAATTTCCTGGCGGACTCTCCGGGCTGTTGAACTATATGGCTTAAGTCATCAGCGTCCGGAGGTCGAACATATGTACTTTGGAAGTTATCGAGGAAGGCCTCTTCCAAGTCCTCCCAGCTGCCAATAGAATTTGCAGGCAGACTGTTGAGCCAGTGCTGAGCTGGCCCCTTGAGTTTTAAAGGGAGGTATTTGATGGCGTGGAGGTCATCGCCGCGGGCCATATGAATGTGGAGAATGAAGTCTTCGATCCACACCGTGGGGTCTGTGGTTCCATCGTATGATTCTAAATTCATGGGTTTGAACCCTTTTGGGAATTCATGATACATGACCTCATCAGTGACGCAATGAGGGTGTGCGGCACCTCTATATCGGGTCATATCGCGACGTAGCTCTGATGGAGTCTGTTTGCGGTTTTTCAGCCTGCGCATGACTAAGTCTATCACGTCCGAACAGGTGGCCATCGTCGCGTGTCGAGGCATGTCCTCATGATCCGTAGATTGATCTAGTATGTCTTGCTTTATTGTTCAAGTTTTGCTGGAGATCATATGTATGACCGTAGGCTAATTTACCTCTACCCGTACGATGAGGCGGGGCTGGTTGGTGTTCGGCGTGAGTTGCCGTTTTGTCCCGACCACGTGGTGGTCGGTCAGCCGCATTGTACGATGGAGGTATGTATTCCGGCGCCTCCTCGTCAAACTGAGGTAGCAATTTGCGCTTTGGGTAGCTTTTGGTTGAGCGCTTGAGGCCGTATTCTTCGGCTGCTAGGACATCGGTCCATTTATCATTGAGCAGATCTTGGTCAGCTTGAAGCTGTTGCTACTTATTTTTCAGGCTCCTTGCAGTGGTGATTAGCTGGCGCTTGAAGCACTCCTGCTCGAGAGGTTCCTCAGGCACGATGAAATCATCGGTGCTGAGGCTCACCTCATCCTCGGAGAGCGGAAGATAACTTCCGTCCTCTGAGTCTTCGTGCGTGGCCTGCTTACCAGGGCTAGCATGCCCATCTTCCTGTTCATCTTGTTCATTAGTTGTTTCAACGGGGTCTTTGTTGTCTTTGGCACCTTCTGGAGTATTGTCTTCTCCTGTGCCGGTGTTGTTGTCTTTACTACGGCGTGACTTAGAGCGGCGCGTTTTGCGCCTCTTCTTCTCCGGCATCGTCGTCCATACCGTCGATGTCCTCAGAGTCGTAATCAAGTGTGTCGGTCAAATCCTCGACCGTGGCGATGAAGTGGGTGGCGGGTGGGAAGCAAAATTCTCCACCATCAGCCCCTAGTTCGAACCGAATATAGTTTGGCTGTGAGTCCTCTGCCAAGGGCGGGTTCTTTAACGAGTTTAGCACATCACCCAAAGGCAAGTGCTGGAAGATATCTACGACGCTAGACTCGAAGATCGATAAACGATCGAGTTCGGCATCCACGGGCTCGCGTGATTCGGAACTTACGGCCAGAGATGAGTCCAGAGTTCCGGTGACAAAGACGTCGTGAGAGGTTAAGTCTGTGTGCGGCTCCAACATCGTGGAATCTGTGGCCTCCGTGGTGGGTTGATCCTCCCGTCCTCGGATGGCGCAGTCTGCTCAGGCTCTAAGGCCAGAGCGGTTATAGGAGCGATCTCCTGGGTGCGGTTTGATGACAGATTTAGGTCATGATCATCGGGGTGACCGGGGGTGGCAGCCGCGGTCTCGAATCCAGCGAAGATCAAGTCTCCACGGATGTCCGCAACGTAGTTCAAGCTCCCAAATCTGACCTGATGGCCAGGGGCGTATGATACGTCTCCAATGTATCTATAATTTTTGATTGTTCCATGCTATATTATATTCTGCTTTGGACATTATTGGGCTTTATTATACACTTTATATTATTTTTAGGACTAACCATTTAACCGGAGGCCCAGCCCAGAATTGTTGTTTTTGCCTATTTCAGAGTTTCACAGAAAAAGAATATCAAACGGAGTCCAAATGGAATGAAACCTTCGGGAATGTGATTTTCGGAACGAACGTGATCCAGAGGACTTGGACCCTACGTCAAGAAAGCAACCAAGAAGGCACGAGGTAGGGGGCGCACCTACCCCCCCAGGCGCGCCCTCCACCCTCGTGGGGCCCACGTTTCTCCACCGACATACTTCTTCCTCCTATATATACCTACGTACCCCCAAACTACCACATACGGAGCCAAAACCCTAATTCTACCGCCGCAACCTTCTGTACCCGTGAGATCCCATCTTGGGGCCTTTTCCGGAGCTCCGCCGGAGGGGGCATCGGTCACGGAGGGCTTCTACATCAACACCGTAGCCTCTCCGATGATGTGTGAGTAGTTTATTTCAGACCTTCGGGTCCATAGTTATTAGCTAGATGACTTCTTCTCTCTTTTTGGATCTCAATACAATGTTCTCCCCCTCTCTTGTGGAGATCTATTCAATGTAATCTTCTTTCGTGGTATGTTTGTTGAGAACGATGAATTGTGGGTTTATGATCAAGTTTATCTATGAACAATATTTGAATCTTCTCTGAATTATTTTATGTGTGATTGGTTATCTTTGCAAGTCTCTTCGAATTATCAGCTTGGTTTGTCCTACTAGATTGATCTTTCTTGCAATGGGAGAAGTACTTGGCTTTGGGTTCAATCTTGCGGTGTCCTTTCCCAGTGACAGTAGGGGCAGCAAGGCACGTATTGTATTGTTGCCATCGAGGATAACAAGATGGGGTTTACATCATATTGCATGAGTTTATCCCTCTACATCATGTCATCTTGCTTAAAGCGTTACTCTGTTCTTTTAAACTTAATACTCTAGATGCATGCTGGATAGCCGTCGATGTGTGGAGTAATAGTAGTAGATGTAGGAAGGAGTCGGTCTACTTGTCTCGGACGTGATGCCTATATACATGATCCTACCTAGATATTCTCATAACTATGCTCAATTCTGTCAATTGCTCAACAGTAATTTGTTTACCCATCGTAATAATTATGCTCTCGAGAGAAGCCACTAGTGAAACCTATGGCCCCCGGGTCTATTTTCCATCATACTAATCTTCATCAACAAGCTATTTCTTTTGTCGTTTTTATTTTGCTTTATTTACTTTGCATCTTTATCATAAAAATACCAAAAATATTATCTTATCATATCTATAGATCTCACTTTCGTAAGTGACCGCGAAGGGATTGACAGCCCCTTTATTGCGTTGGTTGCGAGGATTTTATTTGTTTCTGTAGGCGCGAGGGACTCGCGTGTGGCCTCCTACTGGATTGATACCTTGGTTCTCAAAAACTGAGGGGAATACTTACACTACTTTGCTGCATCACCCTTTCCTCTTCAAGGGAAAACCAACGTAGTGTTCAAGAGGTAGCAAGACGGATTTTTGGCGCCGTTGCCGGGGAGTCTACGCAAAAGTCAACATACCAAGTACACATCACAAACCCTTATCTCCCGCATTACATTATTTGCCATTTGCCTCTCCCCCACTTCACCCTTGCCGTTTTATTTGCCCTCTCTCTCCGTCCTCCTTCTCTTTCCCTATTTGCCTCTTTTTTGCCCATTTCTTGCTTGCTTGTGTGATGGATTGCTTGCTTGTCGCTATGGCCAGTCCCTTGTCCGCTCCTTTGTCTCTCAAGTTTGAGGTTCTTCACTTCAAACAAAGACAAGGAGAAAACTTAAAAGATGCTTGGTTTAGGATGATGGAATCTTATCATAATTGCACCCTAGAAGTGAATTTTAGAATTTTGCTTTGCAATTTTTATGTTGGACTAAATATGTCTCATAGACAACTCTTGGACTGCGTTGCCAAAGGAAGTTTTATCGAAATTGATCCCAGTATTGCGCATGAAATTATAGAGGGGATAATGGGAACACTACCTCAACAAAAGGGGCCTCATCATACCCAGGAAGAAACCCAAGTTTTTGAGAAAATTTGCGAAGTAACGAAAATATTACAAAAATCCCTTGAACCTCTTAAGATTGTTAGCGGGAATCTTCACCGCATGAATATGTTGATCACTCTTTGTAATAAGCGGTTGGACTCTTTAGATCTAAAAATTTCCGAATATGAAGGGAAACGTAAAGAACCTCCTGGATTTGAGCATGACTCCGCTAAAAAATTAAAAGATGGCAATACCTAGATCTATGTTCGCTTTTATGCCTAGCTAGGGGCGTTAAATGATAGTGCTTGTTGGGAGGCAACCCAATTTTATTTTTATTCCTTGATTTTTGCTCCTGTTTAGTAATAAATAATTTATCTAGCCTCTATTTTGGTTGTGTTTTTTGTGCTTAATTAGTGTTTGTGCCAAGTAGAACCGTTGAGAAGACTTGGGGAAAGTCTTTTTGATCTTGCTGTAAAAAACAGAAACTTTAGCGCTCACGAGAATTGCTTCCATTTTTATTTGGAAAGAGCTATTTAGTTAATTATTTTCGCATATGATTAATAGATAAATTCCTCACGTCCAGCAATTTATTTTAGAATTTTTGGGGTTCCAGAACTTGCGTTAGCTACAGATTACTACAGACTGTTCTGTTTTTGACAGATTCTGTTTTTCGTGTGTTGTTTGCTTATTTTGATGAATCTATGGCTAGTAAAATAGTTTATAAACCATAGGTAAGTTGGAATACAATAGGTTTAACACAAATATAAATAAAGAATGAGTTAATTACAGTACCTTGAAGTGGTGTTTTGTTTTCTTTCGCTAACGGAGCTCACGAGATTTTCTACTTTAAGTTTTGTGTTGTGAAGTTTTCAAGTTTTGGGTAAAGATTTGATGGATTATGGAACAAGGAGTGGCAAGAGCCTAAGCTTGGGGATGCCCATGGCACCCCAGGATAATCTAAGGACACCTAAAAGCCAAAGCTTGGGGATGCCCCGGAAGGCATCCCCTCTTTCGTCTATTTCCATCGGTAACTTTACTTGGAGCTATATTTTTATTCACCACATGATATGTGTTTTGCTTGGAGCGTATTGTATTATTTGAGTATTTATTTGTTAGTTTGCCACAATCATATTTTCTGCACACACCTTTTGAGAGAAACACACATGATTTGAACATTATTAGAATACTCTATGTGCTTCACTTATATCTTTGGAGTTATATAGTTTTTGCTCTAGTACTTCACTTGTATCTTTTAGAGCACGGTGGTGGATTTGTTTTATAGAAACTATTATTCTCTCATGCTTCACTTATATTATTTTGAGAGTCTTATACAGCATGGTAATTTACTTAAACTAGGAAATTAATCCTAATATGCTAGGCATTCAAGATTGGTAAAAAAATTCTTATGAGTGTGCTGAATACTAAGAGAAGTTTGATACTTGATAATTGTTTTGAGATATGGAGATGGTGATATTAGAGTCGTGCTAGTTGAGTAGTTGTGAATTTGAGAAATGCTTGTGTTGAAGTTTGTGATTCCCGTAGCATGCACGTATGGTGAACCGTTATGTTAAGAAGTCGGAGCATGATGTATTTATTGATTGTCCTCCTTATGAGTGGCGGTCGGGGACGAGCGATGGTCTTTTCCTACCAATCTATCCCCCTAGGAGCATGCGCGTAGTACTTTGCTTCGATAATTAATAGATTTTTGCAATAAGTATGTGAGTTCTTTATGACTAATGTTGAGTCCATGGATTATACGCACTCTCACCCTTCCACCATTGCTAGCCTCTCTAATACCGCGCACCTTTCGCCGGTATCATACACCCACCATATACCTTCCTTAAAACAGCCACCATACCTACCTATCATGGCATTTCCATAGCCATTCCGAGATATATTGCCATGCAACTTTCCACCGTTTAGTTTACTATGACACGCTCCATCATTGTCATATTGCTTCGCATGATCATGTAGTTGACATTTTAGTTGTGGCAAAGCCGCCGTTCATAATTCTTTCATATAAGTCACTCATGCATCATTGTTATCCCGGTACACCGCCGGAGGCATTCATATAGAGTCATACTTTGTTCTAGTATCGAGTTGTAATCATTGAGTTGTAAATAAATAGAAGTGTGATGATCATCATTCATAGAGTATTGTCCCAAAAAAGAGAAAGGCCTATAAAAGAAAGGAAGGCCCAAAAAAGAGAAAGGGACAATACTACTATCCTTTTACCACACTTGTGCTTCAAAGTAGCACCATGATCTCCATGATAGAGAGTCTCCTATGATATCACTTTCACATACTAGTGGGAATTTTTCATTATAGAACTTGGCTTGTATATTCCAATGATGGGCTTCCTCAAAATGCCCTAGGTCTTCGTGAGCAAGCGAGTTGGATGCACACCCACTTAGTTCCTTTTGTTGAGCTTTCATATACTTATAGCTCTAGTGCATCCGTTGCATCGCAATCCCTACTCACTCACATTGATATCTATTAATGGGCATCTCCATAGCCCGTTGATATGCCTAGTTGATGTGAGACTATCTTCTCCATTTTTGTCTTCTCCACAACCACCATTCTATTCCAGATATAGTGCTATGTCCATGGCTCACGCTCATGTATTGCGTGAAGATTGAAAAAGTTTGAGAACACCAAAAGTATGAAACAATTGCTTGGATTGTCATCGGGGTTGTGCATGATTTGAATACTTTGTGTGGTGAAGATGGAGCATAGCCAGACTATATGATTTTGTAGGGATAACTTTCTTTGGCCATGTTATTTTGAGAAGACATAATTGCTTAGTTAGTGTGCTTGAAGTATTATTATTTTTATGTCAATATTAAACATTTGTCTTGAATCTTTCGGATCTGAATATTCATACCACAATTAAGAAAATTACATTGAAATTATGCCAAGTAGCATTCCACATCAAAAATTCTGTTTTTATCATTTACCTACTCGAGGACGAGCAGGAATTAAGCTTGGGGATGCTTGATACGTCTCCAATGTATCTATAATTTTTTATTGTTCCATGCTATATTTTATTCTGTTTTGGACATTATTGGGCTTTATTATACACTTTTATATTATTTTTGGGACTAACCTATTAACCGGAGGCCCAGCCCAGAATTGTTGTTTTTTGCCTATTTCAGAGTTTCGCAGAAAAAGAATATCAAACGGAGTCCAAACGGAATGAAACCTTCGGGAACGTGATTTTCGGAACGAACGTGATCCAGAGGACTTGGACCCTACGTCAAGAAAGCAACCAGGAAGGCACGAGGTAGGGGGTGCGCCTACCCCCCCCCCCCCGGCGCGCCCTCCACCCTCGTGGGGCCCATGTTGCTCCACCGACGTACTTCTTCCTCCTATATATATCTACGTAGCCCCAAACTACCACATACGGAGCCAAAACCCTAATTCCACCGCCGCAACCTTCTGTACCCGTGAGATCCCATCTTGGGGCCTTTTCTGGAGCTCCACCGGAGGGGGCATCGATCACGGAGGGCTTCTACATCAACACCATAGCCTCTCCGATGATGTGTGAGTAGTTTATTTCAGACCTTCTGGTCCATAGTTATTAGCTAGATGGCTTCTTCTCTCTTTTTGGATCTCAATACAATGTTCTCCCCCTCTCTTGTAGAGATCTATTCGATGTAATCTTCTTTTGCAGTGTGTTTGTTGAGACCGATGAATTGTGGGTTTATGATCAAGTTTATCTATGAACAATATTTGAATCTTATCTGAATTCTTTTATGTATGATTGGTTATCTTTGCAAGTCTCTTCGAATTATCAGTTTGGTTTGGCCTACTAGATTGATCTTTCTTGCAATGGGAGAAGTGCTTAGCTTTGGGTTCAATCTTGCGGTGTCCTTTCCCAGTGACCGTAGGGGCAGCAAGGCACGTATTGTATTGTTGCCATCGAGGATAACAAGATGGGGTTTACATCATATTGCATGAGTTTATCCCTCTACATCATGTCATCTTACTTAAAGCGTTACTCTGTTCTTTTGAACTTAATACTCTAGATGCATGCTGGGTAGCGGTCGATGTGTGGAGTAATAGTAGTAGATGTAGGCATGAGCCAGTCTACTTGTCTCGGACGTGATGCCTATATACATGATCATACCTAGATATTCTCATAACTATGCTCAATTCTATCAATTGCTCAACAGTAATTTGTTTACCCACCGTAATACTTATGCTCTCGAGAGAAGCCACGAGTGAAACCTAGGGCCCCGGGTCTATTTTCCATCATATTAATCTTCCATCAACAAGCTATTTCTTTTTTTGTTTTTATTTTGCTTTATTTACTTTGCATCTTTATCATAAAAATACCAAAAATATTATCTTATCATATCTATTAGATCTCACTTCCGTAAGTGACCGTGAAGGGATTGACAACCCCTTTATTGCGTTGGTTGCGAGGATTTTATTTGTTTGTGTAGGTGTGAGGGACTCGCGCGTGGCCTCATACTGGATTGATACCTTGGTTCTCAAAAACTGAGGGAAATACTTACGCTACTTTGCTGCATCACCCTTTCCTCTTCAAGGGAAAACCAACGGAGTGCTCAAGAGGTAGCTGTGTAGCTTTCGATCTGCTCCAGATGGCCAAGCGAATTGGCCTGCAATGCGAAGCCGCCGAACACAAAGATTTGTCCGGGGAGGAAGGTTTCTCCTTGGACAGCATCATTATTGACGATTGAAGGGGCCATCAAACCTTTTGCCGACATCACAGTGGAACTCTCAATGAAAGCACCAATGTCAGTGTCAAAACCGGCGGATTTCGGGTAGGGGGTCCCGAACTATGCGTCTAAGGTCGATGGTAACAGGAGACAAGGGACACAATGTTTACCCAGGTTCGGTCCCTCTCTATGGCGGTAATACCCTACGTCCCGGTTGATTGATATTGATGAATACAAGTATTACAAGAGTTGATCTACCTTGAGATCGTAATGGCTAAACCCTAGAGGTCTAGCTTGTATGGCTATGATAATGAATTCTCTCCCTCTCCGGACTAAGTCCTCCAGTTTATATAAGCACCAGGAGGATCTAGGGTTACACAAGGTCGGTTACAAAGAAATGAGTCTACATATTTGGTCGCCAAGCTTGCCTTCCACGCCAAGGAGAGTCCCATCCGGACACAGGTGCAGTCTTCGGTCTTCGTATCTTCACAGCCCATCAGTCCGGCCCACGGCTAACAGGCCGGACGCCCGATGACCCCTTAGTCCAGGAATCCCTCACCCACTGTTATAAATAATAAGTAATCATGGTCATAAAATCACATGATGAAAGTACTGTATATAAAACCACACAATGAAAATAAGCTGTATTTTTAAAATACAGGAAAATTTAGCAGCAACGCTTTTTAGAACAAGCGTACTGCTACTTACAAGTAGCAGTAGCGTTGTCCAAAGGGAAGCGCTACTGCTAACTAGGTATAGCAGTAGCGCTCCCTTTCCAGCGCTACTGCTACTAGTTAGATGTAGCGCCTTAGTGGTATCGCTGGACCCAGCGCTACTGCTATGCATATTTCAAGCGCTACTACTAGGGTTTTCCCTAGTAGTGTATAGTCATAGTCTAGGTTTGGATTCGAATAAGCTACAGGTGCACGTATTTTTTTCTAAAACTCAACAACGTCTCTTTACTGGTACACTAGCTTGTTCTATACGCCTTCTCAAGTCTTTGATTTTCTTTCTTTTTTGCAAGGAAGGAAGGAGGACAAAATTGAGATTTCCTGGGACTCGAACCCAAACCTCTCGGTTGAAAACCAAGGGTGCTAGTCACTTATGTGGCGAACGTTCCCTGGGAGGAGGATGGTAGACGAACGCATTTTCCTCGCAGTTTTAGTTGCAACGCAAGATCGAACGGTCGCAGTTTCGAGAATGTTATCACGCGAACGAGCCAAGTTTTTCTTTTCTTCCTATACATAAAAAGTATGCTACTTGGTGTCAGCGTAGTCAACAAACGATTGTGCCAACCTTGACCGTTGGATTGACATTCAACGTTTGTCGTGTTTCTTCAGTCTCTTCTTCCTCCAGCCGCCAAAGCCAAACTAGCGCCGGCGGGACCGCCTGCTCCCGGCTCCCACGGTTGGCTGTGCTACCACGCATGCATCGTGGCCACATCGCACCCTAAAACTTTGCGCATTTTCCCCGGCTCCTATTCGTTCCCGTCCGAGGCCTCACAATCGTCCTCCGCCTTGGTTCGCTCGCCATGGCGCAGCCCTCCGGTGTTGTCAACATGGTCAACAACCGAGAGAAATGAGGAGATCATTGTACATGGTGAGGATGACAGTAGGGACCCAGCAGCGCACGCAATAATTTTGTTTTTTTGGGACGGAGAAGGGTATCAACTGGGTTGTTCGGGAGATCTGGCCCGTCTAGCACATGACCAGCCCAATTTGTTTTTTTCCTTGCTGAAAATGGCTAGCCCAGCTATTTTGTTTTTTTGCAGAATAACCAACGTAGGCCTACTTGTTTTTCTATGCCCTGCTGGGCCAGGAATCTTTCAAGACGAGGAGGGGTGCATTTTGCCCGGAAAATGGGCTATAAGTAATAAAAAATGGGCTATAAGTAATATTAAATGGGCTATAAAATGAAAAAATACAACAAACAGGCAATTAGTTCCAAAATACTTTTTTCTTTCGGATTTTGATATTTTAAATTTCATTGTTTTTGTGTGGGTAAAATTTCATTGGATTTAAATTAAGGTATGTTTAGTTTTTAAATTAATTTGAATCTGACTAGAAATTTCGGGTTATATGCTGTTTGGGACAGATTTGGAGGCTGACTCGTGGGTCTACTAGGTTGATGTGTATGAAAGGCTCTGTCAACTTAGTCCACAAACGATTCTAGCAGAAGTGACCGTTGGATGTCAATCCAACGGCCGTGCTTCTTCTTCAATATCTGATCTTCTTGCTCCAGCCGCCCAAACCAGCGCCGGTGGGACTGCATGATCCCGCCTCCCATGGTCGGCTGTGCTGCTGCACATGCCGCATCACCCCACCCTACTCCATTGTTGGCCAGACCATTCCTCTACTCACCCACACCTCATGTTATTTTCCGGCGACGGTGTTGGAGATATGCCCTAGAGGCAATCATGTATGATGATATTTCCTATGTGTTTATGAATAAAGATAGTCCTTGGACATTATCAATGGTGTGTATTAGCAAGTATGTGACTTGTTTGTGGGACTATGTATTGTATGATGAACGTCCTAAAAGGTCCCTAGTCGAAAGGGCTGTGTGGACGCGCAGCCAACTAGACTAGCATATGACACGGTCGATGGCTTGGTCTCACTAGCCATGGGGCATTGGATGCTAACCGGATAATATGGACTCGGAAGGATCTGGTCAGATTCGATGTAGTCAGATCCGAGTTGAGATAAGGTCCGAGTCGGACAGACCCAACTATGAGACGCATCGATATGTCATCTGTGAGTCTCTAGTACAACATACGTTCTATGTCCTAAGACCTGAGCTGGCGCATGTACTCGGAATGGTAACAAACTTGCTTTGGGCCAACCAAACGCTACTCCGTGACTGGGTAGTTACAAAGATAGGTTTCGGGCTTGTCCAAACCCATGCTGCGAGACATGGTCGAGCAAGATGGGATTTGCCCCTCCGATAAGGAGAGATATACTTTGGGCCCCTCATGTGATCCGACCAGGATAAGCATGGCCATGCGACAAGGATTATGAGATAATCTGGTTTGTGGTCGGCATCACTGGAATGAGAAAGAGGCCGGGCTAGCACAAGGATGACAGACTCGCCTTGAGCCCGACAACATATATCGTGTGGCAAAAGGAATGGAAGTATGATGTACAGGTTCGCCTAACCAGCTTCATAGTCTGTTTGGTGTTCGGCATGCCTTGCTAGAGGCCGCTACCAACTGTGCAGTTCGGAGGTGATCCAAACTGCGACCAAGCCGGCTTGAACCTAAGGGGTCCCGCGCTTAAGGGAAGGAACCTACGAGGTCGGATCCGAGGACACTGGTCGGATGTGATCCGAGTTATATTCAGATTGTGGCTGAGTAGACTTATGGGCTTTAGGGTCCGTGTGAGGCCCAAGTGTTGAACCCACGATGGATTCCTATATAAAGCGAAGGTGTCGCACACTCACGCGGTTGATCGCTCCATCGCTGTCACTAGGGTTTGCATGTGTTGCGAATAGACACGCCTTCACTCGCCGCTGATTGTGTGATCGGACCTAGCAGTCCGCCGCACGGTGTTCCTCCTGCACGCGTGGATACCGTTAGAGGCGGTGCACCTGCGCCGCTCCGGCAAACTTGTACGTGGGATCTGACGACCGGCTATTCAGGGAGATCAGACGAGGAGGAGACGATCCACGCGGACGCGCTGCCCCAACTCTTCTTCCGCTGCATGGCACTGCGCGTCTAGTGGTAACGAACTATGATCCATCTCCCGTAGCATGTTCTTGGTTGTTTTGCGCGTAGGAAAATTTTAAATTTGCAGTCGACACACCCTATCGTAGATCCCAACAGTGGTATCAGAGTCTCTGCTATAGGATTTGGATTCAGATCGTATGCATATTAGATATGTGGAGGCGATAGATGAGATCTGTTGTCGTTGATGAGATCGGCTATGTGCACGATTGATGTGATCAACTGCACATGGGGATCGTTGAGGCTATGTTTTCTGATGATCGGAGTCGATGAGGTCGTGACACAACCTACCCCTACCGGTCGGTATCTGCCATCGGGGTTAATAGTGGAACATAAATCTGAATCGGGCTCGCGATGATCGATAAGACCGGTCAGATCAGAGAATTCGGCGTGATCGGAGTTCAGATGTGATCTGTGATCGATAAGATCCATCGTGTTCGTAGCGCCTTGTATTTCGTACACGGTCACTCAAACCGGTAGAAGCGATTCTATGCATAACTTTATTTTGCAGGGTTTGATGTGAATAGTATGGCTCATGTGTATGTGATGCATGTGTGTAAATTATACATGGCCTGCGTGTCATGTTTGTCAGCCGGCAGGAGCCAAAGTGCTGTCATTATATTGTATAACGACCTGCGTGTCGACTTATGACTCTATGTAAAATTCATTACTAGTTGTAGTAGTTGGATAATAGAGATCAGGTTGGCGGCTTGGCGGCCCGGCGTGACAAACAAGATGGAGTTTCTAGATGGTCATCAGAGTTGGAGCCGACCTAGAAGAACATCCATGAAGGAGCCATACTATTTCACAATATATGTTTTACTTGTGATTGTTATGCTTATTTGTTTCTATGCATGTTAGAATGGTAGAAAGATCCCTCATGAATATCAAGTAAATTGCCATTCCCGATGTTGCACCTTCGCACGTCAAGTACGTCTAGTAGTGGGCTCATAAAATTGGGGTGTTGCTAGGTGTCCTTGAACTAAAGGGTTCGTGTCAGACACGGACATGCACTGCATTAGGTTAACTTGACAAGGCTATCAAAACGGTTTTGGGCCTTGTGGCAAAAGAGGTCGGGAGTCGGGGTATGAGATACCTACCCGACCGACAGGAGTCGTATAGAGATATGATTAGCAAGGAGTTGCTTACCAGATAGACATGTTGTCTAGCAGTGATCCTAAATATCACTAGTCGCATGTGCTAGTCGGATCCTAGATCACTAGAGTTTGCGGAGGGATGCTGACTTCAGTGGGAGTATTTCTGTTTAAGGCTAGAATTACTCTACATAAACACATTGCTTAGTGATTGCATATTTTTCTGTTGTAGATCAATGGCACCACCTGCTCAACCCAACTTTGCATTGAAATCAATTATGGAAAAGGATAAACTGAATGGAACAAACTTTACCACCTGGTATAGAAATTTGAGAATTGTTCTCAAGCATGATAAAAAGGAACATGTTCTAGAGGATCCGCTTCCAGAGGAACCTGTCGATAATGCTAGTACCACAACCAAGAATGCCTACCAGAAACTCGTTGATGAATCAAACGAGATCATCTGCCTCATGCTGGCTTGTATGGAGCCCGATTTGCAGCAGCATTTCGAAGACGTTGGGGCTTTCGATATGATCGAGAGTCTCAAGAGCATGTTTCATGTGCTGGCTAGGACTGAAAGGTTCAACGTCTGGCGATCCTTGATGGATTGTAAGCTGAAGGAAGGTGATCCACTGAGCCCGCATGTGATCAAGATGATCGGATATGTGCAAGCTTTGGATCGGTTGGGCTTCCCGCTCTTGGATGAGCTAGCTACTGATGCAGTTCTGGGTTCTCTTCCGCCCAGCTATGGGACGTTCATCTCGAACTATCATATGCATGGCATGGATAAGAAGCTCACTGAATTGCATGGGATGCTCAAAGTGGTAGAGCAGGATATTAAGAAAGGCACGCATCAAGTGTTGATGGTGCAGAAATCGGCTAAGTTCAAGAAGAGTTGGTCCAAGAAAAAGGCTAAGGCAAAGGGCACGGAGACGGTAACCTCCGCCGCTGTGCCGAAGTCTGGACCGGACTCAAAGACCATTTGCTATCATTGCAAGGAAACTGGTCACTGGAAGAGGAACTATAGCAAGTGGCTTGCAGAGCATGGCAAGAAGGCCGGGAATGCTGCTTTAGGCAAAGGTACACTTTTTGCATATGTTATAGACATTTACCTTGCTGACATACCTAGCAGCTCTTGGGTATTTGATACCGGATCGGTTGTTCACATTTGCAACTCGATGCAGGGGCTGGTAAGAACTAGGGTGTGGCACAAGGGGAGATTGACATCAGGGTCGGCAACAAAGCAAGAGTTGCTGCGTTGGAGGTCGGGACGATGCAACTCCGGCTTCCTTCTGGATTTATTTTGGAATTGAATAATTGTTATTACATTCCTGCACTTAGTTAGAACATTATTTCTGCCTCATGCTTGATGAGTCAGGGTTATGAATTCAATTTAAAGGACAATGGTTGTTCGATTTATTTGAATGGTATGTTCCACGGCTATGCACCCATTGTTGATGGGTTATTTATATTGAATCTAGAACAGGAACCGGTCTGTAACATGAATGTCAAGAGGCATAAGCCTAATGAGATAAATCCGACATACTTCTGGCATTGCTGGCTTGGACACATTAGTCTAGAATGCATGAAGAAGCTCCATGATGATGGACTCCTAACTTCGACCGACTTTGGATCGTTCGAGACATGCGAATCATGCTTGCTCGGCAACATGACTAGGTATCCTTTCGCAAAGAGTTGTGAGAGGGCATCCGAGCTGTTGGAACTGATACACAATGATGTGTGTGGACCAATGAGCACAACTGCCAGAGGTGGCTATCAGTACTTCGTGACTTTTACCGACGACTTGAGTAGATATGGATATATCTATTTGATGAGGCACAAGTTAGAAACTTTTGAAAAGTTCAAAGAGTTTCAAAACGAGGTGGAGAATCAGCTCGGCAAGACTATAAAACTTCTATGATATGATCATGGAGGTGAGTACATGAGCCAGGAGTTTGATGATCATCTGAAAAGCAGAGGTATAGTACCTCAGCTCGCACCTCCAGGTACGCCACAAAGAAATGGTGTATCGGAACGGAGGAATCATACCTTGTTGGACATGGTTCGATCTATGATGAGCAAATCGGATTTACCCTTGTCATTCTGGGGATACGCTCTAGAAACTGCAGCTTTCACACTTAACAGGGTACCATCAAAATCTGTAGATAAGACACCACATGAGATGTGGACCGGGAAGACTCCAAGTTTGTCTTTTCTAAAGATTTGGGGTTGTGAAGCATTTGTCAAGCGACTTATGTCAGACAAGCTTACACCCAAGTCGGACAAATGCATATTCGTGGGATATCCGAGGGAAACCTTGGGATATAGCTTCTACAACCGGGAGGAGAACAAAGTGTTTGTTGCTCGGAACGGGGTTTTCCTTGAGAAAGAGTTTCTCAGTCGGGAGGCCAGTGGGAGGACGGTCCGACTTGAAGAAATTCGAGTACCACTCGGGGACGACTCAGCGGGTGATGAGATCATACCAGAGTCAGTCAGGGAACCCGTAGTGGAAGCGGCACCAGAACCACGGAGGTCGGAAAGATTGCGCAGAGTGCGTGATGTATTGTTGCTAGAAAAGGACGAGCCAACCACGTATGCGAAAGCGATGGTGAGCCCGAATTCTGAGGCATGGTTAGAGGCCATGAGATCCAAGTTAAAGTCCATGGATGAAAATCAAGTCTGTGACTTGGTTGATCCGCCGCCTGGCGTAAAGGCCATTGGCTGCAAATGGGTCTTTAAGAAGAAAACTGATGTGGATGGAAATGTTCAGATCCACAAAGCTTGACTTGTCGCTAAAGGTTATGGACAAGTTCAAGGAATTGACAGCGACGAGACTTACTCGCCCGTAGGGAAGCTGAAGTCGGTAAGGATCATACTAGCTATAGCTACATATTTCAATTACGAGATATGGCAGATGGATGTCAAAACGGCTTTCCTTCACGGAAATTTAACTGAGGACATGTATATGATACAACCCGAGGGCTTTGTCGATCCGACTATCACTAGTAAAGTATGCAAGCTCAAGAGATCCATTTATGGGTTGAGGCAAGCATCTTAGAGTTGGAACATTCATTTTTATGAGGTCGTCACTGGTCTCGGTTTCATCAAAATCGATGAGGACGCTTGCTTATACAAGCAGTTAAGTGGGAGCTCGATTGTGTTCTTGATCTTGTATGTGGATGACATACTACTGATCAGAAATGATGTTTCAATGCTGAACTCGGTCAAGGAATCATTGAATGGCAAGTTTTCAATGAAGGACCTTCGTGAGGCAGTTTACATTTTAGGCATCAAGATCTATAGAGATAGATCGAAGAGGTTGCTCGGCTTGAGCCAAAGCACGTACATAGATAAAGTGTTGAAGCGGTTCAACATGAGTGAGGCCAAGAAAGGGTTCTTGCCTGTCTCACGTGGTATAAGGCTAAGCGAGACTCAGAGTCCTTCGACATCTGATGAGCGAAGCAGGATGAGTCGGATTCCGTATGCCTCGGCAATTGGATCCATCATGTATGCCATGATATGTACACGACCTGAAGTTGCTTTTTCAATAAGCCTAACAAGTAGATACCAGGCCAACCCAGGTGAGAGTCACTGGGCAGCGGTAAAGACTATTTTGAAGTACCCGAAAAGGACTAAAGAGATGTTCCTAGTTTATGGAGGTGAGGAAAAGCTTGTCGTAAGGGGTTACGCCGATGCTAGTATCCAAACCGACAGAGATGATTGTCGATCACAGTCCGGATTCGTATATGTCATGAACGGAGGAGTAGTGAGCTGGATGAGCTCCAAGCAAGATACGATGGCCGATTCTACCAAAGAAGCCGAATACATTGCGGCTTGTGAAGCTGCAAAGGAAGGTGTTTGGATCTGGAACTTTTCTGGATGATCTTGGTATTTTCCCATCATTGGTAAAACCATTGGACCTTTATTGTGATAATCTGGTGCCATCGCACAAGCCAAGGAGCCGAGGGATCACCACAAGACCAGACACATAGATCGGAAATATCACCTGATACGAAAGATCGTAAAGAATGGTGATGTTGAGTTATGCAAAATTCACACGGATGCAAATGTTGCAGATCCATTGACTAAGCCGCTTCCACAATCCAAGCATGAGGGGCATGTAAGAGCTATGGGCATTTGTTGTCTATTTGATTGACTCTAGTGCAAGTGGGAGACTGTTGGAGATATGCCCTAGAGGCAATCATGTATGATGATATTTCCTATGTGTTTATGATTTGCAAGGAATGACGAAAACGATTCCCGAGCTCTTTGTGATGCTGAAATCAATGAAGGTAGAAATCAAGAAAAACATCAAATGTTGATGGTTGACAAGACCACTAGTTTCAAGTAAAAGGACAAGGGAAAGAAAGGGAACTTCAAGAAGAATGGCAAGCAAGTTATCACCTAGATAGATCTTGCATGATCGTAGGAATTTTTTTTAAAATACTGCGTTCCCCAACAATAAGGGAGCAACTGTGCCTGCCTGGCCCCAAAGCAAGTCCCAAAGCCTTCCGCTTTGGTGAAAGAAGATCAGGACGGCGACGCGACATGACGGAGGTCATCGTGGAGCCCTCTGCGCGTCATGGATAATCAGGCGGAGAGTGCCTTTCATCAGGATAAGCATCGGTGCCTGTCCCCCTTTGAATTTGCCGCCCTGTGATAACCCTTTCCTGCTCATATTTTTGGGGAAGAGGTCCGAGGCACCTATAAAAGGGGCAGTGCTGCCACCATAGAAGGGGATCATGTAATCTCTCCATTGCTAGCCCCATAGAGCTCCTACTCATCTTGTAGCTCCAAGAGCACTGTCCACAAAGCAATTTCACTAAGTAGGAGTAGAGTTTTCAACGCATGGTGGCCCGAACTTGGGTATCTCGTTGTGTTTCTGTCGTGCCTCGTGCGTAGCTCGTAGTCTCGTGGTTGTGAGCCAAGTCCCCAGAGTTTGAACCAGGGTTTGGGGGGATTTCCCGTAGCTCAGAATCAATCCCCCGACAATGGTTCCCGACCTCGCGCTGTCGTCTTCTTCTTCCTCGGGCCCTTTGCTTGCATCTTTGGCGTTCGACAAAGGGGATGGAGGAGGCGGCCGTCCTTGATCCGGCGCAACCGCAACAAGAGAGTTCACGGCCCGGTGGAAGTTGGCGCGGCGGCGACAATGGCTCCATGGACGACGTGGTTCCCCTGCCGCTTTCGCTTCATGCCGACGGTAGAAGGAATAGGCGCGACGACTCTGATTGGTCCGATGACGCATGGAAAACGTCAGCCGGGAGGTGTGGTGGCTCCATGCCGGCGACCGGAGGCGCGACAAGGAGAGATGGCGAGGGACATGACATGTTGACGATGGAAGGAATAGGCACGATGGCTTTGATTGGGCCGACGACACATGGAAAACGCCAGTTAGGGGCTGTGGTTGCTCCATGCCGGTGACTGGAGGTGGGCGAGGAGAGGCGGCCAGGGACCAGAGGGATTGGCGACGACGGCCCGAAAAGTGAGGAAGTTCCCCTCCCACTAAATCGCAAGTTGGATAGAGCTAGCGGCAAACTGGTTGAGGAGGGGGAGGGGGTGTAGATTTGGCACCTATACGAGACCTGGTCGAAACGATTTTTCGTCTCCCATATATCGACGGTTATTTTGCGGGGCAGGAATATAAAGCATATGCTAGAGTTGCTCTAAACAGCACGCTCGCTCATGCCTCGTTGGCTCGCCTTTTTTTGGCTCGAATCCCCTCTCTTTCTTGGACGAGCACGCCACCGCCGGAGCAGTCCTTACTGCCACCGTGAGTCTCTCCTCCACCGCTAGGCGGCCGTCGCCCTCTTCAGTCGCGAGCGACCTTGCTCCGCGTCTCTTCCACCGGTCGCCGCCTCTCCTCCACCGCTACTCATACGCCAGCCGCCTCCCGTGGCGACGACCCTACCCAACCCAGGAGCCCCTCCATTGACTGCCGGTCCTCCTTTTCCTTTGCCCTTACTCCTCCCCGCGGACCATCGCCCGCTCCTCTTCACCCCACTGACCATCCAGGACCTCCATCGTCACCCCTTGCTCCTTTGCAGTCGCACTACACTCCGTCCCACCGCCGGCCACCTCCGATCTCTGCCCCCCGCACCGCCATCCACCTCCGAGGGGATGCAGCCCACACCGGCACCGGAGGGGATACAAATTAGAGAGACCGTGCCGAATTGCATATGTCCAAAGCTGTTTGGTGGACCATACAGATAGCCGTCCGTCCGTCACCCAGACAGAAGGCCCAACAGTCCGTCCGTCTGGCTTTCCCTTTTCCGTTTTTCCTCTTCCAAAAACTCATCTCCCACCTTGTCCCGCTCCTCTCTGCTCCGCTGCCCCCCTCCCCTCCCCTCACCGGGAGATCCCAACCCAAATCCTCCTCCGCAACGACCCCCCGAAACCCTAGAAAGTCGCCCCCACGCTGCCTTCGTCCCCTCTCACCCCCTCCGAGGCTTCGCTCCCGGTTCCGGCCACGGGCTCGCTCTGCGCTGGGCATGTGCTGCGGCCGCCGTGCCGGAAGATGACCTCCCAGGACGGCGCCGCCCCGCCGCCGGCCCCGCCCAAGCGCCCTGCCCCGGGGGAGCAGCCGTCGTCCGAGGTTCTCGTCACCTACAAGCGCCGCCGCACGGCCACCCGCGGCGCCAGCTCCGACCCCGGAGCGGTAAGCATTGCAATCCCTAGCCTGCTCGTCTTCTTTCTTCTTCCCCCCTCCCCTTGTTGCTGTTGCAGTTGGAATATCTGGCCGTCTTTGCTCTCTGGCGCCACCAGCCGCCTTTCATTTTGAAGCGCCTAGATTTGCAACTAGGTTCTTCCAATGCCATGAATCTTGCCGCCGCCCAGCAATTCTGTACCCAATAAACGAAATATCTTTTCCTCTGCAGATGTTCTGCATAACTGAAAACTATGCTCAGTGCTTTTCCTTTGCTTGCTCTGTGTGCAGCCTTGTGCCACCACCGTCCCCTGTAGCGGTACTTCTGGCCAAGATGGCCACCAGATCCTGCCCAGACATTGGATTACTTGGAGGAACACGTTGGAGGGCTTCCTGCAATCCCCAGGTGTAAATAAGGGTGGAGGGATTCAGTGCTGCATACAAGATGCGCTCAGATACAATTGCTGTCGATCAGTGCAAAAAGTCAGTAATAATGCTCTTGTTCAGAACATATATCTCATAACAGAAGCAATCTTGTGTATAATGTCTATGATAGGAATTTCCCCTGATAGTGAATTTGTCTGTGATTTCCAGGGCAACCTAAATAAAGGCCAAGGAGCGTCAGAAGAGCATCCTGCTGGAGTAGCAGGTGCTAAAGAGATTAGCTCCTCTATTGCATTAAAAGATGCGATTGCAGCATCATTGGATGCCAACACAGCAATGTGCAATAATGCTCTCCTTGACATTTTTGTCTCAGAGAAGTTTGCCATGTTGTGTGATTTGCTAGTTGGAACTTTCCATGTGAGTAAGGTTCATGAGGTCATTGATTTGGGGAAAATTGACGCCAACATGAGAAATGGAAACTATGCACGGAACCCGGCTCTGTTCAACGACCACATCCAGCAGGTAGCTATTTCTCATTCATTCATTGGAAAAAGTAGCCGTGTTCTTGATTATTACCACAATTCAGTGCTAGGCGTTTTGCTATCGCCTAGAGCCTAGTCGCGCCTTCTTTTACTATGATTATTACTGTGTTTTATGATATCAAATAGAGACACGCCAGCATCACTTCTGCTTGGCAGCCTAGAGTAGGCCTTTTATGCACTGTAGTGTCTCAAATGGTCCCTGTATTTTCACCGTGGCATCTGTGAGCACACGTAAACCAAAATTGTCGAATAATTCTTCTGCATGCGCAGTTCAATGCTGGAGTATTAATCCAAGTGAGGAAGTTTTATTTTCCTCCTTCCGTTACTAAAATGGACAGATAGCGAAAAACAACTGTAATGTGTTGGGGTAAGATCAACTAATGGTTAGATTTGGTGAGCTGTGTAGACGGTAGCGCTCCACCTCCCACGCCTCTCAGAAGATGTGTGCTGCTCTTCTTATTTTTTGTCTTTTCTCCTTTTCATCTCTTTTTTTGCTTGCTATAAGTATTCCATGAAACATTCAGGCAAATAATACTTTAATATGTATGTATATTTGTGCATGATATAGATATGGGAGAAGTTTGAACAAGTTGGCCGAGAGATGACAAGTCTAGCCAGCAATCTTCCAATCATTTCACGAGCTTCCTATCAGAAGCAAGTAAGTTTGCAGTTTTTACCCCCATACTTAAGAGACATGTATTTCCGGACAACTGTACCTCAAGCTGCTGTTGATGCTTAACTTGTTGCTATAATTCCTCTTTATGCTGCTGCTGAGCAACACTTATGATATAATCTTTACAGGCTTCTGGAGTTTCTGAAGTAGAGGTTGCTGCTGAGCACAGGATAGAGGTAATTGGTGTGTTTGTGGACAGTTTGCTGGCCACTTTTAAAATGGTTACATCCAGCTAATAATTTTTACTGATTGCATATTTCATTAGGAAACAAGTCTGGGTGGTTTTGTCGAGAAAATCCCGAAGGATTCAAATACGACCACACAGTTCTCCCCATGTGATTCCGGTCATTCTACAATACCAAAGCGATCTGGGACATGTGGACTTGGTCGAACTTGCACTTGCAAACAATGTGGAACCAGTGCAGAAGAAGAAAAAAGCCTTATATGTGATGGATGCGACACGACATACCACTTTGAATGTGTGAAGCGACTCCATCCTGCTATGAAACAAATCCCGGACAACTGGCACTGTCCTGCCTGCAGCAGCAATAAGGGAAAGGGAAAGGGAAAGGGAAAGTCTGCAGGCGCCAAGAAGAATGTTCATGACAGCCTGCATGGTGATTGTCCTCTGTGTGACAAGCTTGAGGTCGTCAAGAAGATAGAACCACCTGAAGTTGCCAGCGGAATCGAGGCAGCCGACGAAAGAGAAGGGAGCTCGGTGCCGAGTGTGGAGGAAGAGAATGAGCCGGACCTGTACACGACCGCCCTGTCGAAGCTGTGCAAGCACTGTGGCACGTGCGAGGACGACGACAAGCAGTTCCTGGTGTGTGGCCACCCTTACTGCCCCTACAAGTTCTACCACATCCGGTGCCTGAGGACGAGCCAGATCGCGCTGGAGAAGCAGAAGAATCTGGAGTGCTGGTACTGCCCCTCCTGCCTCTGCAGGGGCTGCTTCAAGAACAAGGACGACGAGGAGATCACCCTGTGCGACGGCTGCGACGAGGCCTACCACGTGTACTGCATGACGCCCAAGCGCACCTGCGTCCCCAAGGGCCACTGGTACTGCCCGCTGTGCAGCGTGCGGCGGGCAAGGGAGGGGATGCAGAGGTACGAGAAGTCGATCCTGAAGAAACAACAACATATAAGCGCCAAGCGTGCGAGCCAGTCGGACGACGCTTAGCCTAGTTGATGATGCTATTGCTTGGCCAAGAGGGGAGTAATAAGCAGAGCAGCGTTTTGCAAAGATGTTGCTTGGCCAAGCTTTGCTGGGTAAAGGAAAAGGAAGGGACGATGATTATTCTTTGGCCCTCTTTGGAGGGCCATATATGATATATACACTGGCTTGAATAGTTGAATCAGAGCCAGTCAGTTGTGTAGTTGACACTTAGAAAGTCTCGCCTGATGAAACGCTTCTTTTATGTAGGCTGTATTATTATTATTTGCACGAAACATCACTTGATTTGTTGTGTTTTTACTTACTTAGTGCCAGTTGTTCCATTGTAACTCTTGTAAGGAACGAATGATACGACCTTGTCAATCTCTATTCATTGCTGTTGTTTGGTTATAACTAACTCTATTTTTGTGTTATTTTGTCACACCTAGGAACCCTACTTTTGCAAACTGATTTTTCTTTTTGCATGGGTAAACTTATTTGTTGGGACCTTATAATGTAAGAGTACAATGCAATGTGCTTAGAGAGTTGTTTGCGAAAACGTACCCTTACATTATAATTATATACTCCCTCTGTTCTTAAATATAGGTCTTTTAAGAGATTCCACTCTAGACTACATACGGGGCAAAATGAGTGAACCTATACTCTAAAAGACGTCCAATATATCCGAATGTAGTCTTTATAGTGAAATTTCTAAAAAGACTTGTATTTAGAAACGGAGGGAGTATATAAGCAATAGGTCTATGCTATAAAATACGCATCGGTGCTTAAGAAAACACAATTTTATGGTTTTACAAAGGGCGCTGATAGGCGCCGGTGCGCCGGCCGAAAGTTTCGGCCGATCTAGCCCAGGCCGTTGGATGTGAGCCGCGCGGGTCGTTGGATCCAGGAAAAAAAAACGAATCGCCCCCGGCTTCTTCTTCCTCCCGCACGCACGCGTAAACGCAGGAAAAAAACGGATCTCCGCGGGTCAGCCTCCTCGTGCTCGCCCTTGGACGCCGCGTCGCAGCTCACCGGGGCCGCTCGCCGTCGCAGCTCGCCGTCGCAGCTCGCCGGGGCTGCTCGCCGTCGCAGCTCACCTGGGGCGTTCGCCGTATGCAGCTCCGTCGGGCCGGGCGTGTCTCCCTCCCTCTGGTTGCAGCACCGCCGGGTGAGGGTTCCAGCATTGTCGCAGTCCGCCATCATAGCTCGCCGCGTGCCCGTCGCAGCACCGCGCGCCCATGCAGCTCCGTCGCCGCCGCTCACCATTGTTAGCTAGCCGTTCTCGGTTTGAAGCTTTTTTAGAAGCGCGTTGTAGCTTTCCTCCAAGCCGGTTGCAGCTTTTTGTCGCTGCGAGATGCCGACCCCCAACTACCTCATATCCAGTTGAAGCATTTTTCAAGCTGGTTGTAGCTTTCGTGGCTACCGGATGTAGCATTTTTCAGCACTGGTTGCAGCTCTGACGTACATCCGTTGAAGCCCCTGCTTCTTTTGATTCCAACAAAAATGTTGTTGGTTCCAGCTCTCGATTTGCAGGTTGTAGCAAAAACAAAAGCTGGTTCCAGCTCTGGGTTTTGCCGGGACAAAAATCATTTGCTGGAAAAGCATTGCTGGTCGCTGCTTCCGCCGGTTGCCGTGGTAGCAAAAAACATGCTAGTTGTAGCAAAATCCTGCTACGGTTGCAGCAAAACATCGTTGTCGTCGTCGCGAGGGTCCGAGCTCCGCCTGATGGATGTAGCAAAAAGCTTCGCCGGTGGTAGCAAAATTCAACTATGGTTGCAGCTTCCCCCTTGTTGTGCAGTGCCATTGAAGCTTTCTATGTCTATGGTTGAAGCTTTTTTGAATGGCCGTTGAAGCTTTTTAGGTGATGGTTGCAACACTTCTATACGCGGGGTGGATCCGGGCATGGCGGGCAGGCAGTTATGGTGGGCGGCGAGGGAGCGCCCTGGCCGCCGGCGATGGAGCTTGTGGTGGCCCAGCCGCTGCCCGGGAGGAGGAGGAGGGGAGGGGATGCGCGCCCTTGAAGGCTGTAGGTTAGGGATGGATCTGGCCATGGCAGCAGGCAGCCATGGCGGCCGGCGAGGGAGCGCCTGGCCGCCGGCGATGGAGTTCGTGGAGGCCCAGTCGCAGCTCGGGGGAGGGGAGGTGCGCGCACGTAGGCTGAAGGTAGGGGATGGAGGCACGTAAGGAAGGAGGCGGGGATCGCGCGGGCGCGTTGCCAGCGTGGCGTGCGAACCGGCGGAACGGTTCGGCCGGTGCGCCGTTTGTAAACACTTCCCTTTTACAAACGCCTACTCTAAAGCCCATTGCATTGTACTGCTACTGCAGGGTTTGACAGGAGATTCGGAGCGGCAAATCCTAGGAGTTAAATTGTTTGCTAATTGCAGTGGCGAATCTCGTTTGCAATCGTCTGTCATTATCTCGCATGCCACGTGTCCAGGCCAGGATAGAAGCATGACGTGAAGGTAAGGAAAGCAGTAACGCGTTCCATGATGACAGGGAAGAGCCTCTCCTCTCCCTCCTTCACACAAACCGAGCTCTCAACCTAAAACCAGGACCAATCCTGGCCTGTGTACCCTCTTCTCTTCTTTCTCCCATATCTCGTGTCTTTCCTTCTCTTCTCAAGAGATCGACGGCGCCGCCTCAAGTTCTCGGCTTTCTAGAACCTTCTAGAAGAACCGCCGATGCCTTATAGAATGGGTCGTCCGGAGAGGAGTTTTCGATGGATTAATTGATTATTGATTAATTGGTTCCGGAACGCCGGCCGGTTTCGGTTTCTTCCCTGGGCCTTGGCCTTCTTCTTCATCTTCTTTCGGAAGAGGCGCGATGGAGGATGGGAAGATGGGGAACGTGGCGACGGTCCGGGCGGTGCTCGCCATCCTCCAATGGTGGGGCTTCAACGTCACCGTCATCATCATCAACAAGTGGATCTTCCAGGTCCCAACTCTTCTCCATCCCCCTTTTTTATTTACCTTTTATTTCCTCCTCATCCTCATGTGCGCCTCCTCGTGTTTTGATGGGTTGATCCGTGCCTTCAGGTGCAGATTAGCTAGTGATTTATCATGCCACGAATGTAAAAAAAAAGGAGTTATCGGATTAGGTTTCCTTGCCAATGGTAAAAAAAGAACTTTTAGGAGGAGAAACAAAACCTCAAGTCCTTCCTTTCGTTCATGTGTTTGATTGCTAGTTTATTCAGAGTTAAACTAGAGGGTAAACCAACATGCCCTGATGATCTAAAAAACCAACATGCCCTGATGATCTAAAAAACCAACATGCCAGGTTTCAGGCTTCATTCAGAGTTTTTTTTGTACTGATATGTTTGACAACAAGATGAATCTAAACATATTTCACCTCCAGTGACATATGGATGAATATTCCCCCTGGGCTTCTTCCACCATCTTTGTTTGGGGGCTTATTTTATGTTTGCATTCAGTTGTCAAGTACAAGTCTGATTTCTTGGACTAGAAATATACAACATCCTGCTGCTGGCACTGGCACTATCCTCGTTAATAAAGAAATTATCCTCGTTAATAAAGAAATTATCTGCTCCTTGCTCTCGATGATTTGAAGTTTTTCTTCGATGCAGAAACTGGAGTTCAAATTCCCTCTGACCGTGTCGTGTGTCCACTTCATATGCTCTTCTATTGGAGCCTATATCGCAATCAAAGTGCTCAAAGTAAAACCACTCATCGAGGTCGCCCCCGAGGATCGCTGGAAAAGGATATTCCCCATGTCATTTGTGTTCTGCATAAACATAGTGTTGGGAAATATCAGCCTGCGGTACATCCCGGTCTCTTTCATGCAGACCATAAAATCCTTCACTCCTGCAACAACAGGTTCTCCCATTTCTTGCTCTCCATTCAACATGCCCTTTTCACGACTGCTGTCGCATATTCTGATTCATTGAAGAACAGTTATTCTGCAGTGGTTGGTCTGGAGGAAATATTTTGAGTGGCGCATATGGGCTTCTTTGATTCCAATTGTGGGTGGAATCCTCTTAACTTCAGTAACTGAACTAAGCTTCAATATGTTTGGTTTTTGCGCTGCCATGGTTGGCTGCCTTGCCACATCTACAAAGACCATCTTGGCAGAATCCCTGCTCCATGGATACAAATTTGACAGGTAAACAGTTGATCTGATCAGTTTACAGAAGAAATGATTACATACCAATCTGTCTCAGTTTTACAACAAAGAATTTAAGGTGTAGGGGAAGGGTGGCTGTTGTCATGTGATGTTTCATAGTAATTGTCATCAGAGATTATCATAGATAATGGAATAAATACCGCTGCTGTCATCATTATTATTATGTAGAATCTCTTGCTATTTTTATAGTACCGCAATCAAGTACGATCTTGCACATTTTCCTTCTAGTGAGGTGATTTGCTGTTCTTTTTCTTCTTTGCAGCATTAACACAGTGTACTACATGGCACCCTTTGCCACCATGATACTATCGATACCAGCGATCGTACTCGAAGGGAGCGGCGTAATCAACTGGCTGTACACATACGAGTCAACCGTCCCTGCACTGGTCATCATAATCACCTCGGGAGTTCTCGCCTTCTGCCTGAACTTCTCCATCTTCTATGTTATCCATTCAACGACAGCGGTGACCTTCAATGTAGCCGGCAATCTCAAGGTGAGAGTAAGAGTGTGAGGCTCTATTCCGCTTTGTTCTGCTTCCCCAGTCCAAGTTTGGCACTGACAAACTGGTACCATGATCGGTTTGTAGGTGGCTGTCGCGGTACTGATCTCCTGGATGATCTTCCGGAACCCGATCTCCGCCATGAACGCCGTGGGGTGTGGGATCACGCTCGTCGGCTGCACCTTCTACGGCTATGTGAGGCATTTGATCTCCCAGCAGGCCGCCTCCCCAAGCCCGCGCACCCCGAGAAGCCGGTTGGAGATGCTCCCCCTTGTAGGCGAAAAGCAAGAGAAGATCTAGCAGCAGGACATATAGGCGCTCTTGACAATCATAGGAATAATAATGAACACACAGCATTTGGGGTTAGAAAGAGCAAAGTTTCGTAGGATACATATTTTGGTGTTGGTAACGATGCTGTACTTGATCCACCCGACTTAATTTCGCTGTTGTTTCATGTCAGTTGCTGCACACGGTTTGTTCTTCGTGGAACTGATCAGACATTTTTTGGCCTGTGCTGCTGGACAAATACTTTCTTGTGCTAGTATAAATTGTTCAGGATGCTGCTTGTAGTAGCATCTGACTACTGACGCTAATAGACTGCTGTTGAAATTTGGGCACAATTTTTTGTTTCCTCCGAAGTGTTTTTTTTTGTTGTTGACGGTGACCATGGCAGGCAACAGCGGGCCTGAACCATTTTCAAATATATTCATCACTGCAAAAACAGAAGACGATACAACACCAACCATTTTCAAATTTATTGAAAAAAAAGAAGACGATACAACACCACAGCTGAAACATGTAGGACGAGGCGATTCGCTGCCCAGGCTCAGCTACATCCGCGATGAACAGAAAATTCAAAAAAAAAACACTGGTGTTGTATCGTTTCTGCCTGAACTTCAAATAATCTGAAATTTGAAGCGCACCTCACGCATCAAATTATCTTCCATGCAATTTTGTTTTCGAATTTTCTCTTCACCGGGTGCAGATGAGCCTAGGCTTAGAAATGGATATTCGCAACATATAGCACACAAAGAAAGAAGAGGAAAATGTATATAGAGAGAGAACCAAAAACAAGCCACGACAAACAACCAGCACCGAGAAATTTATCACCTTAACATTAAAAACAAAAATAACAAGTTCTTACAGATCAGCAGAGGAACAAGCACAGAACACTACCTAAGAGAAGACATAACATGATGATCAAAGGTAATCCATGTTTCTTGTGTTCCACGGACCACGGAGCCCAGCATATAGCAGAAATGCCCAGCATGAACAAACGATCCCCACCGGGAGGAAAACATGAAGCCAATAAGAAGTTTAGCAGAGAAGAAAGACAACAACTACTAGTATTTGGCACAACACCAACAGATCCCCGAACCACCCGTAGAAACTGGACATGAAAAACAATGGTCTCCCAGTTTCAACATTTTTACATAGGGAACACAAATGGGACCTAGCCCAATTTCGCTTACAACATGTTATCTCTAGTATAAGCACAGGATCCTCAAGATGTCGCCTCGCAAACAGCCCGGGAATTTTCGAGCGCCTGAGCCATCATCCATAATGAGCACTAACAAATGTCTATTTTTTATTTTTATTTTTGCTGGTGAACAATGTCTCTTTGCCGATTCATGGATTTAGTGTAAACTCAGCTTTGCTTTTTATTTTACGAAAGAAATGGGAAACTCAGCTTTGCTGGTAAACAATGTCTCTTTGATTTAGTGTAAACTCAGCATCGGGAAACTCAGCTTTGCTGTGTCGTATTTGTACGAAAGAAATGGATAAGTGTGGATAAGGGGGGAAATTAAACAGAAACAGCAAAAATTAGTCACGCTCGGTGGGACTCGAACCCACAATCCTTTGATTAGAAGTCAAATGCCTTATCCATTAGGCCACGAGCGCCTTGTGTTGCACTTTTTCAAGCTTATTTATTTGACATAGGGATTTGAACGCCTTGGAAGTTTGAAGCCTCCGGATTCTTTGGTCGCCAAGAGCTCTTATAAGTTTTACAGTTTTTTTTTGCGGGGGAAGTTTTTCAGATTAATAATACTATATGACTATATGATGATGTAGTGCTCAGGCTGGTTTTGTATCATGTGTCTTTTGCACTTACAGGGCTAGTTCATTTAAATTATATGCGGATGTGTATGATTCTTTTTTACATGTTATGTGACAAAGTATCCATTATCCTACTCTATTTAAGTCCAATTTATTTGGTGGCTGCCAAAATAAGTTGTCCCCTTCTCAACTTATTTTGAAAGCCACCCTCAATTTTTTGGGGGGCTTTGGTGACTTCTGTAATAAGATAAGTTGGGAAGTGGGTACCTTATGCCATAAGCTGTCAGAAGAACTGGACATTACTCTAAATTTATTCCATGTTCGGGTGAACATAATTGATATCCTTGTTCTAGCTAAGACTTATTTTTTGTGGGGAATTCAGAGAGCTTGATTCAACAAAAAAAGGAGATGGCTGATTTGGCTAATCTGTTTAATTACATGTTGAAATACAAAAGTTCAAAATGATGGAACAGGCTCTCCGACTTCTAAAAGAATCATCGCCACAACCAACAGGGAGCTACAACGAGAAGTGCATTGATAGACCAGGTAATGTCAATGTATCTCCATTATCACATGCGGGTAGCCTCGAAACTTAGCAAATATAACGTCATCCTACAATGCCAAAGCTTTCGCAACGAACGGATGAGTGACACCTTCGTGTGACCTTAGCAAATATAATTCTACAGTAATAATTTTATACACAAAAAAAATCCACGGATACCATGGATTCCATGGTGTCCTCCGACGAGGAAGACGCTAGGGGAGGGGAAGAAGATGCGCGAGGGGAGGGGGGGGGGTGATCTCACTGATAACCCACAAGTATAGAAGATCGCAACCGTTTTCGAGGGTAAAGTATTCAACCCAAATTTATAGATTCGACACAAAGGGCGCCAAATAATATTTAAAGGTATTAGCAGCTGAGTTGTCAATTCAACCACACCTGGAGATTAATTATCTGCAACAAGTAATCAGTAGCAAAGTAATATGGTAGTTTTGATGGTAGTGATAGCAGCAACGTCAACGGTAACAGTGATAACAGTAATTTTATAGCAAGTGTAACCGTGATGATAGCAGTAGTAACTTAGCAAGAACAATATAAGATAAATTCGTAGGCATTGGATCGGTGACTTGCTGGATGATATTCATCATGAGACAGTTATAACCTAGGGCGATACGGCACTAGCTCCAGTTCATCAGTATAATGTAGGCGTGTATTCCGTAAATAGTCATACGTGCATATGGAAAAAACTTACATGGCATATTTTGTCCTACCCTCCCGTGGCAGCGGAGTCCATATTGAAAACTAAAAGATATTAAGGCCTCCTTTTAATAGAGAACCGGAACAAAGCATTAACACATAGTGAATAGATGAACTCCTCAAACTACGGTCATCACCGGGAGTGGTCCCGGCTATTGTCACTCCGGGGTTGCCGGATCATAACACGTAATAGGTGACTATAACTTGCAAGATCGGATCTAGAACATGGATATAATGGTGATAACATAAACGGTTCAGATCTAAAATCATGGCACCCGGGCCCAAAGTGACAAGCATTAAGCATGGCAAAGTCATAGCAACATCAATCTTAGAACATAGTGGATACTAGGGATCAAGCCCTAACAAAACTAACTCGATTACATGATAATCTCATCCAACTCCTCACCAACCAACAAGCCTACGAAGCAATTACTCAATCCCGGTGGGGATAATGGAATGGGCGATGGAGAAGGGTTGGTGATGATGAAGAACGAAGATCCCCCTCCCCGGAGCCCCAAACGGACTCCAGATCTGGCCTCCCGATGAAGAACAGGAGGTGACGGCGGCTCCGTCTCGTGGATCACGATAATTCTTTCTCCCTGATTTTTTTCTGGAAAAATAGGATTTTATAGCGTTGGTTTCAGGGTCTGCGGGGCCACCAGATGGGGACAACCCACCTGGGAGCGCCAGGAGAGGGGGCGCGCCCTGGTGGGTCGTGCCCACCCAGGTGCCCCTCTCCGATAGGTCTTGGCTCCAGAAATTCTTATTTATTGTATAAAAATTCCTCGCAAAGTTTCATTCCATTCCGAGAACTTTTATTTCTGCACAAAAACAGCACCATGATAGTTCTGCTGAAAACAGCGTCAGTCCGGGGTTAGTTTCATTCAATCAAATTAGAGTCCAAAACAAGAGGAAGCGTTAGGAAAAGTAGATACGTTGGAGACGTATCACTCACCTCCTCACCCGAAGGTGGCGTCGGTCGCGCTGGTCCGGCGGCAACAAGTGCTGCGATCGGGATGTGGTGGCGGCATGCAGGTCGAGAGGGGGACGAAGTGAAAAAGACGATGGGGTGAATCATACTTAGGCTTTTTTTGTCTAGATAGGGTAGTTAGAAGATGGAATAGTGCTGGCGTGGGCCTAATGGGCCATGCCATAATAAACTGTAGTTAATAGAAGAAAAAAAACTCAGCAAATATCTATGGCGTGACGAAACAATACAACGCCAGTACTAAGGTCATATCAATGTCATACCAAATATAGCTACGCCACAACTATTTGAAAAAAATTAGTTCCCGCATTGTTGGGAAATGGCGCGCCACCAACAAAAATTATGGCTAGTCATTTCTCCACTAGTGCAAGATTAGTTCCCCAAGCTAGATTGGTCTTGCGAAGCTCTCCAACACTCTATAAAGGTGTATGGATGAGAGGCCCCTAACCTGCATTATCCTTTCGAAACGCCAATCGAAATTATCGACACTTTCACTAGTACAGCGAGCTGCTATACAAACCGTTTTTACGCCTTTCCGCGACATCATTCTGAACCGTCGTCAAGTGAGTGTGTGTGATAGGGGGTTCTTCCCACATGATCCAAAAATCGTCGGGATAGGCCCTCCGGTCACACACGCTGGGCAAAATGAGATCGTGTGCAACGATGAGGGATCAAATACAATTATACATGCCCAATTGGTTTCGGTCGTAAGTATATCCCACAGAGCCAAGAAACATTTCCGTTTGTATGTACATTCCATACAGTCATTTCAAGGAATACGTTTCCGTTCTTATGTACATCCCACACAGTCAATCCAAGAAGTACGTTTTTGTTCGTATGTACATCCCACATAGTTAGCCGAGAAAAAGTGTTTCTGTTCGTATATACACCCCACACAGTTTTATATATAGCCTCGTGTATGATAGGTGTAACCGTTTGCTTTTATTCAACTACATCACACACGATTTGTCGATTTGATGAAAAAATTGTATGACATTGAGCTATCCATCACAACCGCTTTTACTGCTAGAACCGTTTACAAAGTTCCATGACCCATTTAGCAGGTTTATTAGTTTACAATTAATAATTTTTATGCAAATTCACATTTCATATCGAACATCTGTTTGCCAATTTCATATGAGCCGCATAAATATATTTTAACATCACAATACGATAGCTACCTGAAAACAACACAATACATCATATAACTAGTTCATCTTCATAAGAACAATATTAGAATAATATATTCATTTCCCTAATCGAGATCAGTCAGGCTCGTCTTATCCACCTCTGCTTTTAGTTCAGTAAGAACCTGTTTTGCACTGACCAACTGGAAAAGTGTCTCCTCATTCGCCAACACCATCTTAGCAAAGTCCAATTTAAAAAATCTGAGCTCATTCTTCATCTTCCTCTTTATTTCTGCATCTTGAAATATTCTTCAGCGTTGACAACACTTTCTCTAAGCCTATCTCTGTTCTCTTTCTCATACATGCTCCAGAGCTTTTGTTGGGGAACGTAGCAATTTCAAAAAAAATTCTATGCACACGCAAGATCATGGTGATGCATAGCAACGAGAGGGAAGACTATCGTCCACGTACCCTAGTAGACCGTAAGCGGAAGCGTTATGAGAACGCGGTTGATGTAGTCGAACGTCTTCACGATTCGACCGATGCAAGTACCGAACGCATGACACCTCCGAGTTCAGCACACGTTCAACTCGATGATGTCCCACGAACTCCGATCCAGCAGAGCTTCATGGGAGAGTTCCGTCAGCACCACGGCGTGTTGACGGTGATGATGTTGCTACCGATGCAGGGCTTCGCCTAAGCACCGCTACGATATGATCGAGGTGGATTATGGTGGAGGGGGGCACCACACACGACCAAGGGATCAATGATCAACTTGTGTGTCTAGAGGTGCCCCCTGCCCCCGTATATAAAGGAGAAAGGGGGGAGGTTGGCCGACCCTCTATGGCATGCCAGGAGGAGGATTCCTCCTCCTAGTAGGAGTAGGACCCTCCTCTTTCCTACTCCTACTAGGAGGGGGAGAGGAAGGGGGAGAGGGAGAACGAAAGAGGGGCGCCGCCCCCCTCTCCTAGTCCAATTCGGACCAGAGGAGGAGGGGCGCGCGGCCTGCCCTAGGCCAACCCTCTCTCTCTCTCTCCACTAAGGCCCATAAGGCCCATTATTTCTCCCGGGGGGTTCCGGTAACCCTCCGGCACTTCGGTTTCCTCCAAAATTACCCGGAACACTTCCGGTGTCCGAATATAGTCGTCCAATATATTGATCTTTACGTCTCGACCATTTTGAGAATCCTCATCATGTCCGTGATCATATCCGGGACTCCGAACTGCCTTCGGTACATCAAAACACAAAAACTCATAATACCGATCGTCACCGAACTTTAAGCGTGCGGACCCTACGGGTTCGAGAACTATGTAGACATGACCGAGACACATCTCCGGTCAATAACCAATAGCGGAACCTGGATGTTCATATTGGCTCCCACATATTCTACAAAGATCTTTATCGGTCAAACCGCATAACAGCATACGTTGTTCCCTTTGTCATCGGTATGTTACTTGCCCGAGATTCGATCGCCGGTATCTCAATACCTAGTTCAATCTTGTTACCGGCAAGTCTCTTTACTCATTCTGTAATGCATCATCCTGCAACTAACTCATTAGTTACAATGCTTGCAAGGCTTATAGTGATGTGCATTACCGAGTTGGCCCAAAGATACCTCTCCGACAATCGGAGTGACAAATCCTAATCTTGATCTACGTCAACTCAACAAGTACCATCGGAGACACCTGTAGAGCACCTTTATAATCACCCATTTACGTTGTGACATTTGGTAGCACACAAAGTGTTCCTCCGGTAATTGGGAGTTACATAATCTCATAGTCATAGGAACATGTATAAGTCATGAAGAAAGCAATAGCAGTAAACTAAAATGATCAAGTGCTAAGCTGACCAAATGGGTCAAGTCAATCACATCATTCTCCTAATGATGTGATCTCATTTATCAAATGACAACTCATGTCTATGGTTAGGAAACATACCATCTTTGATCAACGAGCTAGTCAAGTAGAGGCATACTAGTGACAATCTGTTTGTCTATGTATTCACACATGTATCATGTTTCCGGTTAATACAATTCTAGCATGAATAATAAACATTTATCATGATACGAGGAAATAAATAATAACTTTATTATTGCCTCTAGGGCATATTTCCTTCAGCTTTGTGATACGTCCATTTTGCATCATGTTTTCCTACTGTTATTTACATTGTTTTTATGCATAATAATGCTTTATGGAGTAATTCTAATACTTTTTCTCTCATAATATGCAAGATTTATACAAAGTGGGAGAATGCCGGCAGCTGGAATTCTGGACCTGAAAAAGCTATGTCAGAGTTACCTATTCAGCACATCTCCAAATGAGCTGAAAATTTACGGAGAATTGTTTTGGAAATATGATGAATATTGGAGCAAATAACTACCAGAGGGGCCCCACCAGGTGGGCACAACCCACCTGGGCGCGCCCTGGTGGGTTGTGCCCTCCTCGGCCCACCTCTGGTGCCCCTCTTATGGTATATAAGTCATTTTGACATAGATAAAATAAGGAGAGGACTTTTGGGACAGAGCGCCGCTGTCTCGACGCGGAACTTGGGCAGGAGCATTTTTTCCCTCCGGCGGAGCGATTCCGCCGGGGGAACTTCCCTCCCGGAGGGGAAAATAAGCGCAATCATCATGACCAACAACTCTCCCATATTGGGGAGGGCAATCTCCATCAACATCTTCAACAACACCATCTCCTCTCAAAGCCTAGTTCATCTCTTGTGTTCAGTCTTTGTACCGGAACCTCAGATTGGTACCTGTGGGTGACTAGTAGTGTTGATTACATCTTGTAGTTGATTACTGTATGGTTTATTTGGTGGAAGATTATATGTTCAGATCCATTATGCTATTTAATACCCCTTTGATCTTGAGCATGATTATCATTTGTGAGTAGTTACTTTTGTTCTTGAGGTCACGGGAGAAATCTTGTTGCAAGTAATCATGTGAACTTGATATGTGTTCGATATTTTGATGATATGTATGTTGTGATTCCCTTAGTAGTCTCATGTGAACATGGACTACATGAAACTTCACCATATTTAGGCCAAGGGAATGCATTGTGGAGTAGTTATTAGACAATGGGTTGCTAGAGTGATAGAAGCTTAAACCCTAGTTTATGCGCTACTTCTTAAGGGACTAATTTGGATCCAAAAGTTTAATGCTATGGTAAGATTTTATCTTAATACTTTTCTCGTAGTTGCGGATGCTTGCGAGGGGGTTAATCATAAGTAGGTGGTTTGTTCAAGTAAGAACAATACCTAAGCACCGGTCCACCCACATATCAAATTATTAAAGTAGCGAACATGAATTAAACCAATATGGTGAAAGTGGCTAGATGAAATTCACGTGTATCCTCAAGAACGTTTTGCTTATTATAAGAAACCGTTTTGGCATGTCCTTTGCCACAAAAGGATTGGGCTACCTTGCTGCACTTTATTTACCGTTAGCGTTACTTTCTCATTACAAATTATCTTGCTATCAAAATTACCTATTACCTACAATTTCAGTGCTTGCAGAAATTACCTTGCTGAAAACCACTTGTCATTTCCTCCTTCTCCTTGTTGGGTTTGACACTCTTACTTACGAAAGGACTACGATTGATCCCTATACTTGTGGGTCATCACTTTGCTAGGCACATCTTCAAAGACTGTGGCCACTTTTGATCAACCCACTCCAGATAAGAACACTTTCGTTCATCCTATAATATTTAAAACTAGATTAGTAACAATTATAGGGGAAATGAGTTTCTAGCAACATATAAAATCACCCAACACATATTTTGAAAAACTAAAGAAACATGTTAATTATGACATATCTTCTCAAAAAGATCAATGTGCAAATGAATTAATTGCTACTGAGACAACAACCAAATTCTAAAGCATCAAAAGCTATAATTAACTACAACAACGCTACAAGTTCTTAGTCATGTGCTATAAATAACAAATTGAACATTTTATGAGGAAGCTAAATATAAATGCAACGACATAGTGATGACCCACAAGTATATGGGATCTATCATAGTCCTTTCGATAAGTAAGAGTGTCGAACCCAACGAGGAGCACAAGAAAATGACAAGCGGTTTTCAACAAGGTATTCTCTCCAAGCACTGTAATTATCGGTAATAGATAGTTGTGTGATAAGATAATTCATAACGGGTAACAAGTAACAAAAGTAAACAAGATGCAGTAAGGTGGCCCAATCCTTTTTGTAGAAAAGGACAAGCCTGGACGAACTCTTATATAAAGCAAAGCGCTCCCGAGGGCACATGAGAATTGTTTTCAAGTTAGTTTTCATCATGCTCATATGATTCACATTTGTTACTTTGATAATTTGATATGTGGGTGGACCGGTGCTTGGGTGCTGCCCTTCCTTGGACAAGCCTCCAACTTATGATTAACCCCTCTCACAAGCATCCGCAACTACGAAAGAAGAATTAAGATAAATCTAACCATAGCATGAAACGTATGGATCCAAATCAGCCCCTTACGAAGCAACACATAAACTAGGGTTTAAGCTTCTTTCACTCTAGCAACCCATCATCTACTTATTACTTCCCAATGCCTTCCCCTAGGCCCAAACAATGGTGAAGTGTCATGTAGTCGACATTCACATAACACCACTAGAGGAGAGACAACATACATCTCATCAAAATATTGAACGAATACCAAATTCACATGATTACTTATAACAAGACTTCTCTCATGTCCCCAGGAACAAACATAACTACTCACAAAGCATATTCATGATCAAGATCATAGGAGTATTAATTATAATTAAGGATCCAAACATATGATCTTCCACCGAATAAACCAACTAGCATCAACTACAAGGAGTAATCAACACTACTAGCAACTGATACGTCTCCAACGTATCTACTTTTCCAAACACTTTTGCCCTTGTTTTGGACTCTAACTTGCATGATTTGAATGGAACTAACCCGAACTGACGTTGTTTTCAGCAGAACTACCATGGTGTTATTTATGTGCAGGAGCAAACGTTCTCGGAATGACCTGAAACTTCACGGAGACACTTTTCAGAAAATAAGAAAAATACCTGCCAAAGATGAAGGCCAGGGGGCCCACCATCTTGCCACGAGGGTGGGGGGCGCGCCCCCTACCTCGTGGGCCCCCTGTTGCCTCTCCGACTCCAACTCCACCTCCATATATTGAGTTTCGATGAGAAAAAAATCAAAGAGAAGAAACCATCACGTTTTACGATACGGAGCCGCCTCCAAGCCCTAAAACCTCTCGGGAAGGCTGATCTGGAGTCCGTTTGGGGCTCCGAAGAGGGGAATCCGTCGCCATCGTCATCACCAACCATCCTCCATCACCAATTTCATGATGCTCGCCGCCGTGCGTGAGTAATTCCATCGTAGGCTTGCTGGACGGTGATGGGTTGGATGGGATCTATCATGTAATCGAGTTAGTTTTGTTAGGGTTTGATCCCTAGTGTCCACTATGTTCTGAGATTGATGTTGCTATGACTTTGCTATGCTTAATGCTTGTCACTAGGGCTCGAGTGCCATGATTTCAGATCTGAACCTATTATGTTTTCATCAATATATGAGTATTCTTGATCCTATCTTGCAAGTCTATAGTCACCTATTATGTGTTATGATCCGTTAACCCCGAAGTGACAATAATCGGGATACTTACCGGTGATGACCGTAGTTTGAGGAGTTCATGTATTCACTATGTGTTAATGCTTTGTTCCGGTTCTCTATTAAAAGGAGGCCTTAATATCCCTTAGTTTCCGTAAGGACCCCACTGCCACGGGAGGGTAGGACAAAAGATGTCATGCAAGTTCTTTTCCATAAGCATGTATGGCTATATTCAGAATACATGCCTACATTATATCAATGAACTGGAGCTAGTTCTGTGTCACCCTAGGTTATGACTGTTACATGATGAACCGCATCCGGCATAATTCTCCATCACCGATCCATTGCCTACAAGCTTTCCATATATTGTGCTTCGCTTATTTACTTTCCCGTTGCTATTGCTATCATCACTACAAAATACCAAAAACATTGCTTTTACTACTGTTACCTTTTGCTACCGTTATCACTACTATCATATTACTTTGCTACTAAACACTTTGCTGCAGATATTAAGTTTCCAGGTGTGGTTGAATTGACAACTCAGCTACTAATACTTGAGAATATTCTTTGGCTCCCCTTGTGTCCAATCAACAAATTTGGGTTGAATACTCTACCCTCGAAAACTGTTGCGATCGCCTATACTTGTGGGTTATCAAGACCATTTTCTAGCACTATTGCCGGGTAGCATAGCTCTATTCTTTGAGTCACTTGGGATATATATCTGCTTGTCATTATGAAGAACTTGAGAGATCCAAAAACCAAGATCTATCCCTCAACTACGAGGGGAGGCAAGGAACTGCCATCTAGCTCTGCACTTGATTCACCTTCTGTTATGAGTAAGCTTGCGACACCTACACCTGCTTCTGCTATTCGTTCTGATATGTCGCATGTTATTGACGATGCCACTTCTGCTATGCATGATACTTATGATGAAACTACCTCTATGCCTGATACTACTATGCCACTTAGTGATTTTCTCGATGAACAACTTGCTAGGGCTAGAGAGATTGAAAATATTGAATCTGATGATATTGATGAAAGTGATGATAAAGAACCACTTGCTATTCCTAAGGTTTATGTATTTGATCAAGATGCTTCTTTAGCCATTTTAGCTTGCAGAAATAGAACCGAACTTAAAAAATTATTAGCTAAATGGAGTAAGCAATCTCTAAATGATAGAATGAAACCTGACCCTGCTTTTGCTACTTCACCTATCTTTGTTACTGATAAGGATTATGAATTCTCTGTTGATCCTGGTATAATTACTTTGGTTGAATCTGATCCTTTCCATGGTTATGAATCTGAAACTGTTATGGCACATCTTACTAAATTGAATGATATAGCTACCCTGTTCACTAAAGATGAGAGAACTCGCTACTTTTACATCCCTAAAATATTTTCTTTCTCATTAAAGGGTGATGCTAAGATATGGTTTAATTCTCTTGATCCTGGTTGTGTGCATAGTCCCCAGGATATGATTTATTACTTCTCTGCTAAATATTTCCCTGCTCATAAGAAACAAGCTACTTTAAGGGATATATATATATAATTTTGTGCAAATTGAAGAAGAGAGTCTCCCACAAGCTTGGAGGAGGCTTCTCCAATTACTTAATGCTTTGCCTGATCATCCTCTTAAGAAAAATGAAATACTTGATATCTTTTATAATGGACTAACCGATGCCTCCAGAGATTACTTGGATAGTTGTGCTGGTTCTGTTTTCAGGGAAAGAACACCGGATGAAGTTGAAATTATATTGAATAATATGTTGACAAATGAAAATAATTGGACACCTCCGGAGCCAATTCCCGAGCCTATTCCTAAACCAACTTCGAAGAAGAGGGGTATTCTATTTCTCAGTCCCGAAGATATGCAAGAGTCAAAGAAATCTATGAAAGAAAAAGGTATTAAAGCTGAAGATGTTAAGAATTTACCTCCTATTGAAGAAATACATGGTCTTAATTTACCACCTGTTGAAGAAACATATAATCTTAATTCATTACCTATTGAAGAAACTCATGGTCTTGATAACCCAACACAGGTAGTAAAGGTAAATTCTCTCTATAGATATGATAAAGCTGTAATCCCGTTTACTAAATTTGCTAGCCCATGTTTAGATGAGTTTGATAAATTTATGGCTAAACAAGAAGATTTTAATGCTTATTTTGGTAGACAATTGAAATATAATTGAAATATGCTTGGACACTTGGGTGATTATATGGCTAATGTCAAAGGTGAACTTAAACTTATTAGTAAACATGCTTCTATGGTTACCACTCAAGTAGAACAAGTACTTAAAGCTCAAAATGATTTGCTCAATGAACTGAATAGTAAAGATAATGATTATGCTATTAGAGTGGCTACTAGAACTGGTAGAATGACTCAGGAACCCTTGTATCCTGAAGGCCACCCTAAGAGAATTGAGCAAGATTCTCAGAGAAATAATTTAGATGCACCTAGTGAAGGAAATATGCCCTAGAGGAAATAATAAAGTTATTATTTATTTCCTTATTTCATGATAAATGTTTATTATTCATGCTAGAATTGTATTAACCGGAAACATAATACATGTGTGAATACATAGACAAACAGAGTGTCACTAGTATGCCTCTACTTGACTAGCTCGTTGATCAAAGATGGTTAAGTTTCCTAACCATAGACATGAGTTGTCATTTGATTAATGGGATCACATCATTAGGAGAATGATGTGATTGACTTGACCCATTCCGTTGGCTTAGCACATGATCGTTTAGTATCTTGCTATTGCTTTTTTCATGACTTATACATGTTCCTATGACTATGAGATTATGCAACTCCCGTTTACCGGAGGAACACTTTGTGTGCCACCAAACGTCACAACGTAATCGGGTGATTATAAAGGTGCTCTACAGGTGTCTCCAAAGGTACTTGTTGGGTTGGCATATTTCAAGATTAGGATTTGTCACTCCGATTGTCGGAGAGGTATCTCTGGGCCCACTCGGTAATGCACATCACTATAAGCCTTGCAAGCATTGCAACTAATGAGTTAGTTGCGGGATGATGTATTATAGAACGAGTAAAGAGACTTGCCGGTAACAAGATTGAACTAGGTATTGAGGTACCGACGATCGAATCTCAGGCAAGTAACATATCGATGACAAAGGGAACAACATATGTTGTTATGCGGTCTGACCGATAAAGATCTTCGTAGAATATGTAGGAGCCAATATGGGCATCCAGGTCCCGCTATTGGTTATTGGCCAGAGAGGTGTCTCGATCATGTCTACATAGTTCTCGAACCCATAGGGCCTGCACGCTTAACGTTCGTTGACGATATAGTACTATATGAGTTATGTATGTTGATGACCGAATGTTGTTCGGAGTCCGGGATGAGATCACGGACATGACGAGGAACTCCGGAATGGTCCGGAGATAAAGTTTGATATATGGGATAATAGTGTTTGGTCACCGGAAGGGTTTCAGAATTCACCGGAAGGGGTTCCGAATGTTTCCCGAAATGTTTGGGTACGAGAACACTTTATTTGGGCCAAAGGGGAAAGCCCACAAGGTTTTTGGAAAGCGCAAAAGGAAGTTTTGCGGAGTCCAGGGGCCAGACGCCAGGGCTGGCGTCTGGGTCCAAACGCCGGGAACCCTGGCGTCTGGCCCTGGAGTCCGAGAAGGACTCTTGCCTTTCGGGTGAAACCAACTTTGTGGAGGCTTTTACTCCAAGTTTCGACCCCAAGGCTCAACATATAAACAGAGGGGTAGGGCTAGCACCCAAGACACATCAAGAAACACCAAGCCGTGTGCCGGCAATCCCGTCCCCTCTTGTTTATCCTCCGTCATAGTTTTCGTAGTGCTTAGGCGAAGCCCCACGGAGATTATTCTTCACCAACACCGTCACCACGCCGTCGTGCTACCGGAACTCATGTACTACTTCTCCCCTCTTGCTGGATCGAGAAGGCGAGGACGTCACCGAGCCGAACGTGTGCAGAACTCGAAGGTGCCGTGCTTTCGGTACTTGGATCGGTCGGATCGTGAAGACGTACGACTACATCAACCACGTTGATATAATGCTTCCGCAAACGGTCTACAAGGGTATGTAGACAACACTCTCCCCTCTCGTTGCTATGCATCACCATGATCTTGCGTGTGCGTAGGAAAATTTGAAATTACTACATTCCCCAATAGTGGCATCCGAGCCAGGTTTTATGCGTTGATGTAATATGCACGAGTAGAACACAAGTGAGTTGTGGGCGATATAAGTCATACTGCTTACCAGCATGTCACACTATGGTTCAGCGGTATTGTTGGATGAAGCGGCCCGGACCGACATTACGCGTACGCTTACGCGAGACTGGTTCTACCGACGTGCTTTGCACACAGGTGGCTGGCGGGTGTCAGTTTCTCCAAGTTTAGTTGAACCGAGTGTGGCTACGCCCGGTCCTTGCGAAGGTTAAAACAGCACCAACTTGACAAACTATCGTTGTGGTTTTGATGCGTAGGTAAGAACGGTTCTTGCTCAGCCCGTAGTCGCCACGTAAAACTTGCAACAACAAAGTAGAGGACGTCTAACTTATTTTTGCAGGGCATGTTGTGATGTGATATGGTCAAGACGTGATGAGATATAAGTTGTTGTATGAGATGATCATGTTTTGTTGAAGTTATCGGCAACTGGCAAAAGCCTTATGGTTATCTCTCTATTGCATAAGATGCAAGCGCCAAATAATTGATTTACTTTACCGCTATGCAATAGCAATAGTTGCAAGAGCAATTGTTGGCGAGACAACCATGTGATGACACATTGATATAGATCAAGATGATGGAGATCATGGTGTCATGCCGGTGACGATGGAAATCATGACGATTCTTTGGAGATGGAAATCAAAGGCACAAGATGATGATGGCCATATCATGTCACATATTTTGATTGCATGCAATGTTTATCTTTTATACATCTTATTTTGCTTAGTTCGACGGTAGCTTTATAAGATGATCTCTCACTAAATTATCAAAGTATAAGTGTTCTCCCTGAGTATGCACCGTTGCGAAAGTTCTTCGTGCCGAGACACCACGTGATGATCGGGTGTGATAGGCTCTACGTTCAAATACAACGGGTGCAAAACAGTTGCACACGCGGAATACTCAGGTTAAATGTCACAGCCCTAGAGTTTGCTTGTAACTAGTGGCATTGCATCCATGCATCATGTTTAAATTTCATGAAATTTGAAATGGGGATTGTTGAAACCCTAGCACCAAATGAATTCAACTAGGTTCAATGAAAATATTTTCAATGATCCCAAATGCCCTTTAGAAAAGTTCATGATTTTTGTTAAAGGTGAAAACCTCTGCCAAAAGTCATGCACATATTTCTAGGCCATTTTGGATTTTTGAATTAATTCATATTGTATTTGCATTTGGGCATTTATATGCTATAAAATATTTTAAATGCTCAAATAATCATAAACTAAAATGTTTACTGTTGGATATATTCTAAACAGTAGCCATGATTAGTTTCATGATTTTTGTAAATACCCTGGCATTTTTAATAAAGCTCCGAAGTTACACAAATAATAGAAAACAGAAACAAATAAACGAAGAGAGAGAGGAAGCCCACCTGGGACACTTACCTGGCCCAGCTCCTCCAGCAGGTCCAACCCACCTGGCAGACCAGCCACCTGGTCGGCCCACCGAGGGCAGGGGCGTCTTGTTCCTCTTGCCAGAAGGCAGAGGAGAAGCTAGCCACGGTGCCGCGACGTGCCACGCCGGCAGCTGCCTGCCTGGCTGTCCCCTCGTCGTCCTGGACGTCTTCCGCGACGCCACGCAACTCCCCGACCCCTCTCACTCTCCCTATGCTCCTCCCCCTCCTCTATTTCTCTCTCCCGAGCACACCGAGAGCAGCCGTCGCCGCCGTTCGCTGCCGCCGTGTCCACCGCATCCTCCTCGCTCCCCCGACCGGCCCACGAGCTCCGCCATCATCCGCTACGCCGTCCCTGCCGATCCACGCGACTGGAAGGCCTCGGAGTGCCACCATCGATGTCATCTTCATCCTCGGGCCCCGACGATCGCCACAGTGATTCGCGGCCGTCCGGACCTCCCCGAGCTTGCTGAGCAGCCCTACCGACTCCATGTGAGCCCCTGCTTCGTTTCTCCCTAACTCCACGCCCGATTTTGAGCTCTAGCCGCCTCCTCCACCGGAGCCGAGATGCTCCGCCGCACAAGCTCGATGCCGGCGACACTCTGGTGACCATTTGGTCATGCGCCGGTGTGCAACGCGTTAGCAGCCTCATGTAGAGCAGCCCCCAAGATTTAGTTTGCATGTTTGCGCGCCATAGCACCTAACCCGAGCGGGCCCGAGCTCCGGAAGCCGCTGCACTGCTCGCCGTCGGTGTTTCCGGCCACCCCAGGCCCGGAGCCCATCGCCATTCGATGCGCCGCTTCGCCAGCGTCCCAGAGAGCCCAACCGCGTACCGAACGGTGCACCAGAGGGGTTCTCCGAAGCCCCTCGCCGCCGCTGACCTCGCCGGCGACTCAACGCCGGCGAGTTTGACCCATTCGACCCGGGGTTTGACCTCCCTGGAGTCAATACATGTGGGCCCCGCCCCTAACTCGTTTAGTTTAGGACTAATTACCCCACTTCTGACACTGACAGTGGGCCCAGTGCCTATCAATTTGATTAGTTAATCCTATTTAACCCTGTTAGTTAATTGAGTCACTGACCAGTTGGCCCCACCAGTCAGGTTTGACCTGGACGGCGTCTGTTGACCTGGTGAGGTCAGCATGACCTAATGCTGACGCAATAAGCATTTACTGGATTTATTCTTATTCAGGAAATTCCAGAAAATAGTATAAACTTCAAAAATTCATAGAAAATAATCTATAACTCAGATTGAAATAAATTATATATGAAAAATGATCAGAAAAATCCAATCTTTCCAGCTGTACTAGTTTCATGCATGTTAGAACACTTTAACCTTGATTTTTAGGTTAAACAAGTTAATGCACTAATATGACTTCATAAAATGGGTTTGCATTTGAATCTTTGGTTCAAATGGACTCATTTCGATATAATCCCACTCTCTCGCTCTTGCTCTCTTTTACTGCATTAGGACAACGGCGATTCAACTGTTACATACTGCGGTAGTTGAACCCTTTTCCTCTGCATGACCTATCATTGCCATAGTAAATAGATGAAACCCACTATCATGAGTAGGAGTTGTTTGAGCCCTGATGTGCCTACTCATTCATGCTTGTTTGTCATGCCTTCTACTGCTTAGATTTGAGTCAGGTCTGATTCATCGGGGATGAATTGGAATGTGGTGAACACGTCCTACTGTTGAGAGCTAAGTGTGTGAACACGATTTGGTAAAGGTAGTGGTGAGAGGCCATGTAGGAGTACATGGTGGGTTGTCTCATTGCAGCCGTCCTCAGGAACTGAGTTTTGTGTTTGTGATCCATGAACAGTTACTACCACACATTGGGTTCCGGTAACTCGATCCCTCTCGACTTATTAATCAACTCGATCTCTGTCCAGGAGTTGCAACTAGTTTCTGGTGTTTGTAGGTAGTGTTAGTAGTCTACCAAGTGGCACCCGGTACAGGTGGGCTTGGGACAGACTAGGCACAGTGGCCCGGTGTACCAAGTGGCACCCGGATGGTGGGCTTGGGAACCCTGTACACATCATTTGGGGCCGTAAGCGACACCCCGGCCGGATCTCCTTGCGGATGGAACCCAAATAGGCGATAAACCTGGATGAGAGACTTGTGTGATTAGTCAGGTCGTGTCCAACTCCCTCACTAGGCTTCCGCTTGAAGATTGCCGAGATACACGACGTGTACATGGTGGTAAGTGGCGAGAGCATGTGTGAAGAAGTACACCCCTGCAGGGTTATCATTATCTATTCGAATAGCCGGATTCCTCGGATATGGAAACTTGGACCCCTTGCATAGTTCATAGACAAGTGAAAGTGGATACTCTAAAATGCACAAGATAAGTGTGGGTGCTATGGATGGCATTCTTGCAGGGAGACGGGGAGCAGATCCATAGTAGTGTATTGGTATGGTGAATTTGTGGACTCGTGTGCGCCACCTCAAAAGAGTTGCTTGTAGTCGTAGTTCAGGTTAGCCACTGAGTCAAAGCTGGCTTGCTGCAGTTAAACTCCACAACCCCCTTTGTTGATACCGATGCATATGTAGCTAGTTCTGATGTAAGTCTTGTTGGGTACATTTGTACTCACGTTTGCCTATTTTATGTTTTGTAGAGAGACGCCAGTCTCGCTAGTAGTTCCGTGTGGACTTCGACGTTTAGCTTGATACCTCAGCTACGATCTTGTGCCCTCGGCAGGATCTGGTAGATAGTCAGGCTTCTCAGCCTTTTTCATTTGTAGTTGCCTGTACTCAGACAAGTTATCCTTCCGCATGTGCTTGTTGCTTGTATGCTCTGTATGTTGGGTCATGAGGCCCATGTTTGTAATTCTTGGCTCTTCGGAGCCTAATGAATAAATACTTGAGTCATAGAGTTATGTTGTGATGCCATATTGTATTTACGCATATCAAGCATATTGTGTGTATGATTGAAATGCTTGGTATGTGTGGGATCCGACAACCTAGTTGTTTATCCTTGGTAGCCTCTCTTATGGGGAAATGTAGTCTTGTGCTTCCATGAGCCATAGTAGTGCTACAGCCCGGTTCACCGGAGTCCTGCTAGCCCAGCACTACTGCTCCGGAACACTTGACTGGTCGGCATGTGATTCACTTCGTTCCTGTGTCTGTCCCTTCGGGGAAATGTCACGCGGTGACATCCGGAGTCCTGCCTAGCCTGCTACAGCCCGGGTTCCCGAAGTCCCGTTAGCCCAGTGCTACAGCCCGGATTCACATGCTGCTGACCGACATGCTCGATGTTGATTCATGTATGCTTGTCCCCGTAAGTTAGTGCCACTTTGGGTTCATGGCTAGTCATGTCGGCCCGGGTTCTCTGTCATATGGATGCTAGCGACACTATCATATACGTGAGCCAAAAGGCGCAAATGTTCCCGGGCCATGGTAAGGCGACACCCGTGGGAATACCGTGTGTGAGGCCACAAAGTGATATGAGGTGTTACCGGCTAGATTGATGTGACTTAGAATCGGGGTCCTGACAGCTTTGGTATCAGAGTCTGACTGCCTGTAGGATTACCAAGCCAAGCTGGTCGAAGTTGTGTCTAGAAATGCTTTAGTTATATAAGGGAATTGATTGTGGATGGGAACGTAAGGCTCTTTTTACTTCTTATCCTCATGACCTTCTGATCTGAGTCATCTTATCTTTTCTACGGGGTTAAGAACTAGGCTTCTCTTCTATCTCTCACGATGACATGTTACTAAACCGTAGTTGCCTAGGATTGTTGAGTTCAAGCCTCAGTTCAGTTCCTACTGCTTCCATATGTTCATAGCTGGCCTCAGAACCTTGATATTGTTATGTTGAGTGGTTATGCCACCATTTTGCAGGATGTCTCAAATCATTTTGAGCATTTACAACTGTTATGCTGTCCGAGTCATTCCAGGTTTCTAAATAGTCTGATGCACTTGCAAATCTTTCCTCCATGTTCCCATTGTATTTTGGGCCAGATTAAGCACACTAATCGGTGTGTTGAGGTACTCCCTTGCCTTGACGTGTATGTTGGAGTTAGTATTTTGACCCTAGGTGTCCTCGAGAATTTAGCAATGCTTTCATATCCCCAGTGTGATGATTCTGGCCATCATTCTTGAAAGCATCCCGTGATGTTATTTCGTATGTAGGTATTCTATTTCTGGGTTCTTGAACCCAAGAATCACTCTACTCACTTCCCGTTGTTAGTGTTTGCTCGTTCCTTTAGGTTATTAGTAACCTTTGAGATAGTCCTCATGGTCCATGGTAAATCCTTCTTTCAATACCATACACTACTTATGGCAGAAGTTCCTTGTTGAACCAAACATCACAATAAGAGTGCTCTTGATGAGTTCTCCATTTTGCATTGTGAGTCTGCCAATTCTACCTTTCTACATGGGTTATCCGGAAGAAATGTTGAGCTTTGCTCGACATACTAATCTATGCATCCACAACTCAGAAAAACATATGTTCCTTTGAGTTGTCCCTCTTTAGTTGTACCCTGACCTCCGTCTATCAAGTGATAGTCAGGAATAGTTGTGCCATCGTGTTCATCAGTGTCTAATATTCTTGTGGTCCGTCAAGCCATTCTATTCCAGAATGACTAGGAGAAACAAACTCCAGTACCTCATCCATTTCTAGGATTGGGTCAAAGCAGTTGTATTTCGCAGATCAAATGCAATCAAGCTATTGGTCTGTTCTACCCTGAAGTATTATCCACTTTATGTCAAGAATGTCATGGGAATTGCACCACCTCCTATGAACTCTTGATATAGTGATACTTCTCGCCATCATCGTTCATTGTTAGGTCTCCGTGTTATTGTAACCGGAATACCGACAAGTGAATCGTGGTGTGTGAAATCGATACTCCTAGCAACCCCGTTGCTTGGTGGTTAATGGACAATATTCTCATCCCTAGCGTGTTGGTTATCGAATCACCATCCTAGGACTGATCGTGCTACCTAGTCCATTTCTGTTGGCGCACTCTTCAATTGATGAGTTAGGATTTTGTCAAACCCTTGCTCTATTGATCACCTCGTCTTGCCTTGAAAAGCAAGATTGTTCTCGAGCTTAGTAACATATCAGTGGTTCGTGAATTTCCGAATATCTTCTCGGAAGTGTTACCAGATTGTGACCTGACCGCTATGTTGAGTTCGTGATCAAGTTGGTTTCTTGTAAACCACTCCTTCTCCAAGGATCCATGTTGGATACCCCTGAGCTAGTTGGTTAAGCTAAACAACAACTTGGAGAGTTGGAAGATAAAAGCTTACCTAATTTAGTTCGTTTCACAGGGATATCCTTGTGTTGTGTGTTAGTTGAAGAAAGATGATATCTTCATCGATTGGTCCCTGTGATCAGTTGTTGGACCTATTGTCTTATCAAAACTTGATTTGAGTATGGGCTATCACCAAATCAAATCAGTACCAACGATGTTCATAATGTTGTCTCACTCGTGGTTGATTCCTCGAGCATACACCATTATATCTTTTGGTCTGACCAATACTATCACATTGATCACATAATGGTGGGATTCCAATGATATGGAAATTACGATGAGTTGCTGTTCAGCCCATCAGCAGCATCTTGTCTCCTCCATGATTCGTGTTGAACATTGAGCTTGTGTTGGAAACTTTTGTAAGCATTGCCTTCGTGTCCTGCTCATGAGGTATATGTTTGGGTGAAAGAAGTGACTTTCTCCAAGTTCACGTGCATTAGGTGTAAGTTGCCGCCATGAATTTGAGAAAGGTTTGTTTCTAATTCCTCTGGTACCATCCCAAGTCAGTTATGCATGTGCAAATGTATTCTATGGTTTGGTAGATTAATTACCTCCACTCCATATGTATTCCCTAGCACACCAAGCCACTGATTGATTTGCTCAAGGAAAAGGAGTCTGTTGTGTTAATTCTAGATCATGCACAAGACTCCGATATCCTCGTTGATGGTTCCCCACCTGAACTCGGTAGTGTTTTATTATAATACTACTATGTGGTCATTCTTGTCTTGGACAACATGCTCACATGTGTGTAGCAGAACCAGCTCATGTTTTGGAGCTTGCTATCGTAGTTCATCTCCCGAGAGTCTCGCAACGTTATCTCGTCGATTTGTGTTGCAACCTTTCTTTTCTAGACATGTTGTCTGAAAAAAATCATGTTACCAGTCAGATCTGAATCTCAGGCAGATATGATGGCTGGAACATCTCCAAGATCTATGATGTAGGTCCCGACGAGGTTGATGCTCTGGCCGACACACCTAGTCGGAAGATCTATTACGGTAGTATCTTGAATGAGCAATTCGACCATCTTCTCCATGAGGATTTGGTATGACTTATTCCACAAGTTGTTCCTTATGGATTTTTGTGCTCCCGAAGTCTGACCTTTACTTGATGGCCATGTTGGCGATGCTTTTAAGCATTGACCGTGGTACCTAGTACATCAAGGAGAACATTAGAAGCGGAGTGCTAAATGTCTCTCGGTTAATCACCCAGATTTTGTTTCCTTGGCCTCGCTAAGGTGAAATCTGAGAAGGTGTTATCTTCCTTTGCATCTGCATCGTCCATCACTATTCATCATGGTAGTATGTTGTGTTGCCAGGATCCTTGACACGGATGTTGGTAGAACCTTGATGAATATGGAAATGCTCAAGCTCTTGAGAGCACGCGCAAGCAAAATCATCCATTGCGTTGTCTTCAACAAGGTAGTCCACATCATCCATTCTAGTCCGGGTATGCCATTTCTCTGAACTCCACCAAACAATTGTTGGTGAATTGCCTTAGGCTAGTATAGAGAGTTTCAATGATCTCCGTATCAAAAGTAATTCTTTTTGCCACTTAAGGGAATAACTCTATGAGTCATCTCCCCTGAGATGTCTCGTTATGGTATCATGGGCAACTTAACTCCTCGCTACCTTGAAACCCCTCACCATCTATTTAAGCGTGGGATGGTTGCCCACCAAATCAAACATCGTCGTCTGTTTCTTCCATCCCTCTTGAGGTATGTTTGTGTCTCAACTCGAGAGAGTTACTGTGTCTCATTCCGTGAGTTGATCGTGAATTGCTCGATCTTCGAGAAGATCGTTTTCTGTAGAATCTATTTTTGTCGTCATCGAGTTGCATGAAGATTTTGAAAGCAAAGATGTCAAGGTAAAATTTGAAGCAATGAATCAACATCCTCGAGAAGAGCAGTTGGATCATGAAGATTGTGATAGTTTGAGTCCCTTCTTCTTTTACCCACGCCTGAACCTCGGGACGAGATTCTTGTTTAGTGGGGTGAGTTGTCACAGCCCTAGAGTTTGCTTGTAACTAGTGGCATTGCATCCATGCATCATGTTTAAATTCCATGAAATTTGAAATGGGGATTGTTGAAACCCTAGCACCAAATGAATTCAACTAGGTTCAATGAAAATATTTTCAATGATCCCAAATGCCCTTTAGAAAAGTTCATGATTTTTGTTAAAGGTGAAAACCTCTGCCAAAAGTCATGCACATATTTCTAGGCCATTTTGGATTTTTGAATTAATTCATATTGTATTTGCATTTGGGCATTTATATGCTATAAAATATTTTAAATGCTCAAATAATCATAAACTAAAATGTTTACTATTGGATATATTCTAAACAGTAGCCATGATTAGTTTCATGATTTTTGTAAATATCCTGGCATTTTTAATAAAGCCCTGAAGTTATAGAAATAATAGAAAACAGAAACAAATAAACGAAGAGAGAGAGGGAGGAAGCCCACCTGGGCCACTAACCTAGCTCAGCTCCTCCAGCAGGTCCAGCCCACCTGGCAGCCCAGCCACCTGGCCGGCCCACCGAGGGCAGGGGCGTCTTCTTACTCCTGCCAAAAGGCAGAGGAGAAGCTAGCCACGGCGCTATGGCGTGCCACGCCGGCAGATGCATGCCTGACTGTCCCCTCATCGTCCTGGACGTCTTCCGCGACGCCACACAACCCCCCGACCCCTCTCACTCTCCCTGTGCTCCTCCCCTCCTCTGTTTCTCTCTCCCGAGCACACCGAGCGCAGCCGTCGCCGCCGTTCGCTGCCGTCGTGTCCACCGCATCCCCCTCGCTCCCCCGACCGGCCCACGAGCTCAGCCGTCATCCGCTATGCCGTCCCCGCCGATCCACGCGACTGGAAGGCCTCGGAGTGCCACCATCGATGTCATCTTCATCCTCGGGTCCCGACGATCGCCGCCGTGATTCCGCGGCCGTCCGGACCTCCCCGAGCTTGCTGAGCCGCCCTACCGACTCCATGTGAGCCCCTGCTTCATTTCCCCCTAACTCCATGCCCGATTTCGAGCTCTAGCCGCCTCCTCCACCGGAGCCGAGACGCTCTGCCGCACAAGCTCGACGCCGGCGACACTCCTGTGACAATTTGGTCATGCGCCGGTGTGCAACGCGTTAGCAGCCTCACGTAGAGCAGCCCCCGAGCTTTAGTTCGCGCGTTTGCACGCCATAGCACCTAACCCGAGCAGGCCCGAGCTCCGGCCACCGCTGCACTGCTCGCCGTCGGTGTTTCCAGCCACCCCAGGCCCAGAGCCCATCGCCATTCGATGCGCCACTTCGCCAGCGTCCCAGAGAGCCCAACCGCGTGCCGAACGGTGCACCAGAGGGGTTCTCCGAAGCCCCTCGCCGCCGCTGACCTCGCCGGCGACTCAACGCCGGCGAGTTTGACCCGTTCGACCCGGGGTTTGACCTCCTTGGGGTCAATACATGTGGGCCGCACCCCTGACTCGTTTAGTTTAGGACTAATTACCCCACTTCTGACACTGATAGTGGGCCCAGTGCCTGTTAATTTGATTAGTTAATCCTATTTGACCCTGTTAGTTAATTGAGTCACTAACCAGTTGGCCCCACCGGTCAGGTTTGACCTGGACGGCGCCTGTTGACCTGGTGAGGTCAGCATGACCTAATGCTGACGCAACAAGCATTTACTGGATTTATTCTTATTCAGGAAATTCCATAAAATAGTATAAACTTCAAAAATTCATAGAAAATAATCTATAACTCAGATTGAAATAAATTATATATGAAAAATGATCAGAAAAACCCAATCTTTCCATCTGTACTAGTTTCATGCATGTTAGAACACTTTAACCTTGCTATTTAGGTGAAACAAGTTAATGCACTAATATGACTTCATAAAATGGGTTTGCATTTGAATCTTTGGTTCAAATGGACTCATTTCAATATATTCTAGCTCGCATTAGCCAAAAACACATTCATATTGCCATGTCATAGCATGCATCATATTGTTGCATATCGTCATGTGTTGATTGTGTTCTTTCTCAGTTGCCGGTGTTTGTCCCCCCTCAGTAGACGTTGATCCAGCGATGAGTTCGATGACACCGATGAAGAACTATACTATCTTCAGAAGTGCTAGGCAAGCAAAACCCCCTCGTTCATTCCGATACAATCCCACTCTCTCGCTCTTGCTCTCTTTTACTGCATTAGGACAACAGCGATTCAACTGTTACATGCTGCGGTAGTTGAACCCTTTTCCTCTGCATGACCTGTCATTGCCACAGTAAATAGATGAAACCCACTAGCATGAGTAGGAGTTGTTTGAGCCCTGATGTGCCTACTCATTCTTGCTTGTTTGCCATGCCTGCTACTGCTTAGACTTGAGTCAGGTCTGATTCATCGGGGATGAATTGGAATGTGGTGAACACGTCCTACTGTTGAGAGCTAAGTGTGTGAACACGATTTGGTAAAGGTAGTGGTGAGAGGCCATGTAGGAGTACATGGTGGGTTGTCTCATTGCAGCCGTCCTCAGGAACTGAGTTCTGTGTTTGTGATCCATGAACAGTTACTACCACACATTGGGTTCTGGTAACTCGACCCCTCTCGACTTATTAATCAACTCGATCTCTGTCCAGGAGTTGCAACTAGTTTCTGGTGTTTGTAGGTAGTGTTAGTAGTCTACCAAGTGGCACCCGGTACAGGTGGGCTTGGGACAGACTAGGCACAGTGGCCCGGTGTACCAAGTGGCACCCGGATGGTGGGCTTGGGAACCCTGTACACATCGTTTGGGGCCATAAGCGACACCCCGGCCGGATCTCCTTGCTGATGGAACCCAAATAGGCGATAAACCTGGACGAGAGACTTGTGTGATTAGTCAGGTCGTGGCCGACTCCCTCACCAGGCTTCCGCTTGAAGGTTGCCGAGATACACGACGTGTACATGGTGGTAAGTGGCGAGAGCATGTGTGAATAAGTACACCCCTGCAGGGTTATCATTATCTATTCGAATAGCCGGATTCCTCGGATATGGAAACTTGGACCCCTTGCAAAGTTCATAGACAAGTGAAAGTGGATACTCTAGAATGCGTAAGATAAGTGTGAGTGCTATGGATGGCGTTCTCGCAGGGAGACGGGGAGCGGATCCATAGTGGTGTATTGGTATGGTGAATTTGTGGACTCGTGTGCGCCACCTCAAAAGAGTTGCTTGCAGTCGTAGTTCAGGTTAGCCACTGAGTCAAAGCTGGCTTGCTATAGTTAAACTCCACCACCCCCTTTGTTGATACCGATGCATATGTAGCTAGTTCTGATGTAAGTCTTGTTGGGTACATTTGTACTCATGTTTGCCTATTTTATGTTTTGCAGAGAGACGTCAGTCTCGCTAGTAGTCCCGTGTGGACTTCGACGTTTAGCTTGATACCTCAGCTACGATCTTGTGCCCTCGGCAGGATCTGGTAGATAGTCAGGCTTCTCAGCCTTTTTCATTTGTAGTTGTCTGTACTCAGACAAGTTATCCTTCAGCATGTGCTTGTTGCTTGTATGCTCTGTATGTTGGGTCATGAGACCCATGTTTGTAATTCTTGGCTCTTCGGAGCCTAATGAATAAATACTTGAGTCGTAGAGTTATGTTGTGATGCCATATTGTATTTACACATATCGAGCATATTGTGTGTATGATTGAAATGCTTGGTATGTGTGGGATCCGACAACCTAGTTGTTTATCCTTGGTAGCCTCTCTTATGGGGAAATGTAGTCTTGTGCTTCCAGGAGCCATAGTAGTCCTCTACAGCCCGGTTCACCGGAGTCCTGCTAGCCCAGCACTACTGCTCCGAAACACTTGACTGGCCGGCATGTGATTCACTTCGTTCCTGTGTCTGTCCCTTCGGGGAAATGTCACGCGGTGACATCCGGAGTCCTGCCTAGCCTGCTACAGCCCGGGTTCCCGGAGTCCTGTTAGCCCAGTGCTACAGCCCGGATTTGCATGCTGCTGACCGACATGCTCGATGTTGATTCATGTATGCTTGTTCCCATAAGTTAGTGCCACTTTGGGTTCATGACTAGTCATGTCGGCCCGGGTTCTCTATCATATGGATGCTAGCGACACTATCATATACGTGAGCCAAAAGGCGCAAATGGTCCCGGGCCATGGTAAGGAGACACCCGTGGGAATACCGTGCGTGAGGCCGCAAAGTGATATGAGGTGTTACCGGCTAGATCGATGTGACTTAGAATCGGGATCCTGACAGCTTTGGTATCAGAGCCTGACTGCCTGTAGGATTACCAAGCCAAGCTGGTCGAAGTCGTGTCTAGAAATGCTTTAGTTATATAAGGGAATTGATTGTGGATGGGAACGTAAGGCTCTCTTTACTTCTTATCCTCATGACCTTCTGATCCGAGTCATCTTATCTTTTCTACGGGGTTAAGAACTAGGCTTCTCTTCTATCTCTTAGTATGACGTGTTACTAAACCGTAGTTGCCTAGGATTGTTGAGTTCAAGCCTCAGTTTAGTTCCTACTACTTCCATATGTTCATAGCTGGCCTCAGAACCTTGATATTGTGATGTTGAGTGGTTATGCCACCATTTTGCAGGATGTCTCAAATCATTTTGAGCATTTACAGCTGTTATGCTGTCCGAGTCATTCCAGGTTTCTAAATAGTTTGATGCACTTGCAAATCTTTCCTCCATGTTCCCGTTGTATTTTGGGCCAGATTAAGCACACTAATTGGTGTGTTGAGGTACTCCCTTGCCTTGAGGTGTATGTTGGAGTGAGTATTATGACCCTAGGTGTCCTCGAGAATTTAGCAATGCTTTCGTATCCCTAGTGTGATGATTCTGGCCATCATTCTTGAAAGCATCCCGTGATGTTATTTTGTATGTAGGTATTCTATTTCTGGGTTCTTGAACCCAAGAATCACTCTACTCACTTCCCGTTGTTAGTGTTTGCTCGTTCCTTTAGGTTATTAGTAACCTTTGCGATAGTCCTCAAGGTCCATGGTAAATCCTTCTTTCAATACCATGCACTACTTGTGGCAGAAGTTCCTTGTTGAACCAAACATCACAATAAGAGTGCTCTTGATGAGTTCTCCATTTTGCATTGTGAGTCTGCCAATTCTACCTTTCTGCATGGGTTATCCAGAAGAAATGTTGAGCTTTGCTCGACATACTTATCTATGCATCCACAACTCAGAAAAACATATGTTCCTTTGAGTTGTCCCTCTTTAGTTGTACCCTGACCTCCATCTATCAAGTGATAGTCAGGAATAGTTGTGCCATCATGTTCGTCAGTGTCTAATATTCTTGTGGTCCGTCAAGCCATTCTATTCCAGAATGACTAGGAGAAACAAACTCCAGTACCTCATCCATTTCTAGGATTGGGTCAAAGCAGTTGTATTTCGCAGATCAAATGCAATCAAGCTATTGGTCTGTTCTACCCTGAAGTATTATCCACTTTATGTCAGGAATGTCATGGGAATTGCACCACCTCCTATGAACTCTTGATATAGTGATACTTCTCGCCATCATCGTTCATTGCTAGGTCTCCGTGTTATTGTAACCGGAATACCGACAAGTGAATCGTGGTGTGTGAAATCGATACTCCTAGCAACCCCGTTGATTGGTGGTTAATGGACACTATTCTCATCCCTAGCGTGTTGGTTATCGAATCACCATCCTAGGACTGATCGTGCTACCTAGTCCATTTCTGTTGGCGCACTCTTCAATCGATGAGTTAGGATTTTCTCAAATCCTTGCTCTATTGATCACCTCGTCTTGCCTTGAAAAGCAAGATTGTTCTCGAGCTTAGTAACATATCCGTGGTTTGTGAATTTCCGAATATCTTCTCAGAAGTGTTACCAGGTTGTCACCTGACCGCTATGTTGAGTTCGTGATCAAGTTGGTTTCTTGTAAACCACTCCTTCTCCAAGGATCCATGTTGGATACCCCTGAGCTAGTTGGTTAAGCTAAACAACAACTTGGAGAGTTGGAAGATAAAAGCTTACCTAATTTAGTTCGTTTCACAGGGATATCCTTGTGCTGTGTGTTAGTTGAAGAAAGATGATATCTTCATCGATTGGTCCATGTGATCAGTTGTTGGACCTATTGTCTTATCAAAACTTGATTTGAGTATGGGCTATCACCAAATCAAATCAGTACCAACGATGTTCATAATGTTGTCTCACTCGTGGTTGATTCCTCGAGCATACACAATTATATCTTTTGGTCTGACCAATACTATCACATTGATCACATAATGGTGGAATTCCAGTGATATGGAAATTACGATGAGTTGCTGTTCAGCCCATCAGCAGCATCTTGTCTCCTCCATGATTCATGTTGAACATTGAGCTAGTGTTGGAAACTTTTGTAAGCATTGCCTTCGTGTCCCGCTCATGAGGTATATGTTTGGCTGAAAGAAGTAACTTTCTCCAAGTTCACGTGCATTAGGTGTAAGTTGCCGCCATGAATTTGAGAAAGGTTTGTTTCTAATTCCTCTGGTACCATCCCAAGTCATTTATGCATGTGCAAATGTATTCTATAGTTTGATAGATTAATTACCTCCACTCCATATGTATTCCCTAGCACACCAAGCCACTGATTGATTTGCTCAAGGAAAATGAGTCTGTTGTGTTAATTCTAGATCATGCACAAGACTCCGATATCCTCCTTGATGGTTCCCCACTTGAACTCGGTAGTGTTTTATTATAATACTACTATGTGGTCATTCTTGTCTTGGACAACATGCTCACATGTGTGTAGCAGAACCATCTCATGTTTTGGAGCTTGCTATCGTAGTTCATCTCCCGAGAGTCTCGCAACGTTATCTCGTCGATTTGTGTTGCAACCTTTCTTTTCTAGACACGTTGTCTGAAAAAAATCATGTTACCAGTCAGATCTGAATCTCAGGCAGATATGATGGCTGGAACATCTCCAAGATCTATGATGTAGGTCCCGACGAGGTTGATGCTCTGGCCGACACACCTAGTCGGAAGATCTATTACGGTAGTATCTTGAATGAGCAATTCGACCATCTTCTCCATGAGGATTTGGTATGACTTATTCCACAAGTTGTTCCTTATGGATTTTTGTGCTCCCGAAGTCTGACCTTTACTTGATGGCCATGTTGGCGATGCTTTTAAACGTTGACCGTGGTACCTAGTACATCAAGGAGAACATTAGAAGCGGAGTGCTAAATGTCTCTTGGTCAATCACCCAGATTTTGTTTCCTTGGCCTCGCTAAGGTGAACTCTGAGAAGGTGTTACCTTCCTTTGCATCTGCATCGTCCATCACTAGTCATCATGGTAGTATGTTGTGTTGCCAGGATCCTTGACACGAATGTTGGTAGAACCTTGATGAATATGGAAATGCTCAAGCTCTTGAGAGCACGCGCAAGCAAAATCATCCATTGCGTTGTCTTCAACAAGGTAGTCCACATCATCCATTCTAGTCCGGGTATGCCATTTCTCTGAAACCCACCAAACGATTGTTGGTGAATTGCCTTAGGCTGGTATAGAGAGTTTCAATGATCTCCGTATCAAAAGTAATTCTTTTTGCCACTTAAGGGAATAACTCTATGAGTTATCTCCCCTAAGATGTCTCGTTATGGTATCATGGGCAACTTAACTCCTCGCTACCTTGAAACCCCCTCAAAACAGGATTAGAATCGGGACTTCAAAGATGTTTTCAATGTCATGGACCATATGAGATGTTCCAGGAGTTGAAGTTAATATTTCAAGCAAATACCCGAGTTGGGAGATATGAAGTCTCCAACAAGTTCTATAGCTAAAAAGATGGAGGAGAATAGCTCAAGCAGTGAGCATGTGCTTAGATTGTCTGGGTATTACAATCGCTTGAATCAAGTGGGAGTTAATCTTCTAGATAAGATAGTGAATGATAGAATTCTCTAGTCACCATCACCAAGTTAGTAGAACTTCGTGATGAACTATGATATGCAAGGGATAACGGAAACGATTCCCAAGCTCTTCGTAATGCTGAAATCAACGAAGGTAGAAATCAAGAAAAATATCAAGTGTTGATGGTAGACAAGAACACTAGTTTCAATAAAAGGGCAAAGGGAAGAAGGGGAACTTCAAGAAGAACGGCAAGCAAGTTGCTGCTCAAGTGAAAAAACCCAAGTCTGGACCTAAGCCTAAAACTGAGTGCTTCTACTACAAAGGGACTGGTCACTGGAAGCGGAACTGCCCCAAGTATTTGGCAGATAAGAAGGATGGCAAAGTGAACAAAGGTATATTTGATATACATATTATTGATGTGTATTTTACTAGTGTTCGTAGGAACCCCTCGGTATTTGATACTGGTTCAGTTGCTAAGAGTAGTAACTCGAAACGGGAGTTGCATAATGAACCGAGACTATTTAAGGGTGAAGTGACGATGTGTGTTGGAAGTGGTTCCAAGATTGATATGATCATCATCGCACACTCCCTATACTTTCGGGATTAGTGTTGAACCTAAATAAGTGTTATTTGGTGTTTGCATTGAGCATGAATATGATTTGATCATGTTTATTGCAATACGGTTATTCATTTAAGTAAGAGAATAAATTGTTGTTTTGTTTACATGAATAAAACCTTATATGGTTACACACCCAATGAAAATGGTTCATTGGATCTCGATCGTAGTGATACACATATTCATAATATTGAAACCAAAATATGCAAAGTTAATAATGATAGTGCAACTTATTTGTGGCACTACCGTTTAGATCATATTTGTGTAAAGCGCATGAAGAAACTCCATGCTGATGGACTTTTGGAATCACTTGATGCTTGCGAACCATGCCTTATGGGCAAGATGACTAAAACTCCATTCTTCGGAACAATGGAGCAAGCAACTGACTTATTGGAAATAATACATACTGATGTATACGGTCCGATGAGTGTTGAGGCTCGCGGCGGGTATCATTATTTTCTGACCTTCACAGATGATTTGAGCAGATATCGGCATATCTACTTGATGAAACACAGGTCTGAAACATTTGAAAAGTTCAAAGAATTTCAGAGTGAAGTGGAGAATCATCGTAAGAAAAAAATAGAAGTTTCTACGATATGATCGCAGAGGTAAAATATTTGAGTTATGAGTTTGGGCTTCAGTTAAAACAATGTGAAATAGTTTCACTACTCACGCCACCTGGAACACCACAGCGTAATGGTGTGTCCGAACGTCATAACCGTACTTTATTTGATATAGTGCAATCTATGATGTTTCTTACCGATTTACCACTATTGATTTGGGGTTATGCATTAGAGACAGCTACATTCACATTTAATAGGGCACCATCTAAATCCGTTGAGACGACACCATATGAACTATGGTTTGGCAAGAAACCTAAGCTGTCATTTCTTAAAGTTTGAGGTTGCAATGCTTATGTGAAAAAGTTTCAACCTGATAAGCTCAAACCCAAATTGGAGAAGTGCGTCTTCATAGGATACCCAAAAAGAAAATGTTGGGTACACCTTCTATCACAGATCCGAAGGCAAGTTATTCGTTGCTGAGAATGGATCCTTTCTAGAGAAGGAGTTTCTGTCGAAAGATGTGAGTGGGAGGAAAGTAGAACTTGATAAGGTAATTGTACCTACTCCCTTATTGGAAAGTAGTTCATCACAGGATTCTGTTCCTGTGACTACTACACCAATTAGTGAGGAAGCTAATGATGATGATCATGTAACTTCAGATCAAGTTACTACCGAAACTCATAGGTAAACCAGAGTGAGATCCGCACCAGAGTGGTACGGTAATCCTGTTCTGGAGGTCATGTTACTTGACCATGACGAACCTACGAACTATGAGGAAGCGATGATGATCCCAGATTCCGCGAAATGGCTTGAGGCCATGAAATCTGAGATGAGATCCATGTATGAGAACAAAGTATGGACTTTGATTGACTTGCCCATTGATCGGCGAGCCATTGAGATTAAATGGACCTTCAATAGGAAGACGGACGCTGATAGTAGTGTTACTATCTACAAAGCTAGAATTGTCGCAAAAAAGGTTTTCGACAAGTTCAAGGTGTTGACTATGATGAGAGTTTCTCACTCGTATCTATGCTTAAGTCTGTCCGGATCATGTTAGTAATTTTCGCATTTTATGTAATCTGGCAAATGGATAAACAAAACTGCATTCCTTAATGGATTTATTAAAGAAGAGTTGTATATGATGCAACCAGAAGGTTTTGTCAATCCTAAAGGTACTAACAAAATATGCAAGCTCCAGCGATCCATCTATGGACTGGTGCAAGCATCTCGGACTTGGAATATACGCTTTGATAAGTTGATCAAAGCATATAGTTTTATACAGACTTGCGGTGAAGCCTGTATTTACAAGAAAGTGAGTGGGAGCACTACAACATTTCTGATAAGTATATGTGAATGACATATTGTTGATCAGAGATAATGTAGAATTATTCTGCAAAGCATAAAGGAGTGTCTGAAAGGAGTTTTTCAAAGAAAGACCTCGGTGAAGCTGCTTACATATTAAGCATCAAGATCTATAGAGATAGATCAAGACGCTTGATAAAGTTTTTCAATGAGTACATACCTTGACAAGATTTTGAAGTAGTTCAAAATGGAACAGTCAAAGAAAGAGTTCGTGCCTGTGTTACAAGGTGTGAAGCTGAGTAAGACTCAAAGCCCGACCACGGCAGAAGATAGAAAGAGAATGAAAGTCATTCCCTATGCCTTGGCCATAGGTTTTATAAAGTATGCCATGCTGTGTACCAGACCTATTGTATACCCTGCCCTGAGTTTGGCAAGGGAGTACAATAGTGATCTAGGAGTAGATCACTAGACAGCGGTCAAAATTATCCTTAGTGGAATAAGGATATGTTTCTCGATTATGGAGGTGACAAAAGGTTCGTCGTAAAGGGTTACGTCGATGCCAGTTTTGACACTGATCCAGATGACTCAAAGTCTCAATCTGGATACATATTGAAAGTGGGAGCAATTAGCTAGAGTGGCTCTGTGCAGAGCATTGTTGACATAGAAATTTGCAAAATACTTACGGATTTGAATGTGGCAGACCCGTTGACTAAACTTCTCTCACAAGCAAAACATGATCACACCTTAGTACTCTTTGGGTGTTAATCACATAGAGATGTGAACTAGATTATTGACTCTAGTAAACCCTTTGGGTGTTGGTCACATGTCGATGTGAACTATGGGTGTTAATCACATGGTGATGTGAACTATTGATGTTAAATCACATGGAGATGTGATCTAGATTATTGACTCTAGTGCAAGTGGGAGACTGAAGGAAATATGCCCTAGAGGCAATAATAAAGTTATTATTTATTTCCTTATTTCATGATAAATGTTTATTATTCATGCTAGAATTTTATTAACTGGAAACATAATACATGTGTGAATACATAGACAAACAGAGTGTCACTAGTATGCCTCTACTTGACTAGCTCATTCATCAAAGATGGTTAAGTTTCCTAACCATAGACATGAGTTGTCATTTGATTAACGGGATCACATCATTAGGAGAATGATGTGATTGACTTGACCCATTCCGTTAGCTTAGCACTTGATCGTTTAGTTTGTTGCTATTGCTTTCTTCATGACTCATACATGTTCCTATCACTATGAGATTATGCAACTCCCGTTTATCAGAGGAACACTTTGTGTGCCACCAAACGTCACAACGTAACTGGGTGATTATAAAGGTGCTCTACATGTGTCTCCAAAGGTACTTGTTGGGTTGGCGTATTTCGATATTAGGATTTGTCACTCCGATTGTCAGAGAGGTATCTTTGGGCCCTCTCGGTAATGCACATCACTATAAGCCTTGCAAGCATTTCAACTAATGTGTTAGTTGCGGGATGATGTATTACGGAACAAGTAAAGAGACTTGTCGGTAACGAGATTGAACTAGGTATTGAGATACCGACAATCGAATCTCGGGCAAGTAACATACCGATGATAAAGGGAACAACGTATGTTGTTATGCGGTCTGACCGATAAAGATCTTCGTAGAATATGTAGGAGCCAATATGGGCATCCAGGTCCCGCTATTGGTTATTGACCAAAAAGGTGTCTCGGTCATGTCTACATAGTTCTCGAACCCGTAGGGTTCGCACGCTTAACATTCGTTGATGATATAGTACTATATGAGTTATGTATGTTGATGACCGAATGTTGTTCGGAGTCCGGGATGAGATCACGGACATGACGAGGAACTCCGGAATGGTCCGAAGATAAAGTTTGATATATGGGATAATAGTGTTTGGTCACCGAAAGGGTTCCGGAATTCATCGGAAGGGGTTCCGGATGTTTCCCGAAATGTTTGGGTACGAGAACACTTTATTTGGGCCAAAGGGTAAAGCCCACAAGGTTTTTGGAAAGCGCAAAAGGAAGTTTTGCGGAGTCCAGGGGCCAGACGCAAGGGTCCCTGGAGTCTGGGTCTAGACGCCAGGAACCCTGGCGTCTGGCCCTGGAGTCCGAGAAGGACTCTTGCCTTTCGGGTGAAACCGACTTTGTGGAGGCTTTTACTCCAAGTTTCGACCCCAAGGCTCAACATATAAATAGAGGGGTAGGGCTAGCACCCAAGACACATCAAGAAACACCATGCCGTGTGCCGACAACCCCGTCCCCTCTAGTTTATCCTCCGTCATAGTTTTCATAGTGCTTAGGCGAAGCCCTACGGAGATTGTTCTTCACCAACACCGTCACCACGCCGTCATGCTGCCGGAACTCATATACTACTTTGCCCCTCTTGCTGGATCGAGAAGGCGAGGACGTCACCGAGCCGAACGTGTGCAGAACTCGGAGGTGCCATGCTTTCGGTACTTGGATCGGTCGGATCGTGAAGACGTACGACTACATCAACCGCGTTGATATAACGCTTCCGCAAACGGTATACAAGGGTATGTAGAGAACACTCTCCCCTCTTGTTGCTATGCATCACCATGATCTTGCATGTGCATAGGAAATTTTGAAATTACTACGTTCCCCAACACCTAGCTCTTCTAAAAACAAGAAAAAGAAAAATGATAGGACTTTGCATGCTTCTAGTGATCCTATTGTTGAAACACCTGAGAATCCAAATGATATTTATATTTCTGATGCTGAAACACAACCTGGTAATGAAACTGAAACTAGTGATAATGTTAATGATAATGTTCATAATGATGCTCAACCTAGTAATGATAATGATATAGAAATTGAACCTGCTGTTGATCTTGATAACCCACAATCAAAGAATCAACGTTATGATAAGAACGACTTTGTCGCTAGGAAACATGGTAAAGAAAGAGAGCCTTGGGTTCAGAAACCCATGCCCTTTCCTCCCAAACCATCCAATAAAAAGTATGATGAGGATTTTGAGCACTTTGCTGAAATGATTAGACCTATCTTTTTACGTATGCGATTAACTGATATGCTCAAAACCAATCCTTATGCTAGGTATGTGAAAGATATTATTACAAATAAGAGAAAGATACCGGAAGCTGAAATTTCCACCATGCTTGCTAATTATACTTTTAAGGGTGGAATACCAAAGAAACTTGGAGATCCCGGTGTACCAACTATACCATGCTCCATTAAAAGAAACTATGTTAAAACTGCTTTATGTGATCTTGGAGCCCGTGTTAGTGTTATGCCTCTCTCTTTATATCGTAGACTTGATTTGAATAGGTTGACACCTACTGAAATATCTTTGCAAATGGCTGATAAATCAACTACTATACATGTAGGTATTTGTGAGGATGTGCTTGTTGTAGTTCCAAATGTCACTATTTTAATGAACTTTGTTATTCTTGATATTCCCGAGGACGATAGTATGTCTATTATTCTTGGAAGACCCTTTTTGAATACTATAGGGGCTGTTATTGATTGCACTAAAGGCAATGTGACTTTTCATGTTAATGGTAATGAGCACACGGTACACTTTTCGAGGAAACAACCTCAAGTTCATAGTATCAACTCTATTGGAAAAATTCCATCGATTATATTTGGAGGTTTTGAATTTCCTCTTCCTACTGTCAAGAAGAAATATGATATTCTTATTATTGGGGATGTGCATATCCCCGTTGAGGTAACATAGTGTTATTCGAAATTTCTTCGGTTCCATGTTATTCGGAATGAGTTCGTTAACAAGACTTGATCAACCTTGTTAGTGGATTCCTTTTGATGATCATGAGATGGATGAAACTAGAAGGCACAACCTTCTGTACCCCACTTTTACTTTCTGTTATTTATATTAAATAAAATAAAAATAAATATTTGTCTGTCTGTTATCTCATTATCCGTGCAATATAAAAATACCTCGAAAATAAAAGTTCTCCAAATGCCCTGAAAATTAAATATGATTTTTTCTAGAATATTTGAGGATTTATGGAACTGAATACACACTAGGGGGGCCAACCACCTTGCCACAAGGGTGGAGGGCGCGCCCCCTGCCTCGTGGGCCCATGGTGGCCCTCCTCCACTTATTCCTGCACCCACACACTTCATCTTCCTCCCCAAACACGAATATCTAGCTCAAACCCGAGTCCAAGCTCGTTTTGCTGCCATTTTCGATCTCCTTGCTCAAAGCACCTCTCACAAAACTGCTTGGGGAGATTGTTCCTTGCTATGTGACTCCTCCATTGGTCCAATTAGTTTTTGTTCTAGTGCTTTATTCATTGCAAATTTTTGCTGCTTAGGTGACTCTGTTCTTGAGCTTGCATGTCAAATTTATATGGTCAAAAGTAGTTTTGATGCATGATATAGTCCCTAGGAACTTGTAGGAGTAGTTGCTATCAATATTATTGAGTTTGGTTTACTTTTATTTTGAAGTTACTAAAAATTTCAGAATTTTTCAGAAAATGATGAGGAGACTTTTGAGGGGCTCATCGAGCCAAAGCTCGAAGGAGAAGGCACCAAAGCCTAAGTATAATCTGCCTCGCACCGCGGAGGTTCGGGCGTGTGAATGGCCTTCTGAGGATTTCTTAAGAGCAGCAGGCATTTATGAAGATTTTCATGAGTTGGCTCAGACTGCAGGCCTTACCGCTTTCCTCCACGACCAATGCAATCAGTATCTCTTGCTCACTAATACCTTTGTGCAAAACTTTCATTTTCATTCTAGGAACTCACCACCTACGGTGGAGTTTCATTTATATGATGAGCATAAGGAGATGTCACTTTATGATTTTTGTCGGATCTTTTTAGTCCCTTTTGGGGGCAAGACAGAAGAACCACATCGTGATGATGTGGAGGGATTTATTGACACTATCACTGTAGGGGAAACAAGGAAGGTTTCCGATGCACGAATCACTAGCATACATTTTCCTGTTTTACGCTATTTTGCATTATTTGCTAGTCGTTGCTTAATTGGTCGCAGAAACTGTGGAAAGCTGAGTATCCCTGATATTATTATTTTGCACCACGGTTTATACGGTGATAACTCTTTTAGTATGGGCAGCATTATTGCCAAACGGTTAAGTCTGAACCGTACCGAGGGCCCCATCTTTGGAGGCATCTATGCTACACGCCTAGCTGCACATTTTAACATACCTATTAGGCACGCTGAGAAGGAAGAAAAAGTGCTGCCCCGTGTTTATCTAGATTATAAAAGTATGGTAGCACATGATTTTATTGTTAAGAATAGGGAATGAGAGCTTAAATATCCTTTGTTCTTTAATAAACATCATCCTGAGACTATTACCTTGCCTGCTCCTTCTTTGTTTGATTTGACTGTAGGCACGTAGCTTGTTCCATTAACGGCTATCCACGCCTACCGGAACCCTGCACCAGCCAAGGAGCCAGAGCCGGAACCACAATTCGATCCTTCACGACAGTCTAATTACCAGTGGGATCCGGAGATGATTGTCAGCCAGTGGCAATCGGAGCCTTCCTCGTCTACATCACAGTATGACCCCAGCTGCTATTATGGATATCCGCCAGGCCAGCCGTGGCCATAGACCAACTTAGGCCAAAAGCCTAAGCTTGGGGGAGTACGTATTTCTCACGGACATTACATATGCTCACACACTCATTGCTAGATGTTGGTCCTCATACTTTTTCATTGTATCATCCATGCTAGTTTACTTTCCTTTTGATGCTTTCTTCTTGTGTGTTTAATAAACCTTAAGAAAAACAAAAAAATTAGTTGTAGCTTTTAATTAATTTACCTTCCATGCTTGTAGTAGTAATTAAAAAGAAAACCCAAAAAGATTTCTTGTTCTTCTTTTGCTTGTTGGGAGCTTTCCCGTGTAAATAGTTTTATTTCTTTTCTTTCCTTTGGGGGTCGATAGGAGAAGACCATGATTAAATTGTTGAAGTGGCTCTTATATGCATTATTGTTGATCTGACAAAAGAGCCCATATTGCCTTGTCATCTCTTGTTTATTGAATGCTTGCAGATTCCAGCTTAGTCCAATGCACGTGCACTATTATTATTATTCACATCGTTCGGTCGTGCAAGTGAAAGGCAATTATGACGATATATGATGGACTGACTGATATGAGAAAAGCTGGTATGAACTCGACCTCTTTTGTTTTTGTAAATATGATTAGTTCATCGTTCTTGATTCAGCCTATTATGAATAAACATGTTTGTAATGACAATTAGAGATTATAGTTTCTTGTGCCATGCTTGATTAGCTATGAGTTATAATGGTTTACCTTGCGTGCCAACATGCTATTGAGATGGTTATGACGTGGTATGATAGGGTGGTATCCTCCTCTAAATGATTTAAGTGACTTGACTTGGCACATGTTCACACATGTAATTGAAACAAAATCAACATATCCTTCACGATATTTATGTTCTTGGTGGATTATATCCTACTCATGCTTGCATTCGATGTTGATTAATTTTAATGCATGTTCATGACTATTGTCGCTCTCTAGCTGGTCGCTTCCCAGTCTTTTGCTAGCCTTCACCTGTACTAAGCGGGAATACTGCTTGTGCATCCAAACTCCTTAAACCCCAAAGTTATTCCACACGAGTCCACTATACCTACCCATATACGGTATCTACCTGCCATTCCAAGTAAATTTGTATGTGCCAAACTCCAAAGCTTCAAATAAATATCCTGTTTTGTATGCTCGAATAGCTCATGTATCAACTAGGGCTGTCTGTATGTTCCATGTTAGGCGGGTTATTCTCAAGAGGAGTGGACTCCGCTCCTCACTCACGAGATAAATGGCTCGTCACCGGGATGCCCAGTCCCATGCTTTATGCAAACTAAATCAAAGTAATTGCAAACAAAACTCCCCCTGGGACTCTTGTTAGTTGGAGGCACTCATTGTTTCGAGCAAGCCATGGATTGATGCTTGTGGTGGAAGGGGATCATAAACTTTACCATTCTGTTTGGGAACCGCTTATAATGTGTGTAGCATGGAAGCTATCGCCATCTCTTGGTTGTTATGTTGACAATGAAAGTATACCACTCAAAATATTATTCACCTCTGTTTCAAAACCGAGCTCTGGAACCTCTACAAATCCCTGCTTCCCTCTGCGAAGGTCCTATCTATTTATTTTTATGCTGAGTCATCATCCTCTTATTAAAAAGCACCAGTTGGAGAGCACCGCTGTCATTTGCATTCATTATTGTTAGTTTACATTGAGTATGACTTGACTGGATCTCTTTTACCATGAATTACAATGTCTAGTTAGTCCTTGGTCTTTAAAGGTGCTCTGCATTTATGTTTTGCGGTCTCAAAAAGGGCTAGCGAGATACCACCTTGTTATATCATATTATGATTGTTTTGAGAAAGTGTTGTCATCCGAGTTTTATTATTATGGCTCGCTAGTTGATTATGCTATTGATATGAGTAAACTTGAGACCTATGTGTTATTGCAAATGTGGTTAGTTATAATCTTTGCTAAAAACTTGAATGCTGGCTTTACATATTTACAACAACAAGAGCAAATAGAGTTTGTAAAAGTTTTTCTTTATCACTTTCAGTTTGTCAACTGAATTGCTTGAGGACAAGCAAAGGTTTAAGGTTGGGGGAGTTGATACGTCTCCAACGTATCTACTTTTCCAAACACTTTTGCCCTTGTTTTGGACTCTAACTTGCATGATTTGAATAGAACTAACCCGGACTGACGCTGTTTTCAGCAGAACTACCATGGTGTTATTTATGTGCAGGAGCAAACGTTCTCGGAATGACCTGAAACTTCACGGAGACACTTTTTAGAAAATAAGAAAAATACCTGCCAAAGATGAAGGCCAGGGGGCCCACCGTCTTGCCACGAGGGTGGGGGGCGCGCCTGCCCCCCTAGGGCACGCCCCCTACCTCGTGGGCCCCCTGTGGCCTCTCCGACTCCAACTCCACCTCCATATATTGAGTTTCGACGAGAAAAAAATCAGAGAAAAGAAATCATCACGTTTTACGATACGGAGCCGCCACCAAGCCCTAAAACCTCTCGGGAAGGCTGATCTGGAGTCTGTTCGGGGCTCCGGAGAGGGGAATCTGTCGCCATCGTCATCACCAACCATCCTCCATCACCAATTTCATGATGCTCACCGCCGTGCGTGAGTAATTCCATTGTAGGCTTGCTGGATGGTGATGGGTTGGATGGATCTATCATGTAATCGAGTTAGTTTTGTTAGGGTTTGATCCCTAGTGTCCACTATGTTCTGAGATTGATGTTGCTATGACTTTGCTATGCTTAATGCTTGTCACTAGGGCCCGAGTGCCATGATTTCAGATCTGAACCTATTATGTTTTCATCAATATATGAGTGTTCTTGATCCTATCTTGCAAGTCTATAGTCACCTATTATGTGTTATGATCCATTAACCCCGAAGTGACAATAATCGGGATACTTACCGGTGATGACCGTAGTTTGAGGAGTTCATGTATTCACTATGTGTTAATGCTTTGTTCCGGTTCTCTATTAAAAGGAGGCCTTAATATCCCTTAGTTTCCGTAAGGACCCCGTTGCCACGGGAGGGTAGGACAAAAGATGTCATGCAAGTTCTTTTCCATAAGCACATATGACTATATTTAGAATACATGCCTACATTATATCAACGATCTGGAGCTAGTTATGTGTCACCCTAGGTTATGACTGTTACATGATGAACCGCATCCGGCATAATTCTCCATCACCGATCCATTGCCTATGAGCTTTCCATATATCGTGCTTCGCTTATTTACTTTCCCGTTGCTATTGCTATCATCACTACAAAATACCAAAAACATTGCTTTTACTACTGTTACCTTTTGCTACCGTCATCACTACTATCATATTACTTTGCTACTAAACACTTTGCTGCAGATATTAAGTTTCCAGGTGTGGTTGAATTGACAACTCAGCTGCTAATACTTGAGAATATTCTTTGGCTCCCCTTGTGTTGAATAAATAAATTTGGGTTGAATACTCTTGTTGGAAATATGCCCTAGAGGCAATAATAAAATGGTTATTATTATATTTCCTTGTTCATGATAATTGTCTATTGTTCATGCTATAATTGTGTTATCCGGAAATCGTAATACATGTGTGAATACATAGACCACAACACGTCCCTAGTGAGCCTCTAGTTGACTAGCTCGTTGATCAAAAGATAGTCATGGTTTCCTGACTATGGACATTAGATGTCATTGATAACGGGATCACATCATTAGGAGAATGATGTGATGGACAAGACCCAATCCTAAGCATAGCTCAAAGATCATGTAGTTCGTTTGCTAGAGCTTTTACGAATGTCAAGTATCATTTCCTTAGACCATGAGATTGTGCAACTCCCGGATCCGTAGGAGTGCTTTGGGTGTGCCAAACGTCACAACATAACTGGGTGACTATAAAGGTGCACTACGGGTATCTCCGAAAGTGTCTCTTGGGCTGGCACGAATCGAGACTGGGATTTGTCACTCCGTATGACGGAGAGGTATCTCTGGGCCCACTCGGTAATGCATCATCATAATGAGCTCAATGTGACCAAGTGGTTGATCACGGGATCATGCATTACAGTACGAGTAAAGTGACTTGCTGGTAATGAGATTGAACGAGGTATTGGGATACCGACGATCGAGTCTCGGGCGAGTAACGTACCGATTGACAAAGGGAATTGTATACGGGATTGATTGAATCCTCGACATCATGGTTCATCCGATGAGATCATCGAGGATCATGTGGGAGCCAACATGGGTATCCAGATCCCGCTGTTGGTTATTGACCGGAGAGTTTTCTCGGTCATGTCTGCGTGTCTCCCGAACCCGTAGGGTCTACACACTTAAGGTTCGGTGATGCTAGGGTTGTAGAGATATTAGTATGCGGTAACCCGAAAGTTGTTCGGAGTCCCGGATGAGATCCCGGACGTCACGAGGAGTTCCGGAATGGTCCAGAGGTGAAGAATTATATATAGGAAGTCCAGTTTCGGCCATCGAGAAAGTATCGGGGGTCACCGATATTGTACCGGGACCACCGGAAGGGTCCCGGGGGTCCACCGGGTGGGGCCACCTATCCCGTGGGGCCCCATGGGCTGAAGTGGGGAAGGGAACCAGCCCCTGGTGGGCTGGTGCGCCCCCCTTGGGCCTCCCCCTGCGCCTAGGGTTGGAAACCCTAGGGGTGGGGGGTGCCCCACTTGGCTTGGGGGGCAAGCCACCCCCCTTCGCCGCCGCCCCCCCTTGAGATTCAATCTCTAGGGCCGGCGCCCCCTAGGGGCCCTATATATAGTAGGGGGGGAGGGAGGGCAGCCACACCTAGCCCCTGGCACCTCCCTCTCCCTCCCGTGACACCTCTCCCTCTCGCTGAGCTTAGCGAAGCCCTGCCGAGATCGCCATTGCTTCCACCACCACGCCGTCGTGCTGCTGGATCTCCATCAACCTCTCCTCCCCCCTTGCTGGATCAAGAAGGAGGACACGTCTTCCCAACCGTACGTGTGTTGAACGCGGAGGTGCCGTTCGTTCGGTGCTCGGTCATCGGTGATTTGGATCACGACGAGTATGACTCCATCAACCCCGTTCTCTTGAACGCTTCCGCGCGTGATCTACAAGGGTATGTAGATGCACTCCCCTTCCCCTCATTGCTAGATAACTCCATAGATTGATCTTGGTGATGCGTAGAAAATTTTAAATTCCGCTACGTTCCCCAACAACTCTACCCTCGAAAACTGTTGCGATCCCCTATACTTGTGGGTTATCAGCAACCCACATGTACCAATCTGAGGTTTTGAGACAGAGATCAGATACAAGAGATGAACTAGGGTTTGAGAGGAGATGGTGCCAACAAATATGTTGATGGAGATTGACCCCCTCTCGATGAGAGGGTCGTTGGTGATGACAATGGCTTCGATTTCCCCCTCCCAGAGGGAAGTTTCCCCGGCAGAACAGCTCAGCTGGAGCCCTAGCTAGATTGGTTCTGCCCAAGTTCCGCCTCGACACGGTGGTGCTTCATCCCTAAAGCTTTCTTCTGATTTTTTCCAGGTCAAAAACACACCATATAGCAGAAGATGGGCATTGGGGGCCTACTAGGTGGCCCACAAGACCGAAGGGCGCCCTAGGGGGTAGGGCACTCCCTCCACCCTTGTGGATGGCAGGTGGCCCCTCTCTGGTGCTTTCTTCGCCCAATATTTTTTATATATTCCAAAAATATTCTCCATGAAGTTTCAGGACTTTTGGAGTTGTGCAGAATAGGTCTCTAATATTTGCTCCTTTTCCAGTCCAGAATTCCAGCTGCTGGCATTCTCCCTCTTCATGTAAACCTTATAGAATAAGAGAGAAAAGGCATAAGTATTGTGATATAATTTGTAATAACAACCCATAATGCAATAAATAACAATATAAAAGCATGATGCAAAATGAAAGTATCACATAGCGACAGTGTTTGGATGACATCAAATTGATAGTAACAGGTGTGTACATGCACAAATTTAGTAACATAGAACTAATAGCACTAACGTTGTCCATTATGTATGCCAAAACCGGTGTCAAGACAACCGTTGCTACATTTGGCACCAGTGCCCTACACTGGCGAGCCGATGCAGAGGAAACAAATCAGGGAACCAGAGTCCGGAGCACCTAGTTGCTCTGATGCCCAGTTCCTTCGTGCCATAAAGATTTAGTATTGTACTGCTTGGCTGCTCGGATGTGTGGACCAAAGTTGGCTGCACAAACTGCTGAAGCAGTGCCAAATAAATTTCTAATGGCGCCGCTGATGAGATGTCAACATTTTTAGATAGTAGGTATGAAGTGTGACACTGTCGTAACATCCAGATTAACATAGCACAATGACATTGTCTGAATCACATCTAACAAATGATTTGTAACAATGAAACTGGGGCTAACCTTCTCTGCACATGCCAGAAACTTCCTCCCACTATCCACAGATTCAAACACAACTAACTTCACGCATGGAGATTGATGGTGACAATGAGCAGGCAGATCTTCAGCCACCCCGCTCCATCCTAGGGAGCTACAAGAGGAAGACATGACTCAAGTCGACCACCGGGTTAAAATCCTTCATTCCAAATCATAACCCGAGAGAGGGAAGAGAGGCATACCCAGGTGGTGAAAGAGTCTTCGTCGGAGGAGGAACCGCTGGAGATGTCATTGAAGAAGACCATGGCGACCGCGGGGTCGAATGCGAGACGATGAGAGCGAGGAAGCGGCTATAGCTTGGGAAGGAAGGAAGCAGGAAACAGGGGAAATGTGACTTGTGGTTAGGGAGAAAAGGGGGTGGGGAGGGGGTAGATATTTCAGCGGTAGGCCAAAAATTTTGAAAGGTGGAGGGAAACTTTGCACGCGGTGCCGTCGGACACTATTCACTTTGAATGAATGTGTGCATCGCAAACGATTCTTCTGATTTACGCGCATGTGATGAGTTGATCATTCAAATATTGGGGGAAATTTCCTTGGGTATTGTCCTCATCCATGTCATTGCATAATTTAACATCGCTTGCTAATTTAGGCACACAAAAGAGCCTACAACACACATACCAAAGTTACTAAATCCAGCAATTTTAGTAATTAAACAAAGCCATTTGACCTAAACATCGCTCTATCAAAAGACCAGCGTTATAAACAAAGGCCAAGTACACATAATTTTAACAAAGCCGCCGACGTGCCGCCCTACGCCTCGCTGGGTAAGATGAGACGTCGATGACTTTTCCTGGTGACATGCGCCGTTGGTGGACTCCGGTCCCCCCGGCTGAAGTTGACTGTGTCGTCGTCCTCGTCCTCGGTGCCACCCTCAAGGTTGTAGTACTCATAGTAGTGGTTGCGCCAGAGCTCGCGCTGGTACTCCATGGCTGATTCCTCAAGAGACAAGCTCTTCTCAACCTTGTCCTAAGCCACGCGCAACTCCTCCTCCCGGTGCTCCTCGATCTCCGTCACCTCCTGCATCTCCAGCTCCTGCTCGTCGATCTCATGAGGAAGCAGGTGCTCCATGCCCCCGCCACCTTTTCGGACGTGGGTTGCATGCTGGATTCCGAGGTGGCCTGGAATATCTTGACGTGTGCGTCCTTGATCTTGGCGTGGATGGCTTTGACCTGGACCAGGGCGACATCGGCGGCGCGGACGGCAGGTCGAGTGCTCTCCATAAAGGTACCACCGGCGGCGGAATCTAAAAAATTTCTAGAAACAAAGTTCAATCCCACATATTGTATGATCGTCCATAAACATAAGCCATGAGTAGGGCAATTTCTTGTCATTAATTTTATCCTCTCTCAAGATTGGGCAACATGTTCATGCTCAAATTGCTTAAAATTCATAATTTGATTTCTAAGGGAAATAATTTTTGCGAGGGAAAAATACTTGGCAATAAAAGCATCTTTACACTTATCCCAAGAACCAATACTATTTCGCGGCAAAGATGAAAACCAACTTTTAACGCAATCTCATAGCGAGAATGAAAATAATTTCGATTTGAAAATATCATTATCCACATCTTCTTTATTTTGCATATCACACAATTCAACGAAAGTATTAAGATGGGATGCATCATCTTCATTAGGACTACCAGAAAATTGTCCTTTAATAACAAGATTTAGCAAAGTGACCTTAATATCACACGACTCCGCACTAGTAGCAGGAGGATCTATTAGAATACTAATAAAATCATTATTATTAGTATTGGAAAAATCACACAACTTAGTATTTTTTTGAGACATCGTGACTAGGAAAACAAGAAAAAACAAGCGAACAAGCTAACAAGAAATGACAAATGATATTTTTGTGTTTTTATGAAAAAAATTTAGAAGTGGGGGAGATGAAAACAAGAGGAAAATAGCAAACAATTTAAATGTAAGGAGATGAAAGTTTATGCGATGGTACTTGATAGATGTTCGTGATGTTTCCCCGGCAACAACACCAGAAAATCTTCTTGCTGCTTGTGAGCTATGTTGGGGTTTCCTCGAAGAGGAGAGGATGGTGCAATACAACAGAGATAAGTATTTCCCTCAGTTAAGAACCAACGTTATCAATACAGTAGGAGAACTTCACCCCCCTTAGCTACTTGCCTTAGCAGTTCTTGCAAGCGAGGAGGGCTTCGCCCCCTTAGCTACTTGCCTTACCACCCAACAGTTGCGAAGATTGTGGGTTGGGCTGGTACTTAGCAGAACAGGTTGGATAGGTCGTGGATTATCCAACAGACCATCAAAGGGCAGTCTTGGACCCTGCAGTCGGCTTCCTCTTTTTCTGAGGCCAATCAACTGATGATGATTGTACGTGATGTTTGCGCTGGAGTGTGAGCCTGTCATACTTCGTGTATTTATCATAGATCAAGTATGTCTGTTTTCCCTGGTCAACTTGGCATCTTCAATGGTGCAGAATTTTGAAACCAGATCAGAGCATCTACAACAGGCATGCAAAAATAAGTTTACAACGCCGAAATAGCAACTTTTTGCACGCCGCAAAGTGCTGGCTCCAGCGGCTGCTACAAAAAATTGCGCACGTGCGCTGCTCCAGTAGAAGGGCTAAAATATAGCTCGTGATACACATACGTATGCAAAAATAAGATAGATAGTTCATAGCATAGATAGTTCACATAGCATAGGTAGATAAAAAATGATACAAAAGGATAGCATATATAGTTCATATCATAGATAGATAAAAAAAGACAATCATATTTCAACTACTCGTCATCGTCCTCCTCCTCCTCCAACTCTGACTCGGTGATGTCCTCCTCCTCCTCATACGTCGTAATGAAGGCGTCAATCCACCGTTCATTGTTGGAGTCCCAGGTCGACGCTTCTTTGAGCTCGATGTTGAAGAGCTCGGCCGCCACATCGACGATGTCCCCGTGATAGGCGACTCACTCCGCCCTCCTTTGCGAGTAGAATTCGCGCGCATCGACGACATCCTTCGGGAAGCGTTTGCGCCACATCACCATGGCCTCCTCGTCCATCTCAGCGATGCCGAGGCGGCGCTCCCGTCTCCAGTTGTCGCGACGGTCCTCGTCAGTGACAAGCCACGGGGGAGGCGTGAGCTCCTGCGCCCGCTCATGCGTCGCCACCTCGGGGAAGTTCATCTCCCTACGAGGCTGCCGGAAGCTCCACGCCTCCATGTCGTATGCGCGGGCGGCCTTGTGGGTGGTGTCGAATGTGTCGAGGCCGAGGCACATCTCACCGTACCAGATTTCGGCAGAGAAGGAGCCGGAGGGGCGCACGCAGACGCCGCGGTAGCCAGAACTTGCTTGGCGGCCCGGCGGCGGCGAGGTGAGAAAAGAGGCGAGAAATAGCGGCAAAGAGAGTGGTAGAGGGGACGTGGCGAGGCACAGAGCGGTGGGAGGGCGCGTGGAGGGGTGCTGGATTTATAAAGCGCGTCGGACGCCGCGCACCAAAACTAGCTTTCGCCGGGACGCTTTTTCGCGTGTGCGTGATCTTTTCCCGCATGTGAGAATCTCCTGCGCCCGTTGGAGCGCGCGAAACCGCTCCGCGCGCACTAAAACCCACGTTTTCCATGCACACGCATTTTTTACCGCCGCTGTTGGAGATGTTCTCAGATAGGCCAGAGAACATTTGGACTCAATGGCAGGTAAGGGTGTTTGAGATGCCTTTATCCTTGCATCCATGCTGAAATGTTGTTATGATGTCTAAATCTAGGTAGTTCGATATAGTATTCTTGACAGACAAGAAACTGGTGCTACTTATGAGTTACGTTGGGATTTCCTCGAAGAGGAGAGGATGATATAGTACAATAGAGATAAATATATCCCTTAGTTGAGAACCAAGGTAATCAATCCAGAAGAAGAACCACGCAATGCCTCGTTAGCAGCACCTAGACACAAAATAACAAATACTTGCACCCAACCCAAACAAGGAGTTGACGATCCCTTGGCGGTTAATTGCAAGGATCAAATCTTGTATTATAACAAAGTAAATAAAATTGCAGCAAAGTATTTTTGGATTTTTATATATGATAAAGATAGACCCGTGGGCCATAGTTTTCACTAGAGGCTTCTCTCTTGAAAATAGCATACGGCAGGTAAACAAATTACTATTGGGCAATCGATAGAAAAGCGAATAATTATGACGGTATCCAAAGCAATGATCATGTATATAGGCATCATGTCCGAGACAAGTAGACCGGCCTCTGTCTGCATCTAATACTATTACTCCACATATCGACCGCTATCCAACATGCATCTAGAGTATTAAGTTCATAAAGAACAGAGTAACACCTTAAGCAAGATGACATGATGTGGACAAAGTAAACTCAATCAATATGAATAAACCCCATCGTTTTACCTTCATGGCAATGATACACATGCGTGTCATGTCCCCTTCTATCACTGGGGTTGAGCACCGCAAGATCGAACCCATTACAGAGCACCTCTCCCATTGCAAGATAAATCAATCTAGTTGGCCAAACCAAATCAATAGATCGGAGAGAAATACAAATCTATAATAATCATGCATATAAGAATTTAGAAAAGACTCAAATATTATTAATGGATAATCTGATCATAAACTCACAGTTCATCAGATCCCAACAAACACATTGCGAAAAGGATTACATCGAATAGAACTCCAAGAACATCGAGGAGAACATTGTATTGAAGATCAAAGAGAGAGAAGAAGCCATCTCGCTACTAGCTATGGACCCGTAGGTCTGTGGTAAACTACTCGCACATCATCAGAAGGGAAGCAAGGTTGATGTAGAGTCCCTCTATGGTTGATTCCCCCACCGGTAGAGTACCGGAAAAGGCCTCCAGATGGGATCTCACGAGAACAGAAGCTTGTGGAGGCAGAAAAAATATTTTGGGTGGCTCTGTGTTGGTTCCCGATTTTGGAGAATTTATAGAGCTGAAATTAGGTCAAACGGAGGAATGAGGGGCCCATGAGGCACATGGGCGCCCCCAGGGCACGTCCATGTGGCTCGTGTCCCACTCATTCGCCTTCTGGACTCCTCCCAAAGCTTCTAGTGTCTCTTATGTCTAGAAACAATTGTCAAAATGTTTCGTGGCACTGCTACCTCTTGAGCTTGCATTGGTTTTTCCCTTGAAGAGGAAAGGGTGATGCAGCAAAGTAGCTTAAGTATTTCCCTCAGTTTTGAGAACCAAGGTATCAATCCAGTAGGAGACAACATGCAAGCCACCAAATACCTACACAAACAAACACCAACCTTGTACCCAACGTGATAAAGGGGTTGTCAATCCCTTCATGGTTATTTGCAACATGGGATCTGATTGAGATGGATAAATGGTAAAGTAATATTTTTGGTATTTTTGGTTTATGGAATGGAAAGTAAAAGGTTGCAAAAGAAAGTAAATAGGAAACTAGAACTATAGACCGGAAACTTATATGATGTAAAGTAGACCCGGGGGCCATAGGTTTCACTAGTGGCTTCTCTCATGATAGCATATATTACGGTGGGTGAACAAATTATTGACGAGCAATTGATAGAAAAACACATAGTTATGATGATATCTAAGACAATGATCATGAATATAGGCATCACGTCCGTGTCAAGTAGACCGAAATGATTCTGCATCTACTACTATTACTCCACACATCGACCGCTATCCAGCATGCATCTAGAGTATTAAGTTCATAATAATAAAGTAATGCATTGGGCAAGATGACATGATATAGATGGATAAACTCAAGCAATATGATATAAACCCCATCTTTTTATCCTCGATGGCAACAATACAATATGTGCCTTGCTGCCCCTGCTGTCACTGGAAAAGGACACCACAAGATTGAACACAAAGCTAAGCACTTCTCCCATTGCAAGAAAGATCAATCTAGTAGGCCAAACTAAACCGATAATTCGAAGAGACTTGCAAAGATATCAAATCATGCATATAAGAATTCAAAGAAGAACCAAATAATATTCATAGATAATCAAATTCATAAACCCACAATTCATCGGATCTCGGCAAACACAACGCAAAAGAGTATTACATCGAATAGATCTCCAAGAACATCAAGGAGAACTTTGTATTGAGAGTTAAAGAGAGAGAAGAAGCCATCTAGCTACTAGCTATGGACCCGTAGGTCTGAGGTAAACTACTCATGCTTCATCTAAGAGGCAATGGTGTTGATGTAGAAGCCCTCCATGATCGAACCCCCCTTCGGGAGGATGCCGGAAAAGGTCCTTAGATGGGATCTCACGGGTACAGAAGGTTGCGGCGGTGGAAAAGTGGTTTTGTGGTTCCCCTGGAAGTTTTTAGGGTACACGAGTATATATAGGAGGAAGATCTAGGTCAGGAGGCCACCGAGGGCTCCATAAGGTTGGGGGCGCGCCCTCCACCCTTGTGGCTGCCTCGTGGCTCTTCTGACTTGCACTCCAAGTTTTCTGGATTGCTTTCGGTCCAAGAAAGATCATCGCGAAGGTTTCATTCCGTTTGGACTCTGTTTGGTATTCCTTTTCCGCGAAACTCTAAAACAAGGAAAAAATAGAAACTGGCACTGGGCTCTAGGTTAATAGGTTAGTCCAAAAAATCATATAAAATAGCATATTAATGCATATAAAACATCCAATACAGATAATATAATAGCATGGAACAATCAAAAATTATAGATACGTTGGAGACGTATCAGGCATTTGGACTCCGTTTGGTACCGACTTCCAGGAAAACCAAAAACGGGCAAAATACAACTGCCACTTGGCACTAAGTTAATAGGTTAGTCCCAAAAAATGATATATAATTGCATATAAAACATACAATATTGATACTATAATAGTATGGAACAATCAAAAGTTATAGATACATTGGAGACGTATCGCCTGGCCAAGATTTGCGTGATTGATTCGTCGGGTAGCTGTTGCACATAGGCTAAATTGCAGACATAAGATGGGCCCGAATTATCCGGGAAGTATTCGATGTGGGGGGTGGGTGGGGGAGAAAATTTGATCCCCTTTGACTACGGGCTCAAGGCTCCGAAGTCTTTATCCTGTGAAGCACATACCGGTGTCGGATTGGCTGAGCTGATTTTAAGATCTGGTTCCTCGGTTGTTTCCGGCTGGCTATTATCAGGGTCGCTCTCCAAGTAGTACCTCAGCCCCTTGCCCTTTACGAGGGCTTCAACCAGGGCAGATGGATATGCGAAGAATTCATGGGTAGATTCTTGCTCGTCACAACCTTGCTTGTAAGGGAGGGGGCACAATCCGATGATCGGGATCTCAAGCATGAAAACAATACCTTGAAGGTTGGGGTTGGTGACCAACAATTCCATGAATCCTTCTTTGATCACACAATGGAACTCTCAATGAAAGTAGCAATGTTGGTGGTAAGACTGACAAACGTCGGGGTAGGGGTCCCGAGCCGTGGATCTCGGATCGATGGTAACATGAAACAAGGGACACAGTGTTTACCCAGGTTCGGGCCCTTTCGAGGAGGTAATATCCTATATCTTGCTTTGTTTATATTGATGATTGTGTATTGAGTACAAGCTTGATCTACCTCAAGATTGTAAGTTGTGTTCTAACCGTAAGGCTAGGTGGATGTGATTATGATCGGATCCCCTCTACAGGCTAAATCCCTTGTCTTATACACATGCCATAGGAATACCTAGGGTTACATGATCGGTTGCAGATCTAAGGATGCACATGGTGCCGGCCAAAAATCTTCTTGGAGTACACATCAAGTCTTTGACAGAGGTTGTCTTGATCACGTCTAGGTGCGAGCCTTCCGGAGTCCTTCCTTGCAAGAATCAGAGCCCATAAGCCTAGCTCGAGGACCGTGGGCCAACTAGGTTGGTACTCCCTAGTCCCGAACACTGTCACTCGTGTTTCCATGAGACCACATCTGCACCCATGGATACTCAAAGATGTATCAAGTCATTACGGTGACCCTGCCATTCCTCCAATTTGATAATTTTGAGAGCACGTCTAAAAGATGGTGCATCGCTCCCCATGCCAACAGTCATCTGCTACTTGTGAGCTGTGTTGGGATTTCCTCAAAGAGGAGAGGATGAAGCAGTACAGTGGAGATAAGTATCTCCCTCAGCTAAGAACCAAGGTTATAAATCCAGCAGGAGAACCACACAAAACCTCGTTAGCAGCACCTGCACACACAAAAGCAAATACATGCACCCAACGCAAACAAGAAGGTTTCCAATCCCCTTGGCGGTTATTTGCAGGGATCAAATCTTGTAGTGGTAGATAGCTAAAATAAAATAGAAAATAAAACAAGATACAAAAAGTGCAGCAAGGTATTTTTGGATTTTATATATGATAAAAGTAGACCCGGGGGCCATAGTTTTCACTAGAGGTTTATCTCTCGAACACATAGCATACGGTGGGTAAACAAATTACTGTTGGGCAATTGATAGAAAAACACATAGTTATGACGATATTCATGTTGGGAAATATAGCATGCGGTTTCAAAAAAAAACTCCTATGCTTACGTAAGATCTATCTTGGAGATGCATAGCAATGAGAGGGGGAGAGTGTGTCTACGTACCCTCATAGACCGAAAGCGGAAGCGTTAGACAACGCGGTTGATGTAGTCGAACTTCTTCTAGGTCCGACCGATCAAGCATTGAACGTACGACACCTCCGAGTTCTGCACACGTTCAGTGCGATGATGTTCCTCGCCTTCTTGATCCAGCAAGGTGTCAAGGAAGTAGATGAGTTTCGTCAACACGAGGGCGTGGTGATAGTGATGGTGAAGTGATCTGCGCAGGTCTTTGCCTAAGCACCGTGAAACTATGACCGAGGGGGTAAAATGGGGAGGGGGCGCCGCACACGGCTAACAATTGTTGTTGTGTGCTTGTGAGGCTCCCCCTCCCCACATATATATAGGTGGGAGGGGAGGGGAGGCAGCCAGGGCGCCCTAGGGCTTGGTCGCCGCCCCCTAGGGGACCTGCCTTGCCCTGCGCCCCCTTTCCTGAAGGAAATATGCCCTTATATCGTGATAAATGTTTATTATTCATGCTAGAATTGTATTAACCGGAAACTTAGTACATGTGTGAATACATAGACAAAACAGTGTCCCTTGTATGCCTCTACTTGAGTAGCTCGTTAATCAAAGATGGTTAAGTTTCCTGACCATAGACATGTGTTGTCATTTGATGAACATGATCACATCATTAGATAATGATGAGATGGACAAGACCCTCCGTTAGCTTAGCATAATGATCGTTAAGTTTTATTGCTATTGCTTTCTTCATGACTCATACATATTCCTCTGACTATGAGATTATGCAACTCCCGAATACCGAAGGAATACCTTGTGTGCTATCAAATGTCACAATGTAACTAGGTGATTATAAAGATTCTCTACAGGTGTCTCCGAATGTGTTTTTTGGGTTGGCATAGATCAAGATTAGGATTTGTCACTCTGTGTATCGGAGAGGTATCTGTGGGCCCTCTCGGTAATGCACATCACTATAAGCCTTGCAAGCAATGTGACTAGTGAGTTAGTTACGGGATGATATATTACAGAATGAGTAAAGAGACTTGCCAGTAACGAGATTGAACTAGGTATGATGATACCGACGATCGAATCTCAGGCAAGTAACATACCGATGACAAAGGGAATAATGTATGTGGTTATTTCAGTTTGATCGATAAAGATCTTCATAGAATATGTAGGAACCAATATGAGCATCCAGGTTCTGCTATTGGTTACTAACCGAAGATGTGTCTTGGTCATGTGTACATAGTACTCGAACCCGTAGGGTCCGCATGCTTAACGTTCGATGACGATTTATATTATGAGTATGTGTTTTTGGTGACCAAAATTTGTTCGGAGTCCCGGATGAGATCACAGACATGACGAGGAGTCTCGAAATGGTCGAGAAGTAAAGATTGATATATTGGAAGGTAGTATTTGGACACGGGAAGGGTTCCGGAGTGTATCGGCTACATACGTGAGTACCCGGGGGGGGGGTTACCTGAACCCCCCGGTGGAATATATGGGCCATATGGGCCATAGGAGGGATGCTAACCAGCCCACAAGGGGCTGGTACCCCCCACACACTACTGGAATCAGGAACTTTGCCGTCAGCCGTTTCTTTGTTGTCAACTAGCTGATGGCAAAGAGGGTCTTTGCCATCAACTTGAAGAAACATGACGGCAAAGAAGCAGCTGATGACAAAGAAAGTGTTTGCCGTCAGCTCCATCTTTGCTGTCTGCTAGCTGACGGCAAAGAGGCAGGGTGGGCCAATAGCGAGGGGCAGCTAACGGGCACTTTCTTTGCCGTCCACAAGCTGATGGCAAAGAAACTTTGCCGTCCGCTAGCAGACGACAAAGAAAGTGGCCGTTGTAACGTCCGTTAGCTAGGCTCTTTGCCGTCAGCTAGCGGGCGACAAAGAGCCTACCCCTAATGTATCAAAACGCCCTCGCGCCATGCCCCTCTCTCCCTCTCCCCTCATCCCAACCCCCCCGACCCCCTCGCCTCCGCCCCGCCCCGACCACCCCCTCACCGCTGCCCTGCCCTGGCCGCATCGCCTCCCCGGCCGCCCCACCCCGCGGCACCGCTCTACCCCGCCGTCTAGCCCTGCCGCGCCCCAGTCGCCCCGACAGGCCGCGCTGGCCCGCCCCGCCCCGGCCGCCCTGCCGGACCGCCCCGACGCGCCGCCTCGCCGCCCTGCCCTGTCGCCCCGCCCCGCTGCGGCGCCTCGCCGCCTCGGCCGCTCCAAGGTGATACATTTTCATTTTCTTCTTATGTTTTTTAGATTTAGTTTAATTAGGTTTAGTATAATTTAGTTTAGCTTTTGTTTAGTGCCACCTCTTGAGCATGCGTTGGTTTTCCCTTGAAGAGGAAAGGGTGATGCAACAAAGTAGCGTAAGTATTTCCCTCAGTTTTGAGAACCAAGGTATCAATCCAGCAGGAGACAACACACAAGTCACCTAGTACCTGCACAAACAATTAAGAACCTTGCAACCAACGTGATAAAGGGGTTGTCAATCCCTTCACGGTCACTCGCAAAAGTGAGATCTAATAAAGATAGTAAGGTAAATATTTTTGGTATTTTGTCGTATAGATTGGAAAGTAAAGATTGCAAAATAGTAAACGAGATGAGATGTAAATAAAAGAGATGCAGTATAATAAGAAAGAGACCCAGGGGTCATAGGTTTCACTAGCGGCTTCTCTCAAGATAGCATGTATTACAACGGGTGAACAAATTACTGCTCAGCAATTGATAGAAAAGCGCATAGTTATGAGAATATCTAAGGCAATGATTATGAATATAGGCATCACGTCCGTGTCAAGTAGATCGAAACAATTCTACATCCACTACTATTACTCCGGACATCGACCGCTATCCATCATGCATCTAGAGTATTAAGTTCATAAGAACAGAGTAACGCATTAAGCAAGATGACATGATGTAGAGGGATAAACTCAAATAATATGATATAAACCCCATATTTTTATCCTTGATGGCAACAATACAATACATGCCTTGCTGCCCCTACTGTCACTGGGAAAGGACAACGCAAGATTGAACCCAAAGCTAAGCACTTCTCCCATTGCAAGAAATATCAATCTAGTAGGCCAAAATAAACCAATAATTCAAAGAGAATTGCAAAGATATCAAATCATGCATATAAGAATTCAGAGAAGAACCAAATAATATTCATAGATAATCTTGTTCATAAACCCACAATTCATCGGATCTCGGCAAACACACCGCAAAAGAGTATTACATTGAATAGATCTCCAAGAACATCGAGGAGAACTTTGTATTGAGAATCAAAGAGAGAGAATAAGCCATCTAGCTAATAACTATGGACCCCGAAGGTCTGGTAAACTACTCACGCTTCATCAGAGAGGCTATGGTGTTGATGTAGAAGCCCTCCGTGATCGATTCCCCCTCTGCCAGATCGCTGGAAAAGGCCCCAAGATGGGATCTCATGGGTGCAAAAGGTTGCGGCGGTGGAAAAGTGGTATGGTGGCTCTCTGCGATGTTTCTAGGGTATAAGAGTATATATAGGGGGAAAAGTATGTCGGTGGATCTACGAGGGCCCACGAGGGTGGGGGAGCGCCTACCCCCTGGGCGCACCCTCCTGCCTCGTGGCCGCCTCGTGGAGTTCCAGACTCGACTCCAAGTCTTCTAGATTGCTCTCGGTCCAAGAAAGATCATCGCGAAGGTTTCATTCCGTTTGGACTCCGTTTGGTATTCCTATTCTGCGAAACTCTAAAATAGGCAAAAAAATAGAAAGTGGCACTGGGCCTCCGGTTAATAGGTTAGTCCCAAAAATAATATAAAACAGCATATTAAAGCCTATTAAACATCCAAAACAGATAATATAATAGCATGGAACAATACAAAATTATAGATATGTTGGATACGTATCAAGCATCCCCAAGCTTAATTCCTGCTCGCCCTCGAGTAGGTAATTGATAAAAACAGATTTTTTTGATGTGGAATGCTACCTAACATAATTATCAATGTAATTTTCTTTATCTTGGCATGAATGTTCAGATCTGAAAGATTCAAAACAAAAGTTTAATATTGACATAAAAATAATAATACTTCAAGCATGCTAATAAAGCAATCATGTCTTCTCAAAATAACATGGCCAAAGAAAGCTATCCCTACAAAATCATATAGTCTGGCTATGCTCTATCTTCATCACACAAAATATTTAAATAATGCACAACCCTGATGACAAGCCAAGCAATTGTTTCATACTTTTGATGTTCTCAAACTTTTTCAATCTTCACGCAATACATGAGCGTGAGCCATGGACATAGCACTATAGGTGGAATAGAATGGTGGTTGTGGAGAAGACAAAAAGGAGAAGATAGTCTCACATCAACTAGGCGTATCGATGGCTATGGAGATTGTTGGGGAACGTGGTAATTTCAAAAAAATTCCTACACACACGAAGGATCATGGTGATGCATAGCAACGAGAGGGGAGAGTGTCGTCCACATACCCTCGTAGACCATTAAGCGGAAGCGTTATGACAACGCGGTTGATGTAGTCATACGTCTTCACAATCGACCGATCCTCAGTACCGAACGTACGACACCTCCGCGTTCAGCACACGTTCAGCTTAGTGATGTTCCGCGAACTCACGATCCAATAGAGCTTGGGGAAGAGTTTCATCAGCACGACGGCGTGGTGACGATGTTGATGAAGCTACCACAGCAGGCATTCGCCTAAACACCGCTACAGTATGACCAAGGTGGATTATGGTGGAGGGGGGCACCGCACACGGCTGGGAGAGATCTTTGTGATCAACTTGTGTGTCTAGAGGTGCCCCCTTCCCCTGTATATAAAGGAGCAAGGGGGAGGCCGGCCGGCCCTTGTTGGCGTGCCAGGAGGAGGAATCCTCCTCCTAGTAGGAGTAGGATTCCTGCCTTTCCTACTCCAACTAGGAGGGGGAAAGGAAGGGAGAGAAAGAGAAGGAAAGGGGGGCGCCGCCCCCCTCGCCTAGTCCAATTCAGACAGAGGGGAGGGGGTGCGCTTCCTGCCCTAGGCTGGCCCCTCTCTCTTTCCCTTATGGCCCAACAAGGCCCATTAGCCCACGGGGGGTTCCGGTAACCCCTCTGGTACTCCGGTAAAATTCTGATTTTACCCGAAACTCTTCCTATGTCCAAATGTAGGCTTACAATATATCAATCTTTATGTCACAACCATTTCAAGACTCCTCATCATGTCCGTGATCATATCTGGGACTCCAAACTACCTTCGGTACATCAAAACATATAAACTCATAAAACCGATCATCACAAGACTTTAAGCGTGCGGAACCTACGGGTTCGAGAACTATGTAGAAATGACCGAGACATGTCTCCGGTCAATAACCAATAGCGGAACATGGATGCTCATATTGGTTCCTACATATTCTATGAAGATCTTTATCGGTCAAACCGCATAACACTATACGTTGTTCTCTTTGTCATCGGTATGTTACTTGCCCGAGATTCGATCGTCGGTATCCCAATACCTAGTTCAATCTCGTTACCGGCAAGTCTCTTTACTCGTTTCATAATGCACTATCCCACAACTAACTCATTAGTTACATTACTTGCAAGGCTTATAATGGTGCATTACCAAGAGGGCCCAGAGATACCTCTCCGACAATCGGAGTGACAAATCCTAATCTTGATCTATGCCAACTCAACAAGTACCATCGGAGACACCTATAGAGCACCTTTATAATCACCTAGTTATGTTGTGACGTTTGGTAGCACACAAAGTGTTCCTCTGGTATTAGGGAGTTGCATAATCTCATAGTCATAAGAACATGTATAAGTCATGAAGAAAGCAATAGCAGTAAACAGAAATGATCAAGTGCTAAGCTAACGGAATGGGTCAAGTCAATCACATCATTCTCCTAATGATGTGATCCCATTGATTAAATAACAACTCTTGTCTATGGTTTGGAAACTTAACCATCTTTGATCAATGAGCTAGTCAAGTAGAGGCATACTAGTGACACTATGTTTGTCTATGTATTCACACATGTATTATGTTTCCGGTTAATACAATTCTAGCATGAATAATAAACATTTATCATGAAATAAGGAAATAAATAATAACTTTATTATTGCCTCTAGGGCATATTTCCTTCAGTCTCCCACTTGCACTATAGTCAATAATCTAGATTACATAGTAATGATTTTAACACCCATGGAGCCTTGGTGCTAATCATGTTTTGCTCGTGGAAGAGGCTTAGTCAATGGGTCTGGAACATTTAGATCCGTATGTATCTTGAAAATCTCCATGTCTCCCACCTGGACTTGATCCCGGATGGAGTTGAAGTGTCTCTTGATGTCCTTGGTTCTCTTGTGAAATCTGGATTCCTTTGCCAAGGCAATTGCACCAGTATTGTCACAAAAGATTTTCGTTGGACCCGATGCACTAGGTATGACACCTAGATCGGATATGAACTCCTTCATCCAGACTCCTTCATTCGCTGCTTCCAAAGCAGCAATGTACTCCGCTTCACATGTAGATCCCGCCATGACACTCTGTTTAGAATTGCTCCAACTGACAGCTCCACCGTTTAATATAAACACGTATCCGGTTTGCGATTTAGAATCGTCCGGATCAGTGTCAAAGCTTGCATCAACGTAACCATTTACGATGAGCTCTTTGTCACCTCCATAAACGAGAAACATATCCTTGGTCCTTTTCAGGTACTTTAGTATGTTCTTGACCACTGTCCAGTGATCCACTCCTAGATTACTTTGGTACCTCCCTGCTAAACTAACGGCAAGGCACACATTAGGTCTGGTACACACCATTGCATACATGATAGAGCCTATGGCTAAAGCATAGGGAACACTTTTCATTTTCTCTCTATCTTCTGCAGTGGTCGGACATTGAGTCTTACTCAACTTCACACCTTGTAATACAGGCAAGAACCCTTTCTTAGCTTGATCCATGTTGAACTTCCTCAAAACTTTATCAAGGTATGTGCTTTGTGAAAGTCCAATTAAGCGTCTTGATCTATCTCTATAGATCTTGATGCCCAATATATAAGCAGCTTCACCGAGGTCTTTCATTGAAAAACTCTTATTCAAGTATCCTTTTATGTTATCCAGAAATTATATATCATTTCCAATCAACAATATGTCATCCACATATAATAATTGAAATGCTACAGAGCTCCCACTCACTTTCTTGTAAATACATGCTTCTCCAAAAGTCTGTATAAAACAATATGCTTTGATCACACTATCAAAAGATTTATTCCAACTCCGAGAGGCTTGCACCAGTCCATAAATGGATCGCTGGAGCTTGCAAACTTTGTTAGCTCCCTTTGGATCGATAAAATCTTCAGGTTGCATCATATACAACTCTTCTTCCAGAACTCCATTCAGGAATGCAGTCTTTACATCCATTTGCCAAATTTCATAATCATAAAATGCGGCAATTGCTAACATGATTCGGACGGACTTAAGCATCGCTACGGGTGTGAAGGTCTCATCATAGTCAACTCCTTGAAATTGTCGAAAACCTTTCACAACAAGTCAAGCTTTGTAGACAGTAACATTACCATCAGCGTCTGTCTTCTTCTTGAAGATCCATTTATTCTCGATGGCTTGCCGATGATCGGGCAAGTCAACCAAAGTCCACACTTTGTTCTCATACATGGATCCCATCTCAGATTTCATGGCCTCAAGCCATTTTGCGGAATCTGGTCTCATCATCGCTTCCTCATAGTTCTTAGGTTCGTCATGATCAAGTAACATGACCTCCAGAATAGGATTACCATACCACTCTGGTGTGGATCTTGCTCTGGTTGACCTAAGAGGTTCGGTAGTAACGTGATCCGAAGTTTGATGATCATCATCATTAGCTTCCTCACCAATTGGTGTAGGTGTCACAGGAACATGTTTCTATGATGAACTACTTTCCAACAAGGGAGCAGGTACTGTTACCTCATCAAGTTCTACTTTTCTCCCACTCACTTCTTTCGAGAGAAACTCCTTCTCTTGAAAGGATCCATTCTTAGCAACGAATGTCTTACCTTCGGATCTGTGATAGAAGGTGTACCCAACAGTTTCCTTCGGGTATCCTATGAAGACACATTTCTCCGATTTGGGTTCGAGCTTATTAGGTTGACGCTTTTTCACATAAGCATCGCAGCCCCAAACTTTAAGAAACGACAACTTTGGTTTCTTGCCAAACCATAGTTCATAAGGTGTCGTCTCAACGGATTTTGATGGTGCCCTATTTAACGTGAATGCAGCCATCTCTAAAGCATAACCCCAAAATGATAGCGGTAAATCAGTAAGAGGCACCATAGATCGCACCATATCTAGTAAAGTACGATTACGACGTTCGGACACACCATTATGCTGTGGTGTTCCGGGTGGCGTGAGTTGCGAAACTATTCCACATTGTTTCGAATGTAGACCAAACTCGTAACTCAAATATTCTCCTCCACGATTAGATCGTAGAAACTTTTATTTTCTTGTTACGATGATTTTCCACTTCACTCTGAAACTCTTTGAACTTTTCACATGTTTCAGACTTATGTTTCATTAAGTAGATATACCCATATCTACTCAAATCATCTGTGAAGGTGAGAAAATAACGATACCCGCCGCGAGCCTCAATATTCATCAGACCACATACATCAGTATGTATGATTTCCAACAAATCTGTTGCTCGCTCCATAGTTCCGGAGAACGGCATTTTAGTCATCTTGCCCATAAGGCATGGTTCGCAAGTACCAAGTGATTCATAATCAAGTGATTCCAAAAGTCCATCAGTATGGAGTTTCTTCATGCGCTTTATACCAATATGACCCAAACGGTAGTGCCACAAATAAGTTGCACTATCATTATCAACTCTGCATCTTTTGGCTTCAACATTATGAATATGTGTATCACTACTATCGAGATTCAACAAAAATAGACCACTCTTCAAGGGTTCATGACCATAAAAGATATTACTCATATAAATAGAACAACCATTATTCTCAGATTTAAATGAATAATCGTCTCGCATCAAATAAGATCCAGATATAATGTTCATGCTTAACGCTGGCACCAAATAAAAATTATTTAGGTCTAAAACTAACCCCGAAGGTAGATGTAGAGGTAGCGTGCCGACGACGATCACATCGACTTTGAAACCATTTCCCACGCGCATCGTCACCTCGTCCTTAGCCAGTCTTCGCTTAATCTGTAGTCCCTGTTTTGAGTTGCAAATATTAGCAACAGAACTAGTATCAAATACCCAGGTGCTACTGCGAGCTCTGGTAAGGTACATATCAATAACATGTATATCACATATACCTTTATTAACCTTGCCATCCTTCTGATCCGCCAAATACTTGGGGCAGTTCCGCTTCCAGTGACCAGTCTGTTTGCAGTAGAAGCACTCAGTCTCAGGCTTAGGTCCAGACTTGGGTTTCTTCTCCTGAGCAACAACTTGTTTGCTGTTCTTCTTGAAGTCCCCCTTCTTCTTCCCTTTGCCCTTTTTCTTGAAACTGGTGGTCTTGTTGACCATCAACACTTGATGCTCCTTCTTGATTTCTACCTCCGCAACTTTTTGCATCGTGAAGAGCTCGGGAACTGTCTTATTCATCCCTTGCATATTATAGTTCATCACGAAGCTTTTGTAGCTTGGTGGCAGTGATTGAAGAACTCCGTCGATGACACTATCAACAGGAAGATTAACTCCTAGTTGAGTTAAGTGATTATGATACCCAGACATTTTGAGTATATGCTCACTGACAGAACTATTCTCCTCCATCTGCAGCTATAGAACTTATTGGAGACTTCATATCTCTCAATCCGGGCATTTGCTTGAAATATTAACTTCAACTCCTAGAACATCTCATATGCTCCATGATGTTCAAAACATCGTTGCCGGTTCTAAGCCGTCAAGCATGGAACACTGAACTATCGAGTAGTCATCAGCTTTGCTCTGCCAGACCTTCATAACATATGTTGTTGCTCCTGCAGCAGGTTTGGCACTTAGCGGTGCTTCTGGGATGTAATTCTTCTGTGCAGCAATGAGGATAATCCTCAAGTTACGGACCCAGTCCGTGTAATTGTTACCATCATCTTTCAACTTTGCTTTCTCAAGGAACGCGTTAAAATTCAACGGAACAATAGCATGGGCCATCTATCTACAATAACACAGATAAGAAAAATACTATCAGGTACTAAGTTCATGATAAATTTAAGTTCAATTAATCATATTACTTAATAACTCCCACTTAGATAGACATCCCTCTAATCATCTAAGTGATCACGTGATCCATATCAACTAAACCATAACCGATCATCACGTGAAATGGAGTAGTTTTCAATGGTGAACATCACTATGTTGATCATATCTAGTATATGATTCACGCTCGACCTTTCGGTCTCAGTATTCCGAGGCCATATCTGCATATGCTAGGCTCGTCAAGTTTAACCCGAGTATTCTGCATGTGCAAAACTGGCTTGCACCCGTTGTAGATGGACGCAGAGCTTATCACACCCGATCATCACGTGGTGTCTCGGCACGGCGAACTTTGGCAATTGTGCATACTCAGGGAGAACACTTTTATCTTGAAATTTAGTGAGAGATCATCTTATAATGCTACAGTCAAACAAAGCAGAATAAGATGCATAAAGGATAAACATCAAATGCAATCAATATAAGCGATATGATATGGCCATCATTATCTTGTGCTTGTGATCTCCATCTCCGAAGCACCGTCATGATCACCATTGTCACCAGCGCGACACCTTAATCTCCATCGTAGCATCGTTGTCGTATCACCAACTATTGCTTCTACGACTATCGCTACCGCTTAGTGATAAAGTAAAGCATTTATAGGGCGATTGCATTGCATACAATAAAGCGACAACCATATGGCTCCTGCCAGTTGCCAATAACTCCGTTACAAAACATGATCATCTCATACAATAAATATAGCATCATGTCTTGACCATATCACATCACAACATGCCCTGCAAAAACAAGTTAGACGTCCTCTACTTTGTTGTTGCAAGTTTTACGTGGCTTCTACGGGCTGAGAAAGAACCGTTCTTACGTACGCATCAAATCCACAACGATAGTTCGTCAAGTTAGTGTTGTTTTAACCTTCTCAAGGACCGTGCGTAGCCACACTCGGTTCAACTAAAGTTGGAGAAACTGACACCCGCCAGCCACCTGTGTGCAAAGCACGTCGATAGAACCAGTCTCGCGTAAGCGTACACATAATGTAGGTCCGGGCCGCTTCATCCAACAATACCGCCGAACCAAAGTGTGAGATGCTGGTAAGCAGTATGACTTGTACCGCCCACAACTCACTTGTGTTCTACTCGTGCATATAACATCTAAGCATAAAACTAGGCTCGGATGCCATTGTTGGGGAACGTAGTAATTTAAAAAAAATTCCTATGCACACGCAGGATCATGGTGATGCATAGCAACGAGAGGGGAGAGTGTCGTCCATGTACCCTTGTAGACCGTTAAGCAGAAGTGCTATAACAATGCGGTTGATGTAGTCGTACGTCTTCACAATCGACCGATCCTCAGTACCGAACGTACGACACCTCCGAGTTCAGCACAAGTTTAGCTCGATGACGTCCCGTGAACTCACGATCCAGTAGAGCTCGAGGAAGAGTTTCATCAGCATGACAGTGTGGTGACGATGTTGATGAAGCTACCGCACCAGGGCTTCGCCTAAACACCACTACAGTATGACTGAGGTGGATTATGATGGAGGGGGGCACCGCACACGGCTGGAAGAGATCTTTGTGATCAACTTGTGTGTCTAGAGGTGCCCCCTGCCCCTGTATTTAAAGGAGCAAGGGGCAGGCCAGCCGTCCCTTGTTGGCGCGCCAGGAGGAGGAATCCTCCTCCTAGTAGGAGTAGGATTCCTCCCTTTCCTACTCCTACTAGGAGGGGGAAAGGAAGGGAGAGAAAGAGAAGGAAAGGGGGGCGCCGCCCCCCTCTCCTAGTCCAATTCGGACAAAGGGGAGGGGGCGCGCTGCCTGCCCTAGGCCGGCCCTCTCTCTTTCCCTTGTGGCCCAACAAGGCCCATTAGCCCCCGGGGGGTTCCGGTAACCCCTCCGGTACTCCGGTAAAAATCCCGATTTTACCCGGAACTCTTTCGATGTCCAAATGTAGGCTTCCAATATATCAATCTCTATGTCTCGACCATTTCGAGACTCCTCGTCATGTCCGTGATCATATCCGCGACTCCGAACTACCTTCGGTACATCAAAACATATAAACTCATAAAATCAATCGTCACAGAACTTTAAGCGTGCGGACCCTATGGGTTCGAGAACTATATAGAAATGACCAAGATATGTCTTTGATCAATAACCAATAGCGGAACCTAGATGATCATATTGGTTCCTACATATTCTACGAAGATCTTTATCGGGCAAACCGCATAACACTATTCGCACACGAACACGTCACCGTGTACCTCCAACGCCGAGGGTGATGCACCGCAGCTCATGTCGAAAGAGACCCATCCGGAAGCGCGGTACGCAAGCAATCCGGTGGGTGCTTTTGAGGACCCGAAACCCCACACGCCCGGGAGGGACCCCGTTAGGGCACGCAGCGGCTATGGGCTGCCCTAGGTCGGCCTGACCGCCCCTAGGGCCTCGAGGTTCGCCGCCCTGCAAACGAAGAACGAACGAAGAACGAGGAAGAAGAAGAACAAAGGAGGGAGATAAAGGTAAAGATAAAATGTGGTAGATGATTTGATTGATTGTGTGTTGTTGTTCAATCGGCCATCACCTCTTGTCTATATATGAGGCGGATGGACTTCCTGTACAAGAAAATGAATTTCCTAGCCGTCCAAATCATCAAAACCTAATAAAACACTGAGTATTCATGACCTCCGGCCCGGATGTCCGGCTCAAGGCCCGGATGATCCGGCCTAGCCCAGTTTTCTGACATCAGCTCACTAATCGGGCTGTAACTTTTTCATACGAACACGGATTAAGATGATTTTTATATCAAAATCAACCGCCTAGACGAGACGCACAACTTTTCTGTTGAAAACTTTTTGATCTGAGGCCATCTTGAGGGTGTTTCGGGACATTTTCTAAAGTTTGTAGCAGAAAAAGTTGTCCGGTCGTCCGGACTCATGTCCGGATTGTCCGGGCTTTACCCGGATGATCTGGGTGCCATCCAGATGATCTGGCTTCACGGGGCCCGAAATTTACGGTTCTGTTAATTTACCCGGATGATAGCCCGGATGTTCGGGTCATTCATCCGGCCTGGTCTGGATCCCGGCACGGATAATCCGGCCAAATACTGCTGCATCCCACTGTTTTGCCTGTAACTTTTGCATACGACCTTGGATGAGGATGATTTTTATATCGAAATCGTCCGTTTCGACGAGACGAAGAACTTTGTAGTTGAAAGTTTTATCATCCAAGGCCATCTTAATTAGGTTTCATATAAATAGAACAACCATTATTCTCAGATTTAAATGAATAACCGTCTCGCATCAAACAAGATCCAGATATAATGTTCATGCTTAACGCTGGCACCAAATAAAAATTATTTAGGTCTAAAACTAACCCCGAAGGTAGATGTAGAGGTAGCGTGCCTACGACGATCACATCGACTTTGGAACCATTTCCCACGCGCATCGTCACCTCGTCCTTAGCCAGTCTTCGCTTAATCCGTAGTCCCTGTTTTGAGTTGCAAATATTAGCAACAGAACTAGTATCAAATACCCAGGTGCTACTGCGAGCTCTGGTAAGGTACATATCAATAACATGTATATCACATATACCTTTATTAACCTTGCCATCCTTCTGATCCGCCAAATACTTGGGGCAGTTCCGCTTCCAGTGACCAGTCTGTTTGCAGTAGAAGCACTCAGTCTCAGGCTTAGGTCCAGACTTGGGTTTCTTCTCCTGAGCAACAACTTGTTTGCTGTTCTTCTTGAAGTCCCCCTTCTTCTTCCCTTTGCCCTTTTTCTTGAAACTGGTGGTCTTGTTGACCATCAACACTTGATGCTCCTTCTTGATTTCTGCCTCCGCAACTTTTTGCATCGTGAAGAGCTCGGGAATTGTCTTATTCATCCCTTGCATATTATAGTTCATCACGAAGCTTTTGTAGCTTGGTGGCAGTGATTGAAGAACTCCGTCGATGACACTATCAATAGGAAGATTAACTCCTAGTTGAGTTAAGTGATTATGATACCCAGACATTTTGAGTATATGCTCACTAACAGAACTATTCTCCTCCATCTGCAGCTATAGAACTTATTGGAGACTTCATATCTCTCAATCCGGGCATTTGCTTGAAATATTAACTTCAACTCCTAGAACATCTCATATGCTCCATGATGTTCAAAACATCGTTGCCGGTTCTAAGCCGTCAAGCATGGCACACTGAACTATCGAGTAGTCATCAGCTTTGCTCTGCCAGACGTTCATAACATATGTTGTTGCTCCTACAGCAGGTTTGGCACTTAGCGGTGCTTCTGGGATGTAATTCTTCTGTGCAGCAATGAGGATAATCCTCAAGTTACGGACCCAGTCCGTGTAATTGTTACCATCATCTTTCAACTTTGCTTTCTCAAGGAACGCGTTAAAATTCAACGGAACAATAGCACGGGCCATCTATCTACAATAACACAGATAAGAAAAATACTATCAGGTACTAAGTTCATGATAAATTTAAGTTCAATTAATCATATTACTTAATAACTCCCACTTAGATAGACATCCCTCTAATCATCTAAGTGATCACGTGATCCATATCAACTAAACCATAACCGATCATCACGTGAAATGGGGTAGTTTTCAATGGTGAACATCACTATGTTGATCATATCTACTATATGCTTCACGCTCGACCTTTCGGTCTCAGTATTCCGAGGCCATATCTGCATATGCTAGGCTCGTCAAGTTTAACCCGAGTATTCTGCGTGTGCAAAACTGGCTTGCACCCGTTGTAGATGGACGCAGAGCTTATCACACCTGATCATCACGTGGTGTCTCGGCACGGCGAACTTTGGCAATTGTGCATACTCAGGGAGAACACTTTTATCTTGAAATTTAGTGAGAGATCATCTTATAATGCTACAGTCAAACAAAGCAGAATAAGATGCATAAAGGATAAACATCAAATGCAATCAATATAAGTGATATGATATGGCCATCATTATCTTGTGCTTGTGATCTCCATCTCCGAAGCACCGTCATGATCACCATTGTCACCGGCGCGACACCTTAATCTCCATCGTAGCATCGTTGTCGTATCACCAACTATTGCTTCTACGACTATCGCTACCGCTTAGTGATAAAGTAAAGCATTTATAGGGCGATTGCATTGCATACAATAAAGCGACAACCATATGGCTCCTGCTAGTTGCCAATAACTCCGTTACAAAACATGATCATCTCATACAATAAATATAGCATCATGTCTTGACCATATCACATCACAACATGCCCTGCAAAAACAAGTTAGACGTCCTCTACTTTGTTGTTGCAAGTTTTACGTGGCTTCTACGGGCTGAGAAAGAACCGTTCTTACCTACGCATCAAATCCACAACGATAGTTCGTCAAGTTAGTGCTGTTTTAACCTTCTCAAGGACCGTGTGTAGCCACACTCGGTTCAACTAAAGTTGGAGAAACTGACACCCGCCAGCCACCTGTGTGCAAAGCACGTCGATAGAACCAGTCTCGTGTAAGCGTACACATAATGTAGGTCCGGGCCGCTTCATCCAACAATACCGCCGAACCAAAGTGTGAGATGCTGGTAAGCAGTATGACTTGTACCGCCCACAACTCACTTGTGTTCTACTCGTGCATATAACATCTAAGCATAAAACTAGGCTCGGATGCCATTGTTGGGGAACGTAGTAATTTTAAAAAAATTCCTATGCACACGCAGGATCATGGTGATGCATAGCAACGAGAGGGGAGAGTGTCGTCCATGTACCCTCGTAGACCGTTAAGCAGAAGCGCTATAACAATTCCGGAAGCGCGGTATGCAAGCAATCCGGTGGGTGCTTTTGAGGACCCGAAACCCCACACGCCCGGGAGGGACCCCGTTAGGGCACGCAGCGGCTATGGGCTGCCCTAGGTCGGCCTGACCGCCCCTAGGGCCTCGAGGTTCGCCGCCCTGCAAACGAAGAACGAACGAAGAACGAGGAAGAAGAAGAACAAAGGAGGGAGATAAAGGTAAAGATAAAATGTGGTAGATAATTTGATCGATTGTGTGTTGTTGTTCAATCGGCCATCACCTCTTGTCTATATATGAGGCGGATGGACTTCCTGTACAAGAAAATGAATTTCCTAGCCGTCCAAATCATCAAAACCTAATAAAACACTGAGTATTCATGACCTCCGGCCCGGATGTCCGGCTCAAGGCCCGGATGATCCGGCCTAGCCCAGTTTTCTGACATCAGCTCACTAATCGGGCTGTAACTTTTTCATACGAACACGGATTAAGATGATTTTTATATCAAAATCAACCGCCTAGACGAGACGCACAACTTTTCTGTTGAAAACTTTTTGATCTGAGGCCATCTTGAGGGTGTTTCGGGACATTTTCTAAAGTTTGTAGCAGAAAAAGTTGTCCGGTCGTCCGGACTCATGTCCGGATTGTCCGGGCTTTACCCGGATGATCTGGGTGCCATCCAGATGATCTGGCTTCACGGGGCCCGAAATTTACGGTTCTGTTAATTTACCCGGATGATAGCCCGGATGTTCGGGTCATTCATCCGGCCTGGTCTGGATCCCGGCACGGATAATCCGGCCAAATACTGCTGCATCCCACTGTTTTGCCTGTAACTTTTGCATACGACCTTGGATGAGGATGATTTTTATATCGAAATCGTCCGTTTCGACGAGACAAAGAACTTTGTAGTTGAAAGTTTTATCATCCAAGGCCATCTTAATTAGGTTTCATGCCATTTTCTAATCTGATGTCAACACGGGTATCTCCAAAGTTGTCATATCTTTTGCACTTGAGCTCCGTTTTGGTCCATCTTCATATTTATTTCGATCATCTTGATGAGGTCCATCAAATGGTGACATGAACTCATAATTTTAACTCATTCCATTATAGACTCAAGTCACTCTTTGCGATCATGTCATTTTTGAGCGTCAACACATGCCCCCTTGTTTTTTGGCAAAGGTAGTGTGCCGAAAAATAACTTGTACCATGTTGGTTCTAAGGACGATGTCAACACTCCATCGGCCACTTTGCATGTGCTTAGAGCGATAAATATATATCTGCCATTATGTGTTTGAATCCTTGATGCAAACTTGGGTGAAACCTTCTCAACTTCATTAACAATCCAATGATAAACTTCCATAGATATGTATCTCAAGGTCATCTTCGGAACCATATTATTCACCCTTTTGCTAGGATTTTGCAGATAATCAACAATAAACTTTCTCCAATCCTTATTTTTTCCTGCATAAAAACTTCATTAGTGGCCAAAGCGGTGGACTTCAGTTCGGCCTTACCTATGTTGACGAGACTAAGCATCGGCTATTAAATGCAATATAGCATGATTAACATAGAAGCCGGATGCTTGCTGTGCCAACTCTCTTGAATTGTCATGCATAGAAATATGAACAATTGTAAAGCAACCCAAGGTAAGTTTTGCATCTAGACATACCTCAAGATAAACTATAAGTGATTCGTCAAAACACTGATAACCCTTGCACTACTCATAACGAATCACCGAAAGCCTTAATATGTATATCACATATAGCATGTAAAAGATTCGATCCGAATAACAATGCATATTCGGCTTTGATTAATTGCGCAAAAAATATTCTAAGTGGCATGAGGTTTCACAAAATTGCACCATAATGAGATATATAAACAACACCAACACTTTGGCCATTGCTATGAATAGAACCATCAAAACATAATCTTCATAGTACTAGAGAGACAAGGCTAATATCAACATTATGCACGTCATTAATCCGATGTTCAGTAATAACATCAGCTATGATTTGGCCTCTTATAGTTCTCAAAGATGCATAAGACAAATCATATTCGAACAAAGTATAAGCCCACTAGCCAATTCTACAACTATGAATTGGCCTATGCAGCATATATTCAATGACATCGGTCATGATGTCTCACCTCCATTCAATCATAATATAGGCATACATATAAATTTCCATGAGCACGTACCTTATCTCGTTCTCCAATCAAACTAAGGACGATGTTAGAATACTACACCGGACATGCATTAACATACTCTTAGGACGATAGATAAATATCGGCCATTGCCATGTAAACTTCATACAAAGCACATATAGCCGAAATAAACAAATGAAATGACAAATCAAGTATTTCGGCCCTTTGGATCAGCAACAAACTTGTAGCTAATCAAATGTATAGTGACTTGGTAATACCCTTTCATGACGTAAGAAATTATATTGCATCCATGGATTAAAATAAGCCCATTGAGGGTTACCAATCATACCTGATGACGAATTCCATGGCATAGGCGTTAATGGCATAGTTGAAGAATATGGATAATGTGTAGACCAAAGATGTTGAAACCTTCGGCTTGGTCCTTCATAGCTTTCACTCTTTTCCTTCTTCACCTTTGCCGCACTTATCATAATGGAAGCTTGCACATAATTCTTATTTTGAGCACTTCCTTTGGGAATCCATGCCATGTTCCTTTCTTCAAGTTCTTGTGCACTAAGTTTTTTTAATTTCTTCTTTTGCCAATACGATAAGCCGAACGGGCATCTCGGCTGTGATTCTGTTTTGACCAATGGCAATTCCTTTTTGGCCTTGTGCACTCTCAACTTCTTTTCTTCAGATTTGGCACTTCGACTCTCAATAATTGGTTGCTTTGTCTCATTGCCTTTAGTAGTCAATATCAACACTTTAATTGGCTCTTTATTATTTGAGATCAAATCTGAAGTTGCACTCTTACGACCATCTCTTTTAACACGGTAAACTTGCTTGACCACCTCTTACTTCTTCCTTGAGCTCTGGACCGATTCCTTATGATTGAAACGGTCTTTAACATGTGTTGTTCAAATGTTGATCTTCTCGGAGCTGCATAATATTGGTGAGATGGCCTAAAATAAGATGGAGAATGTGCTCTTGTATCATACCTGTACCATGATGGATATGGATCTATATGAGCATAGGGAGGCATCCACGACATTGGCATTGGCGGCCCAAAATAAGGATATGAATATGTTGCATTAAAATTCTCACTTTGCCAATACCGATCCTCATATTTGCGCCTTGGGGGTGATCCTGGTTTCTTTGCATGAGTTGGCTGATGAGCATTCTTCTCTTCACTCTTCTTTTGATATTTTTCCAATAGTTTAGCGAAGGTGATTTTTGATCTCTCACACTTGCGCTTTCGGCCTTTGTTTTCTTTTGGTTCGCTTTCATCGATAATTGGATTTGCTTGCTGCCCCCCAATCCTTGGCGTCTCCATTGTAGATTCGATGGAATTCTCACCCTCAAGATTATGTTCATTATGCTCTTCAACAACTTCTTTAGTTGAAAGCTTGATACCATCAACTGTAGTTTTTACCTTCTCTTTAAATGGATCGGCTTGAAGCAGCCGATGCAAATTTTTTTCCATCGGGATCAATCGGAATAGACTGGTCATCTCTTGGTGTTTCAACAAACTTCAATCGTCCTATTTCAATGGCCGATTTAACTATTTGACGAAACATGTTGCAATCCTCAAAATTATGCTTGGAGGAATCATGCAACTTACAATACATTCGTCCTTGGATAGATGGCTTGACATCGTGATCAAGAATTCTAATGTAATTATTTTTCAACAACAAATCAAAGATTTGATCACACATGTTTGAATCGAAGGTATACTTTTTGTTTTCTAGCCGATCTTGTTGTGAGAACGGCTTTGGAGTTAAGCAAACAAATGGTTCAGATTTGGCATCTTCCCATTCGGCTATGAATTCTCTTTTGCATACTTTTTCCGATGTCATTAAATAAGAAACTATACTAGCATCAGTTTTCCCAAAAGATTTTAACCTTGGCTTTAAATTTCTGAAATCAAAGTAGTTAGAACATACACGTCTCAATTGAGACCATACATAAGCCAAGCATGAAGCAAGAAAATCTACCCAATTAGATATGAACTTTAAATAAAGCAATGGGAAAAGATTTGGCTGCAGTAAAAGTCACTATCGGTCTCTTTGAATGGTACAATATATTGGACGATATGCTTAGTAACAATTTTATTTCTAACAAGTAAATTGCCCTTCTTCATTGGTCTTTCAAAATTAGTTACTAGAATTTTTCTAATAGATGCATCAACAATAAAGTTGTGATCAAATCTGAAAATAGGTAAATTACTTGCTAGACTTACCTCTTCAAATATGTTGGGAGAGCATGATGATTGCATATGATGAATAATATTGTGCTTTGCTTCTGGATGACTTCCCAACACCATGTCACACTTTTCTTCTTGATTTTGTGCATAAATAAATTTGAAGATCTTTGTCAATCGAACTTTGTTCGGCTACTTGTTCTTGTCCTTGAAGCTTGTCAATTTCTATGGCACGAAACTCATAGGGCAGGAAGTAGGTTCCATTAACTTCAGAAAAATCAAGCATGGTTGTTTTGCTATGCTTGCTGTGCCCTTTCTCAATAATACTTGCCTCTTTGGATTTGATGGATCCAGAATATATACTACTTGATTCGGCTTTTTCAACCGAAGAACTTTCAAGTTCCGAATCATCCTTCTTTTCATTGATACTACCCATTGGCAATGCTTCTTTTATCTGAGTAAATTCTTTTTCTATTTGTTTCTGGCGGCGAGCGGCAAAGTTGGCTTTAAGCTTTTTCTCAATTTCAGCCCACTCCAGATACGATTGCCCCCTGATTTTTTAGATTCTTTCGGCAATGACACACGGGTGTTGCCAAAATTTTGCAGTAGTGTAGGGGGTGTATAATATAATGTAGTACTAGGTGAAGGCATATGCATTGTTGTAAAACCATATTTTTGCTCGCCAATTTTATTAATTGTCAAAGATTCATCTTCTTGCAAAACTCTAGCTTTTATTGCGGCACAATCAGGAAATAACCCTTTTTCATGTTGTTCAAGGCAAATAGCACTAATCCTATTATTCTGGGCTAAACTCTTCAATGCAGCCATCACTACCTCATCTTCTACAATATTTGGCACAACCGCTCCTGTAAAATTTACATTTATTCGGCTATGACCTGAAAGGTGTGAAGCCGAATTATGAGCATCTACAGTTGTGTATGGTGCCGAAAAATTCCTAACATGAGGTGTAGCATATGACGGTTGAGAGTAACTGGCCGAATAGCTAGCAGTAGCATGGCCAATTCTCTCATTCATCGGCATGGTTGGATTAGTATATTGCACATTACTTGCCGATGAATAAAAGGGTGAAACACTTTCTTGCATGGCATTGGAATTTCTAACATGAGGTGTTTCAAATTGATTAACCAAACCCATCATGTTGTTCATCGGCATATGGATTTGTGGGGTTGCCGATGCATAAGAGTTTGGATACATATGTTGTATGTTGCTAAAATCATAAGAATTTGAAGCATGAAGATTGTCTTGCATCGGCTCTTGCGCATAATTAGATGCATGATTGATAGAACTAGGGATAGTCGATACATTATGCTCATTAGGTGATCCAACAACAACATATGGATTATTTGCATCTACAAAGGGGAATTGGGTATTCATATTACCTTTGTAGATTGCAGCAACTTGATGATGATCTCTTCATAGCAAGAACAGGATGGAGACCGTTTAAAGCTTCGTCCCCAGCAGAGTCGCCAAAAAGTGCGTTAGCACACGAACACGTCACCGTGTACCTCCAACACCGAGGGTAATGCACCGCAGCTCACGTCAAAGGAGACCCGTCCGGAAGCGCGGTACGCAAGCAATCCGGCGGGTGCTTCTGAGGACCCGAAACCCCACACGCCCGAGAGGGACCCCGTCAGGGCACGCAGCGGCTATGGGCTGCCCTAGGTCGTCCTGACCGCCCCTAGGGCCTCGTGGTTCGCCGCCCTGCAAACGAAGAACGTGGAAGAAGAAGAACAAAGGAGAGAGATAAAGGTAAAGATAAAACTTGGTAGATGATTTGATCGATTGTGTGTTGTTGTTCAATCGGCCGTCACTTCTTGTCTATATATGAGGCGGATGGACTTCCCATACAAGAAAAGGACTTTCCTAGCCGTCCAAATCATCAAAACCTAATAAAACACGGAGTATTCACGACCTCCGGCCCGGATGTCTGGCTCAAGGCCCGGATGATCCGGCCTAGCCCAGTTTTCTGACAACAGCTTACTAATCGGGCTGTAACTTTTTCATACGAACACAGATTAAGATGATTTTTATATCAAAATCAACCGCCTCGACGAAACGCAAAACTTTTCTGTTGAAAACTTTTTGATCTGAGGCCATCTTGAGGGTGTTCCGGGACGTTTTCTAAAGTCTGTAGCAGAAAAGGTTGTCCGGATGTCCGGACTCATGTCCGGATTGTTCGGGCTTTACCCGGATGATCTGGCTTCACGGGGCCCGAAATTTAAGGTTCTATTAATTTACCCGGATGATAGCCCGGATGTTCGGGTCATTCATTCGGCCGAAGGCCGGATGGTCCGGATCCCGGCCCGGATGATCCGGCCAAATACTGCTGCAGCCCACTGTTTTGCCTGTAACTTTTGCATACAACCTCGGATGAGGACGATTTTTATATCGAAATCGTCCGTTTTGACGAGAGGAAGAACTTTGTAGTTGAAAGTTTTTTCATACAAGGCCATCTTAATTAGGTTTCATGCCATTTTCTAATCTGATGTCAACACGGGTATCTCCAAAATTGTCATATCTTTTGCACTTGAGGTCCGTTTTGGTCCATCTTCATATTTATTTCGATCATCTTGACGAGGGCCATCAAATGGTGACATGAACTCATAATTTTAACTCATTCCATTAGAGACTCAAGTCACTCTTTGCGATCATGCCATTTTTGAGCATCAACAAACACTATACATTGTTCTCTTTGTCATCGGTATGTTACTTGCCTGAGATTCGATCGTCGGTATCCCAATACCGAGTTCAATCTCGTTACCGGCAAGTCTCTTTACCCGTTTCATAATGCACTATCCCGCGACTAAATCATTAGTTACATTGCTTGCAAGGCTTATAGTGATGTGCATTACCGAGAGGGCCCAGAGATACCTCTCCGACAATCGGAGTGACAAATCCTAATCTTGATCTATGCCAACTCAACAAGTACCATCGGAGACACCTTTAGAGCACCTTTATAATCACCCAGTTACGTTGTGACGTTTGGTAGCACACAAAGTGTTCCTCAGGTATTCGGGAGTTGCATAATCTCATAGTCATAAGAACATGTATAAGTCATGAAGAAAGCAATAGCAGTAAACATCAACGATCAAGTGCTAAGCTAACGGAATGGGTCAAGTCATTCACATCATTCTCCTAATGATGTGATCCCATTTATCAAATAACAACTCATGTCTATGGTTTGGAAACTTAACCATCTTTGATCAGTAAGCTAGTAAAGTAGATGCATACTAGTGACACTATGTTTGTCTATGTATTCACACATGTATCATTTTTCCAGTTAATACAATTCTAGCATGAATAATAAACATTTATCATGAAATAAGGAAATAAATAATAACTTTATTATTACCTCTAGGTAATATTTCCTGCAGAGATGCCCATCAATAGATATCAATGTGAGTGAGTAGGGATTGCCATGCAACAGATGCACTAGAGCTATAAGTGCATGAAAGCTCAAAAAGAAACTAAGTGGGTGTGCATCCAACTCGTTTGCTCATGAAGACCTAGGGCATTTTGAGGAAGCCCATCATTGGAATACACAAGCCAAGTTCTATAATGAAAGATTCTCACTAGTATATGAAAGTGACAACATAGGAGACTCTCTATCATGAAGATCATGGTGCTACTTTGAAGCACAAGTGTGGAAAATGGATAGTAGCAATGCCCCTTCTCTCTTTTTCTCTCTCATTTTTTTATTTGGGCCTTTCTCTTTTTATGGCCTTTTTTATTTCCTTTTTTAATTTTTCGTCCGGAGTCTCATCCTGACTTGTGGGGGAATCATAGTCTCCATCATCCTTTCCTCACATGGGAGAATGCTCTAATAATGATGACCATCACACTTTTATTTACTTACAACTTAAGAATTACAACTCGATACTTAGAACAAAATATGACTCTATGTGAATGCCTCCGGCGGTGTACCGGGATGTGCAATGAATCAAGAGTGACATGTATGAAAGAATTATGAAGGTGGCTTTGCCACAAATACGATGTCAACTACATGATCATGCAAAGCAATATGACAATGATGAAGCGTGTCATAATAAACGGAACGGTGGCAAGTTGCATGGCAATATATCTCGGAATGGCTATGGAAATGCCATAGTAGGTAGGTATGGTGGCTGTTTTGAGGAAGGTAAATGGTGGGTTTATGGTACCGGCGAAAGTTCCGCAGTACTAGAGAGGCTAGCAACGGTGGAAGGGTGAGAGTGCGTATAATCCATGGACTCAACATTAGTCATAAAGAACTCACATACTTATTGCAAAAATCTATTAGTTATCGAAATGAAGTACTACACGCATGCTCCTAGGGGGATAGATTGGTAGGAAAAGGCCATCGCTCGTCCCCGACAACCACTCATAAGGAGGACAATCAAAAAATAAATCATGCTCCGACTTCATCACATAACGGTTCACCATACGTGCATGCTACAGGAATCACAAACTTTAACACAAGTGTCCCTCAAATTCACAACTACTCAACTAGCATGACTCTAATATCACCATCTTCATATCTCAAAACAATCATAATGAATCAAACTTCTCATAGTATTCAATGCACTTTATATGAAAGTTTTTATTATACCCATCTTGGATGCCCATCATATCAGGACTAATTTTATAGCCAAAGCAAATTACCTTGCTGTTCTAAAAGACTCTCAAAATAATATAAGTGAAGCATGAGAGATCAATAATTTCTATAAAATAAAACCACCACCGTGCTCTAAAAAGATATAAGTGAAGCACTAGAGCAAAATTATCTAGCTCAAAAGATATAAGTGAAGCACATAAAGTATTCTAAGAAATTCCGATTCATCCGTGTCTCTCCCAAAAGGTGTGTACAGCAAGGACGATTGTTGTAAACTAAAAATAAAATAATCAAATCATACAAGACGCTCCAAGCAAAACACATATCATGTGGTGAATAAAAATATAGCCTCAAGTAAAGTTACCGATAGACGAAGATGAAAGAGGGGATGCCTTCCAGGCATCCCCAAGCTTAGGCTTTTGGTTGTCCTTGAATTTTACCTTGGGGTTCCTTGTGAATACCCAAGCTTAGGCTCTTGCCACTCCTTATTCCAAAATCCATCAATTCTTTATCCAAAAACTTGAAAACTTCACAACACAAAACTTCAACAGAAAATCTCATGAGCTCCGTTAGTATAGGAAAATAAACCACCACTTTAAGGTACTGTAATGAAGTCATTATTTATTTATATTGGTGTTAAACCTAATGCATTCCAACTTCTCTATGGTTCGTACCCCCCGATACTACTCATAGATTCATCAAAATAAGCAAACAACTCACGAAAAACAGAATCTGTCAAAAACAGAACAGTCTGTAGCAATCTGGAGGTTTCGAATACTTTTGTAACTCCAAAAATTCTGAGAAATTAGGAAGTCCTAGATAATGTTTTTATTAATCCTCTTCAAAAAGAGTCAGTATTTTACCGCGCTTCTGTTAAAAGTTAAAACTAATTTCCTAGGTGCAAAAGTACCTGTTTTTCAGAAAGATCAAATCAACTATTACCATAAGCTATCCCAAAGGTCTTACATGGCACAAACACTAACTAAAACATAAAAAACACAATCATAACAGAGGCTATATGAATTACTTTTTACGAAACAGGAACGAAAAGCAAAGAACAAAAATAAAATTGGGTTGCCTCCCAACAAGCGCTATCGTTTAATGCCCCTGGCTATGCATAAAAACAAGAATAGATCTAGGTATTGTCATCTTTGGTATGCAATCCATACGTGGCTCTCATAATAGATTCATAAGGCAGTTTAATTTTCTTCCTAGGAAAGTGTACATGCCTTTCCTTAACGGAAATTGGAAATTGGAATCTCATAATAGATTCATAAGGCAATTTAATTTTCTTCGTAGGAAAGTGTTCCATGCCTTTCCTTAACGGAAATTGGAATCTAATACTTCATTCTTTCATGTCAATAATTGCACCAATCGTTCTAAGGAAATGTCTACCAAGAATAATAGGACATGTAGGGTTGCAATCTATATCAAGAACAATGGAATCTACGGGCACATAATTCCTATTTGCAACAATAAGAACATCATTAATCCTTCCCATAGGTTTCTTAATGGTGGAATCCGCAAGGTGCAAATTTAAAGAACAATCATCAAATTCACGGATACCTAGCACATCACACAAAGTTTTTGGAATCATGGAAACACTAGCACCCAAATCACACAAAGCATAACATTCATAATCTTTAATCTTAATTTTAATAGTAGGTTCCCACTCATCATAAAGTTTTCTAGGGATAGAAACTTCTAGTTCAAGCTTTTCTTCATAGGATTGCATCAAAGCATCAACGATATGTTTAGTAAAAGCTTTATTTTGATTATAAGCATGAGGAGAATTTAACACGAATTGCAACAAGGAAATACAATCTATCAAAGAGCAATTATCATAATTAAATCCCTTGAAATCCAAAATAGTGGGTTCATTGCTATGTAAAGTTTTGACCTCTTCAATCCCACTTTTATTAATTTTTAGATCAAGATCTAAAAGCTCCGAATCGTTGGGACGCCTTTTAACTAAAGTTGACTCATCTCCAGTCCCATCTTTGTCAAGATTCATATTGGAAAACAAAGATTTAATAGGAGTCACATCAATCACTTTTAGATCTTCATCATTATTATCATGAAAACTAGAAGAACACGCTTTCACAAAGCAATCTTTTTTAGCATGCATCCTAGCTATTCTTTCTTTGCACTCATCAATGGAAATTCTCATGGCTTTGAGATACTCATTGATGTCATGCTTAGGTGGAATAGATCTAAGTTTCAAATAATCAACATCAAGAGAAATTCTGTCCATGTTCCTAGCCAACTCATTAATCTTAAGCAATTTTTCTTCAACCAAAGCATTGAAATTCTTTTGCGAACTCATATATTCTTTAACACTAATCTCAAAATCATAGGGCATCTTATTAAAATTTCCATAAGAGTTGTTGTAGGAATTACCATAATTATTAGAGGAATTATTAGGAAATGGCCTAGAATTAAAATTTCCTCTATACGCGTTGTTACCAAAATTGTTCCTACCAACAAAATTCACATCCATAGATTCATTATTATTCTCAATCAAAGTGGACAAAGGCATATCATTAGGATCAGAAGAAACACTTTTATTAGCAAACAATTTCATAAGTTCATCCATCTTTCCACTCAAAACATTAATCTCTTCAATCGCATGAACCTTTTTACTAGTGGATCTTTCGGTGTGCCATTGAGAATAATTAACCATAATATTGTCTATGAGTTTAGTAGCTTCTCCTAAAGTGATTTCCATAAAAGTGCCTCCCGTGGCCGAATCTAAAATATTTCTAGAAGCAAAATTCAATTCGGCATAATTTTTTTGTATAATCATCCACAAATTCAAACCATGTGTAGGGCAATTACGTATCATTAATTTCATCCTCTCCCAAGATGCTTCAAATTCATAATATCGTTCCTAAGAGAGATGATCTTAGCAGGAGGAAAATACTTAGAGATAAAAGCATCTTTCCACTTATTCCAAGAATCAATACTATTTTTAGGCAAAGAAGAGAACCAAGTTTTAGCACGATCTCTAAGCAAAAACGGAAATAGCTTCAATTTAACAATATCATTATCCACATCTTTCTTCTTTTGCATATCACACAAATCAACTAAGTTTTTTAGATGGGTAGTGGCATCTTGACTAGGAAGGCCAGAAAATTGATCTTTCATAATAGGATTCAACAAAGCGGGATTAATTTCACAAGATTCAGCATCGGTAGTAGGAGCAATCGGAGTGCTAATAAAATCATTGTTGTTGGTATTGGAAAAATCACACAATTTAGTATTATCTTGAGCCATCGTGACAAACAATCAATCCAACACACAAGCACACAAGAAGCAAGCAAAAAGAGGCGAATGGAAGAGGGGCGAAGAAAAGGCAAAGGTTTTCGAAAATCGTTTTAGAAGTGGGGGAGAGGAAAACGAGAGGTGAATGGCAAATAATGTAATGAGAGGGAGAAGAGTTTATGATGGGTACTTGGTATGTCTTGACTTGGCGTAGATCTCCCCGGCAACGGCGCCAGAAATCCTTCTTGCTACCTCTTGAGCATGCGTTGGTTTTCCCTTGAAGAGGAAAGGGTGATGCATCAAAGTAGCGTAAGTATTTCCCTTAGTTTTGAGAACCAAGGTATCAATCCAGTAGGAGACAATGCACAAGTCACCTAGTACCTGCACAAACAATCAAGAACCTTGCAAAAAACACGATAAAAGGGGTTGTCAATCCCTTCACGGTCACTCGCAAAAGTGAGATCTAATAAAGATAGTAAGGTAAATATTTTTGGTATGTTTGTTGTATAGATTGGAAAGTAAAGATTGCAAAATAGTAAACGAGATGCAATGTAAACAAAAGAGATGCAATATAATAAGAAAGAGGCCCGGGGCCATAGGTTTCACTAGTGGCTTCTCTCAAGATAGCATGTATTACGGTGGGTGAACAAATTACTGCCGAGCAATTGATAGAAAAGCGCATAGTTATGAGAATATCTAAGGCAATGATTATGAATATAGGCATCACATCCATGTAAAGTAGATCGAAATAATTCTGCATCTACTACTATTAATCCACACATTCACTGCTATCCAACATGCATCTAGAGTATTAAGTTCATAAGAACAGAGTAACGCATTAAGCAAGATGACATGATGTAGAGGGATAAATTCAAACAATATGATATAAACCCCATCTTTTTATCCTCGATGGCAACAATACAATACCTGCCTTGCTGCCCCTACTTTCACTGGGAAAGGACTCCGCAAGATTGAACCCAAAGCTAAGCACTTCTCCCATTGCAAGAAAGATCAATCTAGTAGGCCAAACTAAACCGATAATTCGGCGAGACTTGCAAAGATATCAAATCATGCATATAAGAATTCAGAGAAGAACCAAATAATATTCACAGATAGACTTAATCATAAACCCACAATTCATTTGATCTCGGCAAACACCCCGCAAAAGAGTATTACATCGAATAGATCTCCAAGAACATCGAGGAGTGATAACCCATAAGTATAGGGGATCGCAACAGTTTTCGAGGGTAGCGTATTCAACCCAAATTTATTGATTTGACACAAGGGGAGCCAAAGAGTATTCTCAAGTATTAGCAGCTGAGTTGTCAATTCAACCGCACCTGGAAACTTAATATCTGCAACAAAGTATTTGGTAGCAAATTAATATGATAGTAGTGGCAAGGATAGCAAAAGTAATATTTTTGGGTTTTGTAGTGATTGTGACAATAGCAACAGAAAAGTAAATAAGCGAAGAACAATATATGAAAATATCGTAGGCATTGGATCGGTGATGGAGAATTATGTTGGATGCGATCAATCATGCAACAGTTACAACATAGGGTGACACAGAACTAGCTCCAATTCATCAATGTGACGTAGGCATGTATTCCGAATATAGTCATACGTGCTTATGAAAAGAACTTGCATGACATCTATTCTCCTACCCTCCCATGGCAGCGGGGTCCTATTGGAAACTAAGGGATATTAAGGCCTCCTTTTAATAGAGTACTGGACCAAAGCATTAACACATAGTGAATACATGAACTCCTCAAACTACGGTCATCACCGGTAAGTGACGTCTAGTACACAACCTTCTTCTTGTAGACGTTGTTGGGCCTCCAAGTGTAGAGGTTTGTAGGACAGTAGCAAATTTCCCTCAAGTGGATGACCTAAGGTTTATCAATCTGTAGGAGGCGTAGGATGAAGTTGGTCTCTCTAAAGCAACCCTGCAACCAAATAACAAAGAGTCTCTTGTGTCCCCAACACACCCAATACAATGGTGATTTGTATAGGTGCACTAGTTCGGCGAAGAGATGGTGATACAAGTGGTATATGGATGATAGATATAGGTTTTTGTAATCTGAAAATATGAAAACAGCCCTAATGACAAGCATAATAGGTTCAGATCTGAAATCATGGCACTCGGGCCCTAGTGACAAGCATTAAGCATAGCAAAGTCATAGCAACATCAATCTTAGAACGTAGTGGATACTAGGGATCAAACCGTAACAAAACTAACTCGATTACATGATAAATCTCATCCAACCCATCACCATCCAGCAAGCCTACGATGGAATTACTCACGCACGCCGGTGAGCATCACGCAATTGGTGATGGAGGAAGGTTGATGATGACGACGGCGACAGATTCCCCTCTCCGGAGCCCCGAACGGACTCTAGATCAGCCCTCCTGAGAGAGTTTAGGGCTTGGCAGCAGCTCTGTATCGTAAAACGCGATGAATCCTTCTCTCTGATTTTTTTTCTACCCGAACACGAATATATGGAGTTGGAGTTGAGGTCGGTGGAGCATCAGGGGGCCCACGAGGCAGGGGGCACGCCCTGGGGGGTAGGCGCGCCCCCACCCTCGTGGACCGGGTGTGCCCCCCCTGACGTGGATTCTTCTTCTAGTATTTTTTATATATTCCAAAAATAATCTTCGTAGATTTTCAGGTCATTCCGAGAACTTTTATTTCTGCACAAAAATAACACCATGGCAATTCTGATGAAAACAACGTCAGTCCGAGTTAGTTCCATTCAAATAATGCAAGTTAGAGTGCAAAACAAGGGCAAAAGTGTTTGGAAAAGTAGATACGACGGGGACGTATCAACTCCCCCAAGCTTAAACCTTTGCTTGCCCTCAAGCAATTCAATTGATAAACTGAAAGTGATAAAGAAAAACTTTTACAAACTCTGTTTGCTCTTGTTGTTGTAAATATGTAAAGCCAGCATTCAGGTTTTCAGCAAAGATTATGAACTAACCATATTCACAATAACATTTAGGTCTCATGTTTACTCATATCAATGGCATAATCAACTAGCGAGCAATAATAATAAATCTCGAATGACAACACTTTCTCAAAACAATCATAATATGATATAACAAGATGGTATCTCGCTAGCCCTTTCTGAGACCGCAAAACATAAAAGAGATCCAGGACTGACTAGACATTGTAATTCATGGTAAAAGAGATGCGGTCAAGTCATAATCAATGTAAACTAACAATATTTGATGCAAATGACAGCGGTGCTCTCCAACTGGTGATTTTTAATAAGAGAATGATGACTCAACATAAAAGTAAATAGATAGGCCCTTCGCAGAGGGAAGCAGGGATTTGTAGAGGTGCCAGAGCTCAGTTTTGAAATAGATATCAATAATATTTTGAGCGGTATACTTTCATTGTCAACATAACAATCAAGAGATCTCAATATCTTCCATGCTACGCACATTATAGGCGGTTCTCAAGCAGAATGGTAAATTTATACTCCCCCACCACCAACAAGCATCAATCCATGGCTTGCCCGAAACAACGGGTGCCTCCAACTAACAACAATCCTGGGGGAGTTTTGTTTGCAATTATTTTGATTTGATTTGCTTAAAGCATGGGACTGGGCATCCCGGTGACCAGCCATTTTCTCGTGAGTGAGGGGCGGAGTCCAATCCTCTTGAGAATAACCCGCCTAGCATGGAGGATACAGACAGCCCTAGTTGATACATGAGCTATTCGAGCATACAAAAAAAATGTTTATTTGAAGGTTTAGAGTTTGGCACATACAAATTTACTTGGAACGGCAGGTAGATACCGTATATAGGTAGATATGGTGGACTCACATGGAACAACTTTAGGGTTTATGGAGTTGGATGCACAAGCAGTATACCTGCTTAGTACAAGTGAAGGATAGAAAAAGACTGGGAAGCGACCAGCTAGAGAGCGACAATAGTCATGAACAGACATTAAAATTAATCAACACCGAATGCAAGCATGAGTAGGATATAATGTACCATGAACATAAATATCATAGAGGTTATGTTGATTTTGTTTCAACTACTGCATGAACATGTGCCAAGTCAAGCCACTCGAATCGTTCAAAGGAGGATACGTGTCACACCCTAGCTAGTTCATGCATTAGAGTGCTTGCATCATGTTTAATTCATCAGAACTTGGAAATGGGGATGACAGAACCCCCAGCACCCCCTGAAATCAACTAGGGTTTACTAAAAATATTTTCAATGAACCTGAAATGCCCTTCTAAAATGTCATCATCTTTGCCTTGGTCCTAAACCTCTGACAAAAATGGTGCACAATTTTCTAGGTCATCCTAAGGTCACTGGATTAAATCATTAGTTATTTGAATTTGGGCATTTAAATGCTAATAAAATTTTTAAATGCTCAAATAATCATATACTAAAATGTTCCATGTTGCATTTATTCCAAACAGTGGCCATGAGAAGTTTGGTGATTTTTGAAAGTTCCTAGCTATTTTTAGAAATGCCACAAACTTGCAAAAAATAAAACAAAACAAAAAATAGAAGAGAGAAGAGCTTACCTGGCCGCAGCCCACCTCCCGGCCCACCTGGCGGCCCAGCACTGTGCTGGCCCATGCCAGCCAGCTGCTTCTTCTTCGCCAGGCAGGCATGAGGGTGACGCCGGTGCACGCGAGCTCGCCCCGGCGCCAGCTGCTTGCCGCTTCGCCCCTGGACGCTCTGGTCAGCCTCCACGTCGCCCCCTCGACCGCCTGGACACCTCACTCTCCCCCCTGCTCCTCTCTCTCGCCTCTCCTCACCATGGCCGACGCTGTCGTGCCCGCGCCACCATGAAACTCGCGTCCATCGTCGCCCCCGCGCTGCGCTGCCGTGTCCACAAGCTTCGCCGTTGTCTGCTTCGTCGAGCTAGCCGAGCCCGAGCGCTCGCACGCTCTACTTCGTCTTCTTCGACCTCATCTTCACCGAACACCGTCGGAGATCCCCTTCGCCGTCACAGCCGCACCAGCTCGTCCCCGACCTCGCCGTCAGCACCGCCGTGACCGCCGTGAGCCTTGCTACCTCCTCCTCCTCTCCATTTGCCTTCTCGAGCACCGCAGCGACCGCACCAAGCTTGCCCGCACTGGCTGCCACCAAACTCGTCACAGGCGTCGTTTCCGGCAACCCCGAGCTCCACCGCCACCACCACTCGACGCGGCTCACTCCCCGCATCACGTAGATGTGCTTCGCTGTTGTTTTGGTCACCGGAGCACGAATCCCGCACTGCCCCGCCGCATTTGGCCTCGCCGGCGGCTAAACGCCGGCGAGTTTGACCCCGGGTGGACCCAGTTTGACCCCCTGGGTCTATGACAAGTGGGCCCCGCCTGCTAATTAAGTTAGGATTAGGACTAACTATAAATTAGTTAGACTAATGACACTAACACGCGGGACCCACTAGTCAGGTTTGACCTGGACCGTCCCCGTTGACTGCTGATGCCACGCTGACGCAATGCTGATGCAATAAATCATTTACTGGATTTATTCTTATATAGGAAATTCCAGAAAATGTTCTAAACTTCAAAAATTCATAGAAATTAATCTATAACTCCAAATGCAAAGATTTATATATGAAAAATGATCAAAAAAATCCAATATTTCCATCTGTAATGGTTTCATGCATGCCAGAACACTTTAACCTTTCTAGTTAAGTGAAACAAGCTAATGCACTAATATGACTTCATATCATGAGCTTTCATTTGAATCTTTGATTCAAATGGACTCAAACCAACCTGTTTTACAATGCATTAGCCAAAACACACCCATATTGCCATGTCATAGCATGCATCATATTGTTGCATATTGCCATGTGATGATTGTGTTCCGTTGTGTCTTTCATGGTAGGTTCTGCCTCCAAGGATACCTACGAATATTCGACTGAAGGGCAGTATCCTACTACCACTCCATTAGGCAAGCAGCCCCATTGATCATATCGATACAATCCCATGTTCTTGCTCCTGCTCTCATTTACTGCATTTAAGACAACAATGTTTCAAACAGCTGTGTGCTGTGGTAGTTGAACCATTTTCCTCTGCATGACTTATCATTGTCACAGTAACTAGATGAAACTCACTAGCATGTGTAGGAGTTGATTGAGCCATGTCTGTGTTTCCTACCTTGCTATGCCTGCTATGCTTAGAGTCGTGTCAGGTCTGGTTCATTTGGGTGATGGGCTAGAGTGAAATGATTATGTCGGTAATGTGAGTGATGTGTTGAACACGAGTTGGTAAAGGTATCGATGAGAGGCCATGTAGGAGTACATGGTGGGTTGTTTCATTGGAACCGTCGTTAAGCACCGAGATCTGTATGTGTGATTTAAGAACCAGCTACTACCATGCATTGGGATCCTTAATTAACCCTCTCGGCTTGTTAACCACCCTAGTCCTTTGTCCAGGAGTTGCAACTAGTTTTTGGTGTTTATAGGACATGTGTTGGCGGTCTTACATAGCGTTGACCCTAGGGGTGGGCTATGATGCGGTAGATACACCATGGCACGGTGTACCGAGTTGCTAGTTTGGTGTCTCGGGAACCCTGTACACATCGTTCGGGGCCGTATGTGGAAACCTCAGTCGGACTCCCTGCGGATGGAACCTGGATAGATGATAAACCTGGACTAGAGACTTGAGTGTTTAGGTAGGCCGTGGCTGACACCCTCGTTGGGCTTCCGCTTGAAGGTTGCCGAGTACATGTCGTGTAAACGGCGGTAAGTGGTGAGAGCGTGTATGAAGAAGTACACCCCTGCAGGGTTAACATCATCTATTTGAATAGCCGCGTCTACGGTAAAGGACTACTTGGTTGCCTATACAGTTCATAGACAAGTAAATGGATACTCCTAAAAGCCTCAAGACAAGTGTGAGTGTCGTGGATGGCCCTTCCGTAGGATGATGGAGGAGGATCCACGGTAGTGTATTGTTGTGATGAGTAGTGGACTCGTGTGCGCAAAACATTTACAAATTGTTGTCTCGTAGGATAGCTTAGCCAAGAGTCAAAGATGGCTTGCTGCAATAACCCCACTATCCTTCTTGAGAATGTTGCATGTATAGTAGGATCTGTTGTAAGACTTGCTGAGTACCTTTGTACTCATGTTTGCTTAATTACTATTGCAGAAGAGAACACCGCCCCCTCCGATGGGTTCTATGTAGATCTCGATGTTGACGAGTGACTTGCCACCCAGGTGGTGATCCTGAGCCGTGAAGGGCCTTGTAGATAGACAAGCTTCGTCAAGCCTTCTTGCTTTCTAGTTTTCTGTACTCAGACAAGTTTGCTTCCGCATGTGCTTGTATGTTTGTATGACTTGAGTGTCGGGTCATGTGACCCCTACCTATATGAACATATTATGTATGGCTCTCTGGAGCCTTCTAAATAAAGTACTTTGAGTTGTAGAGTTTTGTTGTGATGCCATGTTGTATTTACACATATCAAGCATATTGTGTGTATGTTTGAAATGCTTGGTATGTGTGGGATCCGACAATCTAGTTGTTTATCCTTGGTAGCCTCTCTTATGGGGAAATGTAGTCTGGTACTTCCAATGAGCCTTAGTAGTCCGCTACAGCCCGGTTTACCGGAGTCCTGCTAGCCCAGCACTACTGTTCCGGAACACTTAGACTGGCCGGCATGTGATTCACTTCGTTCCTATGTCTGTCCCTTCAGAGAAATGTCACGCGGAGACATCCGGAGTTCTGTTAGCCTGCTATAGCCTGGGTTCCCGGAGTCCTATTAGCCCAGTTGCTACAGCCCGGATTCATACGCTGTTGACCGACATGCTCGAGGTTGATTCATGTATGCCTGTCCCTGTAAGTTAGTGCCACTTTGGGTTCACGACTAGTCATGTTGGCCTGGGTTCTCTGTCATATGGATGCTAGCGACACTATCATATACGTGAGCCACAAGGCGCAAACGGTCCTGGACCATGGTAAGGCGACACCCGTGGGAATACCGTGCATGAGGCCACGAAGTGATATGAGGTGTTATAGGCTAGATCAGTGTGACTTAGAGTCGGGGTCCTGACAATACCACCCTATCATACCACATCACAACCATTTTAATTGCATGTTGGCACGCAAGGTAAACCATTATAAGCTCCTAGCTAATTAAGCATGGCATAAGCAACTATATTCTCTAATTGTCATTGCAAATATGTTTCTTTCATAATAGGCTGAATCAGGAATGATGAACTAATCATATTTACAAAAAGAAGAGAGGTCGAGTTCATACCAGCTTTTCTCATCTCAATAAGTTCATCATATAATCATCATTATTGCCTTTCACTTGCACGACCGAATAGTGTGGATAATAATAATAGTGCAAGCATTCAATTCAAGAGAGAAGACAAGGTAATATGGGCTCTTTGTTAGATCAACAATAATGCATATGAGAGCCACTCAACATTTTCATTATGGTCTTCTCCTCTCAACCCCCAAAGAACAAGAAAGAAACAAAACTATTTACACGGGAAAGCTCCCAACAAGCAAAAGAAGAACGAGAAATCTTTTTGGGTTTTCTTTTTAATTACTACTACTACAGGCATGGAAAGTAAACTAACTAAAAGCTACAACTAATTTTTTGGTTTTTTCTTAAGGTTTATCAAACACACAAGAAGAAAGCATAAAAAGGAAATAAACTATCATGGATGATACAATGAAAAAGTATGATCACCGACAACTAGCATGAGTGTGTGAACAAGAATGTAATGTCGGTGAGAAATACGTACTCCCCCAAGCTTAGGCTTTTGGCCTAAGTTGGTATATGGCCACGGCTGGCCTGGCGGATATCCAAAGTTATAGTTGGGGTCGTACTGAGAAGGAGCCTCGGGTTGCCATTGGTTGGCAATCTCCTCCGGATCCCGCTGGTAAACAGACTGTCGTGAATGATAAAATTGTGGTTCCGGCTCTAGCTCTGTAGCTGATGTGGGGTTTCGGTAGGCATGAATGGCCTCCAGCGGAACAAGGTACTTGCCTGCAGATAAGTCAAACAAGGAAGGAGCAGGCAAAGTGATAGTCTCAAGGTGATTTTTATCAAAAATCAGCTTGTATTTAAGCATCTTTTCCTCATTCTTAACGATAAAATCATGTGCTACCATACTCTTATAGTCTAGAAAAACAGGAGGCAACAACTTTTCTTATTTCTCATAATGTCCAATAGGTATGTTAAAATGTGCAGCGAGGCGCGAGGAGAAGATACCTCCCAAGATGGGGCCCTTAGTACGGTTAAGATTTAACCGCTTTGCAACAATAGCGCCCATACTAAATGTGTCATCACGGAACAAGGTGTGGCACAAAATAACAATATCAGGGGCACTAAGGTTGCCACAGTTGCCGCGACCAATCAGGCATCTACTAGCAAAAATTGCAAAGTAACGTAGAACAGGAAAATGTATGCTAGTAATTCTTGCATCGAAAACCATCCTAGTTTCCCCTACAGCAATCATATCAATAAACCCTTCCACATCACTATGATGTGGTTCTTCTATGCTGCCTGTAAAGGGTATCTTAGAGACCCGACAGAAACAAAAAGGGACATCTCCTTATACTCATCATATAAATAGAAATCCACTGAAGGTGGCGACCTCCTAGCATGGAAATGAAAACTTTGCACAAAGATATTAGTGAGTAAGAGATACTGTTCACGTTGGTCGTGGAGGAAGTCGGTGAGGCCTGCATTCTCAGCCAACTCATAAAAATCAGCATAAATCCCAGCTGCTTTCAAGAAAGCATCACAAGGCCATTCACACAGTTGAACTTCCATGGTGGGAGGGAGATTATATTTGGGCCTCTTATCCTCTTCACTTTGCTTATCCTTCGAGCTTCGGCTCGATGAGCCCCTCAAAAATCTCTTCATCTTTTTCTGAAAATTTCTGAAATTTTTAGCAAATTCAAAATAAAAGTAAACCAAACTGAACAATATTGATAGCAACTACTCCTACAAGTGCCTAGAGACTATATCATGCATTAGAACTACTTGGGACCATATAAATTTGACATGCAAGCTCAAGAACAGGGTCACCTAAGCAGTAAAACTTTGCAATGAATAAAGCACTAGAACAAAAACTAATTGGACCATTGGAGGAGTCACATACCAAAGAACAATACCCCAAAGCAGTTTTGTGAATGGAGCTTTGAGCAAGGAGATCGAAAATGGTAGCAAGATGAGCAAGAACTCGGGTTTGAGCTGGCTAGTGATTTTTTTGGGAGGAAGGAGTGTGTGGTGGCTGGAATAAGTGGAGGGGAGCCACAATGGGCCCACAAGACAAGGGGCGCGCCCAGGGGGTGGGGGCGCCCCGGACCCTCATGGCCATGTGCTTGCTCCCCCCGGCGTGTTCTCAGTTCCAGGTATTCTCAAATATTCTAGAAAAAATCATATTTAAATTTCAGGGCATTTGGAGAACTTTTATTTTTGGGGTATTTTTTATTGCATGGATAATTCAGAAAATAGACAGAAAAATACTATTTTTTTATTTAATATAAATAACAGAAAGTAAAAGGAGGGTACAGAAGGTTGTGCCTTCTAAATTCATCCATCTCATGCTCATCAAAAGGAATCCACTAACAAGGTCGATCAGGTCTTGTTAAAAAACTCATTTCGAATAACATGAAACCGGAGAATTTTCGAATAACACTAGGTTACCTTAATGGGGATATGCACATCCCCAACAATTAGAATATCATATTTCTTCTTGACAGTAGGAAGAGGAAATTCAAAACCTCCAATATTAATTGTTGAAATTTTTCCTATAGAATTGATACTGTGGAGTTGAGGTTGTTTCCTCGGAAAGTGTACCGTATGCTCATTACCATTAACATGAAAAGTGACAATGCCTTTGGTGCAATCAATAACAGCCCCTGCAGTATTCAAAAAGGGTCTTCCAAGAATAATAGACATACTATCATCCTCGGGAATATCAAGAATAACAAAGTCCGTTAAAATAGTAACATTTGCAACCACAACAGGCACATCCTTACAAATACCGATAGGTATAACAGTTGATTTATCAGCCATTTGCAAAGATATTGCTGTAGGTGTCAACTTATTCAAATCAAGTCTATGATATAAAGAGAGAGGCATAACACTAACACCGGCTCCAAGATCACATAAAGCAGTTTTAACATAGTTTCTTTTAATGGAGCATGGTATAGTTGATACTCCGGGATCTCCTAGTTTCTTTGGTATTCCACCCTTAAAAGTATAATTAGCAAGCATGGTGGAAATTTCAGCTTCTGGTATCTTTCTCTTATTAGTAACAATATCCTTCATATACTTAGCATAAGGATTTATTTTAAGCATATCGGTCAAATGCATACGCAAAAAGACAGGTCTAATCATTTCAACAAAGCGCTCAAAATCCTCATCATCCTTTTTCTTGGATGGTTTAGGAGGAAAAGGCATGGGTTTCTGAACCCATGGTTCTCTTTCTTTATTGTGCTTCCTAGCAACAAAGTCTCTCTTATCATAACGTTGATTATTTGATTGTGCGTTATCAAGATCAAAAGCAGGTTCAATTTCTACATCATTATTATTATTGCTAGGTTGAGCATCAGCATGAACATCATCATTAACATTATCACTAGGTTCATGTTCATTACGAGATTGTGTTTCAGCATCAAAAATAGAAATACATTGGGATTCTCATGTGTGTCTACAATAGGTTCACTAGAAGCATGCAAAGTCCTATCATTTTTCTTTTTCTTCCTCTTAGAAGGACTAGGTGCATCAACGTTATTTCTCTAAGAATCTTGCTCAATTCTCTTAGGATGGCCCTCAGGATACAAAGGTTCCTGAGTCATTTTACCACCTCTAGTCATAACTCTAACAACATTATCATTCTTCTTATTATCTAATTCATTGAGCAAATCATTTTGAGCTTTAATTACTTGTTCTACTTGAGTGGTAACCATAGAATCATGTTTACTAATGAGTTTAAGTCCACCTTTAACTCTAGACATATAATCACCCAAGTGTTCAATCATATAAGCATTGCGTTTCAGTTGTCTACCAAAATAAGCATTAAAATCTACTTGCTTAACCATAAAATTATCAAACTCATCTAAGCATTGGCTAGCAGACTTATTACGAGGAATATCACCTTCATCAAATCTATAGAGAGAATTTACCTTTACTACTTGTGTCGGGTTATCAAGACCATGTATTTCTTCAATAGGTGGTAAATTAAGACCATGTATTTCTTCAACAGGAGGTAAATTCTTAACATCTTCAGCCTTTATACCTTTTTCTTTCATATATTTCTTTCCCTCTTGCATATCTTTAGGACTGAGAAATAGAATACCCCTTTTCTTAGGAGTTGGCTTAGGAGTTGGTTCAGGAATAGGAGCTATCAGAATCGCATGTGTAGGTGTCGCAAGTTTACTCATAATAGAAGGTGAATCAAGTGCAGAGCTAGATTGCAGTTCCTTACCTCCCCTCGTAGTTGAGGGAAAAATCTTGGTTCTTTGATCTTTCAAGTTCTTCATAATGATAAGCAGATATAAATCCCAAGTGACTCAAAGAATAGAGCTATGCTCCCCGGCAACGACGCCATAAAATGGTCTTGATAACCCACAAGTATAGGGGATCGCAACCGTTTTTGAAGGTAGAGTATTCAACCCAAATTTATTGATTCGACACAAGGGGAGCCAAAGAATATTCTCAAGTATTAGCAGCTGAGCTGTCAATTCAACCACACCTGGAAACTTAATATCTGCAGCAAAGTATTTAGTAGCAAAGTAATATGATAGTAGTGGTAATGATAGCAAAAGTAATATTCTTGGGTTTTGTAGTCATTGTGACAATAGCAACGGAAAAGTAAATAAGCTAACAACAATATATGAAAAGCTCGTAGCCATTGGATCGGTGATGGAGAATTATGTCGGATGCGATCGATCATGCAACAGTTATAACATAGGGTGACACAGAACTAGCTCCAATTCATCAATGTAATGTAGGCATGTATTCCGAATATAGTCATACGTGCTTATGGAAAAGAACTTACATGACATCTTTTGTCCTACCCTCCCGTGGCAGTGGGGTCCTATTGGAAACTAAGGGATATTAAGGCCTCCTTTTAATAGAGTACCGGACCAAAGCATTAACACATAGTGAATACATGAACTCCTCAAACTACGGTCATCACCGGTAAGTGATGTCTACTACACAACCTTCTTCTTGTAGACGTTGTTGGGCCTCCAAGTGTAGAGGTTTGTAGGACAGTAGCAAATTTCCCTCAAGTGGATGACCTAAGGTTTATCAATACGTAGGAGGCGTAGTATGAAGTTGGTCTCTCTCAAGAAACCCTACAACCAAATAACAAAGAGTCTCTTGTGTCCCCAACACACCCAATACAATGGTAAATTGTATAGGTGCACTAGTTCGGCGAAGAGATGGTGATACAAGTGGTATATGGATGATAGATATAGGTTTTTGTAATCTGAAAATATAAAAACAGCAAGGTAACTAATGATAAAAGTGAGCTTAAACGATATTGCAATGCGTTGAAACAAGGCCTAGGGTTCATACTTTCACTAGTGCAAGTCCTATCAACAATAATAACATAATTGGATCACATAACTATCCCTCAACATGCAACAAAGAGTCACTCCAAAGTCACTAATAGCGGCGAACAAATGAAGAGATTATGGTAGGGTATGAAACCACCTCAAAGTTATTCTTTCCAATCAATCCGTTGGGCTATTCCTATAAGTGTCACAAACAGCCCTAGAGTTTGTACTAGAATAACACCTTAAGACACAAATCAACCAAAACCCTAATGTCACCTAGATACTCCAATGTCACCTCAAGTATTCGTGGGTATGATTCTACGATATGCATCACACAATCTCAAATTCAGCTATTCAACCAACACATAGAACCTCAAAGAGTGCCCCAAAGTTTCTACCGGAGAATCACGGCGAAAACGTGTGCCAACCCCTATGCATAAGTTCATGGGCGGAACCCGCAAGTTGCTCACCAAAACATACATCAAGTGAATCACGTGATATCCCATTGTCATCACAGATATGCACGGCAAGACAGACATCAAGTGTTCTCAAATTTTTAAAGACTCAATCCGATAAGATAACTTCAAAGCGGAAACTCAATCCATTACAAGAGAGTAGAAGGGGAGGAGAAACATAAGATCCAACTATAATAGCAAAGCTCGCGATACATCAAGATCATGCCAAATCAAGAACACGAGAGAGAGAGAGATCAAACACATAGCTACTGGTACATACCCTCAGCCCCGAGGGAGAACTACTCCCTCCTCATCATGGAGAGCACCGGGATGATGAAGATGGCCACCGGAGAGGGATTCCCCCTCCGACAGGGTACCGAAACGGGTCTAGATTGTCTTTCAGTGGCTATGGAGGCTTCTGGCGGCGGAACTCCCGATCTATTGTGCTCTTCGATCGTTTTAGGGTATATGGGTATATATAGGAGGAAGAAGTACGTCAGCGGAGCCACGAGAGGCCCACGAGGGTGGAGGGAGCGCCCAGGGGGGGTGGGCGTGCCCCCTGCCTCGTGGCTTCCTCGTTGCTTTCTTGACGTGGACTCCAAGTCTCTCGGGTTGCTTTCCTTCCAAAAATAACTTCTGTAGAAGGTTTCATTCCGTTTCGACTCCGTTTGATATTCCTTTTCTCCGAAACACTGAAACATGATAAAAAACAGGAACTGGCACAGGGCTCTGGGTCAATAGGTTAGTCCCAAAAATAATATAAAAGTGGATAATAAAGCCCAATAATGTCCAAAACAGAAGATAATATAGCATGGAGCAACCAAAAATTATAGATACACTAGAGACGTATCAGCATCCCCAAGCTTAATTCCTGCTCATCCTCGAGTAGGTAAATGATAAAAATAGAATTTTTGATGCGGAGTACTACTTGGCATAATTTCAATGTAATTCTTCTTAATTGTGGTATGAATATTCAGATCCGAAAGATTCAAGATAAAAGTTCATATTGACATAAAAATAATAATACTTGAAGCATACTAACTAAGCAATTATGTCCTCTCAAAATAACATGGCCAAAGGAAGTTCATCCCTACAAAATCATATAGTTTAGTCATGCTCCATTTTGTCACACAAGAATGCTCTCATCATGCACAACCCCGATGACAAGCCAAGCAATTGTTTCATACTTTAGTAATCTCAAACTTTATAAACCTTCACGCAATACATGAGCGCGAGCCATGGATATAGCACTATGGGTGGAATAGAATATGATGATGGGGGTTATGTGGAGAAGACAAAAAGGAGAAAGTCTCACATCAATGAGGCTAATCAATGGGCTATGGAGATGCTCATCAATTGATGTTAATGCAAGGAGTAGGGATTGCCATGCAACGGATGCACTAGAGCTATAAATGTATGAAAGCTCAACAAAGGAAACTAAGTGGGTGTGCATCCAACTTGCTTGCTCACGAAGACCTAGGGCACTTGAGGAGGCCCATTGTTGGAATATACAAGCAAAGTTCTATAATGAAAAATTCTCACTAGTATATGAAAGTGACAAAACAAGAGACTCTTTATCATAAAGATCATGGTGCTACTTTGAAGCACAAGTGTGGAAAAAGGATAGTAGCATTGTCCCTTTTATTTTATTTTTATTTTTTTATTTGGCCTTTCTTTTTTATTTCTCTGGCCTTTCTTTTTTATTTGGTCTGGCTTTTTTTGGCCTTTTTTTGGGACAATGCTCTATGAATGATGATCATCACACTTCTACTTACTTACAACTCAAGAATTAGAACAAGATATGACTCTATATGAATGCCTTCGGCGGTTTACCGGGATTGTGATGAATCAAGTGTGACATGTATGAAAAATTATGAACGGTGGCTTTGCCACAAATACGATGTCAACTACATGATCATGCAAAGCAATATGACAATAATGATGCGTGTCATAATAAGCGGAACGGTGGAAAGTTGCATGGCAATATATCTCGAAATGGCTATGGAAATGCCATAATAGGTAGGTATGGTGGCTGTTTTGAGGAAGATATAAGGAGGTTTATGTGTGATAGAGCGTATCATATCACGGGGTTTGGATGCAACGGTGAAGTTTGCACCAACTCTCAATGTGAGAAAGGGCAATGCACAGTACCGAAGAGGCTAGCAATGATGGAAGGGTAAGAGTGCATATAATCCATGGACTCAACAGTAGTCATAAAGAACTCACATACTTCTTGCAAAAATCTACAAGTCATCAAAAACCAAGTATTACGCGCATGCTCCTAGGGGGATAGATTGGTAGGAAAAGACCATCGCTCATCCCCGACCGCCACTCATAAGGAAGACAATCAAATAACACCTCATGATTCAAATTTGTTACAAAACGTTTACCATACATGCATGCTATGGGACTTGAAAACTTCAACACAAGTATTCCTCAAATTCAAAACTACCCAACTAGCACAACTTTGATATCACTATCTCCATATCTCAAAACAATCATCAAGTATCAAACTTCTCTTAGTATTCAATGCACTTATATGAAAGTTTTTATTATATCCCTCTTGGATGCCCATCATATTAGGACTAAATTCATAACCAAAGAAAATTACCATGCTAATCTAAAGACTCTCAAAATAATATAAGTGAAGCATGAGAGTTCATCTATTTCTACAAAATAAAACCACCACCGTGCTCTAAAAGATATAAGTGAAGCACTAGAGCAAATGACAAACTACTCCGAAGGATATAAGTGAAGATCAATGAGTAGTCGAATAATTATGCAACTATGTGAAGACTCTCTAACATTTAATAATTTCAGATCTTTGTATTTTATTCAAACATCAAGCAAAACTAAAGGAAATAAAATGACGCTCCAAGCAAAACACATATCATGTGGTGAGTAAAAATATAGCTCCAAGTAAAGTTACCGATGAACGAAGACGAAAGAGGGGATGCCTTCCGGGGCATCCCAAAGCTTAGGCTCTTGGTTTTCCTTGAATATTACCTTGGGGTGCCTTGTGCATCCCCAAGCTTAGGCTCTTGCCACTCCTTATTCCATAATCCATCGAATCTTTACCCAAAACTTGAAAACTTCACAACACAAAACTTAACAGAAAACTCGTAAGCTCCGTTAGTATAAGAAAATAAACCACCACTTCAAGGTACTGTAATGAATTCATTATTTATTTATATTGGTGTTAAACCTACTGTATTCCAACTTTTATATGGTTCATAAACTCTATTACCAGCCATAGATTCATCAAAATAAGCAAACAACACACGAAAAAACAGAATCTGTCAAAAACAGAACAGTCTGTAGTAATCTGGATCAAACATATACTTCTAGAACTCATAAAATTCTCAAATAAATTTCTAGACGTGAGGAATTTATCTATTAATCATCTGCAAAAATAATTAACTAAATAGCAGTCTCCAATAAAAAATGGCAGCAATTCTCGTGAGCGCTAAAGTTTCTGTTTTTTACGGCATGATCAACAAGACTTTCCCCAAGTCTTCCCAAAGGTTCTACTTGGCACAAACACTAATTAAAACATAAAACTTCAATCATAACAGAGGCTAGATAAATTATTTATTACTAAACAGGATCAAAAAGTAAGTAACAAAAATAAAATTGGGTTGCCTCCCAACAAGCGCTATCGTTTAACGCACCTAGCTAGTCATGATGATTTCAATGATGCTCACATAAAAGATAAGAATGGAAACATAAAGAGAGCATTATGAAGACTATGACTAGAACATTTAAGTCTAACCCACTTCCTATGCATAGGGATTTTGTGAGCAAACAACTTGTGGGAACAAGAATTAACTAGCATAGGGAGGTAAAACAAGCATAACTTCAAGATTTTCAACACATAGAGAGGAAACTTGATATTATTGCAAGTCCTACAAGCATATGTTCCTCCCTCATAATAATTTTCAGTAGCATCATGAATGAATTCAACAATATAACCAGCACCCAAAACATTCTTTTCATGATCTACAAGCATAGAATTTTTATTACTCTCCACATAAGCAAATTTCTTCTCCTGAATAATAGTGGGAGCAAACTCAACAAAATAACTATCATGTGATTGAAAATTAAGATCAAGATGACAAGTTTCATGGTTATCATTGTTCTTTAAAGCATACGTGTCATCACAATAATCATCATATATAGGAGGCATGCTTTCATCATAATAAATTTGCTGATCAAAACTTGGGGGACAAAAAATATCATCTTCATCAAACATAGCTTCCCCAAGCTTGTGGCTTTGCATATCATTATCATCATAGATATTCAAGGAATTCATACTAACAACATTGCAATCATGCTCATCATTCAAAGATTTAGTGCCAAACATTTTAATGCATTCTTCTTCTAACACTTTGGCACAATTTTCCTTTCCATCATACTCACGAAAGATATTAAAAAGATGAAGCGTATGAGGTAGACTCAATTCCATTTTTTGGTAGTTTTTCTTTTATAAACTAAACTAGTGCTAAAACAAGAAACAACAAGATTCGATTGCAAGATCTAAAGATATACCTTCAAGAGCTAACCTCCCCGGCAACGGCGCCAGAAAAGAGCTTGATGTCTACTACACAACCTTCTTCTTGTAGACGTTGTTGGGCCTCCAAGTGCAGAGGTTTGTAGGATAGTAGCAATTTTCCCTCAAGTGGATGACCTAAGGTTTATCAATCCGTAGGAGGCGTAGGATGAAGATGGTCTCTCTCAAGCAACCCTGCAACCAAATAACAAAGAGTCTCTTCTGTCCCCAACACACCCAATACAATGGTAAATTGTATAGGTGCACTAGTTCGACGAAGAGATGGTGATACAAGTGGCATATGGATGATAGATATAGGTTTTTGTAATCTGAAAATATAAAAACAGCAAGGTAGCTAATGATAAAAGTGAGCATAAACGGTATTGCAATGCGTTGAAACAAGGCCCAGGGTTCATACTTTCACTAGTGCAAGTCCTCTCAACAATAATAACATAATTGGATCACATAACTATCCCTCAACATGCAACAAAGAGTCATTCCAAAGTCACTAATAGCGGAGAACAAACGAAGAGATTATGGTAGGGTACGAAACCACCTCAAAGTTATTCTTTCCAATCAATCCGTTGGGCTATTCCTACAAGTGTCACAAACAGCCCTAGAGTTCGTACTAGAATAACACTTTAAGACACAAATCAACCAAAACCCTAATGTCACCTAGATACTCCAATGTCACCTCAAGTATCTGTGGGTATGATTATACGATATGCATCACACAATCTCAGATTCATCTATTCAACCAACACATAGAACCTCAAAGAGTGCCCCAAAGTTTCTACTGAAGAATCACGGCGGAAACGTGTGCCAACCCCTATGCATAGGTTCATGGGCGGAACCCGCAAGTTGGTCACCAAAACATACATCAAGTGAATCACGTGATATCCCATTGTCACCACAGATATGCACGGCAAGACATACATCAAGTGTTCTCAAATCTTTAAAGACTCAATCCGATAAGATAACTTCAAAGGGGAAACTCAATCCATTACAAGAGAGTAGAGGGGGAGGAGAAATATTAGATCCAACTATAATAGCAAAGCTTGCGATACATCAAGATCATGCCAAATCAAGAACATGAGAGAGATCAAACACATAGCTACTGGTACATACCCTCAGCCCCGAGGGAGAACTACTCCCTCCTCATCATGGACAACACCGGGATGATGAAGATGGCCACCGGTGAGGGGTTCCCCCTCCGGCAGGGTGCCGGAACGGGTCTAGATTGGCTTTTGGTGGCCACGGAGGCTTCTGGCGGAAGAACTCCTGATCTATTGTGCTCTTCGATCATTTTAGGGTATATGGGTATTTATAGGAGGAAGAAGTACGTCAGCGGAGCCACGAGGGGCCCACGAGGGTGGAGGGCGCGCCCAGGGGGGTGGGCGCCCCCTGTCTCGTGGCTTCCTCGTTGCTTTCTTGACGTGGTCTCCAAGTCTCCCGGCTTGCTTTCCTTCCAAAAATAACTTCTCCAGAAGGTTTCATTTCGTTTCGACTCTGTTTGATACTCCTTTTCTTCGAAACACTGAAACAAGGGAAAAACAGGAACTGGCACTGGGCTCTGGGTCAATAGGTTAGTCCCAAAAATAATATAAAAGTGGATAATAAAGCCCAATAATGTCCAAAACAGAAGATAATATAGCATGGAGCAATCAAAAATTATAGATACGTTGGAGTCGTGTCAATAAGTATTAAGCATAGCAAAGTCATAGCAACATCAATCTTAGAACATAGTGGATACTAGGGATCAAACCCTAACAAAACTAACTCGATTACATGATAAATCTCATCCAACCCATCACCGTACAGCAAGCCTATGATGGAATTACTCACGCACGGCGGTGAGCATCATGAAATTGGTGATGGAGGAAGGTTGATGATGATGATGGCGACAGATTTCCCTCTCCGGAGCCCCAAACGGACTCCAGATCAGCCCTCCCAAGAGAGTTTAGGGCTTGGCGGCGGCTCTGTATCGTAAAACGCGATGAATCCTTCTCTCTGATTTTTTTCTCCCCGAACACGAATATATGGAGTTGGAGTTGAGGTCGGTGGAGCGTCAGGGGGCCCACGAGGCAGGGGGCGCGCCTAGGGGGGTAGGCGCACCCCCACCCTCGTGGACCGGATGTGGCCCCCTGACGTGGATTCTTCTTATAGTGTTTTTTTATCTATTCCAAAAATAATCTCCGTTGATTTTCAGGTCATTCCGAGAACTTCTATTTCTGCACAAAAATAACACCATGGCAATTCTGCTGAAAACAGGTTCAGTCCGGGTTAGTTCCATTCAAATCATGCAAGTTAGAGTCCAAAACAAGGGCAAAAGTGTTTGGAAAAGTAGATACGACGGAGACGTATCAAGGAGAACTTTGTGTTGAGAATCAAAGAGAGAGAAGAAGCCATCTAGCTAATAACTATGGTCCCGAAGGTTTGTGGTAAACTACTCACGCTTCATCAGAGAGGCTATGGATGTAGAAGCCCTCCGTGATCGATTCCCCCTCGGGAAGATCATTGGAAAAGGCCCCAAGATGGGATCTCACGGGTACAGAAGGTTGCGACGGTGGAAAAGTGGTTTCATGGCTCTCTGTGATGTTTCTAGGATATAAGAGTATATATAGGTGAAAGAAGTACGTCGGTGGAGCTACGAGGGGCCCATGAGGGTGGGGGCGCGCCTACCCCCCTGGGCGCGCCCTCCTGCCTCGTGGCCGCCTCATGGAGTTCCAAACTTCGACTCCAAGTCTTCTGGATTGCTTTCGGTCCAAGAAAGATCACAGCGAAGGTTTCATTCCGTTTGGACTCCGTTTGGTATTCCTTTTCTGCGATACTCTGAAATAGACAAAAAAAACAGAAAGTGGCACTGGGCCTCCGGTTAATAGGTTAGTCCAAAAAATAATATAAAATAGCATATTAAAGCCCATTAAACATCCAAAACAGATAATATAATAGCACGGAACAATCAAAAATTATAGATACGTTGGAGATATATCATTTAGTTTAGTTAGTTTACTTTAGGTTTAGTTTAGTTTAGGTCAAGTTTCTGGTTTAGTTTAGGTTTAGTTTAGTTAGTTTAGTTTAGTTTAGGTTTAGTTTAGTTAGTTTAGTTTAGGTTTAGTTTACTTTAGGTTAAGTTTCTGGTTTATTTTGAACATGTGAAATTTGTTGTTATTTTTATAGTTCAAGCATTTATTCCCGCTTCGACGTCGACGATGCCTATCCCGCATCCTCGTCGTCGACTCGGCGGAGGGGCCTTCTTGATCATAGGGGCCATGTCCGAGACTAGGCTCCGCCGGGCTAGTACTGGGAGGTTCTACCTTCTAGGGGGCGCAGGTTGGTGAGGAGTCAGCCCGTCGTTGACCCGAACCTTGTTTGGTGGCGGTTGTGTGGGCTAGTGACGATGCCGAGGCTTTCGGACACCGCGGAGGTGGTACTTCATCGTGTCAGCGAGGAGGACGAGCACATCCGTCACTACATGGTTGCATTGGAGGGCAGGTTGGACAATACCTGGCAGGTTCGTCAGGGATCTCATTGGAGCTATGATCCTGTGATGGTTCCTTCTCTTTGGGTGTCCACCGCCCACGTCGATACCCGTCGTTCGCTACGGTTCTAGATGTATTAGCGATGCTATATGTATGATACTATTCGAGATGTATCAGTGATAATATTCGATGATGTACGGACGCAAGAGATTATGTAGTTTTGCTTATTGAATGCATGCTAATTTAGTTAACCCGGGGACAAGCGGGTTAGGGGGTTCCTCGGTGTCGATGGTACCCTAAATAGCAAGTATCGTCAGTGCGACATACATGTGGTCGTCGGTGTCGAATACTACATCCACGTCCCACAAGTGACACAGGGGTCTTGCGTCCCGCAACAACAGTTCTCGGCGTCGATGGCAGTTGAACACCATTGCGAATTTGTCTGGCAGCCTCAAAGATGACGATTGAAAGCTAAATGATGAAACTTGAAACACCCAAACTGACTCAAGGCGGTTTGGTTGTTTGAAATTTCAAAACTAGGCTTTAATCCTCATCGCAGAGGCTGTCAGACAAATTTGCTAAGGTGTTCGACCATCATCGGCCACCAAAACTATTGTTGCGGGACGCCGGGCGCCGGCATCACTTGTGGGACATGGATCTAGTGTTCAATGCCGAGCGCCTCATGTATCTTGCACCGATGGTAGTTGCTATTTAGGGTTCTATCGACGCGGAGGAACCCCTAACGCGCTCGTCCTATTGTAAATATTTAGTTAGGTTGAAGGAAAAAACAATATTGCTATGAAACTCATCTTTCTGATTTAAATGTGCAGTTTTTTCATCGCTGTGAGGGTCTAGTGTTCGTTGAGCTCCACCCTACATTTGTGGGTTAGCAGAAATGACATCTCCTGCCCCCTTGATTTGCTCTGTTCTGGTCTTCGTGCCGATGAAACTTTCTAGCTATAGGTGTCTTCAATCATCTGACCACTATGCGTCTCCCATTCGAAAGGGTTACATCTATAAATATGCATGCATTTGCATATTTATAACCATGATTATTTCAAATTGTCCAACGTTATCCATGGATAACCCGAGTAGGTGTAGATTGGGTTCGTTTTCCCATATGCTCTGCTCCGGATCCGATGCAGAATTTCGTCAGTGCCTCCCTGTTGTTCTCTGGGTACACATCCTCTCCGTTCATTGCTGAGACGTGTATCAGGAGAACAGCGGGGAGGTGCTGCCGAAATTTTGCGTCGGATCCGGAGCAGAGCATGGGAAAACGAACCCAATCTACACATACTCGGGTGGGATTAGGACCTATCTTTACCTATTAGCGTCTAGGTTGCATGGACGTAATAGAAGTGACAAACTCCATTAACTGATGAATATATACATGCTGATATATATATATATATATATTTCTTATGTGTCCATTAGCTAGGCAAGATGACTGATCGTGCGTGGATGTACACCGGTCACACTAGTCAGAAAGACATGACCACTGAATGGTTAATAAAAACCAAGGGGTTTCTGAGAGCTGCATTTGCAAATGGCCAGAGGACAACATGGTGCCCCTACGCCGAGTGCAACAATTGGCACAATAGGATAGAGGATGAAATGGGCAAACACTTGCAGAAGTGGGGTTTTACGCCATATTATACAGGGTGGATATTTCATGGCGAGTCTGCACAATGTGCCAGACCTGAGGTGCTTCGTCGTTGCACTGACGAGCATGGTACCGGGATGCAAGACATGGTGCAAGACTTTGATGATGCTCGGGACTCAGACGATGAGATGGAGGAATCTGCAAAGGCCTTGAATGAAATGTTGGAGTCTTCAAAACATCCTCTCCACGAGCACACCGAGCTTTGTCAGCTGGATGCCATCTCACAAATAATGGCTTTGAAGGCTCAATTCAACTTGGGAAGATAATGCTATGATGCAATTATGACAATATTTGGATGTTTTCTACCCAAAGGACATGTACTACCTACAAACCTGTACCAGTCAGACAAAATTCTCCGTGCTCTTAAGATGCCCTATGAGAAGATACATGCCTGTGCGAAAGGATGTGTATTATTTAGGCTTCAGTATGTGGACTTGAACTATTGTCCCATTTGCAAGTCATCCAGGTATGTTGTGGTAGACAACGGTATGTGTGATTCTGATGTGGTAAATTCTCTTTCATAACTATTTGTTGCATTTCTCATTTATGAAAATTATGGCCATCAAGTTGACATAGAGATATTTTAATCTAGGAGGTATGTGAACCGGAATTTGAAACCAATCCTGTTGTTAAGAAGTTAAATTTAGTTGAAAAAGAAAATGAGTATTTGAAAGAAAAAATTAAAAGAATTGAATAAGAGAAGATGGCATTGGAGTTGTAAGTTGCCGATGTCGTCGATGATCACAAGATGAAGATGAATGCAATGCGCTTGAAGATGGATGCAATGCGCCTGAAGCTTAAGAAGATTAGAAAATATGCCATTGATAATGAGGCTTGGTATCATTATGCCGTTGGATCAATACCTTAGTTGCGATCTTCATCGCATTTGTTGTGATGAGGGTAAGTTTTCTCTAGTGTTTTTCTTAACAAATGCATACTTAGCTTACTTTCCTCCTAAATGGCATAACTACCTAAGTTAGACAAAAAATGAGCTATACTTAGCTTTCTTTCCTAAAAAATGTCATGATAATCTTTGTTACCTCCAAAATGATATAGACTTACCTTACTTTCCTCGAAAATGACATAATAACCTTAGTAAGCTCCAAAATGACCTATTTACCTAGCTTAGCTCTAAAATGACCTACACATAGCATTTTTACCTAGCTTAGCAATAAAATGGCATTTTTACATACCTTAGTTAGAAGAAGAAGATAAAATAGAGGAGAGGAGAAAAAGAAAGAGAAAAAAAATCTTCTTCTTCTTCTTCCTTTTCTTCCTCTTCTTCTTCCTCTTCTTCTTCTTCTTCTTCTTCTTCTTTTTCTAGATAGTCTTCTTCTTCTAACTTGCTTCTTTCCCACTTTGCAGATTTGCTTTAGATGAGAAAGCTTGCGTTGATGGAGTCTACTCTTCTCTTTTATGCTTCCTTCTTGTTTTGATTTTGTACAATGAACAATGTCAAACTTGCTACCTATATATGTATGTATGGATGAAACCATTGTATGCTTGTTGTTGGATATGTTGGCCATGTATATGTGTTGTATGATCATATCCATATTGCAGGGATATGATTTGGTACGTATATGTGTTGGTATGCTTGTCGAAAGTATTTTCATATATATATATATATATATATATATATGTGTGTGTGTGTGTGTGTGTGTGTGTGTGTGTGTGTGTGTATGAAATTCTTTCAAATTGAATGATTTCAAGAAAAAACAGGGGCTATATAGACTCTTTGTCGTCCGCTGGCGGATGGCAAAGAGCTTTGCCATCAGCTAGCGGTTGGCAAACAAGCAACGTGTCAGCTACCTGTGCAACCTGGGCAGTAGGCTGCCTATTTTGTTGCTTTGCCGTCCGCCAGCGGACGGCAAAGAACGCTTAATATTTGCCGTCAGCCAGCTGATAGCAAAACTACCAAATAGGCCAGCCCCCAGATGCTGCCACGTGGCACTCTTGGCCGTCCGCTAGCCGACGGCAATGATTCAATGCTATTTACCGTCTGCTGGCTGACGGCAAAGATTCAAAGATCTTTGTCGTCCGCCAGCCGACGGCAATGCACGTTGTTAACCCATTAACGGACCTAAGCTGACATGTGTGTCGTCTAGGATCTTTGCCGTCAGCTGGTGGACGACAAAGACCTTTGTATCTTTGCTGTCCGCCAGCAGACGACATAGAAGCCTTTGCTGTAGCCTGTTCGGCCGGACGTGTTGCCGTCAGCTGGCTGACGACAAAGGTCTTTGCCGTCCGCCATCTGTGCCTTTGTCGTCCGCCATGCGCACCCCCCTTTCCTTCTCCTACTCCCTCTCCCTCCTTTACCCTTCGGTGAAGAAAGGAAAGGGGGGTGAATCCTACTAGGACTAGGAGTCCTAGTAGGACTCTCCCCATGGCGCGCCCCTCTTGGCCGGCCAACCCCTCATACCCTCCTTTATATACGGGGGCGTGGGGAACCCCAAAGGCACATCAATTGTTCTCTTAGCCGTGTGCGGTGCCCCACTCCATAGTTTACTCCTCTGGTCATAGCGTCATAGTGCTTAGGCGAAGCCCTGCGTGGATCACATCACCATCACCATCACCAGCCCGCCGTGCTGATGGAACTCTTCCTCGACCCTCTACTGGATCAAGAGTTTGAGGGACGTCATCGAGCTGAACGTGTGTTGAACTCGGAGGTGCGTACGTTCGGTACTTGATCGGTTGGATCGCGAAGATGTTTGACTACATCAACCACGTTAAACTAACGCTTCCGCTTTTAGTCTATGAGGGTACGTGGACACACTCTCCCCTCTCGTTGCTATGCATCTCCTAGATAGATTTTGTGTGATTGCAGGAATTTTTTTGAAATTGCATGCTACGTTCCCCAACAGTGGCATCCGAGCCAGGTCTATGCATAGATGATATGCACGAGTAGAACACAAAGAATTGTGGGCGATAATATTCATATTGCTTACCACCAATGTCTTATTTTGATTCGGCGGTATTGTTGGATGTAGCAGCCTGGACCAACAATACATGACCACGTTCATGAGACCGGTTCTACCAACGTGCTTTTGCACACAGGTGGCTGGCGGGTGTATGTTTCTCCAACTTTAGTTGAATCGAGTTTGACTACGGCCGATCCTTGTTGAAGCAAGGATTCGGAAAGAAAGGACAAGTCATCAAGGAGCTAAACAAAACGAAGACATCAAGATCACATTGGTGAATGGATATCCGGCTCTGACTCCTACCATCATTCCGAGAGAAGTTATCACTCCGACTCCGAATATACTCAAGATGAAGGTGTTGCCGGTCTACCACTTGTGTCAACTAACTCTTATGACATATTTGACTCACCAAATGGAATATGCTTCATGGCTAAAGGCCCAAAGGTATCACACCCCGAGTATGTTGATTTCAATAGTGATGAAGATGATTTTCTAGGTGATGATGATTTACTTATTGACAACTCTAGTGATGAAAACTATGATGAACTTGCTATTAATCATGCTAACCAAGATAAAACGAATGACGATGATAAGAAGGAGATTGAGTGTCTAACTAAAGAACTAAACACTCTTAAGTTAGCTCATGAAACTACCTTGAAAGATCACCGAGAGCTTTTAAAGACTCATGAGAAGCTACGCTTTGAAAAGCTCAACCTTGAGCAAGAGCATGGGTTCTTAAAAGCAATCAATGATGATCTTCACAAGAAAAGTTCTTCTTACATTGCCAAGCGTTTACTCTTGTCTACTTACATGCCACAAGTAAAATCTAGCAACAAGAGTAAGAAAGATTCTTCTTCTAGTAGTAACAATAATCATGTTAAATCCAATGTTGTTGCTTCTAGTAGTTCTCTTCATTCCACTAATGATTCTCTTAGCCAAGTTACACTTGAGCAAGAAAATAGCCTATTGAAGGGAATTATAGAGAAAGGTGTTGGTTTTAACATGATTGGTTTTGAATGAAAGTTCAATGCCAATGGAGTTGAGTGGGAAGAAGATCAATACCCCAAGATGAAGTTTGTTCCTGAACAAGAGAAGTATGATCCTACTTCTTTCAAGGGGACACAATCTCAAGATGATCTTCCACCACAAGACCACAAGCAAAAAGGCAAGGACAAGCTTCAAGAAGAAATTGATGCATTTGAAGAAGCTCCCAAGGCCTTGGTCAAGTGGGTTCCCAAGACTACATCAAGTTCTACTTCATCAAGTACAACTACAACTCCAAGGATTCCCATCAAGATAATGTGGATCCCGAAGAAGAAGAACTAGAGAGTTTTTAAGGGTGACTCCGCCAACATACTTCACTCATATTATTTTGGCGAGAACAAGTGCAAACAACTTCCACATCTTGCACTAGTTCAAGGAGTCACAAACCCTATTGTTGGTAATACAAGGGACAAGGTAACCTGATGCTTTCATGGACATCATCATGTATGAACTTCATTCTATGTCCATGGATATCTTTGTTTGTTTCTTGTGGGACTAACCCATGTAGGTATTGAAAGTGCAACTCACTCCAATGGATTGCTCCGAATGATCTACATCAACCTTGAGAATCCAAATCTTCAACATCTACATGAAGTCATCATCGACCAAAACCCAAGTTTAGTTCATCCCTCTTAGGGGGGATATCACATCTAGGGGGAGCTTTAATCAAAATATTGAGCTAAAGCAACTCTAATGCTGTGAACACAACAATGCTTTATGTAAAAGTGGTAATCCCACTTGTGCTTGAACGATGAGTATGACCTATGATGAAATGTTCTCATTTGACTCCTAAGTCACTATACTCATATATAGATGACCTAGTCATCACCAATTGCTTGATAGATGCTAGAGTGTTTGTGCATGCTTTGTCACATATTTCATTTTTCATTTTATTGTGTGAGCATGTTGGTTGCATATTTTACTCATTCGAGAACATCCATTTATTGCTTTGATTGTTTGGCTCTTTCTCTTTTGCCAAATGGATGGACAAGAATGCCTAAGAACCTCCTCTAGCTATCTATGCTTTTCTCGTCTCAAACTCTATTCATGCAACATCACAAAGTTTTATCAAGTCAGATTCAAACACTCTGTGCGAGGAGCACTCGGAGTCCCCGGTTCGTCATAGACTTAAACTTCCAAAACCTCTCTGTGCATTTCAGTCTAACCAATTCATCCATTTCGGTCTGATCGACTTCACTGAGTTGATCTAGGTTTTCAATATCGGTGCAACTGATTAGAACTTTTTGGTCACACCGAGTTGCAGTAACCGCTTGCGATTCTGCATCTCGATGCCACCGAGTTGTTCCACTCGGTCTTACCGACAGGGTCAGGATATATATACCGTCGGGTCGAATTTTCTCCAAAACCCTTCAGCCCGCGCGTGTCCTGCTCTGCCTCCTCAGGTCTTCGGATCGTCCTCTCATCGCCAGCGACCTCCCGCCACTGGTCTCCGTCGCCATCAACGGAATTCAACCCCGCCGTTGCCGCTGTAGCAAGCTCATCACTGAACTAGGGTATGAGTTCGAAACTTTGTGTTGTTCCTTACTCCGATTCTTAACACAAAGCAAATGCCATGTTTTTACCATGTATGAGATCATCCTGTCCAGCGAGAACATCCCTTAGATTACATTTGATTCGAAAATTTAGAGTTAGGTTTCTGCTGAACTCATCTCAGACCGACCGAGTTGTGGAAATCGGTCTCACCGATTTGGCCTAGGCCATTGCACTTGCACTTTTCGGTCTGACCGAAAGTTGCAAATCGGTGTGACCGAGTTCAACTCTCTATGAAACCCTAGCAATCTCAGAGTCACCGAACTGTGTCTTGGTCTGACCAATTTCACTAGTTTAGACTCCAAAAGTTGCTTCGGTGTCACCGAGTTTAACAAATCGGTAGCTCCGAAATGCTTTATGTGGAAAACTAAAACTAAGTTTTTGACTCATTTGTTTTGCAAAACCTCTGCACTTTGTGGTTCTCATCCATTCTATCTCATCTATAACTATTCACAGGGTCAGTAGTCAATTTGCTTTGTCGGAATGTCAGATCAGAGTGATAACCAAAAGAAGTCAGAAGAGCAGGTGAACCTGAGTGAGGGCACTAGTCCCTTAGGCAGTTATGATGAGGGTAGCAGGAGCACTCCAATCAACTTGCCGAAAGCATCCACCAGGACAAGGAGGAAGATAAATTCTAACTCAGAAGATGAGGATTATGTTGCTGCTGAGGAGGAAGTGAGCTCCAAGAAGAAGGTGCTGAAAAAGGAATATGCTGCTACGGCTGCTGCAACTAAGCCAAGTCTGCACAAGAAGGCTCCAGCTAAGAGAGTTCCCATATCAAAGGTCAGAGCCTCCACTCTTGAGACTTCCAAGTCAACTGAAGAGGCTGCCGGTGAAAGCAAGAAGAAGAAAGAAAGGGTCAAGAAGACTGTGGCCAAAGTCATTGGGAGATCATCTATGATGGCAGATCCAGCTGAGGAAGAAGAGGAAGAGGATGCTACACCAGCACCCAAGACACAAAAGCTGATGGGGGATGCCATAAAGTCTTGGACTGCCCCTTCTAACCCCAAGACAGCCCCCAAGGCTTCTTCTCCAGTTTGAAAGTCTGCACCCAACAGGAGCACAAGGAATATTCCAACTGCTGAAAAGAACAAGGCCACAGTGCCTGAGATTGATGAAGACGATGCTGAGGCCCAAGTGCTTAGGAAGCTCAAGCCCAAGATCCCAGACCATGATGATAGTCATCTAGTGGCAGAAGACATGAACATCAGGAAGGATGCAGGTCTCAGACTTTGGAGACAAACTGATCCATATGTTGTGAGGAGAAGGACTGCTGTGGATTACAGGTTCCACACTAAGGAGCAACATGACTTCTATGAAACCATCTTGCTTGATAAGAAGCCCATTGTCTGTGATATGAGGTGGGCAGATTGGGAATACATTGATGAGAATGAAGATCATTTTCCAAGAGTGCATGAAAGTTTCAGATCTTGTGGAGTAGATGACTTTGTGGTTCAAAAACTCACTAAGTGGAATGATGAAATTATTATGCAATTCTACTCCACATCACACTTCTATCCTTATGGAAGAATTTTTTGGATGTCTGAGGGTATACGGTACCAATCAACAGTTGCTGAGTGGGAAAATTGATCAATGCCCCTGAAGAGCACGAGGATGACTTGGATGTCTATGCCAAGAAGAAGAAAGACCACAACTCAATGGCCAAAATGTACAAGGAGATTCCTGACAAAGCCCTAGAAACTCATAAGCTAGGCTCTGTTCATTATCTGTTATCCAGTTTGGCCACAATTAACACCATCTTGAGGCATACATTATTGCCCCAATATGGAGATCACAAGATGATCAGAGGCCATTCCATCAACTTGCTACAATTGTTTGATGTGCCCCAAAAATTCAAAGTCATGAGCCTGATTGTGGAAACAGTTAAGAGGACAGCTGCAGATCAGAAGAGATCATGTGGGTATGCTCCACATATTCAAATGCTCGTCAACTCCAAGATGGGCACAGTCACCTACTTGTTAGATAAGGAGCATCTACCCTTGAGAACAGATTTTGAGGACAACACTGTTGTCATGACTGAAGAAGATCCTACATCTGCACAGGCACAAGAGAAAAGAGAGAAAGCTAAAGCTGAGAAAGCTGCAAAGATGCCAAGTGCTAAAGAGGCATCTCAAGTGTTTCTCAAGACCAAACAAGATCGACTTGCATATCTGATTCAAGCAACCTTGAGGACTGAGAAAGGATTGTCCACCCTGACTCAGAACCGAAAGAGCCTAGAAAGGATCATTGAGACTAAGTTCTATGATCTTGATCTAAAAGTGACAGAGATGCAGACAGCAGTTGAGAAGCTCCAGGAAGAAGCTGAGGAGAGGAAAGGGTAGGCTACCACAGATGCCTTTCAGAGAGTGCCAAGAGGTCAGAGATCTACTGCAGTGCCCATGACTGACACAAGAGCAACTTCATCAGCACCTACAGCCACAACATCAGTGCCACCTCTAGTTGCCACTCCACCAGCTCCATCAACTTCCATAGATGCATTCATCCTTGGAGTCCTCTCAACACTACCTCCCAAAGATCAAGCCTAGAGAGACGCATATCACTATGCATTTTCAACCTTTTTGGTAACTTGTTGCCAAAGGGGGAGAAATGTATAGACCATAGGCTTCAAGAGAGAGTGTTTTTGCTTCTTTTGTCTCCTTTTCTATTTGGTTGATACTTTTGTGTGCTCGCTTGATACCTTATGTTTATGTGTGTGAGATACTCATTTGATCATGTGGTTGATCATATCATACGTTAATACTTATGCTTGAATGATGTTATCTCTTATCTATTCTATGTGATCATTCACTTTGCCTTGGTGATGAGTGCATGTTTTTACTTTCTATCATTTTGAGCGCTCCACCAAGATGCATGTGACATGGAAGAGAAACCCATCATCCTAATCGATTGTGCATTTGCATTCACAAGCAAATTTTAAATAATGCACAAATTTAGGGGGCGCTCTTACTTATCTCACATACTTCTCAAAGCGACGATGCATTTAAATCTTATTATCATTTGTCGAAGCTTTGATCTATATGTTGCCATCAATTACCAAAAAGGGGGAGATTGAAAGTGCAACTATCCCTGGGTGGTTTTGGTAATTCCTAACAACATATAGCTCATTGAACTAATGCTCTTTCAAGATGATCATTTCAGAAAGTTCAAAGATTGGCATGGCATGGACTAGGAACATGGACCCCTCAAAATGCTAAGGACACATATTGGCAAAAAGCTCAAGACTCTAATTTTCCATTTTAGTGATCCGAGATCACATTGAGTCCATAGGAAAGTCAATACTATTAAAAGGGTATGAGGTGTTGCTTAATCTCTTGCTTGCTCAAAATGCTTAGTGATATGCTCCAAAAGCCCTCAACCACTTTATCATATCCACATATGTCACAAACCAAAAGTCAAACTCGGCCCCACTGATTTGATCTATCCGGCGCCACCAAGTTCATTTGACATAGCCACTGCCAGAAACCCTAGTCAGTTCGGTCTCACCGATAGGGATCTCAGTCTCACCAAGATGGGATTGCAAACTCTTTGTTTCCCTTTGTAACGTTTCGTTCTAACCGAGATGAGCGATCGGTCCCACTGAGTTTGCAATGCAAACTTTCTATTTCCCTTTTGTAATGTTTCGGTCTTACCGAAATGAGTGATTCGGTCCCACCGAGTTTGCCTGACCAACTCTCTGTTTGCCTATTACAGAAATCGGTCTCACCGAGTTTATGTGATCAGTCTCACCGAGATTATGTTATGCCCTAACATAATGAAATCGGTCTCACCGAGTTGACATGTCGGTCCCACCGAAAAGCCTAACTTTCACATTTTGAACTAATTCAGTCTGACCTAGTTTCATGATTCGGTCCCACCGAGTTTGGTAAATTGTGTGTAACGATTAGATTTTGTGTGGAGGACATATATACCCCTCCACGCACTCTTCATTCGTGGAGAGAGCCATCAGAACGTGCCTACACTTCCATCATTCATTTTTTGAGAGAGAACCACCTACTCATGTGTTGAGACCAAGATATTCCATTACAGCCACAAGAATCTTGATCTCTAGCCTTCCCCAAGTTGCTTTCCACTCAAATCATCTTTCCACCAAATCCAAATCTATGAGAGAGAGTTGAGTGTTGGGGAGACTATCATTTGAAGCACAAAAGCAAGGAGTTCATCATCAACACACCATCTATTACCTTTTGGAGAGTGGTGTCTCCTAGATTGGTTAGGTGTCACTTGGCAGCCTCCGTCAAGATTGTGGAGTTGAACCTAGGAGTTTGTACGGGCAAGGAGATCGCCTACTTCGTGAAGATCTACCCTAGTGAGGAAAGTCCTTCGTGGGTGATGGCCATAGTGTGATAGACAAGGTTGCTTCTTCGTGGACCCTTCGTGGGTGGAGCCCTCCGTGGACTCGCGCAGACGTTACCCTTCGTGGGTTGAAGTCTCCATCAACGTGGATGTACGATAGCACCACCTATCGGAACCACACCAAAAATCTCCGTGCCTACATTGTGTTTGCTCCGTCCAAACTCCTGCCTTTACCTTCATATGCAAATGATTTACATTCTGCTGCTATACTCTTAGATTTGCATGTGTAGGTTGATTGCTTGACTTGTGCAAAGTTGCTAAAATCTTCCAAGACTTAATATTGGGAAAAGGCTAGATTTTTATTTGGTCAAGTAGTCTAATCACCCCCCCCCTCTAGACATACTTTCGATCCTACAATAACCAATTGACTCAGCTGGGAGTTAATCTTCCTCATGATAGTGTCATTGACAGAGTTCTTCAATCACTGCCACCAAGCTATAAAGGCTTCATGATGAACTATAACATGCAAGGGATGGAAACGACAATTCCCAAGCTCTTCGCAATGCTAAAGGCTGCGGAGGTAGAAATCAAGAAGGAGCATCAAGTGTTGATGGTTAACAAGACCACTAGTTTCAAGAAAAAGGGAAAAGGGAAGAAGGGCAACTTCAAGAAGAATAGCAAGCAAGTTGCTGCTCTCGGGAAGAAGCCCAAGTCTGGACCTAAGCCTGAAGCTGAGTGCTTCTACTGCAAAGGGACTGGTCACTGGAAGCGGAACTGCCCCAAGTATTTGGCGGATAAGAAGGATGGCAAAGTGAAAGTTATATTTGATATACATGTTACCGATGTGTACCTTACTAATGCTCGTAGTAGCGCCTGGCTATTTGATACTGGTTCTATTGCTCATATTTGCAACTCGAAACAGGGGCTACGGATTAAACAAAGATTGGCTAAGGACGAGGTGACGATGCGCATCGGAAATGGTTCCAAGGTTGATGTGATCCCCGTCGGCACGCTACCTCTACATCTACCTACCGGATTAGTTTTAGACTTCAATAATTGTTATTTGGTGCCAGCGTTGAGCATGAACATTATATCTGGATCTTGTTTGATGCAAGACGGTTATTCCTTTAAATCAGAGAATAATGGTTACTCTATTTATGTGAGTAATATCTTTCATGGTCATGCACCCTTGATGAGTGGTCTATTTTTGTTGAATCTCGATCGTAGTGATACACATATTCATAATATTGAAGCCAAAAGATACAAAGTTAATAATGATAGTGCAACTTATTTGTGGCACTGCCGTTTAGGTCATATTGGTGTAAAGCGCATGAAGAAACTCCATGCTGATGGGCTTTTGGAATCACTTGATTATGAATCAGTTGATGCTTGCGAACCATGCCTCATGGGCAAGATGACTAAGACTCCATTCTCTGGAACAATGGAGCGAGCCACTGACTTATTGGAAATAATACATACTGATGTACGCGGTCCGATGCGTGTTGTGTCTCGCGTCGGGTATCATTATTTTCTGACGTTCACAGATGATTTGAGCAGATATGGGTATATCTACTTAATGAAACATAAGTCTGAAACATTTGAAAAGTTCAAAGAATTTCAGAGTGAAATGGAAAATCATCGTAACAAGAAAATAAAGTTTCTACGATCTGATCGTGGAGGTGAATATTTGAGTTACGAGTTTGGTCTTCATTTGAAACAATGTGGAATAGTTTCACAACACACGCCACCTGGAACACCACATCGTAATGGTGTGTCTGAACGTCGTAACCATACTTTATTAGATATGGTGCATTCTATGATGTCTCTTACCGATTTACCACTATCGTTTTGGGGTTATGCTTTAGAGACGGCTGCATTCACGTTAAATAGTGAAGGAAATATGACCTAGAGGCAATAATAAAGATGTTATTTATATTTACTTATATCATGATAAATGTTTATTATTCATGCTTGAATTGTACTAACTAGGAATTTAGTACGTGTCTGAATACGTAGAAAAACAGAGTGTCCCTAGTATGCCTCTACTTGACTAGCTCGTTAATTAAAGATGGCTATGTTTCCTAGCCATAGACATGTGTTGTCATTTGATGAGCATGATCACATCATTAGAGAATGATGTGATGGACAAGACCCATCTGTTAGCTTAGCATAATGATCATTTAGTTTTATTGCTATTGCTTTCTTCATGACTTATACATGTTCCTCTGACTATGAGATTATGCAACTCCCGAATACCGGAGGAACAACTTGTGTGCTATCAAACATCACAATGTAAATGGGTGATCATAAAGATGTTCTACAGGTGTCTCCTATGGTGTTTGTTGAGTTGGCGTATATCGAGATTAGGATTTGTCACCCTATGTGTTGGAGAGGTATCTCTGGGCCCTCTCGGTAATGCACATCACTATGAGCCTTGCAAGCAATGTCTCTAATGAGTTAGACACAGGATGATGCATTATGAAACGAGTAAAGAGACTTGCCGGTAACGAGAGAACTAGGTATGATGATACCTACGATCGAATCTCGGGAAAGTAACATACTGATGACAAAAGGGAACAACGTATGTTGTTATGCGGTTTAACCGATAAAGATATTCTTAGAATATGTAGGAGCCAATAAGAGCATCCAGGTTCCGCTATTGGTTATTGACCGGAGATATGTCTCAGTCATGTCTACATAGTTCTCGAACCCGTAGGGTCCGCGCGCTTAACGTTCGATGACAATTTGTATTATGAGTGATGTGATTTGATGAACAGAAGTTTGTTCGGAATCCCGGGTGAGATCACATACATGACGAGGAGTCTCGAAATGGTCGAGACATAAAGATTGATATATTGGAAGGTTGTGTTTGGACACCAGAATGGTTTCGGAAAGGTTCGGGCATTTTCTGAAGTACCTGGGGTTACCGGAACCCCCACCTCCCAGGGAGTTAATGGGCCTTCATGGGCCCTAGTGGAGAGAGGAGGCAGCGGCCAGGTGGTGGCGCTCCGCTCCCCTAAGCCCAATCCGAATTGGACTAGGGTTGGGGGGCGCCCCCTCTTTCCGTCTCTTCTCCTCCTCCTTCCCTCCTTCTCCTAGTGGGAACAGGAAGGGGGGGGGCGAATCCTACTTGGATCGGGAGTCCAAGTAGGACTCCACCCCATGGCGCCCCCCCTTGGGCCAGCCACCTCTCCTCCCCCTTTAATTCTATGGGAGGGGGCACTCCAAAGGTACACCAAGTCTTCTCTTAGCCGTGTGCGGTGCCCCCCTCCACAGTTACACACCTTGGTCATATCGTCGTAGTGCTTAGGCGAAGCCCTGTTCCAGTAACTTCATCATCACCGTCGCCATGCCATCGTGCCAACGGAACTCTTCCTCGGCCTCAACTGGATCAAGAGTTCGAGGGACATCATCGAGCCGAACGTCTACTGAACGCGGAGGTGCCGTACGTTCGGTGCTTGGATCGGTTGGATCGCGAAGACGTTTGACTACATCAACCACGTTACTAAACGCTTCCACTTTCGGTCTATGAGGGTACGTGTACACACTCTCCCCACTCGTTTCTATGCATCTCCTAGATAGATCTTGCGTGATTGTGGGTAATTTTTTTGAAATACTGCATTCCCCAACAGTGGCATCCGAGCCAGGTCTATGCGTAGATGTTATATGCACGAGTAGGACACAAAGAGTTGCATGCGATAATAGTCATACTGCTTACCTGCAACGTCTTACTTTGATTCATCGGTATTGTAGGATGAAGCGGCTCGGACCGACATTACATGACCACGTTCATGAGACTGGTTCTCCCGATGTGCTTTGCACACATGTGGCTAGCAGGCCCTGTTCAAGAATTCATCCGATTAACCAGTTAACTTGCCGATTAATCCCTACTCATAGGGTCACCGAGTAGCCGATAAATTGATAAATCGTCCGATTAATTGATTAAATGGCCGATTAACTTGCCGATTAGCCTATTAATCCCCTACTCGCCAGCCAACTGAGCAGTTACCAATTAACGATTTCCTCAACAATAGCAGGTGTCTGTTTCTCCAACTTTAGTTGAATCGAGTTTGACTATGCCCGGTCCTTGTTGAAGGTTAAGACAACACACTTGACAAAAAATCATTGTGGTTTTGATGCATAGGTAAGAACGGTTAGCAGCCACGTAAAACTTGCAACAACAAAGTAGAGGACGTCTATCCAAGTGGGAGTTCTTAAGTAATATGATTAATTGAACTTCAATTTATCATGAACTTAGTACCTGGTAGTATTTTACATGTCTATGTTGTTGTAGATCAATGGACCCTGCTACTGTTCCTTTGAATTTTAACGCGTTCCTAGAGAAAGATAAGATGAAAGATGATGGTAGAAATTACACTGACTAGGTCCGTAACTTGAGCATTATCCTCATTGCTGCACAGAAGAATTACGTCCTAGAAGCACCGCTAGGTGCAAAACCCGCTGCAGGAGCTACTCTAGATGTTATGAATGTCTGGCAGAGCAAACCTGATGACTACTCGATAGTTTAGTGTGCCATGCTTTACGGCTTAGAACCGGGACTTCTATGATGTTTTGAACATCATGGAGCATATGATATGTTCCAAGAGTTGAAGTTAATATTTTAAGCAAATGCCCGGATTGAGAGATATGAAGTCTCCAATAAGTTCTACAACTGCAAAATGGAGGAGAATAGTTATGTTAGTGAACATATACTCAGAATGTTTGGGTACCACAACCACTTGACTCAACTGGGAGTTAATCTTCCTGATGATAGTGTCATTGACAGAGTTCTTCAATCACTCCCACCAAACTACAAAAGCTTCACGATGAACTATAATATGCAAGGAATGTCTAAGACAATTCCCAAGCTCTTCGCGATGCTAAAAGCTGCGGAGGTAGAAATCAAGAAGGAGCATCAAGTATTGATGGTTAACAAGACCACTAGTTTCAACAAGAAGGGCAAATGGAAGTAAGGGAACTTCAATAAGAACGGCAAGCAAGTTGCTGCTCAAGTGAAGAAGCCCAAGTATGGACCTAAGACTGAAATTGTCTGCTTCTACTGCAAAGGGACTGGTCACTAGAAGCGGAACTGCCCCAAGTATTTGGCGGATAAGAAGGATGGCAAAGTGAAAGATATATTTGATATACATGTTATTGATGTGTACCTTACTAATGCTCGTAGTAGCACCTGGGTATTTGATACTGGTTCTGTTGCTCATATTTGCAACTCAAAACATGGGCTACGGATTAAACAAACATTGGCAAAGGACGAGGTGACAATGCGTGTGGGAAATGGTTCCAAAGTCGATGTGATCGCCATCAGCATGCTACCTCTACATCTAACTTCGAGATTAGTTTTAGACCTGAATAATTGTTATTTCGTGCCAGCGTTAAGCATGAACATTATATTTGGATCATGTTTGATGGGAGACGGTTATTCATTTAAATCAGAGAATAATGGTTGTTCTACTTATATGAGTAATATCTTTTATGGTCATGCACCCTTGATGAGTGGTCTATTTTTGTTGAATCTCGATAGTAGTTGTACACATATTCATAGTATTGAAGCCAAAAGATACAAGTTTAATAATGATAGTGCAACTTATTTGTGGCACTGCCGTTTAGGTCATATTGGTGTAAAGTGCATGAAGAAAATCCATGCTGATGGACTTTTGGAATCACTTGATGCTTGCGAAACATGCCTCATGGGCAAGATGACTAAGACGCCGTTCTCCGTAACAATGGAGCGAGCAACTGACTTGTTGGAAATAATGCATACTGATGTATGTGGTCCGATGAGTGTTGAGGCTCCCGGCGGGTATCGTTATTTTCTGACCTTCAGAGATGATTTGAGCAGATATGGGTATATCTACTTGATGAAACATAAATACGAAACATTTGAAAAGTTCAAAAATTTCAGAGTGAAGTGGAAAATCATCGTAATAAGAAAATAAAATTTCTTTGATCTGATCGTGGAGGTGAATATTTGAGTTATGAGTTTGGTCTTCATTTGAAACAACGCAGAATAGTTTTGCAACCCACGCCACCTAGAACACCACAGCGTAATGGTGTGTCCAAACGTCGTAACCACACTTTATTAGATATGGTGCAATCTATGATGTCTCTTATTGATTTACCGCTATCATTTTGGGGTTATGGTTTAGAGATGGCTGCATTCACGTTAAATAGGGCACCATCTAAATCCATTGAGACGACATCATATGAACTGTGGTTTGGCAAGAAACAGAAGTTGTCGTTTCTTAAAGTTTGGGGCTGCGATTCTTACGTGAAAAAGCTTCAACCTGATAAGCTCAAACCCAAATCGGAGAGATGTGTCTTCATAGGACACCCAAAGGAGACTGTTGGGTACACCTTCTATCACAGATCCAAAGGCAAGATATTCGTTGCTAAGAATGGATCCTTTCTAGAGAAGGAGTTTCTCTCGAAAGAAGTGAGTGGGAGGAAAGTAGAACTTGATGAGGTAATTGTACCTTCTCCAGAATTGGAAAGTAGTTCATCACAGAAATCAGTTCCAGTGATTCCTACACCAATTAGTGAGGAAGATAATGATGATGATCATGAAACTTCTGATCAAGTTACTACCGAACCTCGTATGTCAACCAGAGTAAGATCCACACTAGAGTGGTACGGTAATCCTGTTTTGGAGGTTATGTTACTTGACCATGACGAACCTACGAACTATGAGGAAGCGATGATGAGCCCAGCCGCGAAATGGCTTGAGGCCATCAAATCTGAGATGGGATCCATGTATGAGAACAAAGTGTGGACTTTGTTTGACTTGCCCGATGATCGGCAAGCCATAGAGAATAAATGGATCTTCGAGAAGAAGACTGACGCTGACGGTAATGTTACTATCTACATAGCTCGACTTGTTGCAAAAGGTTTTCGACAAGTTCAAGGAGTTTACTACGATGAGACCTTCTCGCCCGTAGCAATGCTTAAGTCTGTCCGAATCATGTTAGCAATTGCCGCATTTTATGATTATGAAATTTGGCAAATGGATGTCAAAACTACATTCCTTAATGGATTTCTTAAAGAAGAGTTGTATATGATGCAACCAGAAGGTTTTGTCGATCCTAAAGATGCTAACAAAGTGTGCAAGCTCCAGCGATCCATTTATGGAGTGGTGCAAGCCTATCGGAGTTGGAATATACGCTTTGATAGTGTGATCAAAGCATATGGTTTTATACAGACTTTTGGAGAAGCCTGTATTTACAAGAAAGTGAGTGGGAGCTTTATAGCATTTCTAATATTATATGTGGATGACATATTATTGACTGGAAATAATACAAAATTTCTGGATAGCATAAAAGGATACTTGAATAAGAATTTTTCAATGAAAGACCTCGGTGAAGCTGCTTATATATTGGGCATCAAGATTTATAGAGATAGATCAAGACGCTTAATTGGACTTTCACAAAGCACATACCTTGATAAAGTTTTGAAAATGTTGAAAATGGATCAGTCAAAGGAAAGGTTCTTGCATGTATTACAAGGTGTGTAGTTGAGTCAGACTCAATGCCCGACCACTTCAGAAGATAGAGAGAAAATGAAAGTCATTCCCTGTATATGCCTCAGCCATAGGTTCTATCATGTATGCAATGCTGTGTACCAGACCTGATGTGTGCCTTGCTATTAGTTTAGCAGGGAGGTACCAAAGTAATCCAGGAATGGATCACTGTACAGTGGTCAAGAACATCCTGAAATATCTGAAAATGACTAAGGATATGTTTGTCGTTTATGGAGGTGACAAAGAGCTCGTCATAAACGGTTATGTCAATACAAGCTTTGACACTGATCTGGATGACTCTAAGGCACAAATCGGATACTTATTTATATATAATGGTGGAGCCATCAGTTGGTGCAGTTCCAAACAGAGCATCATGGCGGGATCTACATGTGAAGCGGAGTACATAGCTGCTTCAGAAGCAGCAAATGAAGGAGTCTGGACGAAGGAGTTCATATCTGATCTAGGTGTCATACCTAGTGCATTGCTTCCAGTGAAAATCTTTTGTGACAATACTGGTGCAATTTCCTTGGCAAAGGAATCCAGATTTCACAAGAGAACCAAGCACATCAAGAGACACTTCAATTCCATCCGCGATCAAGTCAAGGAGCGATACATAGAGATTTGCAAGATACACGCGGATCTGAATGTTGCAGACCCGTTGACTAAGCCTCTCTCACGAGCAAAACATGATGAGCACCAAGACTCCATGGGTGTTAAAATCATTACTATGTAATCTAGATTATGGACTCTAGTGCAAGTGGGAGACTGAAGGAAATATGCCCTAGAGGCAATAATAAAGTTGTTATTTATATTTCCTTATATCATGATAAATGTTTATTATTCTTGCTAGAATTGTATTAACCCGTAACTTAGTACATGTGTGAATACATAGACAAACAAAGTGTCCCTAGTATGCCTCTACTTGACTAGCTAGTTTATCAAAGATGGTTATGTTTCCTAGCCATAGACATGTGTTGTCATTTGATGAACGGGATCACATCATTAGAGAATGATGTGATGGACAAGACCCATCCGTTAGCTTAGCATAATGATTGTTTAGTTTTATTGCTATTGCTTTCTTCATGACTTATACATGTTCCTCTAACTATGAAATTATGCAACTCCCGAATACCGGAGGAACACCTTGTGTGCTATTAAACGTCACAACATAACTGGGTTATTATAAAGATGCTCTATAGGTGTCTCCGATGGTGTTTGTTGAGTTGTCATAGATCGAGATTAGGATTTGTCACTCTGTGTATCGGGGAGGTATCTCTGGGCCCTCTCGGTAATGCACATCACTATGAGCCTTGCAAGCAACGTGTCTAATGAGTTAGCCACGGGATGATGCATTACGGAACGAGTAAAGAGACTTGCCGGTAAGGATATCAAACTAGGTATGATGATACCGACGATCGAATCTCGGGCAAGTAACATACCGATGACAAAAGGGAACAACGTATGTTGTTATGCGGTTTGACCGATAAAGATCTTCGTAAATATGTAGGAGCCAATATGAGCATCCAGGTTCCGCTAATGGTTATTGACCGGAGATGTGTCTCGGTTATGTCTACATAGTTCTCGAACCTGTAGGGTCTGCACGCTTAACGTTCGATGACGATTTGTATTATGAGTTATGTGATTTGATGAACCGAAGTTTGTTAGTAGTCCTGGATGAGATCACGGACATGACGATGTGTCTCAAAATGGTCGAGACATAAAGATTAATATATTGGAAGGTTGTGTTTGGACACCGGAATGGTTTCGAAAAGGTTCGAGCATTTTCTGGAGTACCGGGGGTTACCGGACACCCCCCATGGGGAGTTAATGGGCCTTCATGGGCCCTAGTGGAGAGAGAAGGCGGCGGCCAGGTGGTGGCGCACCCAAGCCCAATACGAATTGGACTAGGGTTGGGGGGCCGCCCCCCTTTCCTTCTCTTCTCCTCCTCCTTCCCTCCTTCTTCTAGTGGGAATAGGAAAGGGGGGCAAATCCTACTTGGACCGGGAGTCCACGTAGGACTCCCCCCATGGCGCGCCCCCTTGGGCCGACCACCTCTCCTCCCCCCTTTGAATACATGGGAGGGGAGCGCCCCAAAAGCACACCAAGTCTTCTCTTAGCAGTGTGCGGTGCCCCCCTCCATAGTTACACACCTCGGTCATATCGTCATAGTGCTGAGGCGAAACCCTGCGCCAGTAACTTCATCATCACCGCCGCCACGCCGTCATGCTGACAGAACTCTTCCTTGACCTCAACTAGATCAAGAGTTCGAGGAACTTCATCGAGCTAAATGTGTGCTGAACGCAGAGGTGCCGTACGTTTGGTGCTTGGATCAGTTGGATCGCGAAGACGTTCGACTACACCAACCGCGTTACTAAACTCTTCTGCTTTCGGTCTATGAGGGTACGTGGACACACTCTCCCTACTCGTTGCTATGCATCTTCTAGATAGATCTTGCGCGATCGTAGGTAAATTTTTTGAAATACTGTGTTCCCCAACAAATAGGGCACCATATAAATCCGTTGAGACGACACAATATGAACTGTGGTCTAGGAAGAAACCTAAGCTGTCGTTTCTTAAAGTTTGGGGTTGCGATGCTTTTGTGTAAACGCTTCAACCTGATAAGCTCGAACCCAAATCGGAGAAATGCATCTTCATAGGATACCCAAAGGAAACTGTTGGGTACACCTTCTATCACAGATCCAGAGGCAAGATATCCGTTGCTAAGAACGGATCCTTTCTAGAGAAGGAGTTTCTATCAAAGAAGTGAGTGGGAGGAAAGTAGAACTTGATGAGGTAGCTGTACCTTCTCCTGAATTGGAAAGTGGTTCATCACAGAAATCAGTTCCAATGATGCCTACACCAATTAGTGAGGAAGTTAATGATAATGATCCTGAAACTTCAGATCAAGTTACTACCAAACCTCGTAGGTCAACCAGAGTACATTCCGCACAAAAGTGGTATGGTAATCCTCTTCTGGAAGTCATGTTACTTGACCATGACGAACCTACGAACTATGAGGAAGCGATAATGAGCCCAGATTCTGCAAAATGGCTTGAGGCCACGAAATCTAAGATGGGATCCATGTATGAGAACAAAGTGTGGACTTTGGTTGACTTGCCCAATGATCGGCAAGCCATAGAGAATAAATGGATCTTCAAGAAGAAGACTGACACTGACGGTAATGTTACTGTCTACAAAACTCGACTTGTTGTGAAAGGTTTTCGACAAGTTCAAGGAGTTGACTACGATGATACCTTCTCACCTGTAGTGATGCTTAAGTCTGTCCGAATCATGTTAGCAATTGCCGCATTTTATGATTATGAAATTTGGCAAATGGATGTCAAAACAGCATTCCTTAATGGATTTCTTAAAGAAGAGTTGTATATGATGCAACTAGAAGGTTTTGTTGATCCTAAAGATGCTAACAAAGTGTGCAAGCTCCAGCGATCTATTTATGGAGTGGTGCAAGCCTCTCGGAGTTGGAATATACGCTTTGATAGTGTGATCAAAGCATATGGTTTTATACAGACTTTTGGAGAAGCCTGTATTTACAAGAAAGTGAGTGGGAGCTCTATAGCATTTCTACTATTATATGTGGATGACATATTATTGATTGGAAATAATACAAAATTTCTAGATAGCATAAAAGGATACTTGAATAAGAATTTTTCAATGAAAGACCTCGGTGAAGCTGCTTATATATTGGGCATCAAGATCTATAGAGATAGATCAAGACGCTTAATTGGACTTTCACAAAGCACATACCTTGATAAAGTTTTGAAAAAGTTGAAAATGGATCAGTCAAAGAAAGGGTTCTTGCATGTATTTCAAGGTGTGAAGTTGAGTCAGACTCAATGCCCGACCACTCCAGAAGATAGAGAGAAAATGAAAGTCATTCCCTGTTTATGCCTCAGCCATAGGTTCTATCATGTATGCAATGTTGTGTACCAGACCTGATGTGTGCCTTGCTATAATTAAGTTTAGCGAGGAGGTACCAAAGTAATCCAGGAGTGGATCACTTGACAGCGGTCAAGAACATCCTGAAATACCTGAAAAGGACTAAGGATATGTTTCTCGTTTATGGAGGTGACAAAGAGCTTGTCGTAAATGGTTACGTCGATGCAAGCTTTGACACTGATCCGTATGACTCAAAGTCGCAAATCGGATATGTATTTATATTGAATGGTGGAGCTGTAAGTTGGTGCAGTTCCAAGCAGAGCGTCATGGCAGGATCTACGTGTGAAGCGGAGTACATAGCTACTTCGGAAGCAGCAAATGAAGGAGTCTGGATGAAGGAGTTCATATCCGATTAGGTGTAATACCTAGTGCATTGGGTCCAATGAAAATCTTTTGTGAAAATACTGGAGCAATTGCCTTGGTGAAGGAATCCAGATTTCACAAGAGAACCAAACACATCAAGAGACGCTTCAATTCCATCTGTGATCAAGTCAAGGAGGGAGACATAGAGATTTGCAAGAGACATACGAATCTGAATGTTGCAGACCCATTGACTAAGCCTCTTCCACGAGCAAAACATGATCAACACCAAGACTCTATGGGTGTTAGAATCATTACTATGTAATCTAGATTATTGACTCTACTGCAAGTGGGGGACTAAAGGAAATATGCCCTAGAGGCAATAATAATTTTTTTATTTATATTCCCTTATATCATGATAAATGTTTATTATTCATGCTAGAATTGTATTAACTGTAAACTTAGTACATGTGTGAATACATAGACAAACAGAGTGCCCTAGTATGCCTCTACTTGACTAGCTCATTAATCAAAGATGGTTAAGTTTCCTGACCATAGACATGTGTTGTCATTTGATGAACGGGATCACGTCATTAGAGAATGATTTGATGGACAACACCCATCCATTAGCTTAGCATAATGATCGTTAAGTTTTATTGCTACTGCTTTCTGCATGACTCATACGTATTCCTCTGACTATGAGATTATGCAACTCCCGAATACCGGAGGAACACCTTGTGTTCTATCAAACGTCACAACGTAACTGGGTGATTATAAATATGCTCTAGAGGTGTCTCCGAAGGTGCTTGTTGGGTTGGCATAGATCAAGATTAGGATTTGTCACTCCGTGTATCCGAGAGGTATCTCTGGGCCCTCTCGGTAATGCACATCACTATAAGCCTTGCAAGCAATGTGACTAATGAGTTAGTTATGGGATGACGTATTACGAAACGAGTAAAGAGACTTGCCGATAACGAGATTGAACTAGGTATGATGATACCGACGATCGAATCTCAGGCAAGTAACATAACGATGACAAAGGGAATAACGTATGTTGTTATTGCGGTTTGACCAATAAAGATCTTTGTAGAATATGTAGGAACCAATATGAGCAACCAGGTTCCGCTATTGGTTATTGACCGGAGATGTGTCTCGGGCATGTCTACATAGTTCTCGAACCCGTAGGTTATACGTCTCCAACGTATCTATAATTTTTGTTTGTTCCATGCTGTTTTATTACCAATCTGGGATGTTTTATAATCATTTTATATCATTTTTGGTACTAACCTATTGACATAGTGCCAAGTGCCAGTTGTTGTTTTTTCCATGTTTTTTACATTGCGGAAAATCAATATCAAACGGAGTCCAAATGCCACAAAACTTTACGGAGATTTTTTATGGACTAGATGGAAGATATTGGGCCCTGGTTGCACCTGGGGGGAGTGCCGAGGAGGGGACAACCCACCAGGGCGCACCAGGAGGCCCAGGCGCGCCATGGTGGGTTGTGCCCTCCTTGGGTGACCCCCGGACCGCCTCTTTGCTCTATAAATACCCCAATATTCCGAAAACCCTAGGGGAGTCGACGAAATATTCATCCAGATGCCGTAGAGTCTAGAACCACCAGATCCAATCTAGACACCACCACAGAGGGTTCACCATTGCCATTGGTGCCTCTCCGATGATGCGTGAGTAGTTCTTTGTAGACCTTCGGATCCGTAGTTAGTAGCTAGATGGCTTCACCTCTCTCTCTTGATTCTCAATACAATGGTCTCTTGGAGATCCATATGATGTAACTCTTTTGCGGTGTGTTTGTTGGGATCGATGAACTTTGAGTTTATGATCAGATCTATCTTTTTATATCCATGAAAGTATTCGAGTTTCTTTGATCTCTTTTATGCATGATCTCTTATAGCCTTGTATTTCTTCTCGGATATTTGGGTTTTGTTTTGCCAACTTGATCTATTTATCTTGCAATGGGAAGAGGTGCCTGGTAGTGGGTTCGATCTTACGGTGCTTGATCCCAGTGACAGAAAGGGAACGACATGTATGTATCATTGCTACTAAGGATAAAAAGATGGGATCTATATCTACCGCCATAGATAAACGGATGTATTAAACCAAAAATTCAAAAATACCTTGCTGTAATTTATTTTATTTGGTGTTCGATCTATCAATATTCACAACTCTCTCCCGTCAACACGCCATTTTTGGCGCCGTTGCCCGAAAGGGATTGACAACCCCTTTAACACGCCAGGTTGCGAGTGGTTGTTATTTGTGTGCAGGGGCTGTTTACATTATGTTGCTTGGTTCTCCTACTGGTTCAATAACCTTGGTTTCATATCTGAGGGAAATACCTACCGCCGTTGTGCTGCATCATCCCTTCCTCTTTGGGGAAAAACTAACGTAGCTTCAAGCGACATCAAAAGGAATTTATGGCGCCGTTGCCGGGGAGGATCTTCATCATAACCAGGTTCCTAATCACAATTCTCATCTCCTTGCAATTTACATTATTTGCCAGTTGCCCCTCGTTTTCCGCTCCCCCACTTCACAAAAATTTGCCATTTTATTCGCCTCTCCTTTTCCATTCGCCGCTTTTCATCAGATCTGTTCTTTGCTTGCAATCATGAGTGATTTTGGTATGGCACCAATAGATGATGGCCTAACTCCTAAGATTGGACGTACAGGCAATCTGGATGCTCAAACTTTTATCTTGGGGCAAGGGAATGTTATGGGAAAAGAACGTATCCAAGAATTTTTCAATTGTGTTGGGAAGCTTAGTCTTGATGATGCTCCCATACTTAAAACTACTAGATCTTATGTGGATGCTAATTCAGCACTAGTTCTGAAACTTGAAAGTAAATTTATTCGTACCCATCCTACCTTGCGAAGATTGTTTTTTGAGCTCCCCGTTATAAACAATCCTAGAACTAAAAAGTTAGCCACTCTTGTTCTTATGAATGATTTTGACTACATAATACGGGGAGCTAGGGAAATCTTTGACTTTTGTGGTATGAATCGTGAAAAACCTATGATAGATGAAATTCTTTACAATAGTGATTATGCTTTAAGACATTTGCTTGGCGACAATAAAATCTTCGATGAGAATCTTAAAAAGGAAGCCCCAGTTCTAGATATAATCCAAGAAGTCTTCAATAATGTTAATCAACATTACTCTTGGATTGTTGCGGGAAATCAAAAGGGGTGTCGGTGTCAAAACCGGCGGATCTCGGTAGGGGGTCCCGAACTGTGCGTCTAAGGCGGATGGTAACAGGAGGCAGGGGACACGATGTTTTACCCAGGTTCGGGCCCTCTTGATGGAGGTAAAACCCTACGTCCTGCTTGATTTATTCTTGATGATATGGAGTATTACAAGAGTTGATCTACCACGAGATCAGAGAGGCTAAACCCTAGAAGCTAGCCTATGGTATGATTGTCTGTTGTCCTACGGACTAAAACACTCCGGTTTATATAGACACCGGGAGGGGCTAGGGTTACACAAGGTCGGTTACAAAGGAGGAGATATCCATATCCGTACTGCCTAGCTTGCCTTCCACGCCAAGTAGAGTCCCATCCGGACACGAGACGAAGTCTTCAATCTTGTATCTTCATAGTCCGACAGTCCGGCCAAGGATACAGTCCGGCTGTCCGGAGACCCCCTAATCCCGGACTCCCTCAGTAGCCCCTAAACCAGGCTTCAATGACGATGAGTCCGGCGCGCAGTGTTGTCTTCGGCATTGCAAGGCGGGTTCCTCCTCTGGATATACCATAGAAGAGTTCACATAAAAGGATAGTGTCTGACCCTGCAAAATAAGTTCCACATACCACCGTAGAGTGAGAATAATATTTCCACAAATCTAATCTGCTGACACGTTTTGGCAACATGACATCATGCCATGGCTCGGTGATTATTCGAACAGTTTTTCCTTAACTAGCCCCGCACATAATGCGAGGCAGTTTCTTGACACGTCTTGTCAAAGCAGAGATCGTGTTCCCCTTATTACGGGATTCTCATCAATACGGGCGTGGGTAACCCAACCACGCCTAGGACTCCTAGATTTTAGGTAAGTCCCAAACAGCCACGAGGAGGACGGTTGATATTGACCCTCTTTATAAGGGTCAAGGCCTTTACTTTTTTCCTCCCGTGCTCAGTCGAATCCCTCCCCCGCCTCGAGTTCTAACACTCAAAGCCTAGGTCAGGTGCTTCAGCTCTTCAATCATGTCCGGATCCAGCCTCCAGGGCCGTTGGATGCCCTCCTCCGTCACGGAAGAGGATATCAAGAAGTTGAGGGAGGCAAGATACCTGACCGCCGAAGTCTCGCATCGGCTGCCCGCCCGAGGGCAGGTCGTCCCTACTCCTAAACCCAATGAAGACGTCGTGTTCATCTCCCACTTCCTCCGAGGACTAGGCCTCACTCTGGATCCCTTCGTAAGGGGTTTGATGTTCTATTATGGGTTGATTTCCACGATCTAGCCCCAGATTCCTTTCTCCACATCTCGGCATTTATTGTCGTATGTGAGGCCTTCCTCCGCATTACCCCTCACTTCGGCCTGTGGCTCAAGACCTTTGATGTGAAGCCGAAGACGGTTGAAGGGCAGTATGCAGCATGCGGAGGCGCATTAATAAGCAAGATTGCAGGAGCTCCGTGGCCAAAAGGTTCCTTTCCAGAGGTGTCCGGATTATGGCAACGGGAGTGGTTCTACATCACCGCTCCCAGAAGTGCCAAGTGGGTAGCTTCCCCCGCCTTTCTCTCGGGCCCTCCACCACAACTGATGTCATGGATCAGCAGGGGCTGAGCTGGGGTCCAGCCAAGGATGTGCCCATATTGCAGAGCCGCATCCGGGATCTCTTCGAGGGAGATTTTAGTTTGGTTATGGTAATGCAAGTCATGCTGGTTCGTCGAGTCCAGCCTTGCAAACACCGGCCCCTCCGCTTGTGGGAATTCAACCCAGAAGGACCGCGCGCTATTCAGAATTACCTTGGCCTGACGCACAAGGAGATGTATAAATCATTCTTCGGACCTCAAATGGAGTGTCAGGATACTACCGAGGACATGGGCCTGAGCAGCAACTGCACCGCCGACCAAGTAAGTAATCCTCTAGCTGAACACACCGTCTTTCACTTATCATGACATCATTCTGAGAAATCGCCCTTCGACCAGGATTGGCTAACAAAGGCGAAGATGATTCGGTGTTCGGCCCCCCTTCTTGAGGGTTTGGACTATCCAGTACTAGCAAAGATGCTTGAGCTAGCACCTTGCCTGGAGCTCTCAAAGGAAGATAATGGGGGGAATAATGAGGGCGAAAGCGGGCCCCCATCGCTACCAATTCCAACCGAGGGAATGAGCGCCTCCAAGAAGGAAGATAACCAAGGGGAAGATTCCGACCTTCTCTCGCTCTGGGGAAGGAAGAGGACTGCCTTTGAGGATCGAGAAACCAAGGCTTCCAAACGGGAGAAGAAGTCTCCAACAGAGGGTCCTGCCTTGCGGGGTGCTCTTGCCGCACAAAGTCCGCGCGGGGATCATCCCTCTAACGAGCCGTAAGTGATAAAAAACTTAATAGTAAAAATATTCTACCTAATTTCCGAGGAAGGTAACCAAAGTGTTTATCTTGCAGTTCGGATCTTAGCCCTTCTCAACTGAGCTCGTCTTCAGGGGACCGTCTTCCGGAGATGATGGAGAGCGAAACGCCTCCCCCGGACTCCCCCGCTCAAGAAGCGGGCGACCTTGAAGTGTCGTCGCGAAGGGCCTCTCCAGATCCGGTGAGGCCAGAAGATAATCCTGTAGTCGCCCGAAGTCCCCAGCATCCGGCTCTTGAAGAGAGCGAACAAGAGAGTCCGGTGCCGTCTGGTATGCGGTCGGACGCACTGAGGGATCTGTTTAAGCGAGCGACCATCTCGAAAGAACACCGTACGTTAATGAGTACGGTGATGGAAAAGATTTCGTCCGTCGAAAGCGGGTTGCATGACACCTTTATGTGTCTACTAACGGGCTTTGAGGTACGTAAAATGATATACCTTTGTAATAGTACCGCACATTTTTAGGTGTGCCCTGTGTAGATAGTAGCCCCTGAGACTCTGGTTTTCACCGAGAATGGTGGCAAGCAGAGGACCGCAGTCCCAGGTAATAACCATACCGCTTTAATGTGCAGGTAGTGGAAGCTCCGGTGGCTAGCCGGACTCATGAGTTTGCCGAACTAAAGCGGCAACTAGATGCGGTGGATGCCGACATCGAGCTTGTTAACAAGAGGCTTGACGAGGCACAGGGTAAGTGATATTTTCTAGTGAATGTCACATAGTAAGAGCAGCATGATGTCGGTATCTTTAATATTTTGTGACTGCAGATGGAGCTGCCACCGTAGAAACCCTTCGGGCGGAACTTGCCCGAGCCAAAGAACAAGCAAGGAGTAGTAATGCAGCTGCTTTGAAGGCGGCCAAAGAGTTGAAAGCCGAGAAGGCCGCGCATTGCCAGAGCAAAGAGAAAATGGCCAAGATGGCTGCAAAGTTAAAAGACACTACCGACCGTTGCTAGTTCCTTGAAGAAGAAAACCGAGCCAAGGCGACGAACCTTGAAAAGGCCATGATGGCGACCAAAGACACCCGTTCTGCCATGAGAGTGAAGAAGGAGGAACTGCATGAAGCCTGTGATATTGTGGCTGGGAAGCCCTTTTTGCTGCGGAGGAAGTTCGGAGATCCGCGGTATGCCCCTCTGGATCGGCTGTGGAGTTCGGCGGACGCATATCTGGACTTGGCGGCGAGCGCTATCGATGCGGCCGAATACTTCCGAGATCAAACAGATTGGGAAGTGGACAAGCTGTTCTGGTCACAGTTCAACGTGCCAGAGCGTCCGCTTCCATTGACCGATCAGCTAGCTGAATGGGCCGAACTCAATAGGTTGTCCGGACTTGCCATGAGGTCCGTCGTAGATTATCTGTGGCCGGAAAAGCCGAAGCCGAACAGCTATTTCAGCTTAGTGCAGCAGTTCCTTGGTGCGGTGCCGCGCATCAATGCAATGAAGAGGTCGGCGTGCATAGAAGGCTCGCGGATGGCCCTTGCCCGTGTCAAAGCATACTGGGCGGAGATGTATGCTACTACTGTTGCGGTGCAGGGTTCGGCCATAGGCCGAGCGGCTGCCGAGCACTATTTTGAAGAAGTTCTTGAGGGTGCTCGCTTCATAGAGGCCCAGTGCTCAAAGAATATTATGTTTGAATGACATGTATTCCCATTGTAAAAACAATGTTTTTATTGAATTTATCAAGGCTGTATTTATACTTGTGCCCAAAAGTATTGTGATGCCTCCTGTGCGGCCGTTTATGTATACATGTGTATAACCTGAAAGATTGCAGTCGTCGGCTTCAGCCCCCATGCATATAATGCGGGGGTGTTCGTAGAAGACGCGTATTCACACTTAATCCAACGTCTTGGTCCTAATAAGGAGGTGATAGCGCAATGAACTAGGCAACCGGACTATAATGCTTTAACACTTTCACTTAGCCATAGGAGTTTGATAGTGGGGCTACTATATAGCCCCTGGTGGCTCCGCACTCATCCGAATTCGGGGTGCGTACTTTCCCGGTCGGGAAACGACCCTTCGTTAAGGCGGAGGAATTCTAAGATTCCGATGGGTCATCGAGTGGTTGACCAGTCTCGCGCTATATCATGACAGTTAGTTTTCTGCTTTCTCTATTGAGCTGCTCGTCCGGATGAACCAGGGCATAATCGCAGTAGTTCTCTCGGTGCCGCCTTAGCCGATAGAGCGGAACGTAAGGCAGCAAAACACAGGAGCCGGGCAAACCCAACATTTGACCAAAGACATGATTTGGAGCTGATGCATATAAGGCCAAACTCGCGACGCTGAACACTCCCTAAGGTATTCGGTCTTTATGGTGTAAACCGGGCCTAAACAGTGCCCTTTGTAAGAAGCCCCTAGTGTCCAGGTACATGCATTGTTCTGACATGGCCACATGCCAAGATGTCAGCATCCTTCTCAATGGTACTGAGAATCCGAGGGATGTGTATCAATAAGAGACAGTAAAAAAGGTTGACGCAGGGTCTTAATCCAAAAAGAATCCTTTGAACGGATCCCTGCTGCACGTCTGCGCCTGTGTCTCCATTGTGCAGTATCGTGGACGGGTGTAGCACGATGGTCATCTGTAAAAGAGAGGAACTTAGGTGAAAAGTTGTCATGCAAAAAGGTAGGTTTTAAAGAAACCATGTATAGATCAAGATGAGTAAAAATTTTCACTTGTCTGCGCGCGTTGAGCCCCTTGTATTTGTAATAGGGGTGTGGTCATCAAACCTGTATGAATTACATATAGCTGCGTCGGACTCGTCTAACCGTGTCCGTGGTCTTGACGACCTATCGAATATTTTAGTTGGTGAGGCTGCTTTAGTGTGCGGCTGCCACAGCAGCGGCATTCTTTTCGACGCGCAGGGATCACTCAATATTTCCTTTTACTGTAATGACGCCACGTGGACCGGGCATCTTAAGCCTAAGGGAAGCGTAATGCGGTATTGCGTTAAAGCGGGTGAAAGCTTCGCGTCCGAGTAGTGCTTGATAGCCACTTTGGAACGGAGCAATGTGGAAGGTTAAATTTTCGCTATGGAAGTTGTCGGGGAAGCCGAATACACCCTCTAGTAGTAGGGAGCCCATGCAATGAGCCCCTGGGCCTGACGTTACTCCTCTAAAGGTAGTATTGATGCGGCAAATTTTCACTGGGTCTATCCCCATTTTGCAGATTGTGTCCTGATATATCAGGTTTAAGCTGCTGCCGCCGTCCATCAGGACTCGTGTGAAGTGGTATCCGTCAATTATTGGATCTAATACCAAGGCAGCCCATCCTGCACTCCGGATACTTGCTGAGTAATCCTGATGGTCGAAGGTGATTGGTTGAGATGGCCAGTGGCAGAACTCCGCGGTGATAGGCCCTTGGGCATGTTTATCTGGGAGTGCCGCTTTGCTTCTCCCCTTTATCGCGTGTAACACATTTACTGTTTTGACTTCTGGTGGAAATTTCTTTTGTTCCCCAGTGTTTTGCGTGTGAGGCTCATCCTCGTCTTCGCTTGGTGTATCCAGCCCCTTGTGTTCGGCGTTGAGTTTGCCAGATTGCTTGAAGACCCAACATTCTCTCTGGGTATGATTTGCGGGCTTCCCAGGGGTGCTGTGGATTTGACATATCTTGTCCAGGATTTTGTTTAGGTTAGACAGTTCGTCCCTGTTATCTTTGAGGGGCAGCTTTTGCTGACCCTGCTGAGAGCTATTGAATCCGGCGTTAACTGCCGTGCTCTTCGGGCTGTTTCCCTTATTCCGGCGCTGGTCTTTGCTGCGTCGTGGCTTCCCGTTTCCATCCTTGACTTCGGATGTACTTGGGTCGCTGGTGCTGCATCTTGCCAACCAGCTGTCCTCGCCCGCGCAAAAGCTGGTCATGAGGCTTGTTAATGCGGCCATTGTTCTTGGCTTTTCCTGGCCGAGGTGTCTGGCGAGCCATTCATCTCGAACGCTATGTTTGAAAGCTGCTAAGGCTTCGGCGTCCGGACAGTCGACTATTTGGTTCTTTTTAGTAAGAAATCTGTTCTAGAGCTTCCAGCTGACTCTCCGGGTTGTTGAGTTATATGACTTAAATCGTCTGCATCCGGTGGTCGGACATAGGTCCCTTGAAAATTTGCTCGAAAAGCGTCCTCGAGCTCTTCCCAACTTCCAATGGTGTTTTCAGGAAGGCCTTTAAGCCAATGCCGGTCTGGCCCTTTGAGCTTGAGGGGTAAGTATTTGATGGCATGGAGGTCATCTCCTCTAGCCATGTGGATATGGAGGATATAATCCCCGGGTCTGTCGCTCCGTCATATGCCTCTATGTTTACGGGTTTGAATCCCGCTGGAAATTCATGGTCCAGCACCTCATCAGTGAAACATAGGGGGTGTGCGGCACCCCTGTATTTGGGTGTGCCATGTTGTTCGGATATATGTTGTGTTGCATTGCTTGCTAGAGCATGATTTCTTGGCCCGTAGATAGATCTGGTTGGGCCATCTTTTTGATGCGAGTCCTTGTGTGGATCGCGTGTTGGCTTGTGTGCGGCGCCGTTTGCCGCTCTATGTTGTCCATGAGGTCGTCTATCCAACCGGATGGCTGCTTTGTTTTTTGATTGCGGGGGCTCTAAGGCCTCCTCATCAAATTCGGGCAGTAGCTTTCGCTTCGGGCAGCTCTTTGTGTGGCGACTGCCGCCATATTTGTCTGCGGTGTTGAGTACCTTGCTCCATCTGATTCTGAGTGCATCTTCCGCAGTCTTGAGCTTCCGCTTCTGCTTTTTTAGGCTACGCGCAGTGGCGACGACCTTTTATGGAGGTTCTTCTGCTCCAGGAACTTGTCCGGCGTGAGGTCATCTGGACTGTTATCTTCGCCGGGGACAGGTTGTTTGGTTTGGTTATCGAAGTTATCTTGTTCGGACGGTTGCTCGATGCCATGTTCATCGTCCGCTGGCTCGCACTGCTCTGTGGCTGGGTCTGTATGACCGCTATTTCTGTCGAGGTGGGGTTTGGAGCGGCGCTTACGCCACCGGTTTGACTGCTTTTCGAAGGAACGACCCTTCGTTTTGTCCTCCCGTTCCTCGTCGTTTCCTTTGGGTGTGTCCACCATGTACACATCGTAGGATGAGGTGGCTGTCCAGTGCCCTGTAGGCGCTGGTTCCTGTTCGTCTCCTATATCGTCGCCCATATCATCGACGTCTTCGGAGTCGAAGTCGAGCATGTCGGCCAGATCATCGACAGTGGCTATGAAGTGGGTGGTGGGTGGGCATCAAATTTCTTCGTCGTGCGCATCCCAATCCTACTGGTCATAATCCGGCCAGGACTCTCCTGACAAGGAGAGAAACCTTAGTGAGTTCAGTATGTCGCCGAATGGCGAGTGCTGAAAAATATCTTCGGCGGTGAACTCCATGATCGGTGCCCAATCGCATTCGATTGGCAGGGGCGCGGATAGTTCAGAGTCCGGAGGAAAGTCCGGAAATGTGGAGTCATGACCCTCTCGAAGGATAAGGTTGGTGTTCGGCTCTATCGCCATTGAGGCTGCATCCTTCGCGGCGGGGTCTAGCCACCGTCCCTCAGTCGGCGTAGTTGGCTCCGAATTAAAGGTCGGAGCGGATGTGGGTGCGGCCTCCAGGACACCGTTCGGCGGCAGAGCTAAATCATGCCCATTGTGACAGTGCGGTGCACTCGGCAGGGCTCGAATCCATCGAAGATCAGGTCTCCGCGGATATCGGTCGTGTAGTTTAAGCTTTCAAACCTGACCTGATGGCCAGGGCGTAGCTTTCGATCTACTCCAGATGGCCAAGCGAATTGACCCGCAGTGCAAAGCCACCGAATACAAAAATCTGTCCAGGGAAAAAAGTCTCACCCTAGACTGCATCACTAATGATGATCAAAGGAGCCATCAAGCCTGATGATGACGACACAAAGGAACTCTCAATGAAAGCAACAATGTCGGTGTCAAAACCGGCGGATCTCGGGTAGGGGGTCCCGAACTGTGCGTTAAGGCAGATGGTAACAGGAGACAAGGGACACGATGTTTTTACCCAGCTTCGGGCCCTCTGGATGGAGGTAAAACCCTACTCCTGCTTGATTAATATTGATGATATGGGTAGTACAAGAGTAGATCTACCACGAGATCAGAGAGGCTAAACCCTAGAAGCTAGCCTATGGTACGATTGTCTGTTATCCTATGGACTAAAACCCTCCGGTTTATATAAACACCGGGAGGGGCTAGGGTTACACAAGGTCGGTTACAAAGGAGGATATATCCATATCCGTACTGTCTAGCTTGCCTTCCACGCCAAGTAGAGTCCCATCCATACACGAGACGAAGTCTTCAATCTTATATCTTCATAGTCCGATAGTACGGGCAAAGAATAGAGTCCGGCTGTCCGGAGACCCCCTAATCCCGGACTCCCTCAAGGGGTATGATGAAAACCAACTTAGCACCTACTAGGGAAAAGCCTAGTAGCAGCGCGGGTTTTGGGCCTCTCAGTAGCGCGGGGACCGGCGCTACTAATAAGGCGCTACAGCTAACGTATAGCAATAGCGCATGTTATCCCATGCTACTGCTATACATGAATAGCTGTAGCGCTCTTTAGAAAAGGGCGTTGCTGATATTATCTGCAGCGCTGTTTACTGGGAAGCGCTACTAGTAAGGCGGCGCTACTGCTAAATTTTCCCCTTGCTACTACTAGTTTTATTAGTTTTTTTCCCTGCATATTTGTTTTGTATTTGAATAGGATTTATACAATAATCTTTAGCATATCATACACATACAAATGTAATCATAGCACATACATACAATTAGTCTCATCAAATCATGTCATCAGCATAATCATCATCCAACACAAAGTGGTCTCTCGTCATCATCTCGAAAATAGTGATACAAGTCTCGATTACTTGAAAATACATCGTCATCCATCTAAACAATGATATACGCGAGAAGAGCTATCACTTGGAGTACATGAGTTCGTATCCCTCTCTCGCATTAGCGTGAACCTAAACTAACTACTGCCTGTCGCTCGGAAACCGGAAACCGGTACACCTGGGCCTGACACTCCGGCCACTTGTTGTATATATACTCCTGGCGTAGCACTTCTTCGCCATCTATGATCTATGCACATGCATCGTCACATGAGTCGATGATATGCAACATATATAGTTGAGCAACAGAAAGAGACAGACTTGGCAAAAATAGAAACAACATATCATAAGCATAAATAACAAAGTTCATCGTACCCCAAAATGCCCTAACTAGAGTGATTTTCGCTAGTCGAGGAGGAGGACGGTTTAATTACATCACAAATAAAGTTTCACGGTGCATAACTCAAAGTTTTGTCATACAGAAAGTATGGACTAAATGGACACATTGTCATATATCGACAATCACTCCAACATGTCGTTCCATCCATCCAAGTCAAGGAGATAGTCCTCGAGCTTAGTGAAAGGCTTCATGTCGAGACGCTGAGAGGCTATCCATGTTCGAACGTCTTCCCGCGACATTTTTCCTTCTCCGTAGAACATCCCCGTTTTTCTGACGACCTCCTTCATGATGATTTGGGCAAGTTCTCGCTGGATGTTATAGAACTCAGCTCGAAGTCGATGATCCTCGATATCTCCTATGTCCTTTGCCCATTGCAGAATATGGGCATCGCCAGATCTAGGTGACATGCAAAGGTTTTGGTGATCCCGTCTGTACTCCAGCATGTGGTGTAGGACATAGAATCTATCATTAAGAGAATCGTTCGGTTGCTGGATGCAGCAGAAGTCGGTCTTATGGCCGAAGGCGACCCTGCCGCCCCTTCTCTTCTTGTCCCTGACCTCTCCACCCCTTGCTTGTAGTAAAACATAGCACTGTCGAGAACATCCTTGATGTGGGTGTAATCCTTTTTGTGAATGTTCTTCGACGAGTCCAAGTAAAGAGCGTGGGAGAATCGAGGGTAGAGGATGATGAGGACGGCGCACCCACCGCTGCGCAAAATAAGTACACCTCAAATTAATTAGCCTCCCCCGTGTAAATGAATGATCGTCAGTTGATCATCGCCGGTGGGCCCAGCAACAACATCGGTTGATCATCGGCATGACCTTTGCTAAAAATTGGACAAATCGAGAACCTGAAGTTTGCCGAAACAGAAATGAATCAACATTTCGGCAAAACATAGGCCACTCAGCACCATTCCCTGGAAACAACAAAGCCACTTGGGCACAATCGAACAACTTCAATGAAAAGATATAACATGAGCAAACACTATTGAGGAATTTGCATATAACATGGCCACTTCAGTGAAAAGATATAATCAACAATAATGGAATATGCAAATGAACATCAATGACATATATCATATAAAAATAGTCTTGTTTTCTGTTTACATAGCAACAATTAGTTTGACCAAGTTTTTGAAAAGAAAAACAATTCTGTTTTTTGTTTATAGCTAAATGCCATAGCTACTATTTTTTATTTATAGCTAAATACTTTTGTTTTTTGTCTAAAGCTAAAAGTCTAGGAACTCCATTTTCTCTAACCCTTCTGACCTCACCAAAATTTCCACAGCAAGACCTTAGTACCTACACCCAATTTCTTCAAAAATATTCAGGTCCATAGTCCAAATAATTCAAATTTCATTTGAATGAAATTTGGAACAAATTCAGGTCCGTAGTCCAAATATTTTTTTATAGCTAAGTGTTTTTTGTTTATAGCCTCTATTAAGTTAAATCTAAATGCTACTATTATTTATATACCCTCTATTAGTTTAAAGCTAAATGGAATTACTATTTAGGCATTTTCATAAAAATTGCCCTAGCTAATTTCCTAAAAAAATTGCTAATCATTTTTCCTAAATGCTATAAAGTGCCTACTGCCCTAAAAAATCTAGGGTTCATATGAACACCTAGGGTTCATATGAACACAATATCAACATATATATGAATTGCCCTAGCAGAGAGAGAGAGAGGAGGGTAGGGGACAGGAGAGGCAGAGCCTTACGGTCGGCAGCAAGGGCAGGCTCTGGCTCTGGCTCGGGCGGCGGCGGTGAGCTCGAGGGAGACGACGGTGAGGTCGACAATGGACTCGGGCGGCGGTTGTGAGGTCGAGGGCGAACTCGGGCGGCGGCGGTGTGGTCGAAGGCGGTGGGCGGCGGCGGTGTGGTCAAAGGCGGCCTCGGGTGGTGGCGTTGTGGTCGAAGGCGGCAGGGCGAAGGCGGTGATGGAGCAGTTGGGGGACAGGGGGGCCGGGAGTAGAGAGGGGGGAAAGGACTTAGCGAAATTTTGAGCCCGGGCTGCCGGGATTTGAGTCAAACTAGTAGTAGCGCGTTTTGCCGAAACGCGCTATAGCTAAGATAGCTATAGCGTGTTCCAGAGAAACGCGCTACAGCTATTCCTTTCTGTTTTATTTTTCTTTTTCTTTTGTTTTCTTTAAATTTTCTTTTTTTCATTTCTCCTTTTTCTATTTCTTTCATTTTCATTTACTTTTCTACTTATTTTTCTATTTATTTTCTTTTTCATAGCAGTAGCGCTCTATAGCATAAACACACTGCTACAAAGTTTTTAGAAGTAGTGTGCTTCTGGGTGAACCGCTACTACTATTCCTAGCCTACCGGCATTAGTGAGGGAATTTTAGTAGTAGCGCTTTTCTGTGGAGAAGCGCTACTGCTAAAACAATGGTTGTAGCGTGGTTTTGTAACAAGCGCTACTACTAAGTAGCGCTAGCGTCGAGTTTTGACCAATGCTACTGCTATACCTCTGTGTATAAGGTTTTCCCTAGTAGTGTAGGATTGCAAAGGCCTCTATGGATAACATGTTTTATGTTGTGTTTACAATTCCTCATGATGAAAATACCTCTAAGAAAGTCAAGAACAAGGATGACAAAACTTAGATCCTTGCCTTATGCCAAGCTAAGGGCGCAAAACTATAGCACTTGTTGGGAGGCAACCCAATGAATAAAATTTATTTTTTTCTTTTTGCTTCCTATTTTTGAGTGTTAGCAGAATTATGCTACTATTATGATTGTGTTTTTTATGTTTTAATTAGTTTTTGTGCTAAGTAAAGCCTTTAGGATCTTCTTGGGTGATAGTTGTTTGATCTTGCTGAAAAACAGAAACTTTTACACTCACGAAATTAATTTTCATTTTTTACCATAGAGAGAGAGAGAGAGAATACCCATTCCAATTGCAGTAAATCAATATACAAATTTCTCAGGTCATCCTAATTTTTGAGAGTTTTTGGAGTTACAGAAGTATTCGAAATAGTCAGATTGCTACAAACTGTTCTGTTTTAACAGATTCTATTTTCTTTGTGTTGTGTGCTTATTTTGATGGCTCTATGATTTTCTTTGATGATTATTTTCCATAGAAAAGTTGGAATACAGTAGATATAATAGTGGTTTATTATTCTTATAGTAGAAAAGTTGGAAAACAAAATATGAATTGGTTTGATACATCACTTATAGTAGTGGTTTATTATTCTTATACTAATGGATCTCATGAATGATTTGTTCAGTTTTGTGTGATAGAAGTTTTCAAGTTTTGGGTTATCTTACGATGGATGAAGGAATGATGTAAGAGCCTATGCTTGGGTATTGATACATCCATTTTGCATCATGCTTTTATATCGATATTTATTGCATTATGGACTCTTATTTCACTTTATGTCACAATAGTTATGGCTATTCTCTCTTATTTTACAAAGTTTACATAAGGAGGGAGAATGCCGGCAGCTGGAATTCTGGGCTGGAAAAGGACCAAATATTAGAGACCTATTCTGCGCAACTCCAAAAGTCCTGAAACTCCACGGAACATCTTAAAATAAATAAAGAAAAATCCTCGCCAAAGATGAAGTCCAGGGGGCCCACACCCTACTCACGAGGGTGGGGGCGCACCCCCCTCCTAGGGGCGCCCCCTACCTCGTGGGCCCCCTGGTGGGTCTCCGACGTCCATCTTCTGTTATATGAAGTCTTTCGATGAGAAAAAAATTGGAAGGAACTTTTCGGGACAAGACTCCGCCGCCACGAGGTGGAACCTTGGCGGAACCAATCTAGAGCTCCGGCAGAGCTGTTCTGCCGGGGATACTTCCCTCCGGGAGGGGGAAATCATCACCATCGTCATCACCAACGCTCCTCTCATAGGGAGAGGGCAATCTCCATCAACATCTTCACCAGCACCATCTCATCTCCAAACCCTAGTTCATCTCTTGTATCCAATTCTTGTCTCAAAGTTCGGGATTGGTGCTAGTAGGTTGCTAGTAGTGTTGATTACTCCTTTTAGTTAATGCTAGTTGGTTTATTTGGTGGAAGATCATATGTTCAGATCCTATATTCATATTATTACCCCTCTGATTATGAACATGAATATGCTTTGTGAGTAATTACGTTTGTTCCTGAGGACAAGGGAGAAGTCTTGCTATTAGTAGTCATGTGAATTTGGTATTCATTTGATATTTTGATAAGATGTATGTTGTCTAGCCTCTAGTGGTGTTATGTGAACGTCAACTACATAACACTTCACCATTACTTGGGCCTAGAGGAAGGCATTGGGAAGTACTCCCTCCGTCCGAAAATACTTATCGGGGAAATGAATGTATCTAGACATATTTTAGTTGTAGATACATCCAATTTTATTCATTTTCTCCGACATGTATTTCTGGACGGAGGGAGTAATAAATAGATGATGGGTTGCTAGAGTGACAGAAGCTTAAACCCTAGTTTATGCGTTGCTTCATAAGGGGCTGATTTGGATCCATATGTTTCATGCTATGGTTAGGTTTACCTTAATACTTTTGTTGTAGTTGCGGATGCTTGCAATAGAGGTTAATCATAAGTGGGATGCTTGTTCAAGTAAGAACAGCATCCAAGCACCAGTCCACCCACATATCAAATTATCAAAGTATCGAGCGCGAATCATATGAACGTGATGAAAACTAGCTTGACGATATTCCCATGTGTCCTTGGGAGCGCTTTTCCTATTATAAGAGTTTGTTCCGGCTTGTCCTTTGCTACAAAAAGGATGGGGCCACCTTGCTGCACTTTATTTACTTTTGTTACTTGTTGCTCGTTACAATTTATCTTGTCACAAAACTATCTGTTACAACTTATTTCAGTACTTGCAGAGAATACCTTGCTGAAAACCGCTTATCATTTCCTTCTGCTCCTCGTTGGCTTCGACACTCTTACTTAACGAAAGGACTACGATAGATCCCCTATACTTGTGGGTCATCAGGGTTGCCCCGGAATCCCAAGCTATTATCCAAGAATGAGCAACCAAGTAAGCTTGGCGTTGCCCCCGAATGGCATCCCCGCTTTCTTCCAACAACTATCGGTATTTTAGTCGAGACTATATTTTTATTCGTCACATGATATGTGTTTTTCTTGGAGCGTCTTGTATGATATGTGTCCTTGATTGTTTTATTTTGTATTTTAAGTCATCAATCCTTGCTGGACACGCCTATTTGAGAGAGCCAAAATTATGTCATGACTTGTTAAAATTGCTCTCTATGCTTCACTTAAATCTTTTATGAGCAATGGACTTGCTCTAGTGCTTCACTTATATCTTTTTGAGCACGGTATGCTTTGTTATTTTTGAAGAAATTCTCTCTAGCTTCACTTAAATTATTTTGAGAGAAAGAAAATTTGTTATGCTCATGATCTTCACTTATAATTCTTTGAGCTTATGAAAAGCAACACATGAAAATTAGTCCCAAACTGATAGATATCCAAGAAGGATAAAGAAAAAGAAAATAAAAAAATGTCATGAAGATCATTGGACAAAATAAACTTGATTCTTAGTAATAGTTTTAAGATATGATGATGTGATATGTGAGTCATCTTGATGAGTAATTATGCTTTAGTAAGAATATTGGTGTTAAGGTTTGTGATTCCCTATGCATGCACGAAAGTCAATAATCATGCAATGAAAATTATATCCTACTTGTGGTGCATTATTCGGTGTTATTTATGCTTAATGCTTGCTTATGAGATTATTCGTTTCTTAGTTGGTCGCTTCCCAATCTTTTGCTAGCCTTCATTTTGCACTAAGTATGACATCTACTTGTGCATCCAAAATCCTTTAAACTAGTTTTGCCACATGAGTCCACTATATCTACCTATATGCGGTATTCTTTTGCCGTTCTAAGCAAATTTGCATGTGCCATCTCTAATTTTCAAAATAAACTTCTCTTTTGTGTGTTTGTTTCGCTCGCGGAGGGGTGAGGGGTGGCTAATATTTTCCATGCTAGATGTGTTATTCTCAAGATGAGTGTTTATTCACTTGTCATTGCATGAGAGTAAGGCAAAGGTATTAGGGATGCCCAGTCCCGAAATGCAAAAACAAATGAATTTACTTTATGTTGTCATATAATAAATTCCTTGGAAAGTGTTGGTATGGAGGGCACCCGTGGATACGGTTAGCCATGGAAAGTGAAAGTTATGGTGGAAAAAGGGATAAACTTTATTTTTTGTTTGGGAACCACCTATGATATATCTATGCATGGAAAGTATTGGGAACTTAAGTCATTTTCGTTGGTGGGATGGATACACCTCCCAAAATGTTTTTATCTCAAAATTTTCGCTTTGAGCTCTGGCACCTCTGCAAATCGCTACTTCCCTCTACGAAGGGCCTTTCTTTGAGCTTTGGCATCTTATCCTATAAAAGAACCAACTAGGAGGCAACATGATCGTACTTAAGCATTAGGTGTTGTCGTGGTGGGCGCATGGCAGATGCCAAGGGATGGCTAAAGATAGGAGCAGGCTCGAGGGCACTGGTGGGCTCCAGAGGCCGGGTTGGCATGAGCGAGTGCGGGACACAAGACATACCATGGTTCGGGGCTCTCCGGAGAGATAATACCCCTAGTCCTGCCGAGTGTGGTTGATGTGTATCAGTACAGAGTTGCTCCTCGAGCTGTGTCGGGGAAGAAGGAAGGCTGGCCAAGTCTTAGGCTGCTCCCTCTCCATATGTGTGTGTTCTACTGATTGGTTTCTTCACCCCGGTGCATGGAGGCCTCTTGGGGGGTTTTATAGGTCAACCCCCACAGATACAATGGTAATGTTACAAGGTCGTGGGGCCGGGTTGTCATTGTCCGGGAAGCCGGCGCTGGGACCCGCCGGGGGTCCGGGCTCGCCGGGTTCTCCGGGCATGGGGCCCGCCGGGTACGGGGGCACTGTTGGTCGTCTTGTCGATTGTCAGAGAGTGGCCGGGTTGAGTCGGCTACAGTGGCGCTCCGTCAGGTCGCCGCTTGCTGGCGTCATTGGTGACGGTGGTTGCACTGTTGCCACGTCGGCCCTGGTCAGCGAGTAGGTGGGGCACTATTGCCACGCCTCGGCTGACCAGAGGCATGGGCGGGGCATTGTTGCCTCGGTCATTGGCAGGAGGAGACTCGTCCCATCGTACGGCTGGGATGGGACGGGAGCTGACCCGTGGCCGGGTTGAGGAATGCGCCAAGGGTGGAACTGGCTTGTTGGCAAAGTCTTGACGTGCCGGGTTCAGCCGTCTTGAGATGGTTGTTGGGGCCGAGTCAAGGAGTCCGGCTGGGTTGCAGAGTTTGGCCAGGTCGAGGGGCTTGGCGGGTCGAGCGACTCGGCCAAGCATGAGCCGGCTCGAGGGGCATTGCTAGCCCATTGTTTTTTGAAAAGGATCCGGGTTCCGTTGCCTGCCTAGGGTTCATCCCCCCGACAGTAGTCCCTAAAGCTATGAAGGTCCACCATCTTCGGATGGGAGGGTCTTCGCAGTTTCCCCCACTTGAGGAGGTGAATTTCGCGGCCGCCGGGTCCGGTAACACCCACTGTGTGCCGGCTTCCGAAAGCCGAATCGCGGCACCCCGGTAGGGGCCGGAAATCGGAGAGTCCGTCGAATCTTGGGGTGATCTTTCGAACTTCACGCGGACGCCATGTGGCGCCGGAAGCTGTAGAGGCCTGACAGGCCACACGCGCGATAGGATGGGGCGACGCATTGGGGGCCCGTGGCCGGGCGCCTTCGGCCCACGCGCATGGATTTATTGCGGCGTCCGCGGGCTGGTTGCCATTCTCGATGCAGTTATTGCGCGCGTACGTGTGCAGTTATTGCGGGAAGTGGGAGGGGCGAGTGAAACAATCCCACTTTCCCACGTTTCAACTTGTGGGTTATAATTTGGGGGAGGGGGCGGTGGAAGTCATACTCGCACGTGCTCCCCTCTTCTTCTTCCTTCCTCTGCTTCTTGCGACTGCCACGCACCACGACGCCCGCTGCCTCGAGCAGAGCTTTGTCATCATCTTCTTCCTTTCCCTCTTTCACATGCGTCCATGGCGCTGCCGTCGGGCTCGTGGATGGGCTCGGCCGTCACCCCTGATGACATTGCCTATCTTTGCACCTCCACGCGCTTGTCGGGGGAGACGGAGGTGGCCGTGCACCTGTCGCGGGGCGAGCGAGAGCTGCGGCTAGAGGGCACGGAGCGCATAGTCTTCTACCCGCACTTCAAGCATGGGTTCAGGCTTCCGGCGAGCACCTTCTTCAATGACTTTTTGGAATTCTTCGGGCTCCAACCCCACCATCTTGGCACCGGAGCCATCGTGCAACTCTCCGGCTTCATTACGCTATGCGAGGGGTACCTTGGGGTCAAGCCTTCGATCGACCTCTGGGTGTGCTTCTTCTCCTTGAAGCAGCAGGGAACGAGGGCCGGGGAGATGTCTGAGTGCGGGCCCGCTGTCATCTTCAAGCGGTCGGGCGCTGATTGCCCTAAGATGCCGCTGGAGGATTCTGCCAAGAAATGGAAGAATTCCTTCTTCTACGTCTACAACCTCGGCGCGGACCGCATCAACTGGCCGCCCTTCGTCAACTTGCCGCTGAAGGAGAAGAAGAACTGGGGTTATTACCCCAAGCACCCGTCGCAGGAGGTGCTCAACCTATGCGAATGGGTGTTGGTGATGAAGGAGCGGGAAGGGCTCACCGGCACCGACCTCATCACCGCCTTCATCAGGCGCCGAGTGTTGCCGCAGCAGCAGCGCAGCCATCTCATTAGTGAGATGACGGGGCTTCAGAACCCCACCCGCATGTCAAACTTGCGGCTGGGGGCGGATCAGGTTGCCCGCCGGGTCGACGACATCTCCAAAGCCAACTTGTGGGACGATTGGGTGTTCGGGAAGTCTTCGTACAGCCAGGTGAACCCGGTGCCCGCGGTGAGTCCCTGTTCTCCATACTTTACTGCTACTCATCTTCTTGTTCGTCCCGACATGACGCAGGAGATTCTTCTGAACACCGTCCGGCATCCTTACGACCGGGCGCGGACGTAGGTGGCCCGTGCTGTCTCGGAGGAGCCCAAGGCCCACGGCGGAGGGGAGGGGGCGACCGCCCACATGGGGCGCGGGGCGCCGTGCGAGTAAGCTTGTCTCCATTTCTTCGAGTTGCCGGCTCTGGGACGGTCTTGGCGATGCTGATGTGAGTTGTTGTTGCGGTGGTGGAAGGTGGTGGAGGCGGTTTGGCCGGAGCCGGGTCGTCTCGGGGGGGAGGGGGGCGGTGAGCCGGCCGCATGGGAATGATAGCATCGCGCCGCGGGCCCTGGCCGCGAAACGTGCGGCGGACCCGGCTGGTGGTGCGAAGCTGCCCCACCAAGAGGAGACGCGGCGCTCCACAGGAGAGGGCGGAGAGGCCCACCGTTCTGGTGGTGCCGGGGTGAGTTTCCTTGCTTGAATCGAGTGGCCAAGCTGCTCTGCTTGGCTCTTGTGTTTTTACTGTCTTTTGTTTCAGGTCGCCGATCTCGTTGGCGGTGGCGGCTGCGGACGCCGCGTTCCGAGGAGCCGGTCCGGCACCATCGACCGAGACGAGGAGGAGGAGCGGGCGGAGGCGGCGGATTCGGACCTCAGTCTGGACCCGACCGATGCTGAAAGCCAGGCCTGGCGAGACCGGAACCGGGTCGCGGCGGAGCTGGAGGCACGTCGACCCAGGCCTGGGTTAACATCGCGGTGACGTGGGCGCGGGCCGGCGAGGGACCGGCGTGGCCAGAGATGCCGGCAGGGTTGGTGGTGACGGCGACGGTCTTCGTGCCAGCGTCGGGGGGAGAGCACGGCCGGGATGGTCATGCGGACCTGATGGACCTCGACCAGGAGGTCGTGGTGCTTGAGGACGACACACCGCCATGGACCGACGTGGTCGAGCGGACGGGGGCGGGCGGAGGCGGCGGCGATGCCGTCTTGAGGGAGGCATGCTACCTCTTTTAGCACTGCATTGGTTTTCCCCGAAGTGGAAGGGATGATGCAGCAAAGTAGCGTGAGTATTTCCCTCAGTTTTTGAGAACCAAGGTATCAATCCAGTAGGAGGCTACGTGCGAGTCCCTCGTACCTGCACAAAACAAATAAATCCTCACAACCAACGGAAATAGGGGTTGTCAATCCCTATAGGGCCGCTTACGAGAGTGAGATCTGATAGATATGATAAGATAATATTTTTGGTATTTTTATGATAAAGATGCAAAGTAAAATAAAGGCAAAGTAAATAGCAAAGTAAATAACTAAGTAGTAAGAGATTAATATGATAAAGATAGACCCGGGGGCCATAGGTTTCACTAGTGGCTTCTCTCGAGAGCATAAGTATTCTACGGTGGGTGAACAAATTACCGTTGAGCAATTGACAGAATTGAGCATAGTTATGAGAATATCTAGGTATGATCATGTATATAGGCATCACGTCCGAGGTAAGTAGACCGACTCCTGCCTGCAACTACTACTATTACTCCACTCATCGATCGCTATCCAGCATGCATCTAGAGTATTAAGTTAAAAACGGGGTAACGCCTTAAGCAAGATGACATGATGTAGAGGGATAGACTCATGCAATATGAAGAAATCCCCATCTTGTTATCCTCGATGGCAACAATACAATACGTGCCTTGCTGCCCTTAATGTCACCGGGAAAGGACACCGCAAGATTGAACCCGAAGCTAAGCACTTCTCCCATTGCAAGAAAGATCAATCTAGTAGGCCAAACCAAACTGATAATTCAAAGAGACTTGCAAAGATAACCAATCATACATAAAAGAATTCAGAGAAGATTCAAATATTATTCATAGATAGACTTGATCATAAACCCACAATTCATCGATCTCAACAAACACACCGCAAAAAGAAGATTACATCGAATAGATCTCCACAAGAGAGGGGGAGAACATTGTATTGAGATCCAAAAAGAGAGAAGAAGCCATCTTGTCGGGGATATACCCCGCGGCATGACCCGGCCGGAAGTATGACCCGGCCAGACTTGGCGCTTCATCGTAACCCGCCGGAGGATTGGTGACTCACAGGTCTGGCGGTTCACTAGTGTGAGAACTCACGAGCCTGGCGACTTAATGATGGACCCGACGGCGAGTCAAACGGATGACAAGGGCCCAAGGCCTAGTAGGCCGTCTCATGTTATTGTTGGCCGGCTTAAGTCGGAAGGCATGGGGAATATTTCCTTTATGAAGAAGCAAGACCCGAACTTGTAATCAACTATTAAGAGAATAAACTAGTCCTAGTCCTATTAGGACTCCACATGTAACCCGCCCCTCTAACTTATATAAGGAGGGGCAGGGCTCCCCAAGAGGGAAGGAAAAGAAACAATCTTTAGGGCTAGACACAAAGAGCCGGCTTACCGGCGACTCCCTCATGATCATAATGAGATATAGCCACAAACAACATGTAGGGTTATTACTGGATGATGTTTCCCGAGGCCCGAAGCTGTCTAAACCCTTATCTTGTGTTGCGTCTCTCGATTCCGCTCAACCCCTCTCAAGCTACCACATAGATGCGTTGGCCTCGCGACTAAGTCCTCACACTAAGGACATCTACTGTGACAATTCCACACAGTTGGCGCCCACCGTGGGGCCTGCATACGGTGGTGTCGAGTTCTTGGAGGGATCTTTTCCAGGGTTATGAGAAGCTCGCGATTGTTCAGATAAAGAAAAGATCTATGTCAGCTTCAAGTTCATCAGTTTTGATTTATAATCTATGAGATTGGAGTTTAAGAAGAATTAGGGTTTAAGATATATGTGTCTGCCGCCGCCATCCGATGATCCGCCTGACAGATGTCAAATACCAGAGAAAGCAAAGACGACAGATTTCTGCAGCACCTACTATTGGTTGGACACGTAAGGCGCTAAGACCAAGGAGGACCGTTTTGATGAAGAAACCAGCAAAATCGTCAAGTTGACGAGACCGACAAGCAGTCTAATCCAAAACCGGATCGGTTTCTCGGGATGCTGTCGCACATCGCCAGTACATGTTTTCCGTCCATAACAGCCATACGGCAGGGAAGCTTGAAGTCCCGAGGAGCTTAGGCGCTACTGGTGTTTTTGTTGCTTGTTTTTAATCAACACTGCAAACTATTACGAGGCAGTCTGTTGCTATTACTAGTACTACTTTCGGGTCGTACTACTACTCCGCGTCATCACACAAAAGGACAAGAGGATATGTGCTTCTCACGTGGATTTGAGTGCTAGTTCAATTTTTGAATTGGTATTTCTGATGGCTATGTGTACACACAAGAAAGCAGGGTGTATGAGGAGACACGAGATGCAGGGTCCGGATACGTACGCCAATGTATAGTCAAATTTGTAAAAAAAAGAAGGGAATGATCAAACCAGCCATGACCCGGAGGGAGAGTTGGTTGTAGGGAACAGAATCGCACTGTCTTCGAGCTGCAGGAGCAGGCTTCGGATCGCCGCAGGCCTCTTCAGCCGCATCCGGTGCGCGGCCGCCTCTCCACCTAGTCTCGTTAGCTGTGCTGTGGCCCAACTCCGTCGTCGCGCCTCGCCAGGAACGCCTTGTCCCGTCCGCAGCCGCTGCATCACCTCTGGGTTCGCTTCTGCCGCCGGATCACCAAAAACGGCCTCAATTCACCAGTCTCGGCCAGACTACGGTGATGGCCTACTCTGGGACGTGGCTTGTTGATGCTGCTTATGCAGGTTGTCCGCACAATACATCAGGTGATATCCATCCAATTTACTTTTATCAGCACTTATTAATTTTTTGAAAACAACCACTCTACCCTATAGTGTTGTTATATACAGCCGCCGCCCCTGCGGTCCGGTCTACATCAACGTGCCAGCCAGCTCTCTCGTCCGCGTCGGCTTACAAACGCTGCGGTCGACTCTCCCGTCTGTACTGGCTTACAACACCGCGGTTGATTAATCTGTCTACTCTCGCAGCTGACTCGCTTGTGATTGGCTTTAGCTTCACCATGGTGATCATCAACTCCACGGCGGATAATTTCCGGCTTAACATATCAGGTGATATCCATCTAAGTCTATTTTATTGGTTTTCATCACAGAACAATCACTTTGGTCTGTATATTTTTATGTGCAGCAAAGGAGGTGCCATGTTGTGCCTATGAAGCGTATGTCAGCACCATCACACACCAGCGTCTGTGCCCGCTTACTGATGGAACAGGTGTGCGCAAGTCGCTGCCCGTGCAGCTTAATCTATGTCAACCCGCCGCAGCCGCGTTGAGCCGCCCTTGCCGCTTTGAGCCGCTGGGGTTATATTAAGTCGCCGGTATTCCTGAGCCATCGGAACTATAATAAGTCGCTGGTCTGCCTGAGCCACCTCTGTCACGATAAACGGATCATCCGTCGTCCAAACAAATCAGGTATTATCCATCCAAGTTTGATTTATTAGCACATGTCGTTTTCGTCAAAGAACAAATTTATCTTTGCCTTGGTCTGCGATATTGTTTATGCACGGCAATTATTTATAACAAAAAGTGATATTATACCGCGGAGATGGAGGCACAGGTGGTCGTCGTTACTCAACGGACTCCCGCACCGGCTTACAATATCGTGGCCGTCTCTCGCGGCCGCATTGGCTTACAACGTCGTGGCCGTCTCTCGCGACTGCACCAGTTTACAACACCGCGGTCGACTCTCCCCTCCACACCGGTTTAAAACGCCGCGGCCGACAGATCTGTCAGCACCCGCGGCCGACTTGGCCGTGATTGATTCCAGTTTCACCATGGTGATCATCAACTCCGCGGTCATAATTGCTGTCCTGACACATCAGGTGAAATCCATCCAGTATATTTTTATATTATATATTGCTTTTTCTTAAAAAGAGCAATTGCTCTGGCTTGCAAGTTCTTTAATGCAGGACAAGTTATATCACTGAGCTTTTGAATGACTCATACCAGTTTACATCACGATCAAATATGGAGAATCTCAAGACAACTCCTCGAGTTGTCTCGAGACTCGGGGGCTATGATGACATGACTTAGTAAATGATTGCCAGTTTAAGGCAGGTTCAAGAACTCCGGGTCATTGAAAGAAAAAATAGCCCGGCCTCGGAGGCTACTGTCTTTTTGATGAATATTTAAAGGTCGTCAGGAAATTTCCGGTTTAAAAGGAAGGATTCCGGTTCAAAATCCGGTTCAAGGTAAACCTATTTCCCACAAAGTTTTGAAGCTTTCAAATCCGGTTTAAAGTTCTGGTTCAAAAAGAATTAATCTCTCGCAAGATTCGAGTTCTCAGAAAAATTCAAGGTTGCGAAAGAGAACTTGCTGCCGTGATGCGTGGTTCAAACATGGGTATCCTGCCTTACGGCTTACCTTATTATGGTCACTTGGGGGCTTCCTGCTCATCGAGCATAGCTGTTGGTACCCTCTTGATTGGCATGATGCCAAAATTTATATGGTCACTTGGGGGCTTCCTGTTCAAATATAGGTCGTATTCGAACCAAAGAGAACATAGCTGTCGGTACCCTCTTGATCGGCACACTTCAAAACTCACTAGGGGGCTTCTTGATCGTATTCGAATCATAGCTTAACCCCTTTTGGGTCCGACTTGGATCGTATTCGAATCAGGGTCGTTAAAAACCTCTCAAGGTCCTTTGGGGGCTTCCTGTTCAAACATAGGTCGTATTCGAACCAAAGAGAACATAGCTGTCGGTACTCTCTTGATCGGCGCAACATCAAAGCCACTGGGGGGCTACATGATCGTATTCGAATCCTAGCTTAACCCCTTTGGAACGGTTTACTGATCGTATTCGAATCAGAAACCTCGATTTTTATTTGGTTTAAGTTTTTGCAAACAATCTTTGGTTTTATCTTGAGACTTTTTTGCTCATATCTGAAGCATATATGTGTGGTTTCTATTAACCCGACTCGACTTTTGACGATAAGTCGCCACCATATGTCAACCATAAACATTTGGAAGTTTTGGCTTCTAAAGATTGGGTTATCACCCTTACTGGACGGGTCACGTAAGCCGGCAGTATGATTCAATATCACAGGTATGATATTGTTTATACATGATTATGTTTAAACCGGCCCTGGCTATGGACTTTAAGTCGTCAGTATATTTTGGATTGCGCCATTGGAATCATGCGCTTATCAATCATTGGATTATTCCTTTTATTGGATACGGTGATGTAAGCCGGCAGTATGAGGTAATTCCACAGGATTTGCAGAACTATGACTTATATAAGTGCTTAAGTCCAACCTCATCACTAAAATTGATGCTTCAAAATGATCATCCGTGCTGGATTTTCTCAAAGGCTATAAATAGCCGGGTTATAAAAATTCCGGCTTACAATGGAGGCTATTAAATCGCCATCGGCCAAGAGCCGCCGGGTATTTAAAACCCCAGATTTAGTTGTCAACAGATAAGGTACTTGAATCTTTAAATAGCCAAACTTGGCTGGATTTTTCATTATGATATTGAATGATTGAGGTTTTCAAACCAGGTTGTTCAAATGTTTAATAGCCAACATGGCTGGATTTTTTATGGTTATCAGTAACTAATATTATGATGAGGTATTCAAAGTCGCTTTGGCGCAATGGTTATTATTTTATCAATGGATATGATTTATTCTACAATGGAAGGAATAGTCCCGAGCCGTTGCAGGCTTACAACCCGGCACTTGGGGGCTACATTATTTAAATTGAGATTACATCAAATATGCAAGTCCCATGTCACTGCCAGCATGCACCATGGAACTTGGGGGCTAATGCAAAGTCATTTTTTGCTCACCTTATTGAAGACCCGACTCATCACATCATACTGAGCCGGCCCTTGGGGGCTACCAATTGCTCCTGTCAACAATTCAAGGTACACAGATCTTAATCCATTATATTGAAAGGTCTGCTACTCAATTGGTACAACACACAGCTCTTAACCTTGTGGACGTGGGTTCAAGCCCCATGATGGGGGTTACATCATATGAGGTTATTTTCAATGAAGTGTATATAAAGTTCCAGCTCAATATTATCTTACTGAGCCGGCCCTTGGGGGCTGCACGTTACTGTTCAAGTCTACATAATCATATTTATAAAGTCCCTGCTAATTATTGCATAATAACCCAGCCCTTGGGGGTTACACTGGTTGAAGTTTTTATGAGCATAAGGCAATTACAAGTCCCAGGTTGCTGCAAGCATGACAACCCGGCACTTGGGGGCTACATATATGGAGTATTCAGTCTTTACTAGTGATTAAGATGAACAACATGGATTTCTTCAAAGTGGCAGTATTTATATTGAAGCAAGTCTTAAGTCATCACTTTGTTTCTGCTCAAGACTTGGGGGCTATAGGTAATATGGATATAAGGGAGAAAATCTTCAAATTCTCAGTTTTGAGTAAACCAGATTGACCCGGCGTCACCAATAACTATGACCCGGCGTCGGCAACAGTTATGACCCGGTGCTATCAGTATTTACAAATCGGATATTTTGGCTATGATAAACCAGCAAATTCTACAAGCCGGCTGAAAATCTGATGAGTATTTCAAGACAAATATTTTTTAAGCCGGCGCTTTGGCAGCCGACTCAAGTGGATTATTTCTTACAATATTTCTCTACAAGAGACCAATGTCAGCAAATTGACTCTAAAGCTGGCCTATTGGCCCGGATTTCTCAAAAGAAGTATCTGGATTTTTTACATTGACAAAGTCGAAACATATCTGCTAAGGGAGATTTTTTATGAGATCATGGACATGTAGATATCAACAAGGAAATGACAAGGACTTAACAATGATCAGGTGCCGGCTTACAAGAATATTTAACCAGGAGCACAACCTGTCAAATTTGTTCTTGTATTTATTTTGCAGAATCAGTTTAACATGGATAAATCCAAATTAAACTGGGGGCTAATGTCGGGGATATACCCCGCGGCATGACCCGGCCGGAAGTATGAACCGGCCGGACTTGGCGCTTCATCGTAACCCGCCGGAGGATTGGTGACTCACAGGTCTGGCGGTTCACTAGTGTGACAACTCACGAGCCTGGCGACTTAATGATGGCCCCGACGGCGAGTCAAACGGATGACAAGGGCCCAAGGCCCAATAGGCCGGCTCATGTTATTGTGGGCCGGCTTAAGTCGGAAGGCATGAGGAATATTTCCTTTATGAAGAAGCAAGACCCGGACTTGTAATCAACTAGTAAGAGAATAAACTAGTCCTAGTCCTATTAGGACTCCACGTGTAACCCACCCCTCTAACTTATATAAGGAGGGACAGGGCTCCCCAAGAGGGAAGGAAAAGAAACAATCTTTAGGGCTAGACACAAAGAGCCGGCTTACCGGCGACTCCCTCATGATCATAATCAGATCTAGCCACAAACAGTATGTAGGGTTATTACAAGATGATGTTTCTTGGGGCCTGAAGCTGTCTAAACCCTTATCTTGTGTTGTGTCTCTCGATTCTGCTCAACCCCTCTCAAGCTACCACATAGATGCATTCGCCTCGCGACTAAGTCCTCACACTAAGGACATCTGCCGTGACAATTCCACGACACATCTAGCTACTAACTATGGACCCGTAGGTCTGAAGTAAACTACTCACACTTCATCGGAGAGGCTATGGTGTTGATGTAGAAGCCCTCCGTGATTGATGCCCCCTCTGGCGGAGCTCCGGAACAGGCCCCAAGATGGGATCTCGTGGATACAGAAAGTTGCGGCGGTGGAATTAGGGTTTTGGCTCCTGTTCTGATTGTTTGGGGGTACGTGGATATATATAGGAGGAAGAAGTACGTCGGTGGAGCAACAGGGGCCCCACGAGGGTAGTGGGCGCGCCTGGGGGGGGGGGGGGGCAGGCGCAGCCCCCTACCTCATCGCCACCTGTTACGTGGCTTCACGTAGGGTCCAAGTCTCCTGAGTTGTATCCCCTACCTCATCGCCACCTATTACGTGGCTTGACTAGGGTCCAAGTCTCCTGAGTTGTATTCGGTGAGAAAATCACGTTCCTGAAGGTTTCATTCCATTTGGACTCCGTTTGATATTCCTTTTCTTCGAAACCCTAAAACAGGCAAAAAAACAACAATTCTGGGCTGGGCCTCCGGTTAATAGGTTAGTCCCAAAAAATAATATAAAAGTGGATAATAAAGCCCAATAATGTCCAAAACAGTACATAATATAGCATGGAGCAATCAAAAATTATAGATACGTTGGAGACGTATCAAGCATCCCCAAGCTTAATTCCTGCTCGTCCTTGAGTAGGTAAATGATAAAAACAGAATTTTTGATGCGGAGTGCTACTTGGCATAATTTTAATGTAATTCTTCTTAATTGTGCTATGAATATTCAGATCCGAAAGATTCAAGACAAAAGTTCATATTTGACATAAAAATGATAATACTTCAAGCATACTAACTAAGCAATTATGTCTTCTCAAAATAAAATGGCCAAAGAAAGTTCATCCCTACAAAATCATATGGTTTAGTCATGTTTCATTTTCGTCACACAAGAATGCTATCATCATGCACAACCCCGATGACAAGCCAAGCAATTGTTTCATACCTTAGTAATCTCAAACCTATAAAATTTCACGCAATATATGAGCGCGAGCCATGGACATAGCACTATAGGTGGAATAGAATATAATGAGGGGGGTTATGTGGAGAAGACAAAAAAGGAGAAATTCTCACATCAACGAGGCTAATCAATGGGCTATGGAGATGCCCATCGATTGATGTTAATGCAAGGAGTAGGGATTGCCATGCAACAGATGCACTAGAGCTATAAATGTATGAAAGCTCAACAAAAGAAACTAGTGGGTGTGCATCCAACTTGCTTGCTCACGAAGACCTAGGGCACTTGAGGAGGCCCATTGTTGGAATATACAAGCCAAGTTCTATAATCAAAAATTCCCACTAGTATATGAAAGTGATAACATGAGAGACTCTCTACTATGAAGATCATGGTGCTACTTTGAAGCACAAGTGTGGCAAAGGATAGTAACATTGTCCCTTCTCTCTTTTTCTCTCATTTTCTTTTTTTTTTCTTTGGCCTTTTTATGGCCTTTCACTTTTTTGGGCCTTCTCTTTTTTTATTCCTCGCTTGGGACAATGCTCTAGAAAATGATGATCATTACACTTCTATTTATTTACAACTCAATGATTACAACTCGATAGTAGAACAAAGATGACTCTATATGAATGCCTCCGGCGGTGTACCAGGATATGCAATGAACCAAGAGTGACATGTATGAAAGAATTATGAACGGTGGCTTTGCCACAAATACTATGTCAACTACATGATCATGCTAAGCAATATGACAATGATGAATGTGTCATGATGAGCGGAATGATGGAAAGTTGCATGGCAATATATCTCGGAATGGCTATGGAAATGCCATAATAGGTAGGTATGTGTAACATCCCAACTTTTAAATTTGGAATGTGATAACCCACAAGTATAGGGGATCGCAACAGCTTTCGAGGGTAGAGTATTCAACCCAAATTTATTGATTCGACACAAGGGGAGCCAAAGAATATTCTCAAGTATTAGTAGCTGAGTTGTCAATTCAACCACACCTGGAAACTTAGTATCTGCAGCAAAGTGTTTATTAGCAAAGTAATATGATAGTGGTGGTAGCGGCAGCAAAAGTAAAGACAGCAATAGTAATGTTTTTGGTATTTTGTAGTGATTGTAACAGTAGCAGCGGGAAAGTAAATAAGCGAGAACCAGTATATGGAAAACTCGTAGGCACCAGATTAGTGATGGATAATTATGCTGGATGTGGTTCATCATGTAACAGTCATAAGATAGGGTGACACAGAACTAGCTCCAATTCATCAATATAATGTAGGCATGTATTCCGTATGTAGTCATACATGCTTATGGAAAAGAACTTGCATGTCATCTTTTGTCCTACCCTCCCGTGGCAGCGGGGTCCTATTGGAAACTAAGGGATATTAAGGCCTCCTTTTAATAGAGAACCGGAACAAAGCATTAGCACATAGTGAATACATGAACTCCTCAAACTATGGTCATCACCGGGAGTGGTCCCGATTATTGTCACTTCGGGGTTGCCCGATCATAACACATAGTAGGTGACTATAGACTTGCAAGATCGGATCAAGAACTCACATATATTCATGAAAACATAATAGGTTCAGATCTGAAATCATGGCACTCGGGCCCTAGTGACAAGCATTAAGCATAGCAAAGTCATAGCAACATCAATCTCAGAACATAATGGATACTAGGGATCAAACCCTAACAAAACTAACTCGATTACATGATAAATCTCATCCAACCCATCACCGTCTAGCAAGCCTATGATGGAATTACTCACGCACGACGGTGAGCATCATGAAATTGGTGATGGAGGATGGTTGATGATGACGACGGCGACGAATCCCCCTCTCCGAAGCCCCGAACGGACTACAGATCAGCCCTCCCGAGAGGTTTTAGGGCTTGGCGGCGGCTCCGTATCGTAAAACACGATGATTTTTTCTCCCTTATTTTTTTCTCTCCGAAAGCAAATATATAGAGTTGGAGTTGGCGTCGGAGGGCATCCAGGGGGCCCACGAGGTAGAGGGCGCGCCCTAGGGGGGCGCCCCACCCTCGTGGATAGGGTGTGGGCCCCTTGGTCATCATCTTTGGCGAGGATTTTTTATTATTTTTTATAAGATGTTTCGTGGAGTTTCAGGTCATTCCGAGAATATTTGTTTTCTGCACATAAAACAACACCATGGCAATTCTGCTGAAAACAGCGTCAGTCCGGGTTAGTTCCATTCAAATCATACAAGATAGAGTCCAAAACAAGGGCAAAAGTGTTTGGAAAAGTAGATACGACGGAGACGTATCAACTCCCCCAAGCTTAAACCCTTGCTTGTCCTCAAGCAATTTAGTTGACAAACTGAAAGAAAGAAAGAAAGACTTTTACAAACTCTGTTTGCTCTTGTTGTTGTAACTATGTCAAGCCAGTATTCAAGTTTTCATCATAGATCATAACTAACCACATTTGCAATAATTCTCAGGTCTCATAATTACTCATATCAATAGCATAATCAACTAGCAAGTCATAATAATAAATCTCGGATGACAACACTTTCTCAAAAACAATCATAATATGATATAACAAGATGGTATCTCGCTAGCCCTTTCTGAGACCGCAAAACATAAATGCAGAGCACCTTTAAAGATCAAGGACTGACTAGACATTGTAACTCATGGTAAAAGAGATCCAATCATAGTCATACCCAATATAAATTAACAGTGATGAATGCAAATGACAGCTGTGCTCTCCAGCTAGTGCTTTTTAAAAAGAGGGTGATGACTCAACATAAAAGTAAATGGATAGGCCCTTCGTAGAGGGAAGCAGGGATTTGTAGAGGTGCCAGAGCTCGGTTTTGAAATAGAGATAAATTGTATTTTGAGCGGTATACTTTCATTGTCAACGTAACAACTAAGAGATGGCAATATCTTCCATGCTAAACACATTATAGGCGGTTCCCAAACAGAATGGTAAAGTTTATACTCCCCCTCCACCAACAAGCATCAATCCATGGCTTGCTCGAAACAACGAGTGCCTCCAACATACATCAGGTCCCAGGGGGAGTTTTGTTTGCAATTAATTTTGATTTAGTTTGCATAAAGCATGGGACTGGGCATTCCGGTGACCAGCCATTTTCTCGTGAGTGAGGAGCGGAGTCCACTCCTCTTGAGAATAACCTGCCTAACACAGAAGATAAGAACAGCCTTGGTTGATACATGAGCTATTCGAGCATACAAAACAGAATGTTTATTTGAAGGTTTAGAGTTTGGCACATACAAATTTACTTGGAACGGCAGGTAGATACCGCATATAGGAAGGTATAGTGGACTCATCTGGAATAACTTTGGGGTTTAAGGGATTGGATGCACAAGCAGTATTCCCGCTTAGTACAAGTGAAGGCTAGCAAAAGACTGGGAAGCGACCAACTAGAGAGCGACAACAGCCATGTACATGCATTAAAATTAATAAAAATTGCATGCAAGCATGAGTAGGATATAATCCACCATGAACATAAATATCGTGAATGCTATGCTGATTTTGTTTCAACTACATGCATGAACATGTGCCAAGTCAAGTCACTTAAATCATTCAAAGGAGGATACCACCCCATCATACCACATCATAATCATCTCAATAGCATGTTGGCACACAAGGTAAATCATTATAACTCATAGCTAATCAAGCATGGCACAAGCAACTATGATCTCTAATTGTCATTGCAAACATGTTTATTCATAATAAGCTAAATCAAGAACGAGGGACTCATCATATTTACAAAAACAAAAGAGGTCGAGTTCATACCTGCTTTTCTCATCTCAGTCAGTCCATCACATATCATCATAATTACCTTTCACTTGCACGACCGAACAGTGTGAATAATAATAAGAGTGTACATGCATTGGACTAAGCTGGAATCTGCGAGCATTCAATAAACAGGAGAAGACAAGGCAATATGGGCTCTTGGTTAAATCAACAACAATGCATATAAGAGCCACTTCAACAATTTAATTATGGTCTTCTCCTACTGACCCCCAAAGAAAAGAAAAGAAATAAAACTATTTACACGGGAAAGCTCCCAACAAGCAAAAGAAGAACGGGAAATATTTTGGGGTTTTCTTTTTAATTATTACTACTACAGCAGAAAAATAAACTACTACTAATTTTTTTGGTTTTTCTTAAGGTTTAACAAACACATAAGAAGAAAGCAGGAAAAAGAAAATAAACTAGCATGGATATTACAGTGAAAGAGTATGAGCACCGACATCTAGTAATGAGTGTGTCTGAACATAAATGTAATGTCGGTGAGAAATACGTACTCCCCCAAGCTTAGGCTTTTGGCCTAAGTTGGTCTATTGCCAGGGATAGCCTGGCGGATACCCATAGGTGTAGCTGGGGTCGTACTGCGACAAGGAATAGTTGGGATCATACTGATGTGCAGCGGTTATCACCTGCCGAGCTGCAGCGTCGAGTCGAGCTGCCTCCGCTCTCCTCTCGTACTCTTCTGCCTCCTCTCTGGTAATAACATATCTTCTTTTTGTCTGTGAATCAAAGAAGGTAGGAGCAGGGAGAGTAATACGTAAAACACGTCATTTATCAAAAATTAAACGATATAAGATAGGTGATTCAGGCCTCTCGACAAACTGGTGCGAAGCCATAGAGTTATAATCTAAATATGCAGGAGGCAACTCCGTATCACCCTCACGAATGTCTATCTCAAGAAAATGAGCTAAGCGGGTTGCATAAATTGCTCCAAAGAAATCTCCATTATGTCTATTATGATGCAACCTACGAGCTACAATGGCTCCCATATGATAAGATTGGTCTCCTAACACAGAACTCCTAAGAATGCTAAGATCAGGGACACACATGTGACATGCTTCATCCTTAGCATTTATGCATCTACCGAATGGTAGCCTGCGTTATATCTCTAGATTGCCCCACAGTTATACTAGCAAGAAAGTTTCTAAATTCAGATTTAGGGGGGGTCCAAACACTACCCCATGATGGAAGTTTGCAAGCAGAAGTAAAATCCTCTAAGTCCATGGTATAAGATTTGTCATAGAGATCAAACATGACTGCAGGAGAATTATGCGAAGATGAATACTCAAACCTCCTCACAAATGAACTTGTGAGATCATGATACTGGGGGCATGTGTTAGCCTCAAAATCCTCAAGACCGGCATTGCGCAAATATGCTTTGAATTCTTCTTTAATTCCCGCACGGTCCATAAAGTTTTCCAACAGCCATTCGCAAGGCCGTACTGGAGCGTCTCTTGGTGGATCCTCGTCAGCATCGCGCATAGCAATCCTGGGTCCTTGCTTCTTAGAAGAACCACCTTGGAACATCTTCCTAAGCTTATTGTTTTTCTCTGAAAAATTCTGAAATTTTTAGTATCTTCAAATAAAAGTAAACCAAACTCAATAATATTGATAGCAACTACTCCTACAAGTGCCTAGGGCCTATATCATGCATCAAAACTACCTTTGACCATATAAATTTGACATGCAAGCTCAAAGAACAGGGTCACCTAAGCAGCTAAAATTTGCAAAGGATAAAGCACTAGAACAAAAATTAATTGGACCAATGGAGGAGTCACATACCAAGGAACAATCTCCCCAAGCAGTTTTGCGAGAGGTTCTTTGAGCAAGGAGATCGAAAATCATAGCAAAAGTGGCTGGAACCCGTGCTTGAGTTGGTTTTTCGGGTTTGTGTGAGACAGAGGAAGAAGATGGGTGCTGGGATAAGTGGAGGAGTGCCGCCATGGGCCCACGAGGCAGGGGCGCGCCCTAGAGGGGGGGGGGCGCCCACCACCCTCGTGGCCAGGTGGCAGCTCCTCCCGCGGTAATTTTTGCAAGTAAATCGTCAAATATTCCCAAAAATATCATATTAAATTGGCATGGCATTCTGAGGACTTTTATTTTCGGGATATTTTATATTGCATGGATAAGTCAGGAAACAGATAGAAAAATACTATTTTTACTTTATTTCTACTAATTAACAGAAAGTATAGAGAGGGTACAGAAGTTTGTGCTTCTAGTTTCATCCATCTCATGCTCATCAAAAAGAATCCACTAACAAGGTTGATCAAGTCTTGTTAACAAACTCATTCTGATAATCATGAAACGGAGAAATTTCGAATAACACTAAGTTACCTCAACGGGGATATGCACATCCCCTATATTAAGTATATCATATTTCTTTTTGACAGTAGGAAGAGGAAATTCAAAACCTCCAATTATAATCGATGGAATTTTTCCAATGGAGTTGATACTATGAACTTGAGGTTGTTTCCTCGGAAAGTGTACTATATGCTCATTACCATCAACATGAAAGGTGACATTGCCTTTGTTGCAATCAATAATAGCCCCTACAGTATTAAGAAAAGGTCTTCCAAGAATAATAGACATACTATCATCCTCAGGAATATCAAGAATAACAAAGTCCGTTAAAATAGTAACATTTGCAACCACAACAGGCACATCCTCACAGATACCGACAGGTATAGCAGTTGATTTATCAGCCATTTGCAAAGATATTTCAGTAGGTGTCAGCTTATTCAAGTCAAGTCTACGATATAAAGAGAGAGGCATAACACTAACACCGGCTCCAAGATCACATAAAGCAGTTTTAATATAATTTCTTTTAATGGAGCAAGGTATAGTAGGTACTCCGGGATCTCCAAGTTTCTTTGGTATTCCACCCTTAAAAGTATAATTAGCAAGCATGGTGGAAATCTCAGTTAATCGCATATATTTAGCATAAGGATTTGTTTTGAGCACATCAGTTAATCGCATACGCAAAAAGATAGGCCTAATCATTTCAGCAAAGCGCTCAAAATCCTCATCATCCTTTTTCTTGGATGGTTTTGGAGGAAAAGGCATGGGTTTCTGAACCCAAGGTTCCCTTTCTTTACCATGTTTCCTAGCAACAAAGTCTCTTTTATCATAACGTTGATTCTTTGATTGTGGGTTATCAAGATCAACAATAGGTTCAATTTCTACATCATTATCATTACTAGGTTGAGCATCATCATGAACATCATCATTAATATTTTCACTAGGTTCATGTTCATTACCAGATTGTGTTTCAGCATCAGACATAGATATATCATTTGGATTATCAGGTGGTTCAGCAATAGGTTCACTAGAAGTTTGCACAGTTCTATCATTTTTCTTTTTCTTCTTTTTAGAAGAACTAGGAACATCAATATTATTTCTTTGAGAATCTTGCTCGATTCTCTTAGGGTGGCCTTCAGGATACAAAGGTTCCCGAGTCATTCTACCAGTTCTAGTAGCCACTCTAACAACATAATCATTTTTCTTACTATTCATTTCATCCAGCACTTCTTTTTGAGCCTTATGTACTTGTTCTACTTGAGTGGTAACCATAGAAGCATGTTTGCTAACAAGTTTAAGTTCACCTTTAATATTAGCCATATAATCACCCAAGCGTCTAATCATATAAGCATTTTCTTTTAATTGTCTACCAAAATAAGCATTGAAGTCGTCTTGCTTAAACATAAAGTTATCAAACTCATCCAAGCACTGACTAGCAATTTTAGTAGGAGGGACTTTAGCTTTATCATACCTATAGGGTTAAATTACCTTTACTACCTGTGTCGGGATATCGGGATCAGGAGGTTCTTCAATAAATAAAGAATTGAGATCATATGTTTCTTCAACAGGCGGTATATTAAGACCATGTATTTCTTCAATAGGAGGTAAATTCTTAACATCTTCAGCTTTAATACCTTTTTCTTTCATAGATTTCTTTGCCTCTTGCATATCTTCGGGACTGAGGAATAGAACACCTCTCTTCTTCGAAGTTGGTTTAAGAATAGGCTCAGTAATTGGAGCAGGAGTTGGCTCAGGAGGTGCCCAATTATTTTCACTTGTCAACATATTATTCAATAGAATTTCAGCTTCATCCGGTGTTCTTTCCCTGAAAAGAGAACCACCACAACTATCCAGGTAATCTCTGGAAGCATCGGTTAGTTCATTATAAAAGATATCAAGTATTTCGGGTTTCTTAAGAGGATGATCATGCAAAGCATTAAGTAACTTGAGAAGCCTCCCCCAAGCTTGTGGGAGACTCTCTTCTTTAATTTGCACGAAGTTGTATATTTCCCTCAAAGCAGCTTGTTTCTTATGAGCAGGGAAATATTTAGCAGAGAAGTAATAAATCATATCCTGGGGACTACGCACACAACCAGGATCAAGAGAATTAAACCATATCTTAGCATCACCCTTTAATGAGAACGGAAATATTTTGAGTATATAAAAGTAAGACGATCTCTCATCATTAGTGAATAGGGCAGCTATATCATTTAACTTAGTAAGATGTGCCACAACAGTTTCAGATTCATAGCCATAAAACGGATCAGATTCAACCAAAGTAATTATATCAGGATCAACAGAGAATTCATAATCCTTATCAGGAACACAAATAGGTGAAGTAGCAAAAGCAAGGTCAGGTTTCATTTTATCTCTAAGTGATTCTTTGTTCCATTTAACTAATAACCTCTTAAGCTCATACCTATCCCTACAAGCTAAAATAGCGGCAGAAGATTCCATATCAAAAAGATAGCCCTCCGGAATAATAGGCATATTTTCATCATCACTATCATCATCGTATTCAGATTCAATAATTTCTTTTTCTCTAGCCCTAGCAATTTGTTCATCAAGAAATTCACCAAGGGGCACACTAGTATCAGGCATAGAAGCAGTTTCATCATAAGTATCATGCATAGTAGAAGTGGCATCATCAATAACATGTGACATATCAGAACGAATAGCAGAAGCAGGTGTAGGTGTCTCAAACGTACTAATAACAGAAGGTGAATCAAGTGCAGAGCTAGATGGCAGTTCCTTACCTCCCCTCATAGTTGCGGGATAAATCTTGGTTTTTGGATCTCTCAAGTTCTTCATAGTGTCCAGCAGATATAAATCCCGAGTGACTCAAAGAATAGAGCTATGCTCCCCGGCAACGGCGCCAGAAATTGGTCTTGATAACCTACAAGTATAGGGGATCGCAACAGCTTTCGAGGGTAGAGTATTCAACCCAAATTTATTGATTCGACACAAGGGGAGCCAAAGAATATTCTCAAGTATTAGCAGCTGAGTTGTCAATTCAACCACACCTGGAAACTTAGTATCTGCAGCAAAGTGTTTAGTAGCAAAGTAATAAGATAGTGGTGGTAGCGGCAGCAAAAGTAAAGACAACAATAGTAATGTTTTTGGTATTTTGTAGTGATTGTAACAGTAGCATCGGGAAAGTAAATAAGCGAGAACCAGTATATGGAAAACTCGTAGGCACCGGATTAGTGATGGATAATTATACCGGATGCGGTTCATCATGTAATAGTCATAACATAGGGTGACACAGAACTAGCTCCAATTCATCAATATAATGTAGGCATGTATTCCGTATATAGTCATACGTGCTTATGGAAAAGAACTTGCATGACATCTTTTGTCCTACCCTCCCCTGGCAGCGGGCTCCTATTGGAAACTAAGGGATATTAAGGCCTCCTTTTAATAGAGAACCGGAACAAAGCATTAGCACATAGTGAATACATGAACTCCTCAAACTATGGTCATCACCGGGAGTGGTCCCGATTACTGTCACTTTGGGGTTGCCGGATCACAACACATAGTAGGTGACTATAGACTTGCAAGATCGGATCAAGAACTCACATATATTCATGAAAACATAATAGGTTCAGATATGAAATCATGACACTCGGGCCCTGGTGGCAAGCATTAAGCATAGCAAAGTCATAGCAACATCAATCTCAGAACAGAATGGATACTAGGGATCAAACCCTAACAAAACTAACTCGATTACATGATAAATCTCATCCAACCCATCACCGTCCAGCAAGCCTATGATGGAATTACTCACGCACGGCAGTGAGCATCATGAAATTGGTGATGGAGGATGGTTGATGATGACGACAACGACGAATCCCCCTCTCCGGAGCCCCGAACGGACTCCAAATCAGCCCTCCCGAGAGGTTTTAGGGCTTGGCGGCGGCTCCATATCGTAAAACGCAATGATTTCTTCTCCCTTATTTTTCTCTCTCCGAAAGCAAATATATAGAGTTGGAGTTGGCATCGGGGGGCATCTAGGGGGCCCATGAGGTAGGGGGTGCGCCCTAGGGGGGCGCCCCCCACCCTCGTGGACAGGGTGTGGGCCCCCTGGTCTTCATCTTTGGCGAGGATTTTTTATTGTTTTTCCTAAGATGTTCCGTGGAGTTTCGGGTCATTCCGAGAATATTTGTTTTCTGCACATAAAACAACACCATGGCAATTCTGCTGAAAACAGCGTCAGTCCGGGTTAGTTCCATTCAAATCATACAAGTTAGAGTCCAAAACAAGGCAAAAGTGTTTGGAAAAGAAGATACGACGGAGACGTATCAGAATGTTATACATTAGATCATCACTGCATATAATATTTTTTTATTTGCTTTTGGCCTGATCCAGAAACTTTACGCAACTCAAGGACCCACGGAGAGAGTTGGGGGTTTCGTTATTTTCATATTTGAGTTTTCTCAGATAGGATGATTTGATTTTATTTATTTTATCTTCAATTATTTCCATTATAGAAATATGAGAGAGGGAATAAAATGACTTTCCCAAAATAAAGAAATATTGAGGATTTAATAAAAAATCAGATAAGATTTTTATTTCGGAGTTTTGGCTAGTTTTTTTGAATTTAGGAAAAATTGCACATTTTTCAAAACTGCATTTTAGGGCCAAGAAAATGTTCATCTCATTCTAAATATTTTATTTAGGAGGTGAAAATTTATTTTGGCATTTTTAGAATTTGATTTTATTTTCTAGATTTTTTTCTTTGTTCGGCGGAATTGTTTTAAAAAAACTATTCGCGCGCCTGACTGGGCCGAAGACCCAGCCGAGCCGAGCCAAGCCCGCTCGCCGCCGTCTCCTGCACCGCCTCGGGATCGGAGTGCCGAGCGAAACCGCCGCCGCTGCCCGAGTCCGGGAGGAGCACGCCTCCCGAAACGGCCCCTTCCCCAGGCCACCTCGCCCCCCTCTCATAAATAGCCGCCACCGCCACCCCACCCCGCCACCTCGCCACGCCCCGCCACCCGCAGCCGCCGCACGCCGCCGCTTGCCGCGCTGCCCGCCGCCGACGCCACCCCACCCAGCCGGAGCCACGAGTGCCGCCGGAGTCTGACGAGGTAGCCGCGCCGTTCCCGCCGGTTTTTCAAAGAAAACAGATCCGGTTTTTTTGAAAACCCTAGTTTTTTTATTAGATCGGTTTTATCGGTTCTTTTGTTTAGCAAGCGTTCGCTCGTTCATTCGTTTAGCGGACGAGTTCACCGTTTAGTTTCAGATAACGAACGTTTGTTCGTTAATATGTTCATGCGTTTTTCTTTTTCTCGGATTTTCCGCGATTATTTCTGATCGCGATTTCTGATCCGATTTTCGTTTTAGTTTAACTTTTCGCTCATTTATCGGAATCAGGCGATTCAAGCGCCTAGAGTTTCGTCTCGAAGCCATCTTTCCGTTTAACCAACTCAAACAAGTTTTTGCTTCTGTAAAATTTGACTTAGATCTAGATTAGTAATCGAAGCTTGTTTTCTCTCGCTGTTTGACTTTCGTTGCTTCGTTCGATTTGTTTCTTTTTGCAAACCGGAGTTCTTAAGTTGAACTTTCTGGTTAGATCTTTTATTTGAGTTTTACCTGTGCATTAGATGAGTACTTATTGTATGCTTGTTTGTTTGTTGCGATGGAGTACCCGGAGTGCGCCTCTTGCTACTTCGAATCTCTAGGTTTCACGGATAATCAGCAAGGCAAGTAACACTTTGATCATACCTCTTACTACCCACTTTTATTGCCTTAGATTAATCCTCAAACAATTGCATGATTAGGATCTAATTAAATTGTGGGTTGGGAAGTAGATGAGGTAGCACCTATTACCTGTTTTATTATCAAACCCTAGGAGTTACTTCTACGTTGCTTATACCATGCTATGCTTGTAGACGTGGATTGGGTTTGAGTGTATCCATGACAGATGTGAGATTCTTAATTAATGGTTCAACTAAAGGTGGAAACTTTAATACACATCTGGGTGGATTGAGGCACCTGGGTATTCCAGCGATTGCCTGTTTTTCTTTATGGACCGCCACCCAGGCTCAAAGGGATCATGAGATTATTCATGCTAGAAACTTCCGTGTGCAGCCACAAGCTACTATGGGCTCTAGCATAGTTGATTAAGTCATGCGAACTCTTATAGTGGTAGACTAGCAGATGTAAGGGAAAGTAGGTGTAACAGTCTACCCGATCATAAGGTGCTATCGCTTCTGAAAGACTATGTCTCGGTCATCCGTTTCTCAAACACCACATAGTGCGAGAATCCCAACGGAGGAGATCGAGTCTTGTGGGGAAAAGTGCGCAAACCTCTGTAGAGTGTATAAACTAATCATGGTTAGCCGTGTCCCCGGTTATGGACGTCTTGAGTATCTAGTACTTGTATTATCATGTGAATCTCATCATGTGACTTTAATTAATTTTGTTGGGTTTTATTGATGATGTTTAATTGGGATTGAAAGGGTGTCTATGCTCTCAATGTTTAACAACTACCATGATAGTTAAATATAATTTATTTCTTTGAAGTAGGGAAAAATTGGCATTACGCAAAACTGTAACCATAGAGCTTTCCACCAGCCATATATGCATGTAGTATAACTTATTTCTGTTCATTACTCTCTATGTGTTACTTTGGCAGCATATTCCATGTTCTGACCCGTTTTCGGGCTGCAACGTTCATGTTGCAGACTTTTCAGACGACGAGTAAGGTGCCTTTAGGTCATGGTTCTATACTCAGTGATGCCGTTGGAGTTGATGAACTCACTTATCTTCCAAGCCTTCCACTGTTATTGTTATTAGATGGCCTTAAGCCATATTATTTGTAATAAGTTCTCTTTTGAGACACTCGTTGTAATAAGTGTGTGATTGCTACTCTGTTATAAATCCTTCAAGTACTATGCGTGTCAGCATTACTGATCCAGGGATGACACTGAAGCACAGAGATCAGACTGTTGGAGGTCTGGTCGCTACAAGATGGTATCAAAGCACACGCTGACTATAGGACACGACCACTAAGCTAAAGCCCTAGATCACTACTCACTCTTCTAATTTCTGACTCCTCATCTTTTCTACTCTTTTAGGATGGCGGATGCAAGGAACAAGTTCACGCAACCGAATGAAGATACACCCTTTGGACGCCACCTGAAGGAAGTCACTAAGTACCTGAACATCTGAGTACCAAGCTTCACCGGGACCTACAACGCCACTTTACCCGAAGAGAAGCACTGGATGATTCAAGTTCAAGTTCCAGGAAGGACGTTCGCGCCAGTCACCGAGCCCATAGAGTTTTCCTTTGATGCACCAACCTGGAGTCTAGGAAAGAGCATGGCAGCCCACATCGCCATGGGACGTATTGGAGAAGTTTACCGCAATGATCTCAAGGATACTATCTACCAGATTTGTGGGCGCCGAGATGAGCAATGGGAGATTATCAACACCTTGAAGGATAGATCAATCGCAGCTTTTATCCAGGAGTTAAACCAACACATTCGACGTTAGGAGAACCAGATGTGCGCAGGCATGATAGATCTGAAGAAGGCGATGACAAGAATCACGGAGCTGGAGGAAGAACTCAAGGCTACAAGTGAAGACGAAGAACCCAAGGAGACGAAGACGAAGAACCCAAGGAGATTCGCCCGGAGGACTACATCATCATCGACGACACCGACTCTGACCTGAGCGATGATGACTATGAAGACGAAGCTGGAGCAGATATCATGGAGTCTGCAACCGAGGAATATTTCTAGTAGACCACCACATTAGTAGTAGTATTCCACCATGTAAATAGAGTAGTCCAAGCACTTTTGCGATAGTTAGACCGATTGTATGCCCTTGTTTAATTGAGTGAAATGTTTGTGTTTGTCTCATGTGCATATGGGTAGTGCTTTCTCATTAGACCTCATTCTATTCTAATCTCTTCCCTCTAAACACATCAGATGCCTCCGAGACGTGACAATGGATTTGCATCTCCGCCGGAGCTCACTCAGTTGATCCAGCAGCAGAACGCGTTGATGCAGTTGCTAGTCTAGAATCAGAATCAGGGGAACAACAACAACAACCCACCACCACCACCTGTTGATCACTTAACCCGTTTCCTTAGACTAAATCCGCCGGTGTTCTCCAATAGCACCGAGCCTATAGTAGCAGATGATTGGCTCCGCAAGATTGGAAGGGAGTTAACCACTACAGGATGTATTGACGCTGAGAAGGTGCATTTTGCCGCACACCAGTTGGATGGACCAGCATCATCATGGTGGGAGAATTACACTGTCACCTACCCTATAGCCACGATGACATGGGACCAATTTCAGCAGGCTTTTCGTATAGCCCATGTTTCAGCAGGAGCTATGGCCATGATGAAGCGTGATTTTCGCAACTTGCACCAAGGAGGACGGACAGTTGACCAATACGTGGATGACTTTAGTAAGTTAACACGTTATGCCCCGGATGACGTTGCTACGGATGCAGCTAAGCAGGGGAAGTTTCTGGAAGGACTGAATGATGAGTTGAGTATGTAGTTGATGGTAGCAACTTTCAACAACTACCAGGAGTTGGTAGATCGTGCCCTTATGATTGAAGGGAAGTAGCAACAGATTGAGAACCGCAAGAGGAAGTATGGACAAGGGAAATACAATTCAGGAGCTCGGCAGAAGCCACGTTTTACCTTGAAATCGGGAGGACATTTTCAGCATACCCATGGAGGAGGGAGTTCGCATAATCATAATGGCCCCAAGAATGGTAATGGGAATGGGGGAAGCAACGGTCAGAACCGTACCAACCCATCAACCCCAGCCAAGAGAGACCTGAGTCAAGTCACTTGTTATAAGTGTCAGAAGACCGAACATTATGCCAATGAATGTCCTGAAGCCCAGAATGGAAATGGCAACGGAAGCTCTAGGAAGAAGCCGAACCCTTTCAACAGGTGACAGGTGAACCACGTTAACGTGGAGGAGGTTGAAGCCCAGCCAGATGCAGTAATAGGTAAGATTTTGGTTAAGTCATTTACTGCAATCGTTCTTTTCGATACTGGTGCATCGCATTCATACATATCAAGGGGATTCGTGGATATGTATAAACTGCCCACCAAGGTTCTTAGAACACCTATGTTAGTAAGCTCACCAGGAGCAGAGTATATGGCCAGTAAAGGATGTTTTCAAGTGCCATTGAGTATAGGTAGGCATGTGTTTCCCTCGGATTTAATCATTTTGGAATCACAAGGTTTGGATGTAATTCTGGGTATGGATTGGCTATCGATGTATGGAGGAAACATCGATTGCGCCAGTAAGTCGATTTTGCTTACCACCCCAGAGGGAAGAAGGATCAAGTATGTACCACAGCATGTGCCGAATAGGACTCAAGTAAATTCCTTATCAGGAGTTGTACAGGAGGAGGTACCGGTGATAAAGGATTTTCCGGATGTATTTCCAGAAGAGTTGCCAGGCATGCCACCGGATAGAGACATTGAGTTTTTGATTGAACTTTTGCCAGGCACAGGACCAATATCTAAGAGACCATATAGAATGCCTGCAAAGGATTTGGAGGAGATTTAGAAGCACATTAAGGAGTTACTGGATAAGGGATATATTCACCCAAGCTCATCACCATGAGGATCACCAGTACTTCTAGTGGAAAAGAAGGATGGATCGTTAAGGATGGTTGTTGATTATCGAGGATTGAATGAAGTGACGATCAAGAATAAGTACCCACTGCCGATGATCAATGATTTGTTTGACCAATTGCAAGGAGCTAAGGTATTTTCCAAGATCGATTTGCGATCAGGATACCACCAGTTGAAAATTCGAGAGCAGGACATACCTAAGAAAACTTTTACCACAAGGTATGGGTTGTATGAGTATACCATTATGTTATTTGGTCTGACTAACGCACCTGCTTATTTTATGAACATGATGAACAAAGTGTTTATGGAGTTTTTGGATAAGTTCGTCGTAGTATTAATTGATGATATTCTGGTTTACTCGAAGAATGAAGAAGAACATAAAGAACATTTGCATTTGGTACTTGGTAAGCTCAGAGAACATCAGTTATACGCCAAGTTCAGCAAATGTGAGTTTTGGTTGAAGGAAGTTGGATTCCTCAGACATGGTATATCCGGAGAAGGAATAGCAGTAGATCACACCAAGGTTGTCACTGTGACAAATTGGGAAGCTCCAACAATAGTAGGAGAGATCCGGAGTTTTCTTGGACTCGCAGGATACTATCGGAGATTCATTGAAAATTTCTCGAAGATTGCAAAACCTATAACGGAGTTGTTGAATAAGGATACCAAGTTCAAATGGACTGAGGAATGTGAGGCCAGTTTCTAGGAGTTGAAGAAATGTTTGGTTACATCACCAGTCTTGATTCTGCCAGATCCGTGCAAGGATTATGAAGTATATTGCGACGCTTCACGTCGAGGACTTGGAGCAGTGCTTATGCAGGAGGGAAGAGTTGTTTCATATGCCTCACGACAGCTTAAGCCCCATGAATTGAATTATGCTACACACGACTTGGAGTTAGCAGCCGTAGTGCATGCATTAAAGACGTGGAGACATTTTCTCATTGGAAACCATTGTGAGGTGTACACAGATCACAAAAGTTTGAAATACATCTTCACGCATAAGGAGTTGAATCTCAGGCAAAGGAGATGGTTGGAGCTCATCAAGGATTATGATATGGTATTACACTATCATCCCAGAAAGGCTAACGTAGTAGCTGATGCATTGAGCCGCAAGAGCCATGTCAACACACTAATGACCGGAGAGTTACCAAAGGAGTTAGCCGAGGATCTTCGTGAGCTATGTTTAGAGATAGTTCCGAGAGGCTATGTAGCAGCATTGGAGACTCAGTCTACTCTGATGGATAAGATCAGAGAAGCTCAGAAGACCGACAAGGAGATTGCCACCATAAAGGAGAAGTTGAGCAAGGGAAAAGTAAGGATTTTGTGAGGATGAACACGATACCTTATGGTTTGAGAACCGCATTTATGTGCCTAATGACCCGGAGATCAGGAAGTTAATTCTGCAAGAGGCCCATGATTTGCCGTACTCGATTCACCCAGGAAATACCAAGATGTATTTGGATTTGAAAGACACTTTCTGGTGGACCGGAATGAAGAAGGATATTGCAGAGTATGTAGCAGTTTGTGATGTATGTCAGAGAGTAAAGGCAGAGCATCAGAAGCCAGCAGGATTGCTACAGCCATTGTCGGTACCTGAATGGAAGTGGGATAAGCTAGGCATGGATTTTATCACGGGATTACCCAGGACCCGTTCAGGCTATGACTCGATATGGGTTGTAGTCGATCGTTTGACGAAGGTAGCTCATTTCATCCCAGTAAAGACCACTTGCACCAATGCTAAGTTGGCAAAGATATACATGACCAGGATCGTATGTCTGCATGGAGTTCCGAGGAGCATTGTATCAGATAGAGGAACCCACTTTACCTCAAGGTTCTGGAATCAGTTGCACAAAACTTTGGGTACCAGGCTAGAGTTCAGTACAGCTTTTCATCCGCAAACCGATGGACAGACCGAGAGAGTCAATCAGATTTTGGAGGATATGCTGAGAGCTTGTGCGTTAGATTATGGATCTAGTTGGGATGACAACTTGCCCTATGCGGAGTTCTCTTACAACAATAGTTATCAATCCAGTTTGAAGATGGGCCCTTTTGAAGCCTTGTACGGAAGAAGGTGCAGAACACCATTATCGTGGGACGAAGTGGAAGACCGCCAGTTGTTTGGACCAGATTTGATTAAGGAGTCTGAACAGAAGGTGAAATTGATTCGTGGTAGGCTCAAGGTAGCCCAGTCCAGGCAGAAGAGCTATGCAGATTCTAAACGCAAGGAGATAGTTTACGAAGCCGGAGATAGAGTTTATCTTCATGTATCCCCGCTTCGAGGAGTTAAGCGCTTTGGAGTTAAGGGAAAGTTAGCACCACGTTTTGTGGGACCATACAAAGTTTTGGAGCGTATGGGAGAAGTTGCTTACAAGTTGGAGTTGCCCGAAGGGTTGTCAGGAGTTCACGATGTGTTCCATGTTTCCCAGTTGAAGAAGTGCCATGCAGAAATGGCGGATATACCGCTGAGAGATATAGTGCCGCTGGAAGCGATTCAGTTGGATTGTGATTTGACCTATGAGGAGAAACCAGTTAAGATCCTCGAGTATGCCAGCCGAGTCACCCGCAGTAAGGTTATCAAGTTTTGCAAGGTTCAGTGGAGCCACCACACCGAGGATGAAGCCACCTGGGAGCGAGAGGAAGATCTGCCGAAGGACCACCCTCACCTATATTCTAGCCAACCCGAATCTTGAGGGCGAGATTCATCTTAAGGGGGGTAGGTTTGTAACATCCCAAATTTTCAATTTGGAATGTTATACATTAGATCATCACTGCATATCGTATTTTTTATTTGCTTTTGGCCTGATCCAGAAAGTCTACGCAACTCAAGGACCCACGGAGAGAGTTGGGGGTTTCGTTATTTTCATATTTGAGTTTTCTCAAATATTGAAGATAGGATCATTTGATTTTATTTATTTTATCTTCAATTATTTCCATTATAGAAATATGAGAGAGGGAATAAAATGACTTGCCCAAAATAAAGAAATATTGAGGATTTAATAAAAAATCAGATAAGATTTCTATTTTGGAGTTTTGGCTAGTTTTTTTGAATTTAGGAAAAATTGCACGTTTTTCAAAACTGCATTTTAGGGCCAAGAAAATGTTCATCTTGTTCTAAATATTTTATTTAGGCGGTGAAAATTTATTTTGGCGTTTTTAGAATTTTATTTTATTTTCTCGATTTTTTTAGTTCGGCGGAATTGTTTAAAAAAAACTGTTCGCGCGCCCGACTGGGCCGAAGGCCCAGCCGAGCTGGGCCAAGCCGGCTCGCCGCCGTCTCCCGCACCGGCTCGGGACCGGAGCCCCGAGCGAAACCGTCACCGCCGCCCGAGTCCGGGAGGAGCACGCCTCCCGAAACGGCCCCTTCGCCAAGCCACCCCGCCCCCCTCTCATAAATAGCCGCCACTGCCACCCCACCCCGCTACCTCGCCCCGCCCCGCCTCCCGCAGCCGCCGCCGCTTGCTGCGCCGCCCGCCGCCGACGCCACCCCACCCAGCCGGAGCCCCGAGTGCCGCCGGAGTCCGACAAGGTAGCCGTGCCGTTCGCCGCCGGTTCTTCCAAGAAAATAGATCCGGTTTTTTTGAAAACCCTAGGTTTTTTATTAGATCAGTTTTATCGGTTCTTTTATTTAGCGAGTGCTCACTCGTTCATTCGTTTTAACGGACGAGTTCACCATTTAGTTTCTGATAACGAACATTCGTTCGTTAATCTGTTCGTCAGTTTTTCTTTTTCTCGGATTTTCCGCGATTATTTCTGATCGTGATTTCTGATCCGATTTTCGTTTTAGTTTAACTTTTCGCTCGTTTATCGAAATCAGGCGATTCAAGCGCCTAGAGTTTCCTCTCGAAACCCTATTTCCATTTAACCAACTCAAACAAGTTTTTGCTTCTACAAATTTGACTTAGATCCAGATTAGTAATCGAAGCTTGTTTTCTCTCGCCGTTTGACTTTCGTTGCTTCGTCTGATTTGTTTCTTTTTGCAAACCGGAGTTCTTAAGTTGAACTTTCTGGTTAGATCTTTTATTTGAGTTTTACCTGTGCATTAGATGTGTACTTATTGTATGCTTGTTTGTTTGTTGCGATGGAGTACCCGGAGTGCACCGCTTGCTACTTCGAATCTCTAGGTTTCACGGATCATCAGCAAGGCAAGTAACACTTTGGTCATACCTCTTACTACCCAGTTTTATTGCATTAGATCAATCCTCAAACAATTGCATGATTAGGATCTAATTAAATTGTGGGTTGGGAAGTAGATGAGGTAGCACCTATTACCTATTTTATTATCAAACCCTGGGAGTTACTTCTACGTTGCTTATACCATGCTATGCTTGTAGACGTGGATTGGGTTTGAGTGTATCCATGACAGATGTGAGATTGTTAATTAATGGTTCAACTTAAGGTGGCAACTTTAATACACAACTGGGTGGATTGAGGCACCTGGGTATTCCAGCGATTGCCTGATTTTTTTATGGACCGCCACCCAGGCTCAAATGGATCATGAGATTATTCATGCTAGAAACTTTCGTGTGCAGCCACAAGCTACTATGGGCTCTAGCATAGTTGATTAAGTCGTGCGAACTCTTACAGTGGTAGACTAGCAGATGTAGGGGAAAGTAGGTGTAACGGTCTACCCGATCGTAAGGTGCTAGAGCTTATGAAAGACTATGTCTTGGTCATCCGTTTCTCAAACACCATATAGTGCGAGAATCCCAACGGAGGAGATCGAGTCTTGTGGGGAAAAGTGCGCAAACCTCTGTAGAGCGTATAAACTAATCATGGTTAGCCGTGTCCCCGGTTATGGACGTCTTGAGTATCTAGTACTTGGATTATCATGTGAATCTCATCATGTGACTTTAATTAATTTTGTTGGGTTTTAATGATGATGTTTAATTGGGATTGAGAGGGTGTCTACGCTCTCAATGTTTAACAACTACCATGATAGTTAAATAAATTTATTTTTTGAAGTAGGGAATATTTGGCTTTACGCAAAGCTGTAACCATAGAGCTTTCCACCAGCCATATATGCATGTAGTATAGCCTATTTCTGTTCATTACTCTCTATGTGTTACTTTGCTAGCATATCCCATGTGCTGACCCATTTTCGGGCTGCAACGTTCATGTTGCAGACTTTTCAGACGACGAGTAAGGTGCCTTTAGGTCGTGATTCTATACTCAGTGATGCCGTTGGAGTTGATGGATTCACTTATCTTCCAAGCCTTCCACTGTTATCATTATTAGATGGCCTTAAGCCATATTATTTGTAATAAGTTCTCTTTTGAGACACTCGTTGTAATAAGTGTGTGATTACTGATCCAGGGATGACACTGAAGCACAGAGATCAGACTGTTTGAGGTCTGGTCGCTACAGTATGGTGGCTGTTTTGAGGAAGATATAAGGAGGTTGATGTGTGAAAGAGCGTATCATATCACGGGATTTGGATGTACCGGCGAAGTTTGCGCCAACTCTCAATGTGAGAAAGGGCAATGCACGGTACCGAAGAGGCCAGCAAGGATGGAAGGGTGAGAGTGCGTATAATCCATGGACTCAACATTAGTCATAAAGAACTCACATACTTATTGCAAAAATCTACAAGTCATCAAAAACCTCGGTACTATGCACATGCTCCTAGGGGGATAGATTGGTAGGAAAAGACCATCGCTCGTCCCCGACCGCCACTCATAAGGAAGACAATCGAATAACACCTCATGTTTCAAATTTGTTGCATAACGTTTACCATACGTGCATGCTGTAGGACTTGCAAACCTCAACACAAGTATTTCTCAATTTCACAAACTACTCAACTAGCACGACTTTGATATTATTACCTCCATGTCTCAAAACAATCATCAAGCATCAAACTTCTCTTAGTATTCAACACACTCATAAGAAAGTTTTATTATTAATCTTGCATACCAAGCATATTAGGATTTTAAGCAAATTACCATGCTATTAAGACTCTCAAAATAATCTAAGTGAAGCGTGAGAGATCAATAGTTTTTACAAAACAAATCCACCACCGTCCTCTAAAAGATATAAGTGAAGCACTAGAGCAAAATTATATAACTCAAAAGATATAAGCGAAGCACATAGAGTATTCTAACAAATTCCAAATCATGTATGGCTTTATCAAAAGATGTGTACAGAAAGGATGATTGTGGTAAACTAACAAGCAAAGAATCAAATCATACAAGACGCTCCAAGTAAAACACATATCATGTGGTAAATAAAAATATAGCTCCAAGTAAAGTTACCGATAGAAGTAGACGAAAGAGGGGATGCATTCCGGGGCATCCCCAAGCTTTGGATTTTAGGTGTCCTTAGATTATCTTGGGGGTTCCATGGGCATCCCCAAGCTTAGGCTCTTGCCACTCCTTGTTCCATAATCCATCAAATCTTTACCCAAAACTTGAAAACTTCACAACACAAAACTTAAAGTAGAAAATCTTGTGAGCTCCGTTAGCGAAAGAAAACAAAATACCACTTCAAGGTACTGTAATTAACTCATTATTTATTTATATGGGTGTTATACCTACTGTAATAAAACTTTTCTATGGTTTATAAACTAATTACTAACCATAGATTCATCAAAATAAGCAAACAACACACGCAAAACAGAATCTGTCAAAAACAGAACAGTCTGTAGTAATCTGTAGCTAGCGCAATATCTGGAACCCCAAAAATTCTAAAATGAATTGATGGACGTGAGGAATTTATATATTAATCATATTCAACAGGAATTAACTAAATATCACTTTCCAAATAAAAATGACAGCAGTTCTCGTGAGTGCTAAAGTTTCTGTTTTTTACAGCAAGTTCAACGAGACTTTCCCCATGTCTTCCCAACGGTTCTACTTGGCACAAACACTAATTAAACACAAAAAAACACAACCAAAACAGAGGATAAATAATTTATTTATTATTAAGCAGGAGCAAAAATCAAGGAATAAAAATAAAATTGGGTTGCCTCCCAACAAGCGCTATCGTTTAACGCCCCTAGCTAGGCATAACAAGCAAGAATAGATCTAGGTATTGCCATCTTTTGTAGGCAATCCATAAGTGGCTCTCATAATAGATTCATAAGGTAATATAATTTTATTTCTAGGAAAGTGTTCCATGCCTTTCCTTAACGGAAATTGGAATCTAATATTTCCTTCCTTCATATCAATAATTGCACCAATCGTTCTAAGGAAAGGTCTACCAAGAATAATAGGACATGAAGGATTGCAATCAATGTCAAGAACAATAAAATCTACGGGCACATAATTCCTATTTGCAACAATAAGAACATCATTAATTCTCTCCATAGGTTTCTTAATATTGGAATCCGCAAGGTGCAAGTTTAGAGAGCAATCATCAAAATCATGGAAACCTAACAAATCACACAAAGTCTTTGGAATTGTGGAAACACTAGCACCCAAATCACATAAAGCATAGCATTCATTATCTTTAATTTTAATTTTTATAGTTGGTTCCCACTTATCATAAAGTTTTCTAGGGATAGAAACTTCCAATTCAAGTTTTTATTCATAAGATTGCATCAAGGCATCAACGATATGTTTAGTAAACGCTTTATTTTGACTATAAGCGTGAGGAGAATTTAGTACAGATTGCAACAAGGAAATACAATCAATCAAAGAGCAATTTACATAGTTAAATTCCTTGAAATCCATAATAGTGGGTTTAGCAACATCTAGGGTTTTAATTTCTTCAATCCCACTTTTATCAAATTTAGCATTAAGATCAACAAATTCTGAATTCTTGAAACGCCTTCTAGGTAAAGATGGATCATATTCAGTCCCATAATTATCAAGTTTCTTATTGCAAAACAAAGATTTAATAGGGGACACATCAATAACTTTTAGATCTTCATCATTATTTTCATAGGAACTAGAAGAACACGCTCTTATAAAGGCATCTTTCTTAGCACGGATCCTAACGGTTCTTTCTTCGCACTCGTCAATGGAAATTCTCATGGCTTTGAGAGAGTCATTGATATCATGCTTAGGTGGAATAGTTCTAAGTTTCAAAGAATCAACATCAAGAGCAATTCTATCAATGTTCCTAGCCAAATCATCAATCTTAAGCAATTTTTCTTCAATCATAGCATTAAAATTCTTTTGCGAAGTAATAAATTCTTTAGTATTAGATTCAAAATCAGAGGGCATCTTATTATAATTTCCATAAGAATTGTTGTAGGAATTACCATAATTATTAGACGGATTACTAGGATAAGGCCTAGGATTGAAATTTCCTCTATATGCGTTGTTACCAAAATTGTTCCTACCAACAAAATTCACATCCATAGATTCATTATTATTCTCAATCAAAGTAGACAAGGGCATATCATTAGGATCAGAAGAAACACTCTTATTATCAAATAATTTCATAAGTTCATCCATCTTTCCACTCAAAACATTAATTTCTTCTATCGCATGCACCTTTTTATTAGTAGATCTTTCAGTATGCCATTGAGAATAATTAACCATAATATTATCTAGGAGTTTAGTAGCTTCTCCTAAGGTGATTTCCATAAAAGTGCCTCCCGCGGCCGAATCCAAAAGATTTCTAGAAGGAAAATTCAATCCGGCATAAAAAATTTGTATAATCATCCACAAATTTAAACCATGAGTAGGGCAATTACATATCATTAATTTCATTCTCTCCCAAGCTTGTGCAACATGTTCATGATCAAGTTGTTTGAAGTTCATAACATCGTTCTAAGAGAGATGATCTTAGCAGGAGGAAAATACTTAGAGATAAAAGCATCTTTGCACTTATTCCATGAATCAATACTATTTTTAGGCAAAGACGAAAACCAAGCTTTAGCATGATCTCTAAGCGAAAAAGGAAATAGCTTCAATTTAACAATATCATTATCCACATATTTCTTCTTTTGCATGTCACACAAATCAATGAAGCTATTTAGATGGGTAGCGGCATCTTCACTAGGAAGGCCGGAAAACGGATCTTTCATGACAAGATTCAGAAAAGCAGTATTAATTTCACAAGATTCAGCATCGGTAAGAGGAGCAATCAGAGTGCTAATAAAATCATCGTTGTTGGTATTGGTGAAGTCACATAATTTAGTATTATCTTGAGCCATCGCGAGAAACAAGCAAACTAACACACAAGCAAACAAAAAGGCAAGCGGACAGAAAGGGGCAAATAGAGAAAGAGAGGGAGGATAGAGAGAGAGAGGGCGAATAAAATGGCAAGGGTGAATTGGGGGGAGAGGAAAACGAGAGGCAAATGGAAAATAATGTAATGCGGGAGATAAGGGTATCTGATGGGTACTTGGTATGTTGACTTTTGCATAGACCTCCCCGGCAACGGCGCCAAAAATCCTTCTTGCTACCTCTTTTTAGCACTGCGTTGGTTTTCCCCGAAGAGGAAGGGATGATGTAGCAAAGTAGCATAAGTATTTCCCATAGTTTTTGAGAACCAAGATATCAATCCAGTAGGAGGCTACGCGCGAGTCCCTCGTACCTACACAAAACGAATAAATCCTCGCAACCAACGCAAATAGGGGTTGTTAATCCCTATAGGGCCACTTACGAGAGTGAGATTTGATAGATATGATAAGATAAAATTTTTGGTATTTTTATGATAAAGATGCAAAGTAAAATAAAGGCAAAGTAAATAGCAAAGTAAATAGCAAAGTAAATAACTAAGTAGTAAGAGATTAATATGATAAAGATAGACCCGGGGGCCATAGGTTTCACTAGTGGCTTCTCTCGAGAGCATAAGTATTCTACGGTGGGTGAACAAATTACTATTGAGCAATTGACAGAATTGAGCATAGTTATGAGAATATCTAGGTATGATCATGTATATAGGCATCACGTCTGAGACAAGTAGACCGACTCCTGCCTGCATCTACTACTATTACTCCACTCATCGACCACTATCCAGCATGCATCTAGAGTATTAAGTTAAAAACAGAGTAACGCCTTAAGCAAGATGACATGATGTAGAGGGATAGAATCATGCAATATGAAGAAAACCCCATCTTGTTATCCTCGATGGCAACAATACAATACGTGCCTTGCTGCCCTTACTGTCACCGGGAAAGGACACCGCAAGATTGAACCCAAAGCTAAGCACTTCTCCCATTGCAAGAAAGATCAATCTAGTAGGCCAAACCAAACTGATAATTCGAAGAGACTTGCAAAGATAACCAATCATACATAAAGAATTCAAAGAAGATTCAAATATTATTCATAGATAGACTTGATCATAAACCCACAATTCATCGATCTCAACAAACAAACCGCAAAAAGAAGATTACATCGAATAGATCTTCACAAGAGAGGGGGAGAACATTGTATTGAGATCCAAAAAGAGAGAAGAAGCCATCTAACTACTAACTACGGACCCGTAGGTCTGAAGTAAACTAATCACACTTCATCGGAGAGGCTATGGTGTTGATGTAGAAGCCCTCCGTGATCGATGCCCCCTCCGGTGGAGCTCCGGAACAGGCCCCAAGATGGGATCTCGTGGATACAGAAAGTTACAGTGGTGGAATTAGGGTTTTGGCTCCTGTTCTGATTGTTTGGGGGTACGTGGATATATATATATAGGAGGAAGAACTACGTCGGTGGAGCAACAGGGGCCCCACGAGGGTGGAGGGCGCGCCTGGGGGGTAGGCGCACCCCCTACCTCGTGGCCTCCTATTACGTGGCTTGACGTTGGGTCCAAGTCTCCTAAGTTGTATTCGGTGAGAAAATCACGTTCCCGAAGGTTTCATTCCGTTTGGACTCCGTTTGATATTCCTTTTCTTCGAAACCCTAAAACAGGCAAAAAAACAACAATTCTGGGCTGGGCCTTCGGTTAATAGGTTAGTCCCAAAAAATAATATAAAATTGGATAATAAAGCCCAATAATGTCCAAAACAGTAGATAATATAGCATGGAGCAATCAAAAATTATATATACATTGGAGATGTATCAAGGCGCCGTGGACGGTGCTGGAGGGGGCATCCCAGGCGCCAACGAGCGGGGTGCCGATGGTGGTAGGGTCGCAGGCCGCCTCGGCCACCGAACTGGCGATGGTGTCGGAAGGTGCGCTGCAGAGGGCGCTGGCTGCGGGGGAGGCGGCCAGCGAAGAGCGAGCCTTGGTGCTCACGCTAGGGGGCGCCGGACCGTTGGGTCACAGCCGACGCGGGACGGGCCCAGTGAGGACTTTCAGGCCTCTAACACAGGAGGAGGCAGCGATGGCCGCCGTGACCCGGCGCCTACAAGGGCGGGCCGACCGGATCCAGGCCTTCGCCCAGGCCGAGGTGGAGCAGGCGCGGGAGCTGGAGCACGCCTTGACTGTCAGTTTTTTCCTTGCCTTCTATGTTTTCTTTTCCCGTTGCTTCTTCTTCATGGGGGCGCAGCGCACCCACTGGGTGTAGCCCCCGAGATCCGAGCCAACTGGGTAGCAGTTGGGTTGAATCTTAAGTTGTTATCCTTGTGTTGACCGTCGCTTCTTGCAGCAACTGGATTCCTACCGGGTCAGTGTCTTCAACCGGCTCCTCGAGAAGCACCGGCAGCTCAATGGAGTAGCTTGCCGCCAAGGAGGAGGAGCACCACACCGCAGCAGGTATTCTTTTGCATGCTCTTCTTTAGTGGGGGCACGCTAGCGCACCCACTGGGTGTAGCCCCCGAGATTTGGGCCAACTGTGTAGCAGTTGGGTCGAATCTTATATTGTTGTCTTCGTTTTTGACTCTTTCTTCTGCAGCCGAGGTACTGTCTTGGAGGACCCAGCTGTTTCGGGCCGGCCTTCATTAGGACCATCTTGCCATCGACACTGGCCGGCTTGGGGCCGAGGTGGCGAGGGCGAGGGCAGAGGTGACGGGAGCTCGACAGTGATAACCCACAAGTATAGGGGATCAATTGTAGCCTCTTTTGATAAGTAAGAGTGTCGAACCCAACAAGGAGCTAAAGGTATAACAAATAATCCCTCAAGTTCTATCGACCACCGATACAACTCTACACACGCTTAACGTTCACTTTACCTAGAACAAGTATGAAACTAGAAGTACTTTGTTGGTGTTGTTGGATAGGTTTACAAGATAATAAAGAGCACATAAATAAAAGTAGGGGCTGTTTAGATGAAGACACAACTAAGTTAGTTTTAGTAGAGAGCTTGTTGTCACACAAGAAAGTTATTTGTCCCTAGGCAACCGATAACTAGACCGGTAATCATTATTGCAATTTTATTTGAGAGAGAGGCATAAGCTAACACACTTTCTCTTCTTGGATCATATGCACTTATGATTGGAACTCTATCAAGCATCCACAACTAATAAAGATCATTAAGGTAAAACCCAACCATAGCATTAAAGTATCAAGTCCTCTTTATTCCCATACGCAAACAACCTACTTACTCGGGTCTGTGCTTTTGTCACTCACGCCACCCACCATAAGCAAATCATTAACATATTGCAAAACCCTACAACGGGGATCCCTCATGCTTGCGCGACACGGAGAGCACCATAGGACACCAGCTATAATAAAACATGCAACTCAGACCAATCACGATCATCAATTAACCTATAGGACAAAACGGATCTACTCAAACATCATAGGACAGCCATACATCATTGGGAAATAATATATAGCGTTGAGCACCATGTTTAAGTAGAGATTACAACGGGTAAAAGAGGGGTTACACCACTGCATAGAGGGGGGAAGAGTTGGTGATGACAGCGGTGAAGTTCTGGGTGTAAATCGTTGTTGCGGTGATGGCCCCGACGGCATTCTGGTGCCACCGGGAGAGAGGGGGAGAGAGCCCCCCTTGTTCTTCTTCTTCTTCTTCTTCTTCCTTGACCTTCTCCCTATATGGGAGAAGGGTTTCCCCTCTGGTCCTTGGTCTCCATGGCATGGGAGGGGCGAGAGCCCCTTCGAGATTGGATTTGTCTCTCTGTCTCTCTCTGTTTCTGCGTTCCAGATTCTGCCCTTTCACTGTTTCTTATATTCCCGGAGATCCGTAACTCCGATTGGGCTGAAATTTGGACAAGATATTTACCCGTATATTAGCTTTCTTGCGGCGGAAGAAGGGCAACAACCGCCTTACAGGGTGTCCACGAGGGTCAGGGGTGTGCCCCCTGCCCCGTGCCCCCCTCGTGCATCGTCTCGCGTTGATTCCACTTCCCAAAATTCACATATATGCCAAAAAAAATCTCCGTCAGTTTTTATCCCGTTTGACTCCATTTGATATGGATTTTCCGTGAAACAAAAAACATGCAACAAATAGGAACTGGCACTGGGCACTGGATCAATATATTAGTCCCAAAAATAGTATAAAAAGTTGCCAAAAGTATATGAAAGTTGTAGAATATTGGCATGGAACAATCAAAAATTATAGATACGACGGAGACGTATCAGCATCCCCAAGCTTAATTCCTACTCGTCCTCGAGTAGGTAAATGATAAAATAGATAATTTATTATGTGGAATGCTACCTAGCATAATCTTGATCATGTAGTCTAATCATGGCATGAATATTAAGACACGAGTGATTCAAAGCAATAGTCTATCATTTGACATTAAGACAATAATACGTGAAGCATACTAATAAAGCAATCATGTCTTTTCAAAATAACATGGCCAAAGAAAGTTATGCCTACAAAATCATATGGTCTGGCTATGCTCCATCTTCACCACATAAAATATTCAAATCATGCACAACCCCGATGACAAGCCAAGCAATTTTTTCATACTTTTGATGCTCTCAAACCTTTTCAACTTTCACGCAATACATGAGCGTGAGCCATGGATACAACACTATAGGTGGAATAGAATATGATGATGGAGGTTGTGTGGAGAAGACAAAAAGGAAGAAAGTCTCACATCGACGCGGCTAATCAATGGGCTATGGAGATGCCCATCAATTGATGTCAATGCGAGGAGTAGGGATTGCCATGCAACGGATGCACTAAGAGCTATAAGTGTATGAAAGCTCGAACTGAAAACTAAGTGGGTGCACATCCAACTTGCTTGCTCATGAAGACCTAGGGCATTTGAGGAAGCCCATCGTTGGAATATACAAGCCAAGTTCTATAATGAAAATTCCCACTAGTATATGAAAGTGATAACTCAAGAGACTCTCTATATGAAGAACATGGTGCTACTCTGAAGCTCAAGTGTGGTAAAAGGATAGTAACATTGCCCCTTCTCTCTTTTCTCTCATTTTTTTGTTTTTTTTGTTTTTTGTTTTTTTGTTTTGGTGGCCTTCTTTGGCCTCTTTTTTTATTTGGGCTTCTTTGGCCTCTTTTATTTTTTTAAGTCTGGAGTCTCATCCCGACTTGTGGGGGAATCATAGTCTCCATCATCCTTTCCTCACTGGGGAAATGCTCTAATAATGATGATCATCACACTTTCATTTACTTACAACTCAATATTACAACTCAATGTATAGAACAAAGTATGACTCTATATGAATGCCTCTAGCAGTGTACCAGGATGTGCGATGATCTAGCATAGCAAAGATATCAAAAAACGGACAAGCCATGAAAATATCATGCTAGCTATCTTACGATCATGCAAAGCAATATGACAATGAATTCTCAAGTCATGTATATGATGATGATGGAAGTTGCATGGCAATATATCTCGGATTGGCTATGGAAATGCCATAATAGGTAGGTATGGTGGCTGTTTTGAGGAAGATATAAGGAGGCTTATGTGTGATAGAGTATATCATATCACGGGGTTCGAATGCACCGGCAAAGTTTGCACCAACTCTCGAGCTGAGAAAGGGCAATGCACGATACCGAAGAGGCCAGCAATGATGGAAGGGTGAGAGTGCGTATAATCCATGGACTCAACATTAGTCATAAAGAACTCACATACTTATTGCAAAAGTCTATTAGCTATCAAAACAAGTACTACACGCATGCTCCTAGGGGGATAGATTGGTAGGAAAAGACCATCGCTCGTCCCCGACCGCCAGTCATAACACTACAAAAAAATACACTTCCGTGATGATACATGTTTGTCATAGTAGGTCGCTTTTTTTGTCATGCATGTACATCCATGACAAATTTATGACAGAATCAAGATAGTCATACATGTGATGTCGTAGAAGTGTTCCATGACATTACCAAAATTATCATCACGGAAGTGTCCACTTCCATGACGATAAATCGCGCGTCACAGAAGTGCTTTCGTCAAGGGTGACCGACACGTGGCATCCATCGTAACGGAACGCCGTTAAGCTATCGGGTCGGGTTTTGGATCCGACAACCCGTTAACAGCCCCGACCAATGGGGATTTTCCATGTGTAAAATCATCATTGGCTAGAGGAAACACGTGTCAGCTCGTCAGTGGGTCAGATAGGCGCCTATGCTATGTCGACACGTGGCACGGCCCAACAGTGGCCCATTTAGCTTACAAAGCCGGCCCGTTTGACTTGGTCAAAAGTTAACGGGCTGGCCCATGAAAAGCCTGTTAACGGTCTCTTCGCAAATAGCTCATTTTATGGCCCGTTAACTCACGGCCCGTTAGGCCCTAAAGGAAATCGTCCCAACGACGTCATGTGTGCCGTCGAATATAATACCATCCCATTTCACTTTCGGCCCATGTATGGCCCACGACGTCTTTCGGCCCATATGAGGCCTTCGTATCTTTCGGCCCATTACAGGACCATGGTGACTCTAGCCCATAATGAACAGTAATTTTCTTTATACCCGTTAACGGCCCGTGATTTACATGGGCCGTTTCCAGCCCGTGTTAGCTTTCGGCCTATTGACGGCCCATACGTTCTTGGGCTCCTTTTCGGCCCTCGATTACTTCCGGCCCATTACTGGCCTGTTCCCCTAATGGGCCAAATTCAGCCCATGGCAAGAGTCGGCCCGTTATTGGCCTGTTCCACTAATGGGCCAAATTCGGCCCATGGCAAGAGTCAGCCCGTTACTAGCCTATTACCCTAATGGGCCAAATTTGGCCCATGGCAAGAGTCGGCTCGTTTCTGGCCTGTTAACCCATTGCGCCGTTTCTGGCCCGTCCTATATTCTGGCCCATTAACGACCCATTATGCCTGTGACAGAATTAAGCCTTTGCTGTCCTATGGCCTGTTAACGGCCTGTTACCGTGCTGGGCCAATACCAATTACGCCCGTTTATGGCCCATGTAGACCCATTTATCCGATGGCCCGAGGCCCATCGATTACAGGCCCATTTATCGACGGCCCATAGGAGACCCATGGATCCTACGGCCCGTATATGGCCCATGGTAGTTGCGGCCACTAGCAAACCAGGGAAAAAGAAGACTAGGAAATAAATAAGGCCGAAACTAACGCTAGGCTATTAAGGCGATTGCATAGATTACATCCACTCGGCATCAAAGATCGCCACCAGTGCAAATATAGGGAACACCCTACACTATACAAAAATGGTTTGCTGTTTTCTTCAGGCGGTGGCTGCACGTTAAGAATAAATTTTGTATCGCACCAAAACAAATTACAACTATATAACAAAAGGAAGGTTGGCATAAAACTTAACAGTCTAGCAAATAAATGCACCACCAGAAGTTCAGAAGCTCAGTTCATTTGACCTGACTGTTATGTTTTCATGCTGTATTGTCCGATGGAGCACCATAACCCTCGCCTTCATTTCCCCTAGGCTCCTGAACAACATAGCAAATGTTTCATAGTCTGGTTTCAAAACCATGCATATCTTGACGACATTGAGCAATGTTTCTCCTTATTTCACAAAGGGTCTCTGTTAGGGAATGGACTTGTGTCTGGAGCGCAGATACAACATTGCTTTGAGCTTGCATATCTTGATCATGAGGTAGTTTGGACGATATTGCCTTAACAACCAACCCAGTATTACACATGAACATGCTTTTGGCACTGTTAGTGGACAGGTACTGACCCACTGCAGCAAGATCTGACATTGCGGTTATAGTTGCCTCGCCACCTTCAGAAGGTGGCGGTTCCACCATTTTTTCCATAGCTCACTGAAAAGTTGAGGTTTTACAGTAGTAGTACCAGAATAGAAGATATTAAGGAGGCAACAAAACCAAACAAAATAGCTTTGGTCTATATACAGAACTTATTCTGGGGAACCCATGTAAAATATTAGTTGTATTTTATTGCAAAGTACATAATAAAACCAGGTTCCAAACATATGACCATGTACCATCGTTAATGTATTGTCTATTTCTTCACATTGTATTGAGGGCTAAGGATAAAGAGATGAAGTTTATAATATGGTAAGCATAGTATGACGTCATTCATATCACAAAACAACTGAGAACAGACAAACAGGCAATTGTAACGTTGTGTGGGCAAGTCCAGCACAGAACTAGATTATGGGTCAAGATCAAAGGAACATCACTCCTCTCTTTTAAACCTTGTAAGGTGCAATGATACGCTAAGACAATTGTGTATAAAATTGAAAAGAGTAATAGACATTGGCTGCAAACACTAGTAGAAAAAGGGCCTTTAGTCCCGGTTCATAAGGGCCTTTAGTCCCGGTTCTGGAACCGGTACTAAAGGGTCGGTACTAAAGCCTCCCCCTTTAGTCCCGGTTCTAACTGGAACCGGGACTAAAGGCCCTCCACATGGCTGTTGCATGGAGGTCCACCTTTAGTCCCGGTTGGTAACACCAACCGGTACTGAAGGATATTTTATGATTTTTTGAAATATTTTTTTGAAATATTTTTTTGAATTTTTTTTTGAATTTCAAATTTCTGAATTATTTTAACCTCTAATCTCTAATCACCCCTCATCACTGCTCAATTTAACCTTTAATCTCTAATCACCCCTCATCATTCCAAATCATCTAACTTCCCGAACGGTCACCCATCCTCTCACTACTCCGGCCTGAGCACGCTTAACTTCCGGGTTCTATTCTCCCTCGTTTCCAAGTCTGCACTTGTTGTTTTCCTGACAATAGTAAGATGACAATCCTATCAACCCTCAGGAATTTACCTTGAGCATGAAGTCACACATTTCACTGTTTGAGTTTGAAACTATTTTTCTAAAAATCAATAATTATTTAGTAACACTAATATTTCTTGAATAAGTAGTTTGACCACAGTTTGACCATAGTTGACCAAAATTTAAAAACACTGAAATAATTATTTAGTAACACTAATATTCTTGAATTATTATTTAGTAACACTAATACTTCTTGAATAAGTAGTTTGACCATAGTTTGACCAGATTTAACAAAAATTCAAAAAAAACAGAAATTTGAGCATAACTTTTTTTCCTTTTAGAATCTGAGGATTCTAAAAATTTGCAAACAGGCCGTAGGCGGTCTCCATTGAATGCAGATTTTCGTTCCGAACATTTTGATGTATTATACGTTTTTTTCCGACATCATATGCAAAAGTTATAGCCGTTTTACATTTTCCCTACATTTTTTTCAAAACATGTCCAAATTTAAGTTTTTAAATTTTCCTAACTAGTAGATGTAGTAACATAACTACCTCTCGAAGGATTTTAAATTTTGAAGTTTCTATCATTTTCTTTTGCTTTTTACAAAACTGAAAAGGCGATGCACCGGGGGGTAGGATTTGAAAATTGCACCATTAGTACCGGTTCGTGGCACGAACCGGTACTAAAGGTCTCAACCCCATTAGTACCGGTTCGTGCTACGAACCGGTACTAATGGGCATCGCACCCTTTAGTACCAGTTCGTGCCACGAACCGGGACTAAAGGTCCCATTTGAACCGGGAGTAATGCATGTATGGTGCCCTCGCCGCTTGAACCGGGACTAATGCTCACATTAGTCCCGGTTCGTAATGCAACCAGGATTAATGCTCTTTTCTGGCTGGACCAAAGCCCCTTTTTCTACTAGTGAAACCATACAGTTCAAGGCACAAGTCAGAGTAAGTAGTAGTTAAAAGGCATGAGGATTAAGGACTTACAACAACGGCTTTGACTGGTGTAGTCATGCCCTTCTTCTTGCTGGTGTGATAGTCCTTGAAGATTTCCACAACATTTGGTTCATGTACTTTTTGGTCCTTGCGGGCTTTCCTCTGCATTTGGAACAAGTCAATATAGATCTGATAATATGGTACAACGAAAAGAGTGAAACAACAGCTAATTACAAGAGCCTCGCACTGTGCAATATAGCTACGAGATCCTGTCGTCTGTTGGAATTTCACTTTCGTATGGTTGGCCTTGTTCTTTGAACAATTCACCTACAAGAAGATAGATTTGTGTGGCACATGCGTAAATAGGACTTCAACATGTGATCTGATGACATATATATAATGTACCTGATACTTCGGATCAGACTAGTGTTTAACGAGGCCTCTCCAGTCTTCATCAGATATATTTTCCACTGGAGATGTTTGGGCAAGTTCACTTTTAGCCTTGCCTTCAAAGTGAGTTTTCCTCAAGTTATACCGATATTGTCGCAGAGCAGACTTGAAAACATGGGTGCAAGCTTGTCTGGTTGCATCATCTTGGCTATCGAACTTGAACCTCATCTGTTGAAAATTATGGGAGTCTCATTATCAGCAACCTAGAAAGTATTGGACAGAGCAAGACGATATTACTAGTTTCCATACATAACCATACTTACAGATAAATGGTCGAGGAAGATTGTGAACTGGGTTTCGTCTTTGTCATTCCTGTACTAAATCCATGTTGGGAGGATACATACATGACACCTAACAGAAACCGCTGCCTCTGATACTAACTTGGCTGACTCTGTAGCATCACATGGCCTTTTTAAACCTGCCTCAAAACGGATCTCCATTCTTCCTCCTCTAGATTTAGTTAACCTATCGAGCATTATCCCTGATGTTTGTTTCCTCTTGCGCGTAGGTGCTAGTCCAACAACAAACATAGGAAGTGTTAGTGTACATCAAACTGTGAGACTACATATAAACAAGCATGCAACTGTAACTTGACTCCAGCAACTACCTTCTTGCTGTTGAAGCTCACAAGGTTCATCTGATATTGCCAACTCGTCTTGTGTCAAGAGTGCTTGGGAAGTAGTGTCAGGTGGCAAGGGAGCTTGGGAACGTGCTGCTAGCTCAGTTGACGCACGAGTACGTCGTGCAGCTGGTAGTACTGTGGTAGGTGTTGCAAGAACTAGGGTTGTCGCTGCTTGTTTGGTGGCAGCTATTTGTTTTTGTTTGTCTTTTTTTTGCAACTCGTGTAGCATGGGATGCCGTGTTTGTTGAATTTTCTGCTGGACTTTGACCTTCTATTGCACCATCAGTACCAGCAGAATCTGCAGGATTCATCCGCTTCTCATTCCCTACCATTTTGTGTTTCTTCCTCTTTCTCTGTGCCATGTTAAGTCAAGCCGACAAGAAAAAAGAATAACAATTTAGTTCTTCAGAACAATTTGATGCGTGATGCAGACGAACTGAACTTTGATGTTAGACAACCACATGATAGGAGGATGTAATATGTATGAAAAACAGGACGGAAGAGATAACCAGAAGTATGATGTGTAAACTAAGAAGAAGACATTTCACCAAATTAGAAGCAATGCAATGGAAGGTAGACACCATATGAAAGATGCTACAAATATCGCTCTGCCAAGTTAACAGTGTCTCATCATAAATGGCGTTTAAACAAATGTTAAGCAGTACAAGAAATAAATCATATGCAAGATGCAAACAACATCACACTACCATGTTAGAGGTCTCTCGTCATTAGTGCCATTGCATATTCACATCATTGCATATTCACAGCTTATTGTGTGTAAACTAAGGAGAAGGCATTTCAACAAATTAGAAGCAATGAAAGCTAGACACCATATGAAAGATGCAACGAATATCACTCTACCAAGTTAAAACTGTCTCGTCATAAGTGCCATTTCAACAAATTAGTAATACAAGCTAGAAAAGAATGTGAGATGTAACCTATATCACACTCCGAAGTCAAACGTGTCTTATGATAAGTGATTGTTGCAGGTTACACAACAGTAGTAATTTGATGTCAGAACATGGTGTGATAGACAGATATTGTATGTTCTAGAAACAGGAACATGTGTCTTATTCAAGTATAATGTGTAAAGAAAGTAGATGGAATTCAACAAAATTAGAAGCACTACAAGCTAGACATCACACATAAGATGCAACCACATATAACAGTGCCAACTTAGAGGGAGCACCGGTGATGCTGCACTAGGGGAGACGTGCTCATCATAAACACAGCTTTGTTGAGTGTCTATGCATGTGTTGTCTTGGAAATCATCTTGGGGGTGTGGAGGAGTAGAAACTGTAGAGGCCCTCCGTTCGGAAGGAGCACCTTTATCCGCTGCCTTGCTAACTTCCTTCCGCTTTATTGATTTTGAATTGTCAAGTAAAACTGACAAGAAAAAGAAATAAAATTCTCTCTTCAGAACTCATTCATGCATGATACTGACAATCACTACTTTGATGTAAGGCAAACACATGATACCTAGATGGAATATGTACGAAAAATAGGACGGCATGGCATGTTCACAACTGTTTGTGTAAACTAAGCAGAAACCATTCCAGCAAATAAGAAGCAATGCAAGCTAGACACCACATGAAAGATGCAACCAATATGACTCTGCCAAGTTAAAAGCGTCCCATCATAAATGGAATTTCAACAAATTAGAAGCAGCGCATGCTATAAATCATATGAAAGATGCAACTAATATCGCAGTGCATATACTAAAGGTGTCTCGTCATGTTGATTGATGCAGGATACAAAAAAAACAATAGTTTTATATAAGGACATGCTTAATAGACAGATGTACTATGTACTAAATACAGGAAGGCATGTCACATTAACAGGTATAATGTATAAGCTAAGCACACTAGCACATGCAGTTTAACCAGATTGGAAGAATTACAATCTAGACACCATATGCAACATGCAACCACATATCATGCTGCCAAGTTAGAGCAAGCACCTGCGATGCTAGTGTAGGGGAAATGCTGTAATCAACTACAGAGCTACGTTCACTATCTTCATCTAGCATTTCTGTTTCTTGAGAATCATGTCGGGAGGTTGACGCTGCATTCTTTAAATGAGAAGTAGTCCCCTTGCCTGCCTGCCTCGTCATAAGTGATTGATGAGGGATACACAAGAACATTAGTTTGATGTAAGAACATGGTTAATACACAGATGTACTAGTATGTACCAAAAACAGAAAGGCATGTCATATTCAAAGGTATAATGTGTAAGCTAAGCAGATGCAATTTAACCAAATTGGAAGCAATACAAGCTAGACATCCGGCTGGAGTGGTGAGCATGATCATCTAGGACCTGAGAGCCTGGTGGGAGGAGGCTGCTTCGCCACCATCACAACTTTTTAGTTGGCTTCCAGGTGATGCCTATCTTTGCTGGGCTTGTCACTGGCTCGGCTAGTGACCTGACTAGCTATTTATCTTCTGGTGCTCACGGGATGGTGGTTCATGTAAAAAAATATCTTTCCTTATCTTACCGACTTCGGCCTTTCGAATACAATCTAGGAACCATATGGAACATGCAACCACATATGACATCGCGAAGTTAAAGCAAGCACCTGGGATGGTGGTTCATTGCGAGCGAGGTCATCAACTCCAGAGCTATGTTCCCCGTCTCCATCTGCTGACACTACACCCTTTAAAGCGTTGAAACGTGTCTTGCCTAGCCGCACACCAAACTGGAGCGACTTCTCTCTTTTCTTTTTGGCTTCTCTCATGGCAGCAGAGTATGAAATACCCTTGCATAAAAACACAACAGTGAGAGTAAGGGTGAAGTGTATGCAGAACTAGAGCACTGTAAAAGTAGCAGATAGCAGGTGGCTGAAAAATAAATGACAGGAGACATCTGATAGCTCTACAACATTGCATGGCAAACAAAATTAGATTCTACTCTGTATGATTTTGTAATATATGAGCACAGGAAATGCAGGTACTCCTCCAGCACACCACCACATGTGGTCATATCTAAGATAACAGTCGACTGAGAATAAATAGGTCAGTCGATTTTTTTAATGAACCGTCTGATCTATAAGGAACGGGCAGATGGCCTTGGTCTACCTCCCGCCAATCACTATTGACAATCTTTCTCGAACCGCCAACGACCACCGGCCCAGACCCCTGCCTCCGCCGCCACGCCCTCCCATCGACCTCACACCGCCGCCGTGCTTGGCAGTGCCCCCAGGCCATCCCTTTAATCCCGGCCGACCTCCAGATCGGGCACCAGTAGCTATAGGCCGCACACGGCCCTAAGATAAACACCAAGGCGCTGCTTCCCCGGTGTAATAGGCGTACTAGCGCCTGTTACGCCGGGGAATGCTTCCGTTAATTGGGAATCAAGTGGCCAGAAATTGAAATTCAGGGGGGTGACGAACCTCTAGCTAAGGTGAAATAGTATATGAGGAGAAACCTTATGCATCGCGAGTTACTAGGAACATCTTGTATCAAGAAGAAGCGGTCAACTAGTGTCTTCTGTGGGATGAATACCGTGCAAGCAGAGACGTAAGATTTGCACGAATAAGGGAAGAGGAGTAACTTTTTCGGCTGCCGGTGTGGTCACCTCCACAAGTCGCACCGATTTTCTTCTTTTTACCGGGGAAACCGATGTTCTGGAGGGTGCAGGCCTGGACGAACCCATGGCCAAATTGTTGACTGTGTTGCCGTGGCCGTATGTCGGCGGAGGGGAAGCAGATCCGAGGCGGCGAAGGACGGCGTAGCAGGAACAACTCCGGTGCAGTGGAGTGTGGCGAAGTTGGAGCGGCAGCGGTGAGGCATAGGACGGTGTGGTTGAACTGGCTCGGGTATGGACGGCTCGGCCTAGGCTTCAACTACTAGTCGTGGAGGGTGTTGTGGTTGAGGTTGCGCTGGACGACGATGTCGGGGTATCGGCTCCGGTGTGATGGAGGAGGGCGGCGGTTGATGGGTGGGATGGGGTGGCGGACGGAGGATGCTGGGGTTTCGTGGCTGGTGGAGAGGTAGTTTTGGCGCCCACGGAGTACGAATGGGGAATCGGACGGGTGGGGGGAACCATGTTTCGGTCTGGGACGCGCTTGTTTTTGGCTTTTTTGAACAGAAGATGGGACGCGCTTGTTTGAAATTTGGGGAAAGTACAAACTTTGCCCCCCTCTTAAATTTCGGACCTACTGCGGGTCGGGGGTAGGATAGTAATCCCAGGTGTCCCAAATAGTGGGCGGGAGCGATTTCGGCCGCGCGCATGTGTGCTTAGGCGGCCATTGTGTATGAATGTTTTTCGGATGCGGTTGCGTGGCGTCTAGATGAAGCTACAAACCTACCCCGGTTTAGACCTTTGGGCGTCGGGCTAGTAGGTTTCACGGGTCGGAGTTATTAGAAAAGTAATTTCCTTGTACTACCAAACATTGGTCTCACGCGGTTTCGGGCGAGTAGAGGCTCTTTTGGCACTTCGTTCGAAATTTTGAAACACAAGCATTCACGTTTAGAGTAATCTTGAACTATGAGGATTGACCTAAATATACAACGTTATATTTGACCTTGTATGTTTAAAAACCTCATTAAATTATCCGCTTCTTTTTGAAATTTTGACACTTGAAAATCCTGTAACTACGATTATTTTGGAATGGAGGAGCTAAATTTGAATCTATTTTGTACACGACTACATATGCTATTGTGTAGAAAATCAGAGCAAAGATTGGCGCCCCCATAATTTAGGTATGGTTTACAAATGCCATGATATCAAATTCAAATAATTGAATGGACTTCATGTTGAATTCGATTTTTTTAAACCACCTTAAGTTGAATTCAAATGTATGCTAGTTCATAGGTAGTAGCTATTTATAATGTCCATTGTGTAACTTTCGTATGTATAATGTGCTTTACACACACAACATGAACTATACTCATGTTTATATTCGATTGCTAAAGCGATGCATTGTCTGGAGTTCAAAATACTAACTATGTGGATCAATTGTGTCGAATAACAACATAGACATGCTCAAATTCGATAGAATCTAGATGTCTGATGGATCAATGACCGCTCCTTATGCGAATTGCAAATATCATGATCCCATCCTAATATTTGGGTACAATTTATATCTTTAATCAATGTGTAGAGCAGTCTTTTACGTGTAGTTTCACTCTCCAATAGTGGTCTCTCACACATGCTCACACACTCTCTCCCAAGGTGTCTTTCTCGCACACATGCTCATGATATAACCCTCCCTCCCTCTCGTAACCATTTACAACTATTTTCACTAACCTTTATCACAAGCACTCTTCCTCTCGCAAACATACACACGCACAATCCTCATCGACCCTTTCTATATACATGGACCTGCCTACGTGTCTCATGTACGCACATTATCTTTGCGCCTGTCTCTCACGCATTGTCTCACACCTCTCTTCCTAATCGACGAGTATGATTCTAGCAGAGCATTCTGTAGGATGCCCCTTAAAGTTAGGTTGGATGAATAGTAATATCAGAGATAAAGGGGTTACCTTAGTCCGAGAACCTAGGGTTACAAATCCTAGCCAGCTTTGTCACTGGACACAGAGTCCTTCACAATACTGCTATCTTTGTCTTGTACGACTAGTCATCCATGGGTCTTCCTAATGTTGGAAATATGCCCTAGAGGCAATAATAAATTAGTTATTATTATATTTCCTTGTTCATGATAATCGTTTATTATCCATGCTAGAATTGTATTGATAGGAAACTCAGATACATGTGTGGATACATAGACAACACCATGTCCCTAGTAAGCCTCTAGTTGACTAGCTCGTTGATCAATAGATGGTTACGGTTTCCTGACCATGGACATTGGATGTCATTGATAACGGGATCACATCATTAGGAGAATGATGTGATGGACAAGACCCAATCCTAAGCCTAGCACAAGATCATGTAGTTCGTATGCTAAAGCTTTTCTAATGTCAAGTATCATTTCCTTAGACCATGAGATTGTGCAACTCTCGGATACCGTAGGAGTGCTTTGGGTGTGCCAAACGTCACAACGTAACTGGGTGGCTATAAAGGTACACTACAGGTATCTCCGAAAGTGTTTGTTGGGTTGGCACAAATCGAGACTGGGATTTGTCACTCCGTGTAAACGGAGAGGTATCTCTGGGCCCACTCGGTAGGACATCATCATAATGTGCACAATGTGATCAAGGAGTTGATCACGGGATGATGTGTTATGAAACGAGTAAAGAGACTTGCCGATAACGAGATTGAACAAGGTATCGGGATACCGACGATCGAATCTCGGGCAAGTATCGTACCGCTAAACAAAGGGAATTGTATACGGGATTGATTGAGTCCTTGACATCGTGGTTCATCCGATGAGATCATCGTGGAACATGTGGGAGCAAACATGGGTATCCAGATCCCGCTGTTGGTTATTGACCGGAGAGTCATCTCGGTCATGTCTGCATGTCTCCCGAACCCGTAGGGTCTACACACTTAAGGTTCGGTGACGCTAGGGTTATAGAGATATTAGTATGCGGTAACCCGAAAGTTGTTCGGAGCCCCGGATGAGATCCCGGACGTCACGAGGAGTTCCAGAATGGTCCGGAGGTAAAGAATTATATATAGGAAGTGCTATTTCAGCTATCGGGACAAGTTTCGGGGTCACCGGTATTGTACCGGGACCACCGGAAGGGTCCAGGGGGTCCACCGGGTGGGGCCACCTGCCCCGGGGGGCCACATGGTCTGTAGGGGGTGCGCCTTGGCCTGTATGGGCCAAGGGCACCAGCCCCAAGAGGCCCATGCGCCATGAGATAAGGGAAAGGAAGAGTCCTAAAGGGGGAAGGCACCTCCGAGGTGCCTTGGGGAGGATGGACTCCTCCCTGGCCGCACCCTTCCTTGGAGGAAGGGCCAAGGCTGCGCCCCCCCTCTCCCTTGGCCCTATATATAGTGAGGGAAGGGAGGGCAGCAATACCTAAGCCCTGGTGCCTCACTCTCCCTCCCATGACACATCTCCCTCCTCCCGCAGCGCTTGGCGAAGCCCTGTTGGAATCCCGCTACTTCTACCACCACGCCGTCGTGCTGCTGGATCTCCATCAACCTCTCCTTCCCCCTTGCTGGATCAAGAAGGAGGAGACGTCGCTGCTCCTTACGTGTGTTGAACGCGGAGGTGCCGTCCGTTCGGCGCTAGGATCATCGGTGATTTGGATCACGACGAGTACGACTCCATCAACCCCGTTCTCTTGAATGCTTCCGCACGCGATCTACAAGGGTATGTAGATCCACTCCTCCCTCGTTGCTAGATGACTCCATAGATAGATCTTGGTGACACGTAGGAAAATTTTGAATTTATGCTACGTTCCCCAACACCTAAATGAGTCACGGGCCGACCAATGTGGTGCAGGACGAAACAGAATGAAGGGCCTCACCTCGACCCACCGGACCTCACACGGTGACACACCCTCTGCCCCCACGTCTCATTATCTTCTCACACCCACACATACCAACAGAAACACCACACACACAGAAAATTTCTCCTGGTGCCTCTATTCCCTCCCCCTTGCATATACACACTCAAGGGAATGGAATCTCTTGTCATGACATCATATTTGTCTCTCTCACTCTAGACCACTCTCATTTCTCGTGCTCTGTCTCCCATGCCCCCCCCCCCCCGTCGGCCCCTCTATCCATGCCTCTCTCAAATACATAATACACACACATACCTCTCTAGGCCCCGCCAAATGCATCAACTACACATTCACACATGTTACATCATGTACCCCATTGATCTAAAAAGCCCTCTCTTCACGTTTATTTCGCATACAACATTCCTTTTGAATAAAGTGTGGCCAAAAAATTATTTTAGAGTTTCTACATATATACAACATTACAAAGTTATATGGAGGAGTACGAATGCTAATTTGCATTGCATGGTGCCCACAATGATATTTATTCCGCACTGTGAATTTGTATATTTTTATACTATATACAAAGTTAGTCATAATAAAGAGAAACGAAGAGCATCTCTCTCTCCATCGCATACCCCCCTGTACACCCCTTTCACGTATGCACACAAAACTATCTCCAGGCCCTCTAAAAGTAAGCCCCCAGAAAATTCATGCATGTTTCATCTTTCTCTCGCGATATATGCAATGACGATCATTGTATTTGAAGTGAAAGCACGATACGTACATTGGACTTCAGAATCCACTCATTACGGTCACCATTTACGTTTAGTGGTTATTATGCAGTCACGGGCTCACCGTACAACTCTGTATTTGCTCATGACATGACTAGTTGACCAGTTAAACGCTCCACGTGGCACCTCTAGTGTTGCATCACATTATCTCACTACCATCGTGCCCACCTGTCGACTTGTATCTACTCTACATCTACACTCTTATAAAATACATAAAATACACTCTTATAAAAAACAGAGTTGGTGATGATGGTGTGCCTGCCATCCTGCAATATAGGCCGTTCGATTTATTTCTGACGGATAGGAAAGAAACTATGGCAATTTTGCAAAAAGGTACCCACACACCTCTCCACATTTGCAAATAAGGCCTTTCCTCATTCATCCTTTTCTCTCACAAGATAAACAAGTCATACAAATGCATCTTGATGTTACATGCAACGCACGGGCATCTTGCTAGTAAGAATGAAAACAAACGACAAAAAAATATTCGGACGGTGGTTCAAAGTCATGACCGCGGGCACAGCGGACAAGGTGGCCTTGCATTGGCAAGCTGAGCCGTCTGTTTTAACACACAGGAGCTGGTGTGGTGATTATACATGCACGCACACATGCACACGAACTGCATCCACGCAACACTCACACAAACACATGCACCCACGCACGCACGCAACACTCACACGTACACACGCAGCCACGCACGCACGCAACACTCACACGCATGCACGCAACACTCACATGCACACACGCACGCATGCATGCACACACCAGTACACCACACGACCAACACACACTCTCACGCTCAAGTGCTCAATCTACACGTGCATGCGCACACATCAGGCCCTGACAGACACATACACAACCAGGTGATTCCCGCGCACAGGTGGAGCCTTGTCGCGCCTGCGTAAATTTGTGTTTATCTAACCTTTTGCCTATGCGAACTGACAAGTGGGACCCACAACGAACGTGGTCAATTTAACTAGTCAACATGGCGCCACGCAGACTATTTGGCCGGTCAACAGAGTGCAATCCGATGCTAAGCTATGAGCAAGTGACCGTATAATCATCGCAAAACGTATATAGTGACCGTAATCAGCTTATTATAAAGTTCGGTGACCGTATTACGCTTTTCTCTCTATAGGCCCTCCAAAACTACATCTCTGCACGTTCTCGCATGTTACATCTAACAACTATGCAATACAGCACTACTACTACACTCTAACACAATAAATTATATGTGTTTTTAGTTTTACTAGATATCATATTGTCACTTATAATTATTCAGTTTGCATACATTAAAATTGCCTTTGAAATGTATGGCTAGTATCATCTACAGCGCGGGAAAAATCCCGCCCTTTCCTGTTTAATCGGGTTTGTATCGATGGATCATGCGAAACAGCAAAACTATAGTACTATACAGTACAAGTGACAGTTCACTGGGCCGTCGTGTCGTCTACTCCTCCGTCATAAGAGTGGAGCGCTCGCTTTCATAAATCTTCTAGTCCCTTTCACCGACATGTGGGACATCAAGCTACCGGGTCCGCATGCCATACCGGAATACAGTGCAGAGCAGCCGGGGTGAAGCACCCCAGTCATGGCGCCGGCGTAGTAATGAGCAATGAGGCGTCAAATCACAAAGCTGCACCTTTCCCGCAGTTTAGTTGGAGGGACGAAGCAACCATCATTTTACTCATTGCTGAATCCGCTTCTCCCTCATCTTCTTCAACTTAACCACGTGTTGCTTCTGCCGTTGTTCTGCCTCATGTGGGACACGGATCGGCTTCGTAAAGCACTGACACATGGGACCACATGTTAGCAAACTGCCAGGACAACATCCTTCGAAAATAAGAAGCCTAATCCTAGACTTACAAAGGGCTACGTAGCTGCTATGTATACTTTCCATCTAATCTATATATGCCCCCCCTAATTTTCAGGTGGGGTGGGCCTAATCCTCTCCTTTAATCCAATCAAATAGTCCCACATCACATCAGTTCGTAACTTTACGCAAACCATTATGTGGATGTAGCATTGCTCAAATAAGAAACCTCCCCCGCCATCCGCACGGCAAAATCACCTCCTTTTTACTAATCTCGATTCTATAATTTTTTAGATCAATAATTGAGATTTGTATAGACAGCACATAGGAGCAAAACCAAGTGGTACGGTTAAGGGCATCCACAATGTGTAGCCAAATGTGAAAATAGCTTTTGGCATCGTGGGAACCATTGTGGACGGTGTTGCCAAAGCTAAAAAGATGGAACCGAAGCTCCCTGATTGATTGATTGATTGATTGAAGGAATAGAAAAATGCAACGTCTCTCCTCTTTCTCCCATGCTTGGATGCATGTAGTACAGTATAGAGCACAGAGTCTACTCCCTGTCCCTTCTATCACAAATCACAAAGCAGTGAGGCATCAAATCACAAAAGCACAGACGAAGCAACCATCATTTCACTCTTCGGTGACTCTGCTTCTCCATCGTCTTCTTCGAGAAGCCATCTCACCGCATTAGTTACTCCTAGTAGTACTAGTAAAGGACTTCCTAGATGCAAATAAGGTGGTTGTCTCGCCTTGCAGGCGGCACTTGCCAACGACTTACCATGGTCTCCCTCAATGGTGTTCTCCGTCGAATGCACTTCGCCAAACCACCCAAAAAAATCGTCGACGTCACCGCAATGGGGAAGGAAGTCAAATATAGTTACTACCTCCATTTTTTTGTACACAAGGCCAGTATATCAAAATTACAATTTGCAAAGGGCCACTAACACTAATTGAGGCAAAATTGATGGGGTTAGCAACCAAGGACATTAATATCGCCTGCATGCATGCGGAAGTGAGAAGGTTGGTTTGCATGGCGCTGCATTAATCAAGCGATGAGGAGTGAGATGGTTAGCTCTTTGGTCTTTGGAGAAAAAAATACGCATTAATTGACACGTGAAACGAGGATTTGTATCGATTAAATCCCGCGAAGGAAAACCCAGCCTTTCTTTTTTAACACTAGTACTCCTAGTACGTACGTACTTATCCTGTTTGGATCTAGGCCTTGCATTGCCAAACTTCGCCACACATTTTTGCCAAGCTTGCCTAAAGTTTTAAAAATGAGAAGGAGGTCCACTTGCGCATGGCTATCGCGGGTGCACTGCACCCTCACACGGTCGCTCCTGCACGCCACGGTCGCACCGCACCCTCACACAGTCGCTCCTGCACACCGCAAACCCAACCAAGGGAACGCACCCTCACTGACACGAGCTGTCGCATGTGAACACACCAAACTCAGCCATCCTATCGTTGACACATAATTTTCGTTTTATAGAGTATGTTTATCCAACCGCATGTTGGGGAGTATCTGTACGGCCCGTGCGGTGGTCTGTTGGGGAAGAAGAAGAGGTGAGGAAGAAGGAAAGAAGGGTTAGGAGACGTAGGATATTCATCCAACCGCCTGAAATGGTAGACTGACCCAAGTCAGGCGACTTGCATAACAAATATATGTTTTTACACAGCAAAAGATCCATAAAAACAACAACATAAAGAAAAATTATCACTGCTCGCGGAAAGAGATGACCTCGTCATCTTTGGCTACCGGCGCGAACTAGCCGTCGCTACCGACGTGTGTCTCCGCACCGTGGTTGTCCTCGGCCTCCAGCTACTCGTTCAAGCGGAGCGTCCGGGCGCTCTGCACGGACGAAAGCACAGCCCGGTTCAAGTCGAGGACGTCCGGTTCCGCCTGAAGGAGGGCCTCGATGGCAGCGGCATCCGCGCGCTCCGTGTCGAGTCGAGCCTCCGCCGCCCGGTTCAAGCCCAGGATGTCCAGTTCCGCCTACAGGAGGGCATCGATGAGAGCAGCATCCACGCGCTCTGCGTCGAGTCGAGCCTCTGCCACCCGGTTCAAATCCAGGATGTTCGGTTCCGCCTGCAGGAGGGCCTCGATGGCAGCGGCATCCGCGCGCTCCGCCTCAAGTTGAGCCTCCTTCGCCTGGTTCACATCCACGACATTCGGTTCTGCCTGCAGAATAGCCTCGATGGCAGTGGCATGCGCGCGCTCCGTGTCGAGTTGAGCCTCTGCATGCCGGTCCTCCTTTAGTATCTCCATGTTGAACCGCCGGTCCACCTGCACCATGGGGGACTCGGACGCCGGCACGAAGTCGACGTCCATTGTCTCATACCCATCGGGGGCCTTCTGTGCCGTGACCTCCGCCATGAACATTGGATCGGCTTCCTCCTCCTCCTAGCTTGGCTCCAGAGAACTCGGGGATTGGCCCGCCGCAAAGCGAGCTTGGGAACGGAGGTCTGTGGCGCCGACCGCCGCCGCGATTTCTGCGCGGCGCTCCAGCGTCAGCATCTTGTAGTAAGTGATCTTGCGGCGCACCATGGCTTTCCGGCGAACTAGGGGACGCTTGATGCGGGCTAGGGGATTGAAAGGTGGGGGAATGGGCTGGAGATTTGGTGTGGTTTTAGGGCAGTGGCTGGCGTAGGCCGAGCAGCGAAGGTTCTGGTGTGAATAGTGGTTCCGGTGAAGACCGGTCAATCGGTTTTGACTGTGCATCGCTCTTGTCGTGTTCGCGTTGCATCCCCGGCACGCTAGACCCTCCACGTCGCTCACCGAATGCAACGCGCTTCGTCTTGCATTTTCGCTCACTTGTGGGACCACAGTTGAGAGCAAACCGACGTCCCTCCCCCTCCCCCACCCGCGTCATTTATTATACCACCACTCCCTCCGTTTTATGTGGAGTAAATAAAAACAGAGGGAGTATACTACGGATGAGGATCGCCTGACGTGGCCGAACCCATTGAGTAACTGACATGCGGGGCCTAGCAAGCATGGGGTCCGCCAGTAAGTCACCGAAAGGGAGGGTAAGGCAGGGATACCTACGTCAGAGGATCCACTTCCAAATGTTTAGTAATAATATATGACATGCAACTTACACAAAGCATACAGGGTCTAATGCGTTTTTCGAGGCTAACTTTGACCAAATGTTAGAGTAATAATATATGACATGCAACTTACAAAAGCATACGGTCAAATTTGGATGTGAAAGGAGTTTCCAATGATACAATTGTCACATTATACATCTCATGTACTATTAATCTTGTCAATAGTCAAATTGGAAACCATCTCGAGTATAAATCTAGGAGTACGTACGAATCTAACAATATTGATTGGGCGTTGTTGAATGTTGATACCATTTTGATCAAAGTAGATATACTTTGACTACACATAAAACTTATATGTAAACTAGAAAGGATAGGAGGGAGTATATTGTACGTTCAAAAACGAAACGAACATTGAATACCCTTTATATATGATTTGCGGATGCTATGATCACCGGTTCAAAATTCCGAATCCGCCTTAGGTATCACGTGCCCCCACTCGTTCCCTCTCAATTTCTTCTCGGGGTCTGGAGATCTATTGAAAGAGGACTAGGGTGGCTACATGCGAATGATACTCAGCAGAATGTTCAAATGAGGCATGCGGGAGGATGGACTCGACTGGAGGGCGACATGATCGATGGAGAAGAGGGTTGGAGAGGAATGAGAAATAAGCAAATGCCACATGATTATACTTGAACGGCTCAAATAAACAATAAGTTGTCTCGCTTGGCCTACATAGTGAAAGGTCTAATGCGCAACGCGGAGCACTGACGCTCGAATATGGCCGGGAAAACAGGGAGACAGACATGTGGGGCACACCCGCCTGGACAACGTAGCGTAGACTAGTCTAATGGAGGAGCTGGCCCACGACCTCCTCGCCACCGACAACCGTTCATGTGGGTTGTTGGGGCCAACAACGGGGCGCAGCTCCAGCACCGCCTCTGGACACGGCGACCGTGGTGAGCGACACGCTCATATCGTTGCTAGACACGGTCGGTTTCACTTTGCCGAGGGTGGCGTTAGTGTTGTAGCACGACCAACGGTATGTTTGGTTTGTGCCCAAGGTTGCCCCATGATTTGGCCGACATTGGCAAGAAAAATGAACTTGAGTTGGCTAGAGTTCATTGGCATCTCAAAGAAATGGCAACCATCCAAACAAAGACCAATCTTTGGGTCATGACCAAAATTTTGGTTGAGGTATTGTTTGCCCATGATTTAGCCGACATTGGCAAGAAAAATGAACTAGAGTTGGCTAGAGTTCATTGGCATGCCAAAAAAATGGCAACCATCCAAACAAAGACCAATCTTTTGGTCATGACCAAAATTTTGGCAAGATGCACTTTGGCCAAAATCCAAACACATCCCAACACCCGGCTCGTCGAGGATGCACGGGGCGCCGCGACGCATCCGTGGAGTGGTGTACCGTGGCCAACTGCATCCTTTGGACCTGAGACCATGCCGGGTCGTCTTGCTTTTTCAAGGACATGCGGGGATCGCATGTGAGCAAAGGGCATCTCCAACGTTGCCACGACCGCAGCTGACTACCCTGGCACACCAAAACCCTCGTCCCTCACGCCGTCGCGCGGTACGTTCACAGCCGGTGCCAACTGCCCGCATTCATGCCGTTCGTTCGTATGTCGTCATTAAGAGGCTCAGTGCCCGCGGAACCAACTCCGGAGACTTAATGACGCACCCAGACGCTTGCCCTCACTGGAATGCGCTACTCAAAGCGGCAACGCCCAGCTAACCTCCACACCATGGCGCATCCTCCTCCTACCTGGAACCACATCCGCCATGACTGCAAGCGCAAACGCTCTGCGGGAGAGCTTGTCTTCGGGGATGGAGCTCGAGGTCGCCGCCCTCGCTCAAGTCGCCGCACAAGCGATGGCCACGCTGGCGGCCGACGACGGGAGCACCGTCAGCCACGCGTCCTACTTGCCGCCGTCCAACGTCCGGCACTGCCGAGGTCGGGGACTCCTCCGAGGATGAGTAGGGCATGGGAGGCGGCAGGGCATGGTGTGCCAACTGGCCGGTCCGTCTCTCGTGTTCTACTTTTCCTCGCCGGAGACCGCACCTTCACTTCACGGGTCTTGAACCCCGCCCTCGTACATGGAGATCACAGATGGAGGATGTCGGTTGCCGCTGTAGAATAGGTTTAGGGTCGGGTTTCTTTTATTTTTTTGTCCTATAAAAGTTCGAAATGTAATGAAAATCTGCCGTGTTTGCATTAATCTCGGCCGGTGTATATGAACTTTCACAATAATATACATATTGTAGGAGTACTAGCAAGATGCCCGTGCGTTGCACGGAAGATCAAGATCTTGTGGGAGAAAAGGATGAACGAGGGAAAGCCTTATCTGCAAATGTGGAGAGGAGTGCGGGTAAATTGTCATAGTTTCCTTCCTATCCGTTAGATATAGATCGGACGGCCTATATTGCAGGATCGGACACATCTTTCTACATCTACGGGAACCTACGAAAGGGTTAACGTAAATTGCCTCTCTCTCTCCTCCCCTGATTTTCATGGTGGTGGGCCCCTCCCTCCCCCCAATCTACAATCAACAGCTCACACGTTTCACATTACGTTAATTACGTAACTGGGATTACGTAGGTGTAGCATTACTCGTCCTAAAAAACCCAACTAAGCCAACCTCCCAGCATATCGCGCGGGAAAAGACCCGGCCGCGCCGTTTTAGTCGGGATTACCGGATTACTAGTAGTAGTATCGATGGATCGCGCAAAGCAACATATTTTTTTTAGGGGGCGAAGCACCTAGTTTAAAAAGGAAAAAATGTGGTACACTCACAGCACTCCTGTCGCAGTCGCATTGCACCCCACACACGTTCGGTCCTGCACATGGCTCACGCAAACGGAACGCGCTTCGGCTTGCCTCTTCACTGACACGTGGGACTGCACTTGGAGAAACCGACCATGCGCCAAACTCCCCCCGCCCACCGCGCGAAAATCCTCCCCCCCCACACCCAAAAATTCCCCCAAATCCGATTCAACCGCCCTTCGGCCAACTAGCCAATAATATTCCCCAAACCCCCTCCCCCTGTCCCCCTCCACTCCATTCGCTCCGCCAAAGCCGCCCTCCCCGCCGCGCCGATACGTCGGCGCCGCGGTTCGGCGATCCTCTCGCTCCCACAGTACGCTCTCGTAGACTGCCGTCCTCTAGCCGCGCCGCCACCTCTGGCTACGTTCTTGTGGAGGCGCACGGCGGTCAGCGCCGCCACCGCTGGCGACGTTCGTGTGGAGACGCACGGCGGTCAGCTTCTCCCACGGTACGCGCATTCTAGACTGAGGCCCCGTTCATGTCGGTGTAGCGCTGAATGTTAGCTGATAGACGCTGTTAATCTCACTGTTTGCCGAAGTAGTTTACTGTCAATATGCTCTGCTTAAGAAGCTTCCTTGCCCTGTTCTGCACTCAATCTGCTTAGCTGAGATGGCATGCCAAGGCCGATTAGTTGCTAAAATATCCTGCCATATATTTATTGTGACGTAGATTGCCATGGTCTAGTAGCCAATCTGTTAGCTGAAATAGCTCTACACCGTTTTATACTCGATCTTTGTTGCTGCGATGGCCTTCGATAGTTCGATGGCTGTGTGCTCGGCCTCATTGACTGCTGAAACAGCCTGCCATAATTTGGCACTCAAATCTGTTTGCTGAATTAGCTTTACATATATTTCGTTACTTAGATCTGCTCGTCCAAATATCTTGCCATAGCTTTAGACATCGACCTAGGTATTTTTTTCTGGACTTCATAAAAAAGCATATATGTTTTTCCTGTAATATCTAGTAGAAGAACTAATTTGTATGTCTAACAGATGGACAGGACTTGGATAACTTCTGCTCGAAGATTCTCCGCTGCATATGTCGAGGGGGTTGAAAACTTCATGAACTTTATCAGAGCTGAGTACGGTGGTCCGAAATCAGATGTGCTCTGCCCGTGTAGCAGTTGTATGAATTCAGTTACAAGACCCCAGTCAACTGTGCAAAATCATCTACACTTGTATGGGATGTCGGTCACATATACTAGGTGGGTTCATCATGGTGAAGCTGTGAACGTCAATGTTATTGACTACGTGGAAGCAGCAGATCACCATCTTGATCTGCCTGATGCTCAGGTGGAAGAGGAGGAGGAGGTGGTGGTGGCGGAGCCAGTGAGTTTGACCAACATTGAAACAATGCTACGAAATGCTCGTGCATTCCGTGAACTTTCACCTGCAGAAGAAAAACGGTGGGCCCGCATGTTGGAACAATGCAACGTTGCTGTCACCCCAGGAAATAAGCTGTCAGTATTCTCAGCTATGGTCACCTTTCTTCAGGTGAAGACATCTGAGCGGATGACCAACAAATCATTCGATGCGATGTTGGCTGCTTTCCGCGAATCTTTCCCAGATGCGTCTGAGCTGCCACACACCTACAGTAAAATGAAGAATTTCCTTCGTGCAGTTGGAATTGGATATGATATGATCCATGTTTGTAAGAATAATTGTGTTCTGTTCCGGAAGGATTATGCCAACTTAAGTGAATGCCCGAAATGCAAATCATCAAGATGGAAAGATGGCGATGCTGTGAAGAGGATTCCTCATAATGTTCTGAGACATTTTCCAATTACACCAAGATTGCAGAGGTTGTTTCATGATGCTGAAACAAGAGAGGATGTACTGTGGCATTCTAGGAACCAGGAGTACAGAGATCAGAATGTAATGAGCCATCCATCTCATGGTAGTGAGTGGAAAAGCTTCAATGATAAACACAAAGAGTTTGCTGCTGACCCGAGAAACATTAGACTTGGCTTAGCTTCAGATGGATTTAACCCATTTGGCCACCAGAGCGCCACATATAGCATGTGGCCAGTGCTTGTTATCCCTTACAACATGCCTCCAAATGTCTGCACCAAAGAATCAAACTACATGATGGCCTTGCTCATCCCAGGTCCAAAAAGTCCTGGAAAGGATTTTGATTTGTTCATGGAGCCTCTTGTGGAGGAACTTCAACAGCTATGGAAGGGTGTTCTCACTCGAGACCTATATAGCAGCCCACCAGCTGATTTCTTTCTGCGTGCTGTTATAATTTGGTGCATCCATGATTATCCGGCTTTGGGCACTATGTCAGGGCGAACGACACATGGTTACAATGCATGTGTTCGCTGTGACAGGAATCCGCTGTCATACGCAATACTTAGCAAGATCTGTTACATTGGACACCGCCGTTTCCTTGCCAAGGACAAGCCGCATCCTAGAAAATACCGAAGACATGTGTTCAATGCAAAGCATGAAAACCGTGATGCGCCAAAGAGGCTCACCGCCGATGAGTTGCAAGTGGAATTAGAGAAGGTCAGGCATATTACACCAGGAAACCATCCTGGTAATGGTAGCGGGAAAAGGAAGCGTGGCAGGGTAGAAGAGAGATTATTGTTTACCCGCAGGTCCACTTTGTGGGACTTGGAGTATTGGAAAGATTTGGATCTGCGGCATAATCTTGATGTGATGCACATCGAGAAAAATATATGTGACAGCATTATCGGCACACTTCTTAATATTGAAGGCAAGACGAAAGATACCTTAAAATCTAGGATTGATTTGACACACCTGGGTATCAGAAAGGATTTGCAGGTGCAAGATGAAGGTAAACCACGGGATATGGCACCAGCTGTGTACGTCTTGGACAAGGTAAAAAGAAAAGAATTCTGCGAGGTCCTGTCACGTGTGAGATTCCCACATGGATTTGCTTCCAACCCTGAAAGGAGAGTCAGTGCAGATGGAAACAAGGTACAAGGGTTGAAAACTCATGACTGCCACGTCCTACTTCAAAGGGTTTTACCTGTTATCCTTAGAGGATTGGGCCGCCCTGACTTATACAGAGCAGTTGCAGAGTTGGGACAATTCTTCAGGGAACTCTGCAGTAGGAATATCAGGATAGATGCTTTGGAGCGTCTTAGAGACAAGATACCAACTATCCTATGCGACCTTGAGAAGATATATCCTCCAGCCTTCTTTGATGTGATGGTGCATTTGGCTGTTCATCTACCTGATGAGGCACTACTTAGAGGTCCAGTACAGTATGGCTGGATGTACCCTATTGAAAGGCGGCTAGGCACTTTCAAGGGCTATGTTAGGAACAGAGCTAGACCCGAGGGTTCCATTGCAGAGGCCTACATTGCTACAGAAGCGTTGACATTCTGCTCAAAATACATTGAAACAGCTGATCAGCTTAGCAAAGAGGTGGGTGAAGACAATCCCGGGCTCAATGTTTTCGATTATTCTGTTCGAGTTACAGGGAAGAGTCGACAAGAGGACAAACCTAAAGATTTGGACAAAATGGTTTGGTATGTGTTGAATAACTGTCCTGAGATACTACCTTATATCAAGTAAGTGCAGTACTGCAGCTTATACATCGTAATCTACTAAACTTGCAGCACATTCTTATATATTTAGATGTTTGACGCGATCACTATGTTGTGCAGCATCTACAAAGAGGAGTTACTGCCGCAAAATCCAAGAAACATTGACAAACTGGTTATGGCAGGATTTGCGAAATGGTTCAAGAACCATGTAAGCTTTTGAAGTGCACTGTCAGTTTTTTTAATATATTGAGTACATAAGATGATCAGCTTGTCTATTTTCTAACCATAGGTTAAGAAGATGCGGGAGGATGGGCAGGCAGTTGATGATGCCCTTTACTCACTAGCAATGGGTCCTGATACTCGGGTAAGACATTATGAATCTTGCGTTGTTGGAGATGTGCGCTACAACACCCTTGCACGAGACGAAGGCAGGAAGACACAAAACAGTGCCATCATGAGCACGGATACGTATGACAAAGAGACAACTGAAATGTATGCTAACATAACAGACATTATTCAGTTGCAGTATATCTCCAGTTTCGAGGATCATCGGTGTGTGGTTCTGTTGTGCTGTCGTTGGTATAACCTGTTTTCCAGGATCGCAAAACCCAGAGCTGATGATTATTTCAAATCCATCAATGTCAAGGCGGCGTACCAGACCAACGAGCCTTTTATTTTGGCAAATCAAGCAACACAGATATTTTTCTTGGAAGACACATTTGCACGTAGCGATGACTGGAGAGTATTGCAAAGGTTTGAGCAGAGGAATTCGTTTAATGAAGTTGCACAACAAGATGATGCTTACACTGCTCCTGATGTACAAGATAACACAGATGTTCCTAATATCTTTGAGAACCATCACGTCAATGACGCCGGCGAAAAGATTGCCTGTCGTGCTGTGGACATACAAGAGTTGATCAAGAAGAAGCCAACGTTCGAGGACGTTGAGGACGAAGAAGAAGATGACACCGTGGGGAATTACGATTCAGACTGATACACATGGCGAAGATGTTGACGCTGCTGCTGCGGATGATGATTACATTGCTTTTGTCGTATTTGCCTGTCAGAAGACGTTTTTTATCTACTATGTGAAATTGTGTTTGCTATGACAACTGAAACCTGATGAACATGTTGTTTAGTATTTTGCTGTGAGAACATCACTTGTTATGTATGCTGATTTGTGTTTGGTGATTGTATGACAACTAAAACATGATGACATTGTTGTTTAGTTGTACTCATATTTGGCTGTGAAACTTGAATTTGATGACATAGTTTGCTGTTGGACTGCAATTTGCTCGACGTCTTCGAATGAGAACAAAGCTGACCCGACAGGGCCTCTGCTATTTATTTATTTATATGAGCAAAAGGGGATACCCCCTGATTTCCGTTAATAGAAATCATTAGATGTTCACAACACTACGCCCAGCCTGCTACACAGGTTTCATTCATTACTAGTTTCAGCAAAGTGCTCATGTCGTAGCCACTGAATACATCACGAGTGCTACATACACTGCAAATAAAGAGACAATCATCCTACAGAGCACATCGATTTTGCCCATTATCTTCACAAGCTCTTTCATCTCCTCATTGCTGTCAAGGCCGTTCAGCAGCTGTTGCTTGGCCATGATCAGAGGAACTGCATCTTTAACCTTCTGCTCTGCATCTTCCTCTTCTGCCGTTCCTTCAGTTACTTGTCCAACACCCCAACCTGCTGGTATTGGGATTCCTCGGCTAACCAAATAATCAGCGTAGTTGCATTCCCCCACATCAGCAACTTCCCAGAAATACAAATCACACGAATCTTCCCTTTTCTGCACGAATCAAATTGGTAGATCATCAACCAAACTATTAAAAAATCAGCAACTGAAAGCAGCAGAACAACACTTAAACATATTATTACCCCATGATTCGGGCATTTGTAGAAGACTCGGCCAGGGTTGCGGATTGTGGTTGAGACGCGACGGATGACTCTGCGTGATTTGCAGCAGTGGCACCACACCAACGGCAGCGGGTTGCGATGAGCAATCGGCTGCGGTGCGCGTGCCGGCGAGGGTGTGATGAGACCCACAGGCGATGGTACGGGTTGCGACTTGGCGCATATCTGGTTGTTGCCTGCTGAAGAGCAGGTGGACGAGCAGCCAGCGGACATGGTTGCTGCGGCCAGAGCTTCTGATGCTAGGCAGAGTAAGTAGAGAAGAGGAGAAGCGAACGTTGGATATGTCAGTTTCATTACTTGCAGAGTAGCATAGCACCATATATAGTCATAGTCTAGGTTTGGATTCGAACCAGCTACAGGAGCACATCTTTCTTTTTTCTAAAACTCAGCAATTTCTCATTACTGGTACACTAGCTTGTTCTGTACGCATTCCCAAGTCTTTGATTTTCTTTCCCTTTTTGCGAGGAAGGAAGGAGGACAAAACTGAGAGTTCCTGGGACTCGAACCCAAGACCTCTCAGTTGAAAACCAAGGGTGCTAGTCACTTATGTGGCGAATGTTCCCTGTGAGGAGGACGACAGACGAACGCATTTTCCTCGCAAGTTTCTTCCTATATATAAAAAAGTATGCTACTTGGTGTCCGCTTAGTCAACAAACGATTGTGCCAACCTTGACCATTGGATTGACATTCAACGTCTGTCGCGTTTCTTCAGTCTCTTCTTCCTCGAGCCGCCAAAGCCAAACCAGCGCCGGCGGGACCGCCTGCTCCCGCCTCCCACGGGTGGCTGTGATCTGCCCCGGCTCCTATTCGTTCCCATCCGAGGCCTCACCATCGTCCTCCGCCTTGGTTCGCTCGCCGCGGTGCCGCCCTCCGGTGTTGTCAACATGGTCAACAACCGAGAGGAATAAGGAGATGATTGTACATGGTGAGGATGACAGTAGGGACCCAGCAGCGCGCGCAGTAATTTTGTTTTTTCGGGACGGAGAAGGGTATCAACTGGGTTGTGCAGGACCCGTGGCCCGTCTAGCCCAAGCCTCCCATTGTAACCGGGAACTCCCCGAAATTTTCCTCCCCCTCGCTTCTACCATGGTTTTTTCCGTCATGGACGGCCCAAAGGATGTCATGCAGCTGCGTCTTCGGCCCACCCAGGACAAAAAGCCCATTTTCTGTCATGATTTTTTGTCATAGAAGTAGGAGCCCACCACATCTATGATGATACCGGGTTTTGTCACAATTATCGTCATAGAAGTGTCATATGCATGACAGAAAAAAAATCGTTCGGCCCAAAATGTCACGGATGTGTCTTTTTTTTGTAGTGTATGTTGCTATTGCTTTCTTCATGACTTATACATGTTCCTATGACTATGAGATTATGCAACTCCCGTTTATGGTAGGAACACTTTGTGTGTTACCAAACGTCATAACGTAACTGGGTGATTATAAAGGTGCTCTACAGGTGTCTTCAAAGGTACTTGTTGAGTTGGCGTATTTCGAGATTAGGATTTGTCACTCCGATTGTCGAAGAGGTATCTCTGGGCCCTCTCGGTAATGCACATCACTTTAAGTATGGCCAAATTTTCAGATTTGTAGAGAGTAGTATCACACTCTTCAATAAAAGAAGCAATTTCACAAGTACCCCTAAAAGCAACAAATTCTTCAATTTGTTGAACATCATAGTAATTATAAACACCCTTAGTATACGAAGATATAATTCCATTATCACTAAACTCACATTGGTAAGGAAGGTGTTTCTTAGGGTCTTTAGAATAACAAGTACAATCATATACTTCACATAAATTCCAAGCATAGCACTGCAAACGATGAATTTGATCCAGTAAAAGTTTCCCTTTTTCAGATCTGCAGTGTCGCACATAACAAGCATACTCATCTAAAGATTTTTCCCTCAACTAAGCTAGTGGGGTTTCAGCCCAAGCACATAGGGATCGAAGATGATCCAAGTAAAATGCTTCAGTAGGTACAACTAATTTTTTTTGGTATTTTGCGTTTCCGACCCATAACTAAAGATAGAAAACAAGAGCACAAAGTAAAAACTACTTAGTGATAAAGCAAACAAGCACACACGAGAATATTCACCCCACGCTATAACTCCCCGGCAATGGCACCAGAAAAAGGTCTTGATAACCCACAAGTATAGGGGATCAATTGTAGCCTCTTTCAGTAAGTAAGAGTGTCGAACCCAACGAGGAGCTAAAGGTAGAACAAATATTCCCTCAAGTTCTATCGACCACTGATACAACTCTACGCACGCTTAACGTTCGCTTTACCTAGAACAAGTATGAAACTAGAAGTACTTTGTAGGTGTTGTTGGATAGGTTTGCAAGATAATAAAGAGCACGTAAATAAAAAGTAGGGGCTGTTTAGATGAAGACACAACTAAGTTAGTTTTAGTAGAGAGCTTGTCGTCACACAAGAAAGTTATTTGTCCCTACGCAACCAATAACTAGACCGGTAATCATTATTGCAATTTTATTTGAGGGAGAGGCATAAGCTAACAAACTTTCTCTTCTTGGATCATATGCACTTATGATTGGAACTCTAGCAAGCATCCGCAACTACTAAAGATCATTAAGGTAAAACCCAACCATAGCATTAAAGTATCAAGTCCTGTTTATTCCCATACGCAAACAACCTACTTACTCGGGTCTGTGCTTCTATCACTCACGCCACCCACCATAAGCAAATCATGAACATATTGCAAACCCTACAGCGGGGATCCCTCATGCTTGCGCGACATGGAGAGCACCATAGGACAGCACCAATAATAAAACATGCAACTCAAACCAATCACAGTTATCAATTAACACATAGGACAAAATGGATCACCTCAAACATCATAGAATAGCCATACATCATTGGGAAATAATATATAGTGTTGAGCACCATGTTTAAGTAGAGATTACAGCGGGTAAAAGAGGGGTTACACCGCTGCATAGAGGGGGGAGTTGGTGATGACAGCAGTGAAGTTGTTGGTGTAGATCGTTGTCGCGATGATGGCCCCGGCGGCGTTCCTGCGCCACCGGGAGAGAGGGGGAGAGAGCCCCCTTCTTCTTCTTATTCTTCCTTGACCTTCTCCCTAGATGGGAGAAGGGTTTCCCCTCTGATCCTTGGTCTCCTTGGCATGGGAGGGGAGAGAGCCCCTCCAAGTTTGGATTCGTCCCTTTGTGTCTCTCTGTTTCTGCGTTCCAGATTCTGCCCTTTCACCACTTCTTATATTCCAGGAGATCAGTAACTTCAATTGGGCTGAAATTTGGACAAGATTTTTATCCGGATATTAGATTTCTTGCGGTGAAAGAAGGGCAACAACCGCCTTACGGGGTGTCCACGAGGGTCAAGGGCGCGCCTGCCCCCCTGGGGCGCGCCCCCTGCCTCATGGCCCCCTCAGGCATCGTCTCGTGTTGATTCCACTTCCCAAAATTCACATTCATTCCATGAAAATATCCGTCAGTTTTTATCCCGTTTGGACTCCGTATGATATGGATTTTCTGCGAAACAAAAAACATGCAACAAACAGGAACTGGAACTGGGCACTGGATCAATATGTTAGTCCCAAAAATAGTTTAAAAAGTTTCCAAAAGTATATGAAAGTTGTAGGATATTGGCATGGAACAATCAAAAATTATAGATACGACGGAGACGTATCAGGAAGGCGCTCGACGAAGCCAGCCAGCTGTCGGAACGGCTGGAGGGCGACAAGGGCCGCCTCGAGGCCGAGGTGGAGCTTCTGAAGGCGGAAGCCCCCAAGGTTGTGGAGGCGCAGCGGGCCCTTGCCGAGGCGGACCAGCAACGCGGCAAACTGGCTGATGACAAGGGCCAGCTCCTGGCCGAGGTGGAGCGCCTGAAGGCGCTGGTGGCCGCGGCGGAGGAGACCCGGCAGGGGAAACCTGTCGCCGCGAGGAGGCCGAGAAGACGACCGAGGACAAGGACGCCGAGCTAAAGGCGGCTCTTGACAAGCTTGCCGAGCTGGAGAAGTCGCTGCAGGAGCGCTACCGCACCCTTGCCCTGGAGCGGCATGGTACGTTGCTTGAAGCGCAACACCTGGACGAGTCCTTCTCCAGTAAGTGCTTTTCTTGGATTTTGCCGGGCTGGAACCACGGTTTCTTGTCCCTGGTAATTTTTCTGACTTGCTCTTTTTCTTCGCAGGGGCTGGGACCCCGGCCTTCCCGAAGACGCGTGAGCTAGGGGAGGAGGCCGTCCGCTTTCAGCATGACCCGCAAGGGGTTGTCGGCTCCGGGACCGATCCGCAGGTGGCCTGGACCTTCCCGGAGATAGTGACCGCCGCCGAGGCTCATCTATGAGTCTTGGGCGACCAAATGGAGCTGCTCTCTCAAGTCGCCACAGCGATGACGGCTGCCCTCTGGCCGGGTTCCGTCACGCCGAACAGCTTTACACGGCTGGCCGGGTGGCTGGAGGTAGGGCCAGATCGTCTTCATGACTGGCCTGTTTCCACCGCTCGTGCTGGCGCCGAGATGGCGCTCAGGTTCGTGATGTCTTGGCATCCGGACCTGTCACTAGACGCGTTGATGGGCCAGCGGGCCGGCTCGGAGGGCCAGCTGCAGGCGGAGGCCGGCCGGATTGCTGTGCGGGCCAGCTACATCGCCGGGTTCGCCTTCCATGACGAGTTCTGGCCGGGGTGGGCGGAAGATGGCAGAGTCATGCCTGCTGACGACTACGACCTTCTTCTAGACGACACGGAGGGCAGCTCCGAGGAGACGGGCGTCTACCGCAATGTGGGCATCGAGGAGGGAGACACCGGCACCTCAGCGGACCCGGAGGCCACCGGAGGAGATGCCTGAAGCCACCTGCTTTTTACCTTAGCAAAAAAAATTGTTAGGTAGTAGATCCACCCACCCACTGGGGGTTTCTGGGTGTAATGAATTCTGGCCTTGGGGCCTGCTTAAATTTGAACTTGTGATGTATAAATTTCGTGGATGTTCGCGTTCTTGCTTTTTGTCCTTCGAGCCGTTTTTCTGCGATTTTCCCCTCACGGCTCCCCCCCCCCGCGCGAGTTTGACGGCCAAGGCTCTGGTCCGTTACAAGGAGTTCGGCCTTTGAGAGGAGCGCGCAGTATTTTAGCTGTCGGGGCATTGAGCACGAGCGAAACACCCACTGAGTCGGCTGGCGGCAACCCAGCGAAGCTGGATGGCGAGCAGTCGGTCGTGCGGTAACTTAAAGCGGCGTGGCCGGGTTGGTTAACCCGGCGGTCCTTAACTTAGTGTTCATGGCGTGCTGGTGCTCTGGCCTTGTGCGCTTGCCGGCCAACAGCCAGAGCAGATTCTATGGCTTAGGGCGAAGTGGAAGACCGCGGCGATCCCAATGCGTCAGGAACCACTAAGTAAGGCGGCGGGTAGTGACCAAGCCGGCCAGCCCCTGAGCCCCCGGGTCGAGCGAGTCGGACTGGTGGCCGGGTTTAATGGAGAGGTAAATAATGCACAAATGTAGGAGACACAATAGCTTGGTCGGAAAGGGCAGCCCCCGAGCGTCGTTCGAGGACTCCATAGTTTTCACATGATTAGAAAAGGCAGCGATACATACGTGCAAACGGCTAACTGTAAAACGGGCGGAGGAGTTCCGCGTTCCACGACCGGGTTGTTTCCTCGCTAGCACTGTCTCTCTTGCGCTTGTTTGATTTGCGGGTGTTGATGAGGTAGTAAGCATTGCAATCGCACAAGGCCTTGCTGATGATGAAGGGGCCCTCCCACGGGGAGGACAGCTTGTGCTGGCCAGCTTGCTCCTGGACGAGTCGGAGGACGAGGTCTCCCTACCGAAACACTAGGGGTTTGATCTTCTTGCTGTGGTAGTGCCTCAGGCCTTGCTGATAAATGGCTGAGCGGCTGGGCGCTAGGAGATATGCTTCTTCGAGCAGGTTGACACCGTCTTCGCGGGCTTCTTTGGCTTCGGCTTCGGTGTACATCACAACGCACGACGAGTCGAACTCGACGTCGGTCGGGATGACGGCTTCCGCTCCGTAGACGAGGAAGAACAGGGTGAACCCGGTCGACCGGTTTGGCGTTGTTCACAGACTCCAAAGGGCGGCCGGCAGCTCGTCAAGCCAGCTGTCAGGGTGAACGAATGAGCGGCTCAATGAGCCGCAGCTTGATGCCCGATAGGATGAGGCCGTTGTCCTGCTCGACCTAGCCGTTAGACTGCGGGTGTGCGACGGAATCCAGGTCAAGGCGGACGCCGAAGATGGAGCAGTACTGCACGAGCGCGCCCTTGGCGAAGTTGATGCCGTTGTCCGTGATGATGCTGTTCGGCATGCCATAGCGCATTGCGATGTCCTTGACGAATCAGACGGTGGTTTGCCCGCCCAGCTTCTTGATTGGCCTTGCTTCGATCCATTTGGTGAACTTGTCCACCACCACCAGCAAATGCGTCATGCTGCCTCGAGCGGTCTTGAAAGATCCCACCATGCCGAGTCCCCAAACCACGAAGGGCCACGCAATCCGGATGGTCTGGAATGCTGACGCCGGCTGGTGGCTGCGCTTGCTGAAGCGTTGGCATCCCTTGCACTTGAGGACGAGTGACTCGGTATCTTGGAGGGACGTGGGCTAGTAGAAACCATGGCGGAAGGCCTTGCCCACCAGGGACCGCGAGGCAGCATGGTGCCCGCACTTGCCCTGGTGTATGTCGAAGAGGATCTCAATGCCCTTGTCTTGCTCGATGCAGCACTGGAACACGCTGGTGGAGCTGCGTTTGACGAGCTCGCTGTTGATGATGTTGCACGCAGACGCCCGACACTGCACCTGCTGGGCCTCGGTCTCGTCCATGGGGAGAACTCTGTTCTCCAGAAACTCTGAGCTGGGCAGGGCCCATTATGGCACCGTCACCACGGCGAGGATGGCCACTATGGAGGGTTTCGGGACGTCAGCCCTAGAGCCGGGTTCAGCGCCCCCCGAGTTGGAACGGCGGCGGCCGGGTCGACAGCAGCAATCCCCGGGTCAGGGACGGTGGCGGCCGGGTCGACGGCAGCAGCCCCCGGGCCAGGTTGAGACGCGTTCGGGGCATCCGGGACGTAGATGGACTCGTAGTCCGGAGACGGCTTGACAGACGGCTTGCGCATGTGGTCGAGGGAGACACCGGACAGGATTGATTGTCGGGACGAGGCGATCTTGGCGAGCGTGTCGGCCGCCTCGTTTTCTGCACGCGGGACGTGGAGGAAATCGTAGGCCATGAAGAACCAGGACAGCTTCTGGACGAGGAAGCGGTATCTCGCCATGTTGGGGTCGCGGGCGTCGCATTCGTCGGAGCATTGCTTCACCACCAGATCCGAGTCGCCATAGCATAGGATGCGCTGGATGCCGAGTTCCTTGGCGAGCCGGAGGCCATGCACAAGTGCTTCGTACTCAGCAACGTTGTTGGAAGCGGTGAAGTGGATCTGGAGCGCGTATTTGAGGCGGTCGCCCTTTGGGGAGGATGGCACGATGCCGGCCCCTAGGATGTGACGCATCTTCGAGCCGTCGAAATGCATGCACCAGTGCATTGAGTCCGGCAGCGGCAGCTACTGGGTCTCGGTCGAGTCGACGAGGAAGTCGGACAGTGCTTGGGACTTGATTGTGGTGCGGGGCTCATTGAGGATGGTGTGAGCGGCTAGCTCGAGCGCCCACTTGGCGACCCGGCCAGAGGCATCCCGGCACCTAATGATCATGCCGAGGGGGGCCGTGCTGAGCACGGTGACGACGTGCTCTTAAAAGTACTGCTTCAACTTCTTGGCGGTGAAGTAGACGCCGTAACACATCTTCTGGTAGTGTGGGTAGTTCTGCTTGGAGGCGGAGAGCACCTCGCTCAGGTAGTAGACGGGACGCTCGACGGCTTGGATCTTTCCCTTCTCTGGTCGCTCGACCACCATCACCATGCTGACCGACCGTGAGGTTGCAGCAATGTAGAGCAACAGTGGCTCCTTCTCGGTTGGTGCGGCCAGGACGGGTGCGGTGGAGAGCATGCGCTTGAGGTCCCGGAAAGCCTCGTCTGCCTGGTCGCCCCATTCGAAGGGCGTCGTCTTCTTCATTAGCTGGTACAAGGGCAAGGCCCTCTCGCCCAGTCGGCTGAGAAACCGGCTGACCGAGGCGAAGCAGCCGGTGATCTTCTGGACATCGTGCAGCCGAGCCGGCTTGCGCATGCACTCGATGGCCTTGATCTTCTCTGGGTTTGCCTCAATGCCGCGCTCAGACAAGGAAGTCGAGTAGCTTTCCGCCCGAGACGCCGAAAACGCATTTTCTGGGTTGAGCTTGACCTTGTACTCGCGCAGGTTGGCGAAGGTTGTCGAGGAGCATGAGGTGTTGCTTGGTCTTCACCACGATGCCGTCCACATAGACGTGGATGTGGCGGCCGAGTTGCGGCAACAAGCATTTCTGCATGCAACGCTGGAAGGTGGCGCCGGCGTTCTTCAGGCCGAATGACATGGTGATGTAGCAATAAGCCCCAAAGGGCGTGATGAAGGACGTCTTCAGGGCGTCGGCTGGATCTAGCTTGATCTGATGATAGCCGGAGTAAGCATCCAGGAAGGACAGGAGCTCGCACCCGGCGGTGGAGTCGATGACTTGGTCGATTCGCGGGAGGGCGAATGGATCTTTGGGGCATGCCTTGTTCAGGCTGGTGTAGTCAATACACGTGCGCTACGTCTTGTTCTTCTTCAGGACGAGGACTGGGGTGGCCAGCCACTCGGAGTAAAACACTTCCATGATGAAGCCAGCCGCCAAAAGCTTGGCAACCTCTTCACCGATGGTCCTTCTCTTCTCTTCGGAAAAACATCACAGGGGTTGGCGGACAGGCTTGGCATCCTTGAAGACGTGGAGTTTGTGCTCAGCAAACTTCCTCGGGATACCCGGTAAGTCCTTTGGGGCCCATGCAAAAATATTCCGATTCTCACGAAGGAAGTCGACGAGCTCGCCTTCCTATTTGTTGTCGAGGCGGGTACCCACGACAACGTACTTGCCGCAGCTGGGGTCTTCCGGGTTCAGCTTCACTTTCTTGGTCTCCTTGGAGGGCTTGAATGAGGCCTCGTCGGCCGGCTCCTCGGTCGGGATCGGTGCGACCGATGCTTCGTTGGCCACAACGATGATCCGGTCGAGTTGGCGCCGCTCCTCGGCTACGACCAGCGACTCGGCCAATTTGGTGCCGTCTCGGGCGCACTCTATGGACTTGCGGTAGTCGCCGATGATGGTGATGAGGCCCTTCCGACCTGGCAGCTTCATCTTCTGGTAGGCTTAGTGGGGAACCACCATGAACTTGCCGAGCGCGGGTCGGCCCAGCAGCGCATGGTACACGCTAGTTAGATCCACCACTTTGAACCAGAGCGGCTCGCGTCGAAAATGGTCACTGTTGCCGAACAGGACGTCGAGTCGGACCTGGCCGATCAGAGGGCAGGAGAGGACGGAAACAATGTCGTGAAAGATCGTCCGGGTAGGCTCCAGGTCTTTGGCCTCGAGGCCACGCTTGGTCGTGGTGTCGCGGTAGAGAATGTTGATGCTGCTGCCACCGTCGATGAGGATTCGGGAGAACTTGCACGTGTGCCAAGGCATGATGATGGTGGGGTCGAGGATGAGGGTGTAGCCACCCGGACTCGACATGACAGCCGGGTGGTCTTCCCAGGTCCATGTGACCGGGCGCTCCGACCAATGCATGTACTCTGGTTTGGCCGGGATGACGGTGTTCACCTCCTGCCAGAGGAGCCACTCGCTGCACTTGTCGTCGCCGAGGCTGGTGAAGACCACGTAGGTCGCATTCTGGGATGGGTAGGCGTCGTCGCGCATCGCGCCGCCTGCCGGAGGCGGCTGCCCCGCTCCTGGAGCCTGGGCCGGAGGAGGCAGGACGTTGCCCCTTATGAGGCGCTTGGTGATGGCGCACTGCCGCAGCATGTGTGTGGACGGCCTTGCTCAGCTGTGGTGCTTGCAAGGGGCATCGAGCATCTCTTTGAAGCTCATGGCGGGTTGCCATGCCACCTTGATGGTCTGCCGGTGTTTGGCTGCCGGGTCGGGCGTGGGCGCCTGCTCAGCAGCCGCGACGAGCCGGTTGTCGTAGCACTGGGCCAGCTGGTCGGCTTGCGCTTGTTGTTCTATTGGTTGTGATGCTTCTAGCTTCCTTCGTCGGCCGGCTTCGGAGGGGGAACCAGCTTCGCTTTGCTGGCTTCATCCAGTGCCACCTTGATGTAGGGTGGAACCCTAATCGGCCGATCTTTCATGAAAGGAGCGGATCCCGTGAAGAACACGAGGAACACGAGGTGGAAAAGAGGGAAAACACAAGGGGAAACACAAGACGAAACACTAAACCAACACGAATAAGTCACACATGTGCTAGATCCTCGAGTACATAAGGAAATATACACGATCCACGGACAACTAAGGACGGTACAAGGGTAGCCGGTCTTCTCCGTGAGGAGGTCTTGAGTTCTTCCCTAAAAGGGGTCTTGAATCCGTTCGGGGGATCTTCTCCGGTGGAAGCTCGAATCTCCGAGGAGAAGGTATCCAAGTGGATGAGCAAAGCTCTCACACAAAATATGAGCTAATCCTTTGCTAACCCTAGAAAGTTGGATGAGGTGGAGTATTTATAGTCTAGGGGGAGAAGGGGTGCACGGGCCTCGGCCCTTCACTGTGCGCACACAGGGTAGGCCGGACTTTCAGGCTGCTGGGGAACATAGCAGAATTTTAAAATTTTCTACGCATCACCAAGATCAATCTATGGAGTCATCTAGCAACAAGGGAGAGAGGAGTTCATCTACATACCCTTGTAGATCGCGCGCGGAAGCGTTCAAGAGAACGGGGATGATGGAGTCGTACTCGTCGTGATCCAAATCACCGATGACCTAGCGCCGAACGAACGGCACCTCCGCGTTCAACACATGTACGGTTGGGAAGACGTCTCCTCCAACTTGATCTAGCAAGGGGGAAGGAGAGGTTGATGAAGATCCAGCAGCACAACTGTATGGTAGTGGAAGCAACGGTGATCTCGGCAGGGCTTCGCCAAGCTCAGGGAGAGGGAGGAGTGTCAGAGGAGGGAGAGGGAGAGGCCAGGGGATCGGGTGCGGATGCCCTCCCTCCACCCACTATATATAGGACCCCTAGGGGGGCCGGCCCTAGGAGATTGAATCTCCAAGGGGGCGCGGTGGCCAAGGGGGGTGGAGTGCCCCCCAAGACAAGTGGGGCGCCCCCACCCCTAGGATTTCCAACCCTAGGCACAGGGGAGGGCCATGGGGGGGCGCACCAGCCCACTAGGGGCTGGTTCCCCTCCCACTTTAGCCCATGGGGCCCTCCAGGATAGGTGGCCCCACCCGGTGGACCCCAGGGACCCTTCCGGTGGTCCCGCTACAATACCGATTACCCCCAAAACCTTCCCGATGGCCGAAACTTGACTTCCTATGTATAAATCTTCACCTCATGACCATTCCGAAACTCGTCGTGACGTCCGGGATCTCATCCGAGACTCCGAACAACTTTCGGGTTACCGTATGCTAATATCTCAACAACCCTAGCGTCACCGAACCTTAAGTGTGTAGACCCTATGGGTTCGGGAGACACGCAGACATGACTGAGACGACTCTCTGGTCAATAACCAATAGCGGGATCTGGATACCCGTGTTGGCTCCCACATGCTCCTCGATGATCTTATCGTATGAACCACGATGTCGAGGATTCAATCAATCCCGTATACAATTACCTTTGTCAATAGGTACATTACTTGCCCGAGACTCGGTCGTCGGTATCCCAATACCTCGTTCAATCTCGTTACCGGCAAGTCACTTACTCGTACCGTAATGCATGATCCCGTGATCAACCACTTGGTCACATTGAGCTCATTATGATGATGCATTACCGAGTGGGCCCAGAGATACTTCTCCGTCATACGGAGTGACAAATCCCAGTCTCGATTCGTGCCAACCCAATAGACACTTTCGGAGATACCTGTAGTGTACCTTTATATTCACCCAGTTACGTTGTGACGTTTGGCACACCCAAAGCACTCCTACGGTATCCGGGAGTTGCACAATCTCATGGTCTAAGGAAATGATACTTGACATTCGGAAAAGCTATAGCAAACGAACTACACGGTCTTTAAGCTATGCTTAGGATTGGGTCTTGTCCATCACATCATTCTCCTAATGATGTGATCCCGTTATCAATGACATCCAATGTCCATAGTCAGGAAACCATGACTATCTTTTGATCAACGAGCTAGTCAACTAGAGGCTCACTAGGGACGTGTTGTGGTCTATGTATTCACACATGTATTACGATTTCCGGATAACACAATTGTAGCATGAACAATAGACAATTATCATGAACAAAGAAATATAATAATAACCATTTTATTATTGCCTCTAGGGCATATTTCCAACACGGTCGTCGGACGGATGTCCGGGCTTTCACGCGAGGCCGGATGTCCGGGCTGGGGAGGATGGATGTCCGGGCTGGAGCGACTGGTTTGTTGCTCTCGGGTTCGGAGGGGTCCGGATTTCCGGGCTGGAGGCCGGATATCCAGGCGCTCGGGAAGGGTCGGACGTCCGGGCTGGCGGGGCCGGATGTCCGGGGCCTGTAGGGGCTTGGCAGCTGGAGTGCTTCTGTAGGTGGAGTCTTCAGCGGCCGGATGTCCGGGCTCGGGGCCGGATGTCCGGGTCCTGGAGATGCCTTCTTCTCCTTCCGACGTTCCTCTTCATCTGTGGACATGGCGGCTCGCCTGTCTTCACGTGCATCTTCGAGAGGGCCCTCTTGGTATCTAATCATGCACAATGTCTCGGACTTAGGTAGAAGCCATATCTCGAGAGGATCATATGTAATGTCACTAAGGAGAGAAGTCACCTCGGTCTCTGCCGGATCACGGAGTTCCGGCAGAACCTTAAGGTTCAAACTCTGGGGTGTGCATGAAGTTCTTTCCCTCCTACCGATCTACGCCCTAGCTCGCTAAGGTCTCGCGGACGAACTCGACGCACTCGCAACACAAAGACACAAGGTTTATACTGGTTAGGGCCACCGATGTGGTGTAATACCCTACTCCAGTGCGGTGGTGGTGGATTGCCTCTTGGGCTGATGATGAACAGTACAAGGGGAAGAACAGCCTCCCGAGGTTGAGGTGTTCTTGTGCTTGGTGTGCTAGGGTTGGCCTTTGATCAGATCCTATCTCCCTAGATCTATCCTTCTCTTCTCCTCTCCTTCTCTTCTCTTCTCTTTTTTCTCTCTCTACGTGGTGGCTAGTCCTACTTATATAGGCCCTGATCCTCTCCCCAAATATTGAGCAGGAAGGGAGCCAACAACGGCGGCCAATTTGAAAGGGGATAGCTAGTACAAGCTATCCTGAGAAAAGGTGGTCTTCACCCGCCAAAGGTTCTGGTGGTGACGCCGTCCTGGGCTCCATGGTGACCTCCGTCCTGCCGTCCTTCTAGTCTTGGTCTTGTTGCACCGATATGGAAACCTTTGCCTGATGCCTCGGTACTCCGTGCATGCGCTTGCCTCCTTAGCACCAAAGAGGAAACAAGGACATTGTGCACGCTGGCGCCCGCCTGGCGCCAGCCTGGTGTCGATCGTCATGGCTCACGTCATGAGAGCCTCGCGAGGTTCGCCCCGCCTTGATATCTCCACTCCTCGCGAGGCAGCCGGGTGAGGCCGCTCCTGAGGAGATCTTGCATCGTCCGCCTCGCGAGGCTTGGCCCCTCGCGAGGGTCTTGAATGCCTTGTTGGTGATGATGGGCCGTACATCCATGCCATGGGCCGCAGGCAGGCAAGTCTGGGGACCCCCGTTCCCAGAACACCGACAGTAGGCCCCGGGCCCAAGGCGCGCCGGGGCTTAGCTTCGAGGCGAAGCCAAAGGATCAAGTGCGGAGCGCCGCGGGCCCCAAAAACCTGCAGCCTCGGTCGACGTGTGGCGGTTGATTGGTCGTGGGTGTCTCCGCTTCCCCGCGCCGCCTCAGCAACTGCCCGACTTGACAAGTCCCTGCGACATGCAAGGAAAATCATCATTACATGTGATCGTGGGAGGCACCGGTTGGCCTTCTTCCACTATAAATGGGCGCAGAGCCCCCGTTGCTCATCTCTTCTTGGTTCACTTGCTTCTTCCTCCTTGCTCCACCGCTTGCAGCAATGGTGCCATCGAAGAGGTTCTCCGCCGCGGAGAAGGGCAAGGCCCCTCGGGAGGGACCCGGCTCCACGGCGCCCAAGCGAGGACGTGGCCGTCCCCGCAAGCATGCCGCATGCCCCGCCATGGCCCCCAGCTCTCAGGGTGGCGCCGCAGTGTGCGGCAGGAGTCGCTCCGGTCGCGGCAGTCCTGTCGACAAGAGGAGACGCGCCGTGGTTACGCGACCTTCCCGACCGCGGTTCCATGCATCAGAGGTGCTACTGGAGTTCGTTGTCTGGTCAGAGGATCCGGCCAGCATCTGGCTCCAGCTCCCTCGCTTCTTTGCCGGTGAGTTGTCGGCCTCCAGTCCAGGCGGGCTCTGGCTGCAGGCAGACGGTTGCTGCAGCCAAGCTTCTTGGGTCGCGTTTGAGGTCTCCATCACAGGCAACGTCGCTTTGGCCCGCGGTTAGCAGATGTTCACCCGCGCGCGCGGCCTGGGCAGGCAGTGCACCCTCCACTTCAAGTTTGACGGCAATGCGACCCTCTTCGTGAGGGTGTTTGGGGAAGACGGCCGCCGCGCCGGATGCTGCCCCGAGGTGAACGATGGCGAGGAGGTGCTCGGCCTCGGTGATGGTCGGGACGAGGATGAGGACGAACCCGCCGGCCACGCCTTGTCTGTCTATGGTGGCTCCTCCCTTGGCGACAGTTCCAGTGGCGGCGGCCTTGATCAGCCGCCACGCCGCCACGCCCGCTTCGAGGGTGGTAGCGGGTCGTCTCGTCGCCGCACACCGATGAAGCGCAAGGAGGGGTCCGACTAGACCCGGGACGTCGCCAAGTCCCTGCCCCCGTCGGCTGCTGCAGGGGCGAGCGCCGCTTTTGTTATGTTCCCCTTTCCCTTCCTGTATCAGAACAAAGTCAGCATGGGCCTGGAGGGGTGTGTATCGAATCATAACTTATTATCCATTATGCTACGGTTGTTGTTTCACTGTTGTGCGGCTATTTTGCACAAAGATAACTTAGCCTAGTACATTCGGGGCGCCCTCCACCTCACGAGGCGTTTACTTCCTTGTGTCCATCTTGACCTTGTGGTCTGCGATTGCTCAGGAACTGCGAAAAAATTTGTTAGGGAGTTTTGCCAGGAGATTTGCCATTCACCCAAGCCTTGGCCCGGCGCCTTGTATCACGGTGCCCGTGGGGTACGGATTAGGAGAGATGCGCCAGCTTTCGGGCTCGAACGAGGGTGGCTCGTGAGGAGGCAGAGAGAAGAAAAACGCTCGCGAGGGCATCTGCCTAGCCCCCCTCGCGAGGTATGCGAGAGAGAGAACATGAGCGGACCAGAGCCGGAAAATGTGGTAAGAGGCAAGGGAGTTGAATCAGCAAGGAACACCAAAGCCAAATTTTGATTTAAGGAAAAGCAAGCCAACTACGGAAAGCAAATGAAAAGCCGCGTCCGGCACCTAATCTAGTCTTTAAGTCTTCTCACCAGCGCGGACCTAAGTGCCGCACTCATTATTACGTGAGAGTGTCACGGGTGGCGATTCTTCACATGCACCGGGCCTTCTTCACAGGCTCTGGGCCTTTCTTCACGGGCTCTAGGCCTTGCTTCATGGGTACAACCTCCGGAGGTGCTCGATGTTCCAGGCGTTCTGGACAGGTATCCCATACTGCGTCTCCAGGCGCGCGGCGCCAGGCCTGGAGACATGGACGACCCTGAACGAGCCCTCCCACACGGGTGAAAGCTTCTGCAGCCCTTCCCTAGAGAGGACCCGCCTCAGGACGAGGTTGCCCACCTCGAGCGTCTTGGAGAAGATGTTACGGCAGTGGTATCGCCGCAACGCCTGCTGGTACCTTGCCGCCCTCAGTGCAGCTTCGCGACAACACTCCTCCCCTAGCATGATGTTCATCCCCCACGTGGCGTCCTGCTACGTTTCATCGAACGCCAGGACCCATGCGGGCGATGCCTAACTTCGTGAGGAAGGACTACTTCAGCTCCGTAGATGAGGAAGAATGGAGTCTCGCCCGTTGGTTTGGTGGCGGTGGTGCGGATAGACCATAGCACGGACTGGAGCTCGTCGTGCCAGCCCCTGCCACAGGCCTCGAGCTTCTTCTTGAAGGTCCTGGTCTTGAGGCCTCTCAGGACCTCCGCGTTGGCGCGTTCAACCTGACCATTCCTCCTGGGGTGCACCACCGAAGCGTAGCAGATCTGCGTTCCAAGGTTAGCATAGTAGGTTTTGAAAAGGTTACTAGTGAATTGCAAGCCGTTATATGTGATGATGCGGTTGGGGACCCTGAAGGCTCACGAGGCCCTTGATGAACTTGACAGCGGAGCCATCTGGGATGGTATAGAAAGCTTCCACTTCTGCCCACTTGGTGAACTTGTCGATGGCGACATAGAGGAAACGGTAGCCCCCAGGCGCTCGAGGGAATGGGCCCAAGATGTCCAGCCCCCAAACCGCGAACGGCCACATGAACGGAATGGTCTGGAGGCCCTGAGCCGGCTGATGAATTTTCTTGGCGTGGAACTGGCAGGCTTTGCAAGACTTCACCAGCTCAGATGCGTCGTTGAGCGCAGTGGGCCACTAGAATCCACTGCGGAATACCTTGCCGATGAGGGTCCGTGATGACAAGTGGTTCCCGCAGTCCCCACCGTGTATGTCAGTTAGCAGCTCCTTCCCCTGGTCCCTGGAAATGCAGCACAGGGAAACGTCATTTGGCCGCTTCCTGTACAACTCACCATCCCGGATGCAGTACGTCGTGGCTTGTCGAACCACACGCTCTGCATCTTCCTCCTTCTCTGGCAGCGCCCCTTGCATCAAGTATTCCTTGAATACCTTGGTCCAGCATCCCTCCTGAGGTTCGAGCGCCAAGAGCAAGTGAGCTCCTGAGGTCGGGCCGCAGGCCAGGGCTCCTATGGCAGGAGGTTGTGGGAGCTCCTCCCAAGGCTGAGCAGTGCTTGAAGGTGGCGGTATCGCTGATGGCTTGAAGAGACGTTCCTCAAAGACACCGGGCTCTTGTGGTTGCCGCTTGGATGCTCTCTTGGCGATGTCGTCGGCTTCCTTGTTGGTGCTCTGGGGCACGTGTTGCAGCTCCAGGCCTGAGAACTGCTTCTCCATCTTGCGCACCTCCGTGAGCTATGCCTCCATATGCTTGTCCTTTGGCTCGTATACTTTGTTGGAGAAGTTGACGAGGAGTTGCGAGTCGCCTCTTATGGTAAGGCGCTTTGATAACCCACAAGTATAGGGGATCAATTGTAGCCTCTTTCGATAAGTAAGAGTGTCGAACCCAACGAGGAGCTAAAGGTAGAACAAATATTCCCTCAAGTTCTATCGACCACCGATACAACTCTACGCACACTTGACGCTCGCTCTACCGAAAACAAGTATGAAACTAGAAGTACTTTGTAGGTGTTGTTGGATAGGTATGCAAGATAATAAAGAGCAAGTAAATATAAAGTAGGGGCTGTTTAGGTTAAGAAACAATAAAGTAAATATAGCGAGTGTGGCAAAGTGGTGGTAGGAGTTGTGAAATTTCCCCTAAGCAATTGACTACTTTACTAGACCGATAGCAAGTATTATGTGGGAGAGGCCACTGCTAGCATGCCATCCCTGACTTGGAATTCTATGCACTTATGATTGGAACTATTAGCAAGCATCCGCAACTACTAATGTTCATTAAGGTAAAACCCAACCATAGCATTAAGATATATTGGCCCCCCTTCAATCCCGTATGCATCAATTTCTATGCTAGGTTGAAGCTTCTGTCACTCTTGCCCTCCAATACATAGTCCTATCAACATACAACTAACCCTAGGGTGTGATCCACGCGCGCAATCATATGATGGGAACCACAGGACAGCAACATAACCACAAGCAAATTAAATCAATCATACCAATTCATCAACCACCTATAGGACAACAAAAATCTACTCAGAAATCATAGGATGGCAACACATCATTGGATAATAATATGAAGCATAAAGCACCATGTTCAAGTAGAGGGTACAGCGGGTTGCGGGACAGTGGACCGCTATAGATAGAGGGGGGGAGGTGATGGAGATGTTGGTGAAGATGGCGGAGGTGTTGGTGTAGATCGCGGTGATGATGATGGCCCCCGGTGGCACTCAGGTGCCACCGAAAGCGAGGGGGAGAGAGCCCCCCTTCTTCTTCTTCTTCCTTGACCTCCTCCCTAGATGGGAGAAGGGTTTCCCCTCTGGTCCATGGCCTCCATGGCACGGGAGGGGCGAGAGCCCCTCCAAGATTGGATCTGTCTCTCTGTCTCTCTCTGGTTCTGCGTTCCCATATTCTTCCCTTTCACGGTTTCTTATATTCCCGAAGATCCGTAACTCCGATTGGGCTGAAATTTTGACACGATCTCTATCCGGAAATTAGCTTTCTTGCGGCGAAAGAAGGGCACCAACCGCCTTACGGGGTGGCCACGAGGGTCAGGGGCGATCCTGACACCCTGGGGCGCGCCCCCCCTACCTCGTGGGCCCCTCGAGCATCGTCTCGCGTGGATTCTTCTTCCCAAAAATCATATATATATTCCAAAAAAATCTCCGTCAGTTTTTATTCCGTTTGGACTCCGTTTGATATGGTTATTCCGCGAAACAAAAAACATGCAACAAACAGGAACTGGCACTGGGCACTGGATCAATATGTTAGTCCCAAAAATAGTATAAAAAGTTGCCAAAAGTATATGAAAGTTGAATAATATTGGCATCGAACAATCAAAAATTATAGATATGACGGAGACGTATCAGCATCCCCAAGCTTAATTCCTGCTCGTCCTCGAGTAGGTAAATGATAAAGAAGATAATTTTTGATGTGGAATGCTACCTAGCATAATCTTGATCATATGTCTAATCATGGCATGAATATTAAGACACGAGTGCTTCAAAGCAATAATCTATCCTTTGACATAAAGACAATAATATTTCAACCATACCAACCAAGCAATCATGTCTTATGGAAATAACATAGCCAAAGAAAGCTCATCCCTACAAAATCATATAGTCTGGCTATGCTCCATCTTCACCACACAAAGCATTCACATCATGCACAACCCTGATGACAAGCCAAGCAATTGTTTCATACTTTTGACGTTCTCAAACCTTTTCAAGTTTCACGCAATACATGAGTGTGAGCCATGGACATAGCACTATAGGTGGAATAGAATATGATGGTGGAGGAGACAAAAAGGAGAAGATAGTCTCACATCAACTAGGTGTATCAACGGGCTATGGAGATGCCGATTAATAGATATCAATGTGAGTGAGTAGGGATTGCCATGCAACGGATGCACTAGAGCTATAAGTATATGAAAGCTCAAACTAAAACTAAGTGGGTGTGCATCCAACTTGCTTGCTCATGAAGACCTAGGGCATTTGAGGAAGCCCATCGTTGGAATATACAAGCCAAGTTCTATAATGAAAATTCCCACTAGTATATGAAAGTGTTAACTCAAGAGACTCTCTATATGAGGAACATGGTGCTACTTTGAAGCACAAGTGTGGAAAAATGATAGTAACATTGCCCCTTCTCTCTTTTTCTCTCATTTTTTTGTTTTCTCATTTTTCTCTTTTTTGGGGGCCTTCTCTTTTCTTTGTGGCCTTTCTCTTTTTTTATTTTTTATTTTTTCGTATGGAGTCTCATCCCGACTTGTGGGGGAATCATGGTATCCATCATACTTTCCTCACTGGGGCAATGCTCTAATAATGATGATCATCACACTTTTATTTACTTACAACTCAATATTACAACTCGACATCTAGAACAAAGATATGACTCTATATGAATGCCTCCGGCGGTGTACCGGGATGTGCAATGATCTAGCGTAGCAATGACATCAAAAAATGGACAAGCCATGAAAACATCATGCTAGCTATCTTACGATCACGCAAAGCAATATGACAATAAATGCTCAAGTCATGTATATGATGATGATGGAAGTTGCATGGCAATATATCTCGGAATGGCTATGGAAATGCCATGATAGGTAGGTATGGTGGCTGTTTTGAGGGAGATATATGGTGGGTTTATGTTACCGGCGAAAGTTGCGCGGTACTAGAGATGCCAGCAATGGTGGAAGGGTGAGAGTGCGTATAATCCATGGACTCAACATTAGTCATAAAGAACTCACATACTTATTGCAAAAATCTATTAGTCATCGAAACAAAGTACTATGCGCATGCTCCTAGGGGGATAGATTGCTAGGAAAAGACCATCGCTCGTCCCCGATCGCCACTCATAAGGAAGACAATCAATAAACACCTCATGCTCCGACTTTGTTACATAACGGTTCACCATACGTGCATGCTACGGGACATGCAAACCTCAACAAAAGTATTTCTCAATTTCACAATTACTCAACTAGCACGACTCTAATATCACCATCTTTATATCACAAAACTATTGCAAGGAATCAAACATATCATATTCAGCGATCTACAAGTTTTATGTAGGATTTTATGACTAACCATGTGAATGACTAGTTCCTGTCATCTCTCTAAATAGATATAAGTGAAGCAAGAGAGTTTTAATTCTTTCTACAAAAGATATGCCCACACTCTAACAAATATAAGTGAAGCAAAAGAGCATTCTACAAATGGCGGTTGTCTATGTAAAGAGAAACAGGCAATCCAAACTTCAAATGATATAAGTGAAGCACATGAAGCATTCTATAAAGCCATACTCAAAATATATAAGTGAAGTGCAAAGAGCATTCTATAAATCAACCAAGGACCATCTCATACCAGCATGGTGCATAAAAAGAAAAAGTAAAAACCTAAATGCAAAAGACGCTCCAAGATTGCACATATCGCATGAACAAAACGAATCTGAAAACATACCGATGTTTGTTGAAGAAAGAGGGGATGCCTTCCCAGCATCCCCAAGCTTAGACGCTTGAGTCTCCTTGAATATTTACTTGGGGTGCCTTGGGCATCCCCAAGCTTGAGCTCTTACCTCTCTTCCTTCTTCTCACATGAAACCTTCTCGATCATCGAACACTTCATCCACACAAAACTCCAACAGAAAACTCGGTAAGATCCATTAGTATAATAAAGCAAATTACTACTCTAAGTACTGTTGCAAACCAATTCATATTTTGTTTTTGCATTGTGTCTACTGTAATATAACTTTTCCATGGCTTAATCCACTGATATAAATTGATAGTTTCATCAAAACAAGCAAACTATGCATCAAAAACAGAATCTGTCTGAAACAGAATAGTCTGTAATAATCTGAACATTCACCATACTTCTGATACTTGAAAAATTCTACCAAAATTTGGAAAAATAATATATTTGTATAGGAAGACAGTGCAAAAAGAATCAGAACCATTTGACGTCTAGCTACAAATGTAAAATCGCGCACTACAACCAAAGTTGATGTCCTACACCGTACAAACCATCAAGCAAATGTAAACATCCTAAAGGCAAACCTTGGCACATTATTTTTATAATACAATGGAATTGTACAAGGGGATAATTATTTTTGTTCAAAATTTCTGTAATCAAGATTCACAAAGTTTCTGTGAGCATGAACAAAGTTCAAGGCTAGCTCCCACTTCAACAATGCTCGTCTTTCTCACTTTCGCTTTTCTTTTTGAAAAAGTTTTGGGTTCCCCTCTTTATTTTTGTTGTTTTTAAACTATATGAAAGCACTCAACAGAAATAAATGACTCTCTAAAACTTCCGGGTTGTCTCCCTGGCAGCGCTTTCTTTAAAGCCATTAAGCTAGGCATATAGTGCTCAAGTAGTGAATCCACCCGGATCCCAAGGTGTATCAAAGCCAATTTTAATTAACAATGATTTATAATTTAGTAGTGAGCACAAAGCAACATATATCAAGCAATGACGAAGTCTAACTCTCTTCCTATGCATCGGCAGGTCATAAAAGAACAATTCATGCACACCTAGTAAAGGCCAATGCATAGTATAAACAGTTTCTTGCAATTTTATCATGTTGGAAACATAGAGAGGTGGAGATATAGTTCCTCTCTCATAATAATTGCAAGTAGGAGCAGGAAGCGCATGCATATTATATTTATCGAAATCATCATGTGCAACGGTAAAAGGCAACCCATCAATATAATCCTTAATAAGTGCAAACTTCTCCGATATAGTGTAGTTGGGAGAATTCAAAAAGATAATAGGACTATCATGCGTGGGTGCAATAGCAACAATTTCATGTTTAACATAAGGAACTATAGCAAGTTCATCTCCATAAGCATAATTCATATTGGCATCTTGGCCATAAGCATAGCAAGCATCATCAAAAAGGGATATTTCAAAAGAATCATAGGGATCATAACAGTCATCATAGCAATCATCCTTCGGTAAGCACGAAGGGGAATTAAGCAATGTATGAGTTGAAGAGTTACTCTCATTAGAAGGTGGGCACGGGTGATCAATCCGCTCTTCCTCCTTTTGTTCTTCGCTCTCCTCCTCATCTTTTTCATCCAATGAGCTCACAGTTTCATCAATTTCTTCTTCCATAGACTCCTGCAAAATATTAGTCTCTTCTTGGACAGCGGAGTAGTCCTTAGTATATAGTTTAACATAAGCATTAGAAGCATAATTCTCATAACAATATTCAAGTATAGCAAAATTTTCAGATTTGTGAAAAGTAGCATCATACTTTTCAATCAAAGAAGCAATTTCATAAGCACCCTCAAAAGCAACAAATTCTTCAATTTGTTGAACATCATAGTAATTGTAAACACCCTTAGCATACGAAGATACGATTCCATTATCACTAAACTCACATTGATAGGGAAGGTGTTTCTTAGGGTTTTCAGAACAACAAGTAAAATCATATATTTCACATAAATTCCAAGCATAGCATTGCAAACGTTGAATTTGACTCCATAATAATTTCCTTTTTCAGATATACGGTGTCACACATAACAAGCATGCTCATCTAAAGATTTGCCCTCAACTAAGCTAGTTGGGGTTTTAGCACGAGCACATAGGGATCGAAGATGACCCAATTAATAAGCTTCAGCAGTGTGATAGATTTTGATTGGTTCTTCAACCATTGGTTCAGTAGGTACAACTAATTTTTTTTGGTATTTTGCGTTTCCTACCCATAACTGAAGATAGGAAACAACTAAGAACAGCAAATAAAAATTACTTAGTGATATAGCAAACAAGCACACACGATAATATTCACCCCACGCTATTGCTCCCCGGCAACGGCGCCAGAAAAAGGTCTTGATAACCCACAAGTATAGGGGATCAATTGTAGCCTCTTTCGATAAGTAGGAGTGTCGAACCCAACGAGGAGCTAAAGGTAGAACAAATATTCCCTCAAGTTCTATCGACCACTGATACAACTCTACGCACACTTGACGTTCGCTTTACCAGAAACAAGTATGAAACTAGAAGTACTTTGTAGGTGTTGTTGGATAGGTATGCAAGATAATAAAGAGCAAGTAAATATAAAGTAGGGGCTGTTTAGGTTAAGAAACAATAAAGTAAATATAGCGAGTGTGGAAAAGTGGTGGTAGGAGTTGTGAAATTGCCACTAAGCAATTGACTACTTTACTAGACCGATAGCAAGTATTATGTGGGAGAGGCCACTGCTAGCATGTCATCCCTGACTTGGAATTCTATGCACTTATGATTGGAACTATTAGCAAGCATCCGCAACTTTTAATGTTAATTAAGGTAAAACCCAACCATAGCATTAAGATATATTGGTCCCCCTTCAATCCCGTATGCATCAATTTCTATGCTAGGTTGAAGCTTCTGTCACTCTTGCCCTCCAATACATAGTCCTATCAACATACAGCTAACCCTAGGGTGTGATCCACGCGCGCAATCATATGATGGGCACCAAAGGACAGCAACATAACCACAAGAAAATTAAATCAATCATAGCAATTCATCAACCACCGGTAGGACAACGAAAATCTACTCAGACATCATAGGATGGCAACACATCATTGGATAATAATATGAAGCATAAAGCACCATGTTCAAGTAGAGGGTACAGTAGGTTGCGGGAGAGTGGACCGCTGTAGATAGAGGGGGGAAGGTGATGGAGATGTTGTCGAAGATGGCGGAGGTGTTGGTGTAGATCGCGGTGATGATGATGGCCCCCGGTGGCACTCAGGTGCCACCGAAAGCGAGGGGGAGAGAGCCCCCCTCCTTCTTCTTCTTCCTTGACCTCCTCCCTAGATGGGAGAAGGGTTTCCCCTCTGGTCCATGGCCTCCATGGCACGGGAGGGGCGAGAGCCCCTCCAAGATTGGATCTGTCTCTCTGTCTCTCTCTGGTTCTGCGTTCCCATATTCTTCCCTTTCACGGTTTCTTATATTCCCGAAGATCCGTAACTCCGATTGGGCTGAAATTTTGACACGATCTCTATCCGGAAATTAGCTTTCTTGCGGCGAAAGAAGGGCACCAACCGCCTTACGGGGTGGCCACGAGGGTCAGGGGCGAGCCTGACACCCTGGGGTGCGCCCCCCTACCTCGTGGGCCCCTCGAGCATCGTCTCGCGTGGATTCTTCTTCCCAAAAATCATATATATTCCAAAAAAATCTCCGTCAGTTTTTATTCCGTTTGGACTCTGTTTGATATTGATATTCTGCGAAACAAAAACATGCAACAAACAGGAACTGGCACTAGGCACTGGATCAATATGTTAGTCCCAAAAATAGTATAAAAAGTTGCCAAAAGTATATGAAAGTTGAATAATATTGGCATGGAACAATCAGAAATTATTGATACGACGGAGACGTATCACGCTTCACCCCCAGAGCTGCCCTGGCCTTCAGGCCAGCTATGAGGCCTTCGTATTCTGCGATGTTGTTGGAGACCTTCTCGCCCTGCTGAAAGCAGAGCTGCACTGCGTAGTAGAGCTTATCCTGAGTGGGCGAGATGAGTATTGCACCAGCCCCTGCGCCCAGGTGCGCAAAGGCGCCATCGAAGTACAGGACGCAACCATTTGGCGCCTCACTTCCTGGCGAGGTGGACCGGTCTTTGCCTACTTCAAGTGTCGGGACGTCCGTCCATTCCACCACAAAATCAGCGAGCGCGGCTCCCTTGATGACCCTGGTAGTGGTGAACTCTAACTGGAATGCTTGCATCTCAATGTTCCACTCGGCGACCCTTCCAGCAGAATTGGGGCTCCTGAGCACCCTTTCTAATGGGTAGGCTGAGACAACCTTGATGGGGTGCCCCTGGAAGTAGTGTCGTAGCTTGCACGAGGCCACCAAGAGTGCGAGCAGAAGCTTCTAAGGCATGGGATATCGCGCCCTCGCATCTCGCAGCACAATGCTCACGAAATACACCGGGTGTTCGACGAGGGCTGGTGTGGTGCCTGGGCTCGCGTCTTGCGGAAGTTGAGATGCCTCGTGAGGTGACGGGGCTCCTGACGCCTAATTGTTTGTGGGAATTTTGGCGGCGGCGTCCTGTTGAGCTTGGTCTTCTGTCGACGCTACCACGGCTCTTGCGGTGCCTTCCTGATCTTGCATTGCCTTAGTTGTAGCCCGGCGCGGCGCGCCCTTGGTTTGGTGATCCTCCCGAACCGCCACCAGTGCTGCACTAGCGGAGTACGGGGTAGCAACAAGGTAGAGTACTAGGGGCTCGAGGGGCCGTGGCGCCACCATCACCGGAGGGCTGGTCAGGTATCTCTTGAGGTCTTGAAAAGCTCTGTCGGCCTCCTGGGTCCACTCGAATGGGCCCTTCTTCATCATCAGCTTGAAGAAGGGTAGGGCGCGTTTCCCTAGCTTGGAGATGAAGCGCCCCAACGCAGTTACTCGGCCAGCCAGCTTCTACAGCTTCCTAAGGGTCTGCGGTGGGCTCATGTCCTCGATGGCCTTGATCTTCTCTAGATTCGCCTCGATCCCTCTGTGGGACATGAGGAAGCCCAACAGCTTGCCGGAAGGGACGCCGAACACGCACTTCTTTGGGTTAAGCCGCAAGTTCACTTTGCGCAGGCTCGCGAAGGTCTCCTCTAGGTCTTGAGTCAAGATCCTCGCCTCCCGAGACTTCATCACAATGTCATCGACGTAGGCCTCTGTGTTTCTCCCGAGCTGCCGCCCTAAGGCGATGTGCATCAGTCGCTGATAGGTTGCGCCCGTGTTGCACAATCCAAAAGACATGCAGGTGTAGCAGTACACCCCGCATGGGGCCAGGAAGGCTGTCTTCTCCACATCTTCTACCGCCATCTTGATCTGGTAATATCTTGAGAACGCATCCAGGAAGCACAGCAGGTCGCACTCGGCGGTGGAGTCGATGATCTGATCGATGCGCGAGAGCGGGAACGGATCTTGGGGGCAGGCCTTGTTAAGGTTGGTGAAGTCAACGCACATCCGTTCCTTCCCGCCTTTCTTCGGTACTACGACGGGGTTCGCCAGCCATTCGGGATACCAAACCTCGCGAACGGTGCCCGTCGCCTCCAGCTTGCGAGTCTCTTGGACGATGAAGGCCTGCTTCTTAGTGGATTGCCATCTCGCCCGCTGCTTCACGGGGCGTACATTGGGGCATACCCTTAAGTGATGCTGAATCACTTCCCTCGGGACTCCTACCAGCTGATTGGGCTCCCATGCGAATATATTCTTGTTTGCACGCAAAAACTTCACCAATGCTTCCTCTTGACCTTGATCGAGGCTACAACCTATGGTAAAGGTGGCTCGTGAGGGCCCGTCCCCATTGACTGGCACCTGCTTGGTTTCCGCCTTGTCTTGTGTGAACAACTACTTCTTCTTGGTTGGTACGGCTCCCTTGGGCTCGAAGGTGCCCACGTCGGCAGGCTGCGCCACCGCGGCGGTTTTGAGGGCGAGTGTGAGTGCTGTCAGAGCCCCTTGGCGTCCCCTTTGACAGTGAGGACGCCCTTGCTCCCAGGCATCTTCATGAGGTTGTAGGCCGGATGAGTCGCTGCCATGAACTGGGCCAGAGCCGGGTACCCAAGAATGGCGTTGTACAGGAGGCCGATGCGGGCGATGTCGAAGTCAACCAGCTCGGTGCGGTAGTTGTCGCGCGTGCCGAAGGTGACAGGAAGGCCGATCTGTCCCAGAGAGCAGGCAGTGCCACCACCAACTCCTGAGAAAGGCTTGCTAAGGCTGAGCCACTCGAGTGGCACGTGAAGAAGGTTGAAGGCCTCTACGGAGAGCAAGTTGAGGCTGACACCGCCGTCGATGAGGGCCTTGGTAACAGCCATGTTGCAGATGGTGGGCGTGCAAAGCATTGGGAGCATGCCTGAGCCGGCGGTGGAGTCAGGGTGGTCCTCTGAGCCGAAGGTGAGGTCGGCCTCTAGCGCAGCCCAGCCTGGCGGGGCCCTCGGTCGCTTGGAAGCGGCACCAATCTGGCGGAGGAACGGCTTGACATGGCGATCTGAAGGCGGTGCTTGAGAGGCGCCTAGCAGGGCTGCAACTGCGTGGTGCACCGGTACCGCGTAGCGAGCAGTGAAGAGGTCGCGGAGTTCCCCCCAGGATGCCACCGTGGATCCACGAAGGTTGAGCAGCCAGGCGCGTGGCTCGCCGGCGAGGGCAATGGGGAGCCAGTTGGCCATGACCATGTCGTCGCCCCCGGCCTCGAGGACGGCCTCCTCATATGCCAACAAGAAGACAGACGGGTCCGCCGTGCCTTCATAGCGCGGCGGCATCTCCGGCCTGAACTTTGGTGGCCATCGCACCTGCCGCAGGGCGGGGGCCAGGGCTCGGAGCCCCCTGGCCCTGTTGTCAGCAATGTCCGTTGGAGCCGGTGGCGGGGCACTTGCCATGAGGGCGAAGTGCGGTGGCGCGGAGCGTAGGCCGGTGGAGAGGAGCTATGACGCACCCCTACCCGGCGCACCAAATGTCAGATCATGGGTTCCGGCAGACCCTTAAGGTTCAAACTCCGGAGTGCGCACGAAATTCCTTCCCTCCTACCGATCTACGCCCTAGCTCGCTAAGGTCTCGCGGATGAACTCGACGCACTCGCAACACAAATACACAAGGTTTATACTAGTTCGGGCCACCGATGTGGTGTAATACCCTACTCCAGTGCGGTGGTGGTGGATTGCCTCTTGGGCTGATGATGAACAGTACAAGGGGAAGAACAGCCTCCCGAGGTTGTGGTGTTCTTGTGCTTGGTGTGCTAGGGTTGGCCTTTGATCAGATCCTATCTCCCTAGATCTCTCCTTCTCTTCTCATCTCCATCTCTTCTCCTCCCCTTCTCTTCTCTTCTCTTTTTTCTCTCTCTAGGTGGTGGCTAGTCCTACTTATACAGGCCCTGGTCCTCTCCCCAAATATTGAGCGGGAAGGGAGCCAACAACAGCGGCCAATTTGAAAGGGGATAGCTAGTACAAGCTATCCTGACAAAAGGTGGTATTCGCCTACCAAAGGTTCTGGTGGTGACGTCGTCCTAGGCTCCATGGTGACCTCCATCCTGCCGTCCTTCTGGTCTTGGTCTTGTTGCACCGATATGGAAAACTTTGCCTGATGCCTCGGTACTCCACGCCTGCGCTTGCCTCCTTAGCACCAAAGAGGAAACAAGGATGTTGTGTGCACTGGCGCCCGCCTGGCGCCAGCCTGGTGTCGATCGTCATGGCTCACGTCACGAGAGCCTTGCGAGGTTCGCCCCGCCTTGATATCTCCGCTCCTCGCGAGGCAGCTGTGTGAGGCAGCTCCTGAGGAGATCTTGTGTCGTCCGCCTTGTGAGGCTTGGCCCCTCACGAGGGTCTTGAATGCCTTGTTGATGATGATGGGCCGTACAGCCATGCCATGGGCCGCAGGCAGGCAAGTCTAGGGACCCCCGTTCCCAGAACGCTGACAGTCTCGAGAGCTCTAGCTCTAGCTCTAGTCATAGGTCCTCTTAGTGCTTCTTGAGATGATGGTGAGTCCATGGGGATGATCGTAGGATGCTCCGCATCATCTCCCCTCCCTTGGGGAAGATTCGTCCTCGGATCAAGTTCTTCATCACCATGGAAAGGTGAGAGGTCCTTGACGTTGAAGATATCGCCCATGTTGTACTTGTCGTGAGGGAGGTCAATCTTGTAAGCATTGTCGTTGTAGCATGCAAGCACCTTGAAGGGTCCGTCCGCTCGTGGTCGAAGTTTGGACTTGCGTTCTTGGGGAAAGTGGTCCTTGCGAAGGTGTAGCCACACGAGATCACCAATGTTGAAGACCATGGGGTGCTTGTTGATGTTGAGCTTGGTCGCAAGTCGTTGTACTTGGCACTCGATGGTATGTCTTGTATCCTCATGCACCTTCTTGACATGAGTCACACGTGCACTTGCGTCCAAATTGATGCGCTCTTGGAGTGGTAGAGGGAGAATGTCCAATGGGGACAAAGGGTTGAATCTGTAGACGACCTCGAAGGGGGACTTGCTGGTTGTTGAGTGTCTTGCACGGTTGTAGGCGAACTCGGTGATAGGTAGACACTCCTCCCAATCCTTGATTTTCCTCTTGATGAGTACTCGAAGTAGAGGGGAGAGTGTGCGGTTGGTAACTTCCATTTGGCCATCGGTTTGTGGATGATACGTCATGGAGAAGAGTAGCTTGATTCCGAGCTTGGCGCATAGGGTCCTCCAAAAGTAGCTAAGGAACTTGACATCGCGGTCCGAGACGATAGTCTTTGGCACTCCATGTAGACGCAATATTTCCCTACAAAGGAGATTAGCAACATGTGAAGCATCGTCTATCTTGTTGCAAGCAATAAAATGTGCCATCTTAGAGAAACCGTCCACAACGACAAATACCGAATCCTTTCCATTTCTAGTCCTAGGCAATCCAAGTATGAAAGCCATGCTAATGTCTTCCCATGGTTGATATGGTATTGGGAGAGGCATGTAAATGCCATGGGATTGAGCTTTAGACTTAGCTTTGTGACATGTAGAGCATCGGTTCGCGAAGCGGTTGACATCACGGTACATCTTGGGCCAAAAGTAGTTCTTCGAGAGCGTGGCGAAAGTCTTGTCGCGTCCAAAATGTCCCATTATGCCTCCATGAGAGTCCTGCAAAAGCAACAAACGGAGAGAAGACTCAGGGATGCAAAGTTTGTTAGCTCTCATAAGATATCCATCTTTGATGTAATAGCATTCCCAAGAGGTGTGCGTCAAACACTTGGCATAAGGAGTAGCAAAAGTAGGATCATGCTCATACGAGTCTTCCATATGCTCAAAGCCAATGACTTCCAATTCAAGTTGAGTAGCAAGCATGCATATGCGGGAAAGGGCATCCGCCATAATGTTTTCCTTACCTTTAATGTACTTGATGACATAAGAAAAAGATTCAATAAATTCACTCCATTTAGCATGACGCATGTTCAACTTGGTTTGGCCCTTAAGATACTTGAACGTTTCATGATTGGTATGAATGATAAATTCATGAGGGCGAAGATAGTGTTCCCATTCATGCAAAACGCTGACTAAAGCATATAGCTCTTTGTCATATATGGGGTAATTGAGTTGCGCACCGGAGAGTTTCTCACTAAAGTAAGCTATGGGGCGCTTCTCTTGCGTTAACACACCTCCTATGCCATTACCACTAGCATCGCAATGAATCTCAAAGGGTTTGTCAAAGTTGGGTAAAGCAAGCACGGGAGCATGAGTAAGCAAATTCTTAAGCTCATTGAAAGCGGTATCTTGGGATGGTCCCCAAACAAACGGCACATTTTTCTTGCTCAATGCATGCAAAGGCAAAGCAATGGTGTTAAAATCTTTCACAAAGCGATGATAGAAACCCGCAAGGCCAAGAAAACTATGCACTTGAAGCAAGTTGGTTGGTTTTGGCCAAGTCTTGATAGCATTGACCTTCGACTCATCAACATGAACACCCTTAGAGGAAACAACAAAACCCAAGAAAATGAGCTTTTGAACGCCAAAAGGCATTTCTCCATATTAGCATAGAGATGCTCTTTTCAAAGAGTTTGTAAAACGGTGCGAACATGGGTGACATGATCTCTAAGAGATTTGCTATAAACAACGAAGTAGACCACAACAAACAAACCAATGTAAGGGCGAAAGACATGATTCATAAGACGCATAAAAGTACCCGGTGCTTCCGATAGACCCATAGGCATAAGTAACCACTCATACAAGCCAAACTTGGTTTTGAAAGCGGTTTTCCATTGATCACCCTCTTGTATGCGGATTTGATAGTAACCACTCTTAAGATCAATTTTGGAAAAGATAGTGGCACCACTAAGTTCATCAAGCATATCATCAAGGCGTGGAATGGAATACCTATAACGAATGGTGATAGCATTGATAGGTCTACAATCGGAGCACGTGTGAAAGCTACCGTCTCGTTTTGGCACAAGAATGATCGGGACGGCACAAGGGCTCAAACTTTCACGCACATGTCCATGGTCTATGAGATGCTTTACTTGCCTTTGTATTTCTTTGGTTTCTTCGGGGTTGACTCGGTAGGGGGCTTTGTTCGGAAGAGGTGCTCCGGGGATGAGGTCGATGCGGTGCTCGATGCCTCGTAGTGGAGGTAGTCCCGGAGGTAGCTCGTCGGGGAAAACATCGTGAAATTCCTGTAAAAGAGAAGACAACACTAGAGGAAGAGTGTTAGGGGTTTTAGTTTGTGGTTCATTGTCCTTGCACAAAAGGACATAGTGTAGGACACTAGATGCGTTCTCACACACTCCTCTTATCTCACTTTTGGTGGAAAATAGGACTAAGTACTTCTTTTCGCTCATCGTGGAGGTGCTTGATTTGGGCTTGTGGCGCTCACTCTCTTTTTGGTGGCTCGCTCTCTCACTATTATCTCCACGATGGGTGGCTTGCTTGTCGGCGACAACTTGGCTTGGAGACATGGGATGAAGGACGTACTCCTTGCCCTTCATCTTGAAGATGTAGTGGTTCGTTCGACCGTTGTGGATGACTCCTCTATCAAATTGCCATGGGCGTCCAAGGAGAAGGTGGCAAACGGTCATTGGAATGACGTCGCACTCTAAGGTGTCTTCGTAGGCGCCAATTTTGAAGGAGACTTGTACTCGATGCTAGACTTGGATAGTGCCAGAGTCGCTAAGCCATTGTACTTTGTATGGATGTGGGTGCTTCGTCTTGGGCAATTGGAGCTTGGAGCAAAGTTCTTCACTTGCGAGATTATGACAACTCCCTCCATCGATGATGACCTTGACAGAGCATCAATTGATGCCAGCATTGGTGTGGAATATGTGGCATCTTTGGTCTTCTTCTTGGTGATGTTGGAGAGTCAAGACCTTGGAGACAACAAGAGCGGGACTTGAATCTTCATCGCGAAAGACTTGTTCCTCTTCATCGTTCACTTGCCGGTGCATAGCGACTTGCTGATGGCGTCCATTTCTCCTTCACTCATTGAGTCGTAAGTGCCATTGCCATTCAGGATCATGGTCCTCTTATTGGTGCACTCATAGGACTTGTGGCCTCGGCCTCCGCATGTGAAGCATTTGAAGGAACTTGTCTTGACGGTCTCATCGGTGGGGGTTGATGATGATGAAGCTCTCGGCTTGAAGTTGCTTGTAGTAGGAGGATGACTTGGAGTTGACGAAGCTTTCTTGGAACTCGACTTGTCAACGTTGCTTGTAGAAGGCTTGGTAGACGGTGTTGGAGTCGTTGAAGCTTGGGTGTTGGAGAAGCCGTATGACTTGGACGAGAACTTGGCATACTTGTAATCATCTTACACTTGATGTTCCGCTTTGGTAGCTTGATGCACTAGCTCGATGAGGTTCGAGTATGGTTAGAAGTCGGCATCTTCTTGATAGGATGGTTGAGTCCATTCAAGAAACGTGCCATTGTTTGTTCATCATCTTCCGTGATGTTGGCTCTTATCATGGCAATCTCCATCTCCTTGTAGTACTCTTCAACGCTCTTGGTTCCTTGCTTGAGTAGTTGGAGTTTCTTGAAGAGGTCGCGGTTGTAGTAGGTAGGCACAAAGCGTGCTCTCATGACATCCTTCATTTGTGCCCAAGTAGTGATGGGTGGTTCACCTCTTGACTCACGGCGCTCGATAACTTGTTCCCACCAAATGAGGACATAGTCTTGGAACTCCAGGGATGCCATTACGATCTTCTTCTCTTCTTCAAAGTTGTGCAAACGGAAGATTTTGTCGACCTTCAATGCCCATGAAAGATACTCTTCGGGATCGTTGCTTCCGTTGAACTTGGTCATGGTGAACTTGAGCTTGCCGTAGCGTTGCTCTTCATTGTGTTGGGGTCGGGGATGGTGATGCCCATGTTGTTGACGATTGTCAAGCTCGTGTTGCTCTTGGAGAGGAGGGTTGTGAACCTCATGTTGCTCTTGTTGTGGATGAATTCCATTGTCTTCATGCTCTTGATGAACTTGATGTTCTTGTCGAGCTTGTGGAGGGGCTTGTTGATCTCGAGAGGAACTTGAGGAACTTGACGGTGCACGCGAGCTTGGAATCTTCTTTCTTGTATTTCTTCGCGAATTGCTTCTTCTAGTTCACGAGCTTGTCGGCCTCGGTTGGCTACGGCTCGAGTAGAATCTCGGAGGTCTTGTTGCGCCGCAAGTGCTTGAGTTTCCCGGAGTTGTTGTTCTTGGCGTTGTGCCTCGGCATCTTGTGCATCTTGGTGTAGACGTGCTCGCTCTTCCTCTTCATGTTGGTGTTGTCGTTTCCGTTCTCGTGCTAGTGCAAAAGCCTCTTGGGTTTGACGTTGTCGGCGCTCTTTTGAGTCCGTGTCACGTAGAGCATTAAGGCTTTCTTGACAATCATTGCGCGCGGCATGGCAGAGAGTGTTCTATGTCGGTGTACTTGAGCCGGAGAGGGTGAAGCCGGAGTGTCGACTTGAACGGCTCCTTCTTGAAGAGGACGAAGTGGAAGAAGAGCGGTTGAGCAACAAAGCACGAATCTCATCCATCCTTGCGTCATTCTCTTTCTTGTGATCGTCGAGCTTGTGGTCGAAGTAGTCCCTTGTACATTGCTCGGAGAGTCGCAAGTCGTCGATGCGTTCACTCATTGCTTGTTGCTCTTGATGCAAAGCACGTTGTGCACCAAAGAGGTGGCTCTTGGTGATGTAGGAGTTCATGTCGTCGTCGTGCTCAATGAAGAGTCGGTTGGTAGAAGTACTTGGCCTATCCATCATTCCAAGAAAAATGTGAGTGGTAGAAAGAGAAGAACGAATACCAAATGTACCTTGACCGAAGTTGAAAGTGGATCGATGATCACTCCAATGTAGGACAAGGAAATAGAACAATTGGTACTAGTTCTTGTCGGTTTCTCACACCTACACAAATAAAAGCTTATGGTGGAGCTTGGTTAGGATGGTGGCACAAAATTTGATGCAATTGTAAGTGAGCTTCAATAATGTTGGAAAAGATTCGCAAGATTGCAATGCAACAAGTAGACCAACCAATATAAGGTACACGGAAACAGACACACAAAAAGATAAGTGGGGTCGTGCAACCAAGGGTGAGCCAAAATGTGGAATCCACAAAAATGCTCGTGTTGCACAACACTAGAGATACGTAGCATGATTGCACAATAGGCGGATATAATAACTTGTGCACAACCTACTTAGCAAAAATACAGCGACTTCTATCCCAAGTATGCCCTATGCAAGGTGTTTCTATGCAATGATCCAAGATGATCGAGTATGACAATCTTAATGTTGTATGATGCTATGGTTCTTGCTTAAAAGCTCTTTGCTTATCTTTCCCTTTTGCTTAAAAGCTTGTTTGTGTCTTTGTTGTTTGAGCTCTTTTCTCATGCAATGCTTGACGAACCAAGATAGCAATTGTGTATGCGACGACAACTTTGTGACACAAGAGATGATACAAAGATATGCAACAATGATGTATGTATGCTATGGGAAGTATGATCACTAATGTGCACAAGTCTCGTTGCTGGCAGTACTCAATGGCTAGTCTCGATGGGTAAGCAACGCAAAGGAGTAAGGCTATGATGGCTATCAATGTAATGGCAAGAATGATGTATCATGATACCAAGATGAGGTTACCATTCTTGCTTACGGTATGGTGTCAAAATGGTGGCACGAAAACCAAGATGTAGTCGAGGTGGTCGTTGTTGATGACGCATCCGTGGCGAAGATGAGAAGCGGTGATGTTGATGTCGAACCGTACCTAAATAGCCGAAACACAAGTAGGACACAGTACCGCAACTCAAATTCTCAAAGCAAAATTGGACCAAAATTGTCGGAGTTGGAGTTGGTAAGCACTGGTTGTGTATGTGGTATATGGTGGTGCTATGCGGAAGTGGTGGAGGTATGCGGAAGTATATGTGGGCACCAGAACAAAATTTGGCAAAAAATGGACGGAAAACGGGCGGTGGAGAGGAAGTGGTGCTGCCAAGGGCCGGACATCCAGGGTCGTGGCCGGATGTCCGGGCTTGTCGAGCCGGATGTCCGGGCTCTGGATCCGTGGATGGATTCAAAGATCTTTGTGAGGAGAGGTTAAATCTGGGCAAAATTCGGAGAAATTTGTGGATGGAACTTGGGGAAAAGTGGATGGAAAGCTAGATCTACCTGCAACACACGAAATCCGCGGATCAAATCCAACAAAACATCATCACACCAACAAATCACAAAAAAATTTGGGGCTATTTTTGTGGGGAATTTTCGAATTTAGGATGAAATCAACAAAATTAGGCTAGAAAATGAAGGAAATATGCCCTAGAGGCAATAATAAAGTTATTATTTATTTCCTTATATCATGATAAATGTTTATTATTCATGCTAGAATTGTATTAACCGGAAACATAATACTTGTGTGAATACATAGACAAACAAAGTGTCACTAGTATGCCTCTACTTGACTAGCTCGTTAATCGAAGATGGTTATGTTTCCTAACCATAAACAAAAGAGTTGTTATTTGATTAACGGGATCACATCATTAGGAGAATGATGTGATTGAGTTGACCCATTCCGTTAGCTTAGCACTCGATCGTTTAGTATGTTGCTATTGCTTTCTTCATGACTTATACATGTTCCTATAACTATGATATTATGCAACTCCCGTTTATCGGAGGAACACTTTGGGTGCTACCAAACGTCACAACGTAACTGGGTGATTATAAAGGAGTACTACAGGTGTCTCCAAAGGTACATGTTGGGTTGGCGTATTTCGAGATTAGGTTTTGTCACTCCAATTGTCGGAGAGGTATCTCTGGGCCCTCTCGGTAATGCACATCACTCAAAGCCTTGCAAGCATTGCAACTAATGAGTTAGTTGCGGGATGATGTATTACAGAACAAGTAAAGAGACTTGCCGGTAACGAGATTGAACTAGGTATTGGAATACCGACGATCGAATCTCGGGCAAGTAACATACCGATGACAAAGGGAACAACGTATGTTGTTATGCGGTCTGACCGATAAAGATCTTCGTAGAATATGTAGGAGCCAATATGGGCATCCAGGTCCCGCTATTGGTTATTGACCGGAGACGTGTCTCGGTCATGTCTACATTGTTCTCGAACCCGTAGGGTCCGCACGCTTAAGGTTACGATGACAGTTATATTATGAGTTTATGCATTTTGATGTACCGAAGGTTGTTCGGAGTCCCGGATGCGATCACGGACATGACGAGGAGTCTCGAAATGGTCGAGACATAAAGATTGATATATTGGAAGCCTATGTTTGGATATTGGAAGTGTTTCGGGTGAAATCGGGATTTTACCGGAGTACCGGGAGGTTACCGGAACCCCCCCGGGAGCTATATGGGCCATGATGGGCCTTAGTGGAAAAGAAAAGAGGCAGCCCCTCATGGGCCGCGCGCCCCTCCCCTCCCTTGGTCCGAATAGGACAAGGAGAGGGGGTCGGCCCCTCTCTCTCTTTCCCCCCCTCCACGAATCCTATTCCAACTAGGATTGGGGGGGGAATCCTACTCCCAGAGGGAGTAGGACTCTCCTGGCGCGCCCTCCTTGGCCGGCCAGCCTCCCCCCTTTAGTCCTTTATATACGGAGGCAGGGGCACCCCAGAGATACACAAGTTGATCCACGTGATCATATTCTTAGCCGTGTGCGGTGCCCCCTTCCACCATAGTCCTCGATAATATTGTAGCGGAGTTTAGGCGAAGCCCTGCTGTAGTAGTACATCAAGATCGTCACCACACCGTCGTGCTGACGGAACTCTTCCCCAACACTTTGCTGGATCGGAGTCCGGGGATCGTCATCGAGCTGAACGTGTGCTAAAACTCGGAGGTGACGTAGTTTCGGTGCTTGATCGGTCGGGCCGTGAAGACATACGACTACATCAACCAAACGCTTCCGTTGTCGATCTATAAGGTACATAGATCATACTCTCCCCTCTCGTTGCTATGCATCACTATGACCTTGCGTGAGCGTAGGAAATTTTTTGAAATTACTACGTAACCCAATAGTGGTATCAGAGCCTAGGTTTTATATGTTGATGTTATATGCACGAGTAGAACACAAGTGAGTTGTGGGCGATATAAGTCATACTGCTTACCAGCATGTCATACTTTGGTTCGGCGGTATTGTTGGACGAAGCGGCCCGGACCGACATTACGCGTACGCTTACGCGAGACCGGTTCTCCGACGTGCTTTGCACAAAGGTGGCTAGCGGGTGACAGTTTCTCCAACTTTAGTTGAACCGAGTGTGGCTACGCCCGGTCCTTGCGAAGGTTAAAACAGCACCAACTTGACAAACTATCGTTGTGGTTTTGATGCGTAGGTAAGATTGGTTCTTGCTTAAGCCCGTAGCAGCCACGTAAAACTTACAACAACAAAGTAGAGGACGTCTAACTTGTTTTTGCAGGGCATGTTGTGATGTGATATGGTCAAGACATGATGCTAAATTTTATTGTATGAGATGATCATGTTTTGTAACCGAGTTATCGGCAACTGGCAGGAGCCATATGGTTGTCGCTTTATTGTATGCAATGCAATCGCGCTGTAATGCTTTACTTTATCACTAAACGGTAGCGATAGTCGTGGAAGCACAAGCGCGGCGAGACGACAACGATGCTACGATGGAGATCAAGGTGTCGCGCCGGTGACGATGGTGATCACAACGGTGCTTCGGAGATGGAGATCACAAGCACAAGATGATGATGGCCATATCATATCACTTATATTGATTGCATGTGATGTTTATCTTTTATGCATCTTATCTTGCTTTGATTGACGGTAGCATTATAAGATGATCTCTCACTAAATTATCAAGTAGTGTTCTCCCTGAGTATGCACCATTGCGAAAGTTCTTCGTGCTGAGACACCACGTGATGATCGGGTGTGATAGGCTCTACGTTCAAATACAACGGGTGCAAAACAGTTGCACACGCGGAATACTCAGGTTATACTTGACGAGCCAAGCATATACAGATATGGCCTCGGAACACGGAGACCGAAAGGTCGAGCGTGAATCATATAGTAGATATGATCAACATAGTGATGTTCACCAATGAAACTACTCCATCTCACGTGATGATCGGACATGGTTTAGTTGATTTGGATCACGTAATCACTTAGAGGATTAGAGGGATGTCTATCTAAGTGGGAGTTCTTAAGTAATATGATTAATTGAACTTAAATTTATCATGAACTTAGTCCTGGTAGTATTTTGCAAATCATGTTGTAAATCAATAGCTCGCGTTGTTGCTTCCCTGTGTTATTTTGATATGTTCCTAGAGAAAATTGTGTTGAAAGATGTTAGTAGCAATGATACGGATTGGATCCGTGATCTGAGGTTTATCCTCATTGCTGCACAGAAGAATTATGTCCTTGATGCACCGATAGGTGACGGGCCTATTGCAGGAGCAGATGCAGACGTTATGAACGTTTGGCTAGCTCAATATGATGACTACTTGATAGTTTAGTGCACCATGCTTAACAGCTTAGAATCGGGACTTCAAAGACGTTTTGAACGTCATGGACCATATGAGATGTTCCAGGAGTTGAAGTTAATATTTCAAGCAAATACCCGAGTTGAGAGATATGAAGTCTCCAACAAGTTCTATAGCTAAAAGATGGAGGAGAATCGCTCAACTAGTGAGCATGTGCCCAGATTGTCTGAGTACTACAATCGCTTGAATCAAGTGGGAGTTAATCTTCCAGATAAGATAGTGATTGACAGAATTCTCTAGTCACCATCACCAAGTTAGTAGAACTTCGTGATGAACTATGATATGCAAGGGATAACGGAAACGATTCCCAAGCTCTTCGTAATGCGGAAATTGATGAAGGTAGAAATCGAGAAAAACATCAAGTGTTGATGGTAGACAAGACCACTAGTTTCAAGAAAAGGGCAGAGGGAAGAAGGGGAACTTCAAAAAGAACAACAAGCAAGTTGCTGCTCAAGTGAAGAAGCCCAAGTCTGATCCTAAGCCTGAGACTAAGTGCTTCTACTGCAAAGGGACTGGTCACTAGGAAGCGGAACTACCCCAAGTGATTGGCGGATAAGAAGGATGGCAAAGTGAACATAAGTATATTTGATATACATGTTATTGATGTGTACTTTACTAGTGTTTATAGCAACCCCTCAGTATTTGATACTAGTTCAGTTGCTAAGATTAGTAACTCGAAACGGGAGTTACAGAATAAACAGAGACTAGTTAAGGGTGAAGTGACGATGTGTGTTGGAAGTGGTTCCAAGATTGATATGATCATCATCGCACACTCCCTATACTTTCGGGATTAGTGTTGAACCTGAATAAGTGTTATTTGGTGTTATCATTGAACATGAATATGATTTGATCATGTTTATTGTAATACGGTTATTCATTTAAGTAAGAGAATAAATTGTTGTTCTGTTTACGTGAATAAAACCTTATATGGTTACACACCCAATGAAAATAGTTTCGTTGGATCTCGATCGTAGTGATACACATAATCATAATATTGAAACCAAAAGATGCAAAGTTAATAATGATAGTGCAACTTATTTGTAGCACTGCCGTTTAGGTCATATTGGTGTAAAGCGCATGAAGAAACTCCATGCTGATGGGATTTTGGAATCACTTGATTATGAATCACTTGATGCTTGCGAACCATGCCTCATGGGCAAGATGACTAAAACGCCGTTCTACGGAACAATGAAGGAAGCAACAGATTTGTTGGAAATCATACATACTGATGTATGTGGTCCGATGAATATTAAGGCTTGCAGCAGGTATCATTATTTTCTGACCTTCACAGATGATTTGAGCAGATATGGGTATATCTACTTAAACAAAAGTCTGAAACATTTGAAAAGTTCAAAGAATTTCAGAGTGAAGTGGAGAATCATCGTAACAAGAAAATAAAAGTTTCTATGATATGATCGCAGAGGTAAAAGATTTGAGTTACGAGTTTGGCCTTCAATTAAAACAATGTGAAATAGTTTCACTACTTATGCCACCTGGAACACCATAGTGTAATGGTGTGTCTGAACGTCATAACCGTACTTTATTAGATATAGTGCAATCTATGATGTCTCTTACCGATCTACCACTATCGTTTTGGGGTTATGCATTAGAGACAGATGCATTCATGTTAAATAGGGCACCATCTAAATCCGTTGAGACGACACCGTGTGAACTATGGTTTGGCAAGAAACCTAAGCTGTCGTTTCTTAAAGTTTGGAGTTGTGATGCTTATGTGAAAAGGTTTCATCTCGATAAGCTCAAACTCAAATTGGAGAAATATGTCTTCATAGGATACCCAAAGGAGACTGTTGGGTAAACCTTCTATCACAGATCCTAAAGCAAGATAATGGATCCTTTCTAGAGAAGGAGTTTCTCTCGAAAGAAGTGAGTGGGAGGAAAGTAGAAAACTTGATAAGGTAATTGTACCTTCTCCTTTATTGGAAAGTAGTTCATCACAGAAATCTGTTCCTGTGACTACTACACCAATTAGTGAGGAAGCTAATGATGATGATCATGTAACTTCAGATCAAGTTACTACCGAATCTCGTAGGTAAACCAGAGTGAGATCCGCACCAGAGTGGTACGGTAATCCTGTTCTGGAGGTCATGCTACTTGACCATGACGAACCTACGAACTATGAAGAAGTGATGGTGAGCCCAGATTCCACAAAGTGGCTTGAAGCCATGAAATCTGAGATGGGATCCATGTATGAGAACAAAGTATGGACTTTGGTTGACTTGCCCGATGATCGGCAAGCAATTGAGAATAAATGGATCTTCAAGAAGAAGACTGACACTGACGGTAATATTACTGTCTACAAAGCTCGACTTGTCGCAAAAGGTTTTCGGCAAGTTCAAGGGATTGACTACGATGAGACCTTCTCACCCGTAGCGATGCTTAAGTCTGTCCGAATCATGTTAGCAATTGCCGCATTTTATGATTATGAAATTTGGCAGATGGATGTCAAAACTGCATTCCTGAATGGATTTCTGGAAGAAGAGTTGTATATGATGCAACTAGAAGGTTTTGTCGATCCAAAGGGAGCTAACAAAGTGTGCAAGCTCCAGCAATCCATTTACGGACTGGTGCAAGCCTCTTGGAATTGGAATAAACGCTTTGATAGTGTGATCAAAGCATTTGGTTTTATACAGACTTGCGGTGAAGCATGTATTTACAAGAAAGTGAGTGGGAGCACTACAGCATTTCTGATAAGTATATGTGGATGACATATTATTGATCAAAAATAATGTAGAATTATTCTGCAAAGCATAAAGGAGTGTTTGAAAGAAGTTCTTCAAAGAAAGACCTCGGCGAAGCTGCTTACATATTAAGCATCAAGATCTATAGAGATAGATCAAGACGCTTGATAAGTTTTTTCAATGAATACATACCTTGACAATATTTTGAAGTAGTTCAAAATGGAACAATCAAAGAAAAGAGTTCTTGGCTGTGTTACAAGGTGTGAAATTGAGTAAGACTCAAAGCCCGACCACGGCAGAAGATAAAAATAGAATGAAAGTCATTCCCTATGCCTCAGCCATAGGTTCTATAAAGTATGCCATGTTGTGTACCAGATCTATTGTATACCCTACACTGTGTTAAGCAAGGGAGTACAATAGTGATCTAAGAGTAGATCACTAGACAGCGGTCAAAATTATCCTTAGTGGAATAAGGAAATGTTTCTCAATTATGGAGGTGACAAAAAGGTTCGTCGTAAAAAGTTACGTCGATGCAAGTTTTGACACAGATCTGGATGACTCTAAGTCTCGATCTAGATACATATTGAAAGTGGGAGCAATAAGCTAGAGTAGCTCCATGCAGAGCATTGTTGACATAGAAATTCGCAAAATACTTACGGATCTGAATGTGATAGACCCGTTGACTAAAGTTATCTCACAAGCAAAACATGATCACACCTTAGTACTCTTTGGGTGTTAATCACATAGCAATGTGAACTAGACTACTGACTCTAGTAAACCCTATAGGTATTGATCACATATCGATGTGAACTATGGGTGTTAATCACATGGTGATGTGAACTATTGCTGTTAAATCACATGGCAATGTGAACTAGATTATTGACTCTAGTGCAAGTGGGAGACTGAAGGAAATATGCCCTAGAGGCAATAATAAAGTTATTATTTATTTCCTTATATCATGATAAATGTTTATTATTCATGCTAGAATTGTATTAATCGGAAACATAATACTTGTGTGAATACATAGACAAACAAAGTGTCACTAGTATGCCTCCACTTGACTAGCTCGTTAATCGAAGATGGTTATGTTTCCTAACCATAAACAAAAGAGTTGTTATTTGATTAACGGGAACACATCATTAGGAGAATGATGTGATTGACTTGACCCATTCCGTTAGCTTAGCACTCGATCATTTAGTATGTTGCTATTGCTTTCTTCATGACTTATACATGTTCCTATAACTATGAGATTATGCAACTCCCGTTTACCGGAGGAACACTTTGGGTGCTACCAAATGTCACAACGTAACTGGGTGATTATAAAGGAGTACTACAGGTGTATCCAAAGGTACATGTTGGGTTGGCGTATTTCGAGATTAGGTTTTTTCACTCCGATTGTCGGAGAGGTATCTCTGGGCCCTCTCGGTAATGCACATCACTCAAAGCCTTGCAAGCATTGCAACTAATGAGTTAGTTGCGGGATGATGTATTACAGAACGAGTAAAGAGACTTGCCGGTAACGAGATTGAACTAGGTATTGGAATACCGACGATCGAATCTCGGGCAAGTAACATACCGATGACAAAGGGAACAACGTATGTTGTTATGCGGTCTGACCGATAAAGATCTTCGTAGAATATGTAGGAGCCAATATGGGCATCCAGGTCCCGCTATTGGTTATTGACCGGAGACGTGTCTCGGTCATGTCTACATTGTTCTCGAACCCGTAGGGTCCGCACGCTTAAGGTCACGATGACAGTTATATTATGAGTTTATGCATTTTGATGTACCGAAGGTTGTTCGGAGTCCCGGATGCGATCACGGACATGACGAGGAGTGTCGAAATGGTCGAGACATAAAGATTGATATATTGGAAGCCTATGTTTGGATATCGGAAGTGTTCCGGGTGAAATCGGGATTTTACCGTAGTACCGGGAGGTTACCGGAACCCCCCCCCCCGGGAGCTATATTGGCCATGATGGGCCTTAGTGGAAAAGAGAAGAGGCAGCCCCTCATGGGCCACGCGCCCCTCCCCTCCCTTGGTCCGAATAGGACAAGGAGAGGGGGCCGGCCCCTCTCTCTCTTTTCCCCCCTCCGAGAATCCTATTCCAACTAGGATTGGGGGGGGGGGAATCCTACTCCCAGAGGGAGTAGGACTCTCCTGGCGCGCCCTCCTTGGCCGGCCAGCCTCCCCCCTTTAGTCCTTTATATACGGAGGCAGGGGCACCCCAGAGATACACAAGTTGATCCACGTGATCATATTCTTAGCCGTGTGCGGTGCCCCCTTCCACCATAGTCCTCGATAATATTGTAGCGGAGTTTAGGTGAAGCCCTGCTGCAGTAGTACATCAAGTCGTCACCATGCCGTCGTGCTAATGGAACTCTTCCCCAACACTTTGCTGGATCGGAGTCCGGGGATCGTCATCGAGCTGAACGTGTGCAAAAACTCGGAGGTGCCATAGTTTCGGTGCTTGATCGGTCGGGCCATGAAGACGTACGACTACATCAACCAAACGCTTCCGTTGTCGATCTATAAGGTACATAGATCATACTCTCCCCTCTCATTGCTATGCATCACTATGATCTTGCGTGAGCATAGGAAATTTTTTGAAATTACTACGTAACCCAACAGAAAACACAATGGGGGGCTCCGAAATCGTGATCAACGTGGCTCTTGATATCAAGATGATGTATGGTGGAACCCTAATCGGCTGATCTTTCACAAAAGGAGCGGATCCCATGAAGAACACGAGGAACACGAGGGGGGAAAGAGGGAAAACAGAAGAGGAAACACTAAACCAACACGAATAAGTCACACATGTGCTAGATCCTCGAGTACATAAGGAAAGATACATGATCCACAGACAACTAAGGATGATACAAGGGTTGCCAGTCTTCTCCGTGAGGAGGTCTTGAGTTCTTCCCTAAAAGGGGTCTTGAATCCGCTTGGGGGATCTTCTCCAGTGGAGGCTCGAATCTCCGAGGAGAAGGTATCCAAGTGGATGAGCAAAGATCTCACACAAAATATGAGCTAATCCTTTGCTAACCCTAGAAAGTTGGACGAGGTGGAGTATTTATAGTCTAGGGGGGAGAAGGGGTGCATGGGCCCCGGCCCTTCACTGTGCGCAGACAGGGGAGGCCGGACGTCCGGGCTTTCACGCGAGGCCGGATGTCTGGGCTGGGGACCCGTCTTGGCTCGGGCGTGGCCGGCATAAAGCTGTAGGCGGCGTTGTGCTCCAGCTGAGCGGAGTCCAGGTGACGCTGCATGGCAGCGAGCGGCGAGGTGAGGTCCAGCAGGCGCTGGCAGTCCTCCTTGAGCCGAGTCCGGGCCTCGGCGACGTTGGAGGCATCGACGTCGGTGCCGATGGGGACGCGAAGGCTGGGCGAGACGGCCCGTTCCGCTGCGGCCTTGGCCGCGGTGGCCTTCCTTGCCACGATGGACGAGGAAGAGGCGCTAGTGTCAGTGACGAAGACCTCCACATAGAGGTCCATTGCCCCGGCGGGAGCGTTGCCGTCGAGGGAAAGAGGGGAGCTGGAAAAGTCAAGTACCACGCTGGGGTACTCGTCGGTCGCAGGAGCGTCGGAGACGCGTAGCGCGGCGAAGGAGGCGGTGATTGCATCGATGATCTCGTCCGCCAGCGTGACGGGCTCATCGGAGTCAGAGAGGGGCCCCGTCTGAAGCATGCTCCCAGCCAAGACCTCAAGCTGCCCCGCGGTGGGCGCCAACTGTCGTGGTGGGCGCACGGCAGATGCCAAGGGATGGGTAAAGATAGGAGGAGGCTCGAGGGCACTGGTGTGCTCCAGAGGCGGGGTTGGCATGAGCGAGCGCGGGACGCAAGACATACCCAGGTTCGGGGATCTTCGGAGAGATAATACCCCTAGTCATGCCGAGTGTGGCTGATGTGTATCAGTATAGAGTTACTCCTTGAGCTGTGTTGGGGAAGAAGGAAGGCTGGCCAAGGCTTAGGCTGCTCCCCCTCGGTATGTGTGTGTTCTACTGGTCGGTTTCTTCACCCCGTGCATGGAGGCCTCCTGGGGGGTTTTATAGGTCAAACCCCCATGGATACAATGGTAATGTTACAAGGCCGTGGGGCCGGGTTGTCATTGTCCGGGAAGCCGGCGCTGGGACCCGTCAGGGGTCCGGGCTCGCCGGGTTCTCCGGGCGCGGGGCCCACCGGGTACGGGGGCACTGTTGGCCGTATTGTCGATCATCAGGGAGTGGCCGGGTTGAGTCGGCTACAGTGGCACTCCGTCAGGTTGCCACTTGCTAGCATCATTGGTGACGGTGGTTGCACTATTGCCACGCCGGCCCTGGTCAGCGGGTAGGTGGGGCACTATTGCCACGCCCCGGCTGACCAGAGGCATGGGCGGGGCACTGTTGCCTCGGTCATTGGCAGGAGGAGACTCATCCCATCATACGGCTGGGATGGGACAGGAGCTGACCCGTGGCCGGGTTGAGGAATGCGCCAAGGGTGGAGCTGGCTTGTTGGCGAAGTCTTGACGTGCCGGGTTCGGCCGTCTTGATATGGTTGTTGGGGCCGATTCGAGGAGTCTGGCCGGGTTGCGAAGTTCGGCCAGGTCGAGGGGCTTGGCCGAGTCGAGTGACCCGACCAAGCGTGAGCCGGCTCGAGGGGCGTTGCTGGCCTCGTTGTTTTCGGAAAAGGATCCGGGTTCCGTTGCCTGCCTGGGGTTCATCCCCTGACAGGTTTAGCTAATATTCGAGTGTGTTTCATGAATGGATCACTGTTTGAGCATGATGGGCTAGGGATAACTTGTTTTAGCATTGATATTTTGAAAGATATGGTTGCTTGTTGATATGCTTGAGTATCTAAATTATTGTGTCAAAACTAGACTATTGCTTTGAATCACATAAAAGTCCAAATGTCCATACTATAAATAAAAGAATATGATATGACATGATGAACAGCACTCCACATAAAAAATTCTATTTTTATCACTTACCTACTCGAGGACGAGAAGGAGTTAAGCTTGGGATGCTAATACATCTCCAACGTATCTATAATTTTTTATTGTTCCATGTTGTTTTATTATTAATCTTGGATGTTTTATAATCATTTTATAGTCATTTTATATCATTTTTTGGTACTAACATATTGACATAGTGCCAAGTGCCAGTTGTTGTTTTTCCCATGTTTTTTACATTGCAGAAAATCAATATCAAATGGAGTCCAAATGCCACGAAACTTTACAGAGATTTTGTATGGACCAGATGGAAGATATTGGGCCCTGGTTGCACCTGGGGGAGTCCCAAGGAGGGGACAACCCACCAGGGCGTGCCAGGAGGCCCAGGCGTGCCCTGGTGGGTTGTGCCCACCTCGGGTGCCCCCCGGACCACCTATTTGCTCTATAAATACACCAATATTACCAAAACCCTAGGGGAGTGGACAGAATATTCATCCAGCCGCCGCAAAGTCCAGAACCACCAGATCCAATCTAGACACCATCACGGAGGGGTTCACCACTTCCATTGGTGCCTCTCCGATGATGCGTGAGTAGTTCTTTGTAGACCTTCGGGTCCATAGTTAGTAGCTAGATGGCTTCATCTCTCTCTTGATTCTCAATACAATGGTCTCTTGGAGATCCATATGATGTAACTCTTTTGCAGTGTGTTTGTTGGGATCGATGAACTTTGAGTTTATGATCAGATCTATCTTTTTATATCCATGAAAGTATTTGAGTTTCTTTGATCTATTTTATGCATGATCTCTTATAGCCTCATATTTCTTCTCCGATATTTGGGTTTTGTTTAGACAACTTGATCTATTTATCTTGCAATGGGAAGAGGTGCCCGATAGTGGGTTCGATCTTACGATGCTTGATCCCAGTGACAGAAAGGGAACCGACACATATGTATCGTTGCTACTAAGGATAAAAGGATGGGATCTATATCTACCACCATAGATAAACGGATCGCGTCTACATCATGTCATCGTTCTTATTGCATTACTCCGTTTTTCCATGAACTTAATACACTAGATGCAAGCTGGATAGCGGTCGATGTGTGGAGTAATAGTAGTAGATGCAGGCAGGAGTCGGTCTACTATTCTTGAACGTGACGCCTATGTAATGATCATTGCCTGGATATCATCATAGTTATTTGAGGTTCTATCAATTGCCCAACAGTAATTTTTTCACCCACCATTTGCTATTTTTCTCGAGAGAAGCCACTAGTGAAACCTACGGTCCCCGGGTCTTCTTTCTCATATTATTTGCCTTCGCGGTCTATTTTTATTTGCTTTTATTTTCAGATCTATTAAACCAAAAATCCAAAAATACCTTGCTGAAATTTATTTTATTTGACATTCGATCTATCAATATTTACAACTCTCTCCTGTCAACACACCATTTCTGGCGTCGTTACCCGAAAGGGATTGACAACCCCTTTAACACGTCGGGTTGCGAGTGGTTGTTATTTGTGTGCAGGGGCTGTTTACGTTGTGTTGCTTGGTTCTCCTACTGGTTCGATAATCTTGGTTTCATATCTGAGGGAAATACCTACCGGCGCTGTGCTGTGTCAACCCTTCCTCTTTGGAGAAAAATAGACGTAGCTTCAAGCAACATCAGTAGGGTCCGCACGCTTAACGTTCGATGACGATTTGTTATATGAGTTATGTGTTTTTGGTGACCAAAGTTTGTTGGGAGTCCAGGATGAGATCATGGACATGACGAGGAGTCTCGAAATGGTTGAGAGGTAAAGATTGATATATTGCAAGGTAGTATTCGAACATCGAAAGGGTTTCAGAGTGTATCGGGTACATAACAGAGTACTAGAGGGGTTACCGGAACCCCCCGGTGGAAGATATGGGCTATATGGGCCATAGGAGGGAGGCTAACCAGCCCACAAGGGGCTGGTGCGCCCCCCACAAGGGAGGGGGCCGAATTGGTTTAGGGAAGGGGGTGCCACCCCCCCTTTCCTTCTCCTACTCCCTCTCCTCCCTTTTCCCTCTGGTGAAGAAAGGAAAGGGGGTGAATGAAGGAAATATGCCCTAGAGGCAATAATAAAGTTGTTATTTATATTTTCTGATATCGTGATAAATATTTATTATTCATGCTAGAATTGTATTAACCAGAAACTTAGTACATGTGTGAATACATAGACAAACAGATTGTTACTAGTATGCCTCTACTTGAAGCTCGTTGAATCAATGATGGTTATGTTTCCTGACCATAGACATGAGTTGTCATTTGATTAACGGGATCACGTCATTGGAGAATGATGTGATTGACTTGACCCATTCGTTAGCTTAGCACGATGATCGTTTAGTTTGTTGGTATTGCTTTCTCCATAACTTATACATGTTCCTATGACTATGAGATCATGCAACTCCCGAATACCGGAGGAACACTTAGTGTTCTATCAAATGTCACAACGTAACTGGGTGACTATAAAGATGCTCTATAGGTGTCTTCGATGGTGTTTGTTGAGTTGGCATAGATCGAGATTAGGATTTGTCACTCCGATTGTCGGAGAGGTATCTCTGGGCCCTCTCGGTAATGCACATCACTATAAGCCTTGCAAGAAATGTGACTAATGAGTTAGTTGCGGGATGATGCATTACGGAACAAGAAAAGAGACTTATTTGTAACGAGATTGAACTAGGTATTGAGATACCACTGATCGAATCTCGGGCAAGTAACATGCCGATGACAAAGGGAACAACGTATGTTGTTATGCGGTTTGACCGATAAAGATCTTCGTAGAATATGTAGGAACCAATATGCGCATCCAAGTTCCACTATTGGTTATTGACCGGAGACATGTCTCGGTCATGTATACATAGTTCTCGAACACGCAGGGTCCGCACGCTTAACGTTCGGTGATGATCGGTATTACGAGTTTATGTGTTTTGATGTACCAAAGATAGTTCGGAGTCCCGGATGTGATCATGGACATGACGAGGAGTCTCGAAATGGTCGAGACATAAATATTGATATATTGGACGACTATATTCGGACACCGGAGGAGTTCCAGGGGTCACCGGATATTTATCGGACTGCCGAGGGGGTTATCGGAACCCCTGGGGGAACTAATGGGCCAACATGGGCCTTGTGGGAGAGAGAGGAGAGGGCTTAGGGCTGCCCCCCCTTGGGAGTCCTAATTGGACAAGGAGGGGGTGGCGCCCCCTCTTTCCTCCCTCTCTCCCTCTCCTTCCTTTCCCCTTCCCCCTTCCTAGTTTGAATAGGAAAAGGGGAGTCCTACTCCTACTAGGAGGAGGACTTCCCCTCTCCTTGGCGCGCCCCAAGGCTGGCCGGCCTCCCCCCTTGCTCCTTTATATATGGGGGCAGGGGGCACCATAGAACACACAAGTTGATAGTTTCCACCCGTGTGCGGTGCCCTCCTCCACCATAATCCACCTCGGTCATATCGTAGCAGTGCTTAGGCGAAGCCCTGTTCCGGTAGTATCATCAGCACCGTCATCACGCCGTCGTGATGACGAAGCTCTCCCTCGAAGCTCTACTGGATCGTGAGTTCGTGGGACATCACCGAGCCGAACGTGTGCATATCGTGGAGGTGTCGTACTTTCGGTGCTAGGATCGGTTGATCGTGAAGACGTACGACTACATCAACCACTTTGTCATAACGCTTCCGCCTACGATTTACGAGGGTACGTAGAAAACATCCTCCCCTCTCATTGCTACGCATCACCATGATCTTGCGTGTGCATAGGAATTTTTTCGAAATTACTGCGTTCGCCAACAGCGAATCCTACTAGGACTAGGAGTCCTAGTAGGACTCCCCCCATGGCGCGCCCCTCTTGTCCGGCCACCCCCTCCTCCCCTCCTTTATATACGGGGGCAGTGGGGCACCCCAAAGGCACATCAATTGTTCTTCGAGCCGTGTGCGGTGCCCCCCTCCATAGTTTACTCCTCCGGTCATAGCGTCGTAGTGCTTAGGTGAAGCCCCGCACGGATCACATCACCATCACTGTCACCTCGCCATCGTGCCAACGAAACTCTCCATCGACCCTCTGCTGGATCAAGAGTTTGAGGGACGTCATCGAGCTGAATGTGTGCTGAACTTGGAGGTGTCGTACATTCGGTACTTGATCGGTTGGATCGCGAAGACGTTCGACTACATCAACCACGTTAACCTAACGCTTCCGCTTTCAGTCTACGAGGGTACATGGACACAATTTCCCCCTCTCGTTGTTATGCATATCCTAGATAGACCTTGCGTGATTGTAGGATTTTTTTGAAATTGCATCCTACGTTCCCCAACATTTCCTTGTATACAGAAGGGGGGAGGAAAGAGGGGAGAGGGGGAAGGAAGGGGGAATCCTATTCCCTGTCTTTTCTTTCCTCCTCCCCTTTTCCTTATCCACTTAGGCCGGCCCATATGGGGGGCGCACCAGTCCCTTGTGGCTGGTGTGTTTCCCCTCTTGGCCCATAAGGCCCATATCTTTTGTCGGGGGTGCCCGGAACCCCTTCCGGTGACCCGATATGTACCCGGTACCCTCTGGAACACTTCCGGTGTCCGAATACCATCGTCCTATATATATATATATATATATATATATATCAATCTTTACCTCTCGACCAGTTCGAGACTCCTCATCATGTCCATGGTCTCATCCGGGACTCTGAACAACATTCAGTCACCAAATCACATAATTCATATAATATTATATCGTCATCGAACGTTAAGCGTGCGTACCCTACGGGTTCGAGAACCATGTTGACATGACCGAGACACCTCTCCAGTCAATAACCATTAGTGGAACCTGGATGCACATATTGGCTCCTACATATTCTACGAAGATCTTTATCGGTCGAACCGTTATGACAACATATGCTATTCCCTTTGTCTATCGGTATGTTACTTGCCCGAGATTCAATCGTCGGTATCTTCATACCTAGTTCAATCTCGTTACCGGCAAGTCTCTTTACTCGTTCCGTAATACATCATCTTGTAACTGACTCATTAGTCACTTTGCTTGCAAGGCTTCTTATGATGTGCATTACCGAGAGGGCTAGAGATACCTCTCCGATATCAAAGTGACAAATCCTAATCTCGATCTATGCCAACTCAACAAACACCTTCGGAGATACTGGTAGAGCATCTTTATAATCACCCAGTTATGTTGTGACATCTGATATCACACAAGGCATTCCTCCGATATCTGGGAGTTGCATAATCTCATAGTCAAAGGAATATGTATTTGACATCAAGAAAGCAATAGCAATAAAACTGAATGATCATTATGCTAAGCTAATGGATGTGTCTTGTCCATCACATCATTCTCCTAATGATGTGATCCTGTTATCAAATGACAACTCATGTCCATGGTCAGGAAACCTTAACCATCTTTGATCAACGAGCTAGTCAAGTAGAGGCGATCACTAGGGACATAGTGTTTGTCTATGTATTCACACATGTATTTAGGTTTTCGCTCAATATAATTCTAGCATTAATAATAAACATTTATCATGAATAAGTAAATATAAAATAACAACTTTATTATTGCCTCTAGGGCATATTTCCATCAATTTAAGCCAATGATCTTGTATATAGGCATCATGTCTGAGACAAGTAGACCGACTCCTGCCTGCATCTACTACTATTACTCCACCCATCGACCGCTATCCAGCATGCATCTAGGGTATTAAGCTATAATAATAGAGTAATGCCTTAAGCAAGATGACATGATGTAGACAAAGTAAACTCAACTAATATGAATAAACCCCATTGTTTTATCCTTAATGGCAATAATACAAATACATGTCCTTTCCCTTTCTTTCAGTGGGATGGAGCACCGCAAGAGGGAACTCATCACAAAGCACCTCTCCGATTTTAAGATAAATCAATGTAGTTAGCCAAACCAAAGTGGATAGATCAGAGAGAAATACAAAGCTATAACAATCATGCATAAAAGAGTTCAGAGAAGACTTAAATATATCTCATAAATAATTTGAACATAAACCAACAATTCATTGGATCCCAACAAACACACCATAAAAGAAGATTACATCAGATAGAACTCCAAGAAGATCGAGGAGAACAAGGTATTGAAGATCAAGGAGAGAGAAGAAGCCATCTAGATACAAGCCATGCACCCTTAGGTATGTGCTAAACTACTCATGCACCATCAGTAGGGCAGCAAGGTTGATGTAGAAGCCCTCCATGATCAATTCCCCCTCCGATGGAGTACCGAAAAAGGCCTCTAGATGGGATCATGGAAGAACAGAGACTTGCGGTGGCGGAAAAAGTGTTTCGGGTGGCTCTTTGTTGGTTTGGGAATATTTGAGATGTGCCACGAGGGGCCAACAAGCCCAGGGATGCTCCCTACCCCCCAGGGTGCGCCTGGTGAGCTTGTCGCTCCCTCATGGCTCATATGGTCTTCTCCCGAACCTTATAGGGTCTCTCTTGGTCCAGAAAAAATCATCAAAAAGTTTCATAGTGTTTGGACTCTGTTTGGTACTAATTTCCCGAATAGCCAAAAATAAGCAAAAAAACAGCAACTGACACTGGGCACTGGTTTAATAGGTTAGTCCCAAAAAATGATATGTAATTGCATATAAAACATCTAAGGTTGATAATATAATAGCATGGAACAATAAAAAATTATAGATACGTTGGAGACGTATCATCATCTACCATTGTTTAAGGATGCTCGGCGATAGCAAATAGTCCTGGATAACATTCGCCTACTGCTCTATCCCAACACCACACATCCAACCAAAATTGATTTAGCTGGACATCCAGCGCCTCAAATTGTGTTCCAAGCCTAAGTGTTTCACCTTCCCCATGGCTTCCGCAAACTGTGATTTATTGCGGCTGGCACTAATGTTACTTCCCTCCTAGTTAGGTATTTGTTCTTGAGGATCTCTAACTAGAACCCTCCTAGGCACCATGATGCTACGTCTTATTTGGAAAAAATGACGGCGACTGATAGTTGGTTCACAACAATAGTTTGTAGTCAACTCCCCAACATGTTTGAGGGGTTCAATGTGCGTTGTTTGTTGTGGAGTTGGAGTTGCTGTTGAAGGAAATATGCCCTAGAGGCAATAATAAAGTTATCATTTATTTCCATATTTCATGATAAATGTTTATTATTCATGCTAAAATTGTATTTACCGGAAACTTGATACATGTGTCACTAGTATGCCTCTACTTGACTAGCTCGTTGAATCAAAGATGGTTAAGTTTCCTTGCCATAGACATGAGTTGTCATTTGATTAACGGGATCACATCATTAGGAGAATGATGTGATTGACTTGACCCATTCCGTTAGCTTAGCACCTGATCGTTTAGTATGTTGCCATTGCTTTCTTCATGACTTACACATGTTCCTATGACTATGAGATTATGCAACTCCCGTTTACCGGAGGAACACTTTCCGTGTTACCAAACATCACAACGTAACTGGGTGATTATAAAGGTGCTCTATAGGTGTCTCCGAAGGTACTTGTTGAGTTGGCGTATTTCGAGATTAGGATTTGTCACTCCGATTGTCGGAGAGGTATCTCTGGGCCCTCTCGGTAATGCACATCACTATAAGCCTTGCAAGAATTTTAACTAATGAGTTAGTTGCGGGATGATGTATTACGGAACGAGTAAAGAGACTTGCCGGTAACAAGATTGAACTAGGTATTGAGATACCGACGATCGAATCTTGGGCAAGTAACATACTGATGACAAAGGGAACAACGTATGTTGTTATGCGGTTTGACCGATAAAGATCTTCGTAGAATATGTAGGAGCCAATATGAGCATCCAGGTTTTGCTATTGGTTATTGACCGGAGATGTGTCTCGGTCATGTCTACATGGTTCTCGAACCCGTAGGGTCCACACGCTTAACGTTTGGTGACGATTTGTATTATGAGTTATGTGATTTGATGTACCGAAGGTAGTTCATAGTCCCAGATGAGATCGGGGACATGACGAGGAGTCTCGAAATGGTCGAGACGTAAAGATCGATATATTGGACGACTATATTCGGATATCGGAAAGGTTCCGAGTGATTCGGCTATTTTTCGGAGTACCGGAGAGTTACGGGAATTCGTATTGGGCCTTAATGGGCCATACGGGAAAGGAGAGAAAGGCCTCAAAAGGTGGCCTCACCCCTCCCCATGGTCTGGTCCAAATTGGGCTAGGGAAGGGGGCGCCCCCTTCCTTCCTTCTCCTTTTCTCTTCCCCTTTTCCTATTCCATATGGGAGGAGGAATCCTACTGGGAGTAAGGAGTCCTAGTAGGACTCCACACTTCTGGCGTGCCCTAGGGGCTGGCCGGCCTCCCCTCCTCCATCCTTTATATATAGGGGCAGGGGGTCACCCTAGAACACACAAGTTGATCTATTGATCTATTCCAGCCGTGTGCGGTGCCCCCCTCCACCATAATCCACCTTCGATTATATCGTAACGGTGCTTAGGCGAAGCCCTATGTCGGTAGCATCATCATCACCGTCATCACGCCATCGTGCTGACGAAACCCTCCCGTGAAGCTCTGCTGGATCGGAGTTCGTGGGATGTCATCGAGCTGAACGTGTGCTGAACTCGGAGGTGCCGTGCGGTCGGTACTTGGATCGGTCGGATCATGAAGACGTACGACTACATCAACCGTGTTGTGCTAACGCTTCCGCATTCGGTCTACGAGGGTACGTGGACACACTCTCCCCTCTCGTTGCTATGCATCACCATGATCCTGTGTGTGTGTAGGAATTTTTTTGAAATTACTACGTTCCCCAACAGTGGCATCCGAGCCTGGTTTTATGCGTAGATATTATATAAGCACGAGTAGAACACAAGTGAGTTGTGGGCGATACAAGTCATACTGCTTACCATCATGTCATACTTTGGTTCGGCGGTATTGTTGGATGAAGCGGCCCGGACCGACATTACGCGTACGCTTACGCGAGACTGGTTCTACCGACGTGCTTTGCACACAGGTGGCTGGCGGGTGTCAGTTTCTCCAACTTTAGTTGAACCGAGTGTGGCTATGCCCGGTCCTTGAGAAGGTTAAAACAACACTAACTTGACGAACTATCATTGTGGTTTTGATGTGTAGGTAAGAACGGTTCTTGCTCAACCCGTAGCAGCCACGTAAAACTTGCAACAACAAAGTAGAGGACGTCTAACTTGTTTTTGCAGGGCATGTTGTGATGTGATATGGTCAAGACATGATGCTATATTTTAATTGTATGAGATGATCATGTTTTGTAACCGAGTTATTGGCAACTGGCAGGAGCCATATGGTTGTCGCTTTATTGTATGCAATACAATCGCCCTGTAATGCTTTACTTTATCACTAAGCGCTAGCGATAGTCGTAGAAGCAATAGTTGGCGAGACGACAATGATGCTATGATGGAGATCAAGGTCTCGCGCCGGTGATGATGGTGATCATGACGGTGCTTCGGAGATGGAGATTACAAGCACAAAATGATGATGGCCATAGCATATCACTTATATTGATGGCATGTGATGCTTATCTTTTATGCATCTTATTTTGCTTAGATCGACGGTAGCATTATAAGATGATCTCTCACTAAATTTCAAGATAAAAGTGTTCTCCCTGAGTATGCACCGTTGCCAAAGTTCGTCGTGCCGAGACACCACGTGCTGATCGGGTGTGATAAGCTCTACATTCATCTACAACGGGTGCAAGCCAGTTTTTGCACCCGCAGAATACTCGGGTTAAACTTGACGAGCCTAGCATATGCAGATATGACCTCGGAACACTGAGACCGAAAGGTCGAGCGTGAATCATATAGAAGATATGAACAACATAGTGATGTTCACCATTGAAAACTACTCCATCTCACGTGATGATCGGACATGGTTTAGTTGATTTGGATCACATGATCACTTAGATGATTAGAGGTATGTCTATCTAAGTGGGAGTTCTTAAGTAATATGATTAATTGAACTTTAATTTTATCATGAACTTAGTCCTGGTAGTATTAGAATATCTATGTTGTAGATCAATAGCTCGCGTATAGCTCCCCTGTTTATTTTGATATGTTCCTAGAGAAAACTAAGTTGAAAGACATTTGTAGTAATGATGCGGATTGGATCCGTGATCTGAGGATTATCCTCATTGCTGCACGGAAGAATTATGTCCTTGATGCACTGCTAGGTGATAGACCAATTGCAGGAGCATATGCAGACATTATGAACGTTTGGCAAGCTCGATATGATGACTACTTGATAGTTTAGTGCACCATGCTTTACGGCTTAGAACCGGGACTTAAAAAATGTTTTGAACACCACAGAGCATATAAGATGTTCCAAGAGTTGAAATTGGTATTTCATACTCATGTCCGTGTCGTGAGGTATGAGACCTCTGACAGTACTTTGCCTATAAAATGGAGGAGAATAGCTCAACCAGTGAGCATGTGCTCAGATTATCCAAGTACTACAATTGCTTGAATCACGTGGGAGTTAATCTTCCAGATAAGATAGTAATTGACAAAGTTCTCTAGTCACTATCACCAAGTTACTAGAACTTCATGATGAACTATAATATGGAAGGGATGACGAAAGTAATTCCCGAGCTCTTCGCAATGCTGAAATCGACGAAGGTAGAAATCAAGAAAGAGCGTCAAGTGTTGATGGTTGACAAGACCACCAGTTTCAAGAAAAGGGCAAAGGGAAGAAGGGGAACTTCAGGAAGAATGGCAAGCAAGTTGCTCCTCAAGTGAAGAAACCCAAGTCTGGACCTAAGCCTGAGACTAAGTGCTTCTACTGCAAAGGGACTGGTCACTGGAAGCGGAACTGCCCCAAGTATTTGGCGGATAAGAAGGATGGCAAAGTGAACAAAGGTATATTTGATATACATGTTATTGATGTGTACTTTATAGTGTTTATAGCAACCCCTCAAGTATTTGATACTAGTTCAGTTGCTAAAGAGTAGTAACTCAAAACGGGGGCGAGGTGACGATGTGTGTTGGAAGTAGTTCCAAGATTGATATGATCATCATCGCACACTCCCTATACTTTCGGGATTAGTGTTGAACCTAAATAAGTGTGATTTGGTGTTTGTGTTGAGCATGAATATGATTTGATCATGTTTATTGCAAACAGTTATTCATTTAAATTAGAGAATAATTGTTGTTCTGTTTACATGAATAAAACCTTCTATGGTCATACACCCAATGAAAATGGTTTGTTGGATCTCGATCGTAGTGATACACATATTCATAATATTGAAGCCAAAAGATGCAAAGCTAATAATGATAGTGCAACTTATTTGTGGCACTACCGTTTTAGGTCATATTGGTGTAAAGCGCATGAAGAAAATCCATGCTGATGGACATTTGGAATCACTTGATTATGAATCAGTTGATGCTTGCGAACCATGCCTCATGGGCAAGATGACTAAGACTCCGTTCTCCAGAACTATGGACCGAGCAACTGACTTATTAGAACTAATACATACTGATGTATGCAATCCGATGAGTGTTGAGGCTCGCGGTGGGTATCATTATTTTCTGACCTTCATAGATGAATTGAGCAGATATGGGTATATCTACTTGATGAAACATAGGTCTGAAACATTTGAAAAGTTCATATAATTTTAGAGTGAAGTAGAAAATCATCGTAACAAGAAAATAAAGTTTCTACAATCTGATCGTGGAGGAGAATATTTGAGTTACGAGTTTGGTCTTCATTTGAAACAATGCGGAATAGTTTCGCAACTCACGCCACATGGAACACCACAGCGTAATGGTGTGTCCGAACATCGTAACCATACTTTATTAGATATGGTGCAATCTATGATGTTTCTTACCGATTTACCACTATCATTTTGGGGTTATGCATTAGAGACAACTGCATTCACGTTAAAAAGGGCACCATCAGAATCCGTTGAGACGACACCATATGAACTGTGGTTTGGCAAGAAACCAAAGTTGTCGTTTCTTAAAGTTTGGGGTTGTGATGCTTATGTGAAAAAGTTTCATCCTGACAAGCTCAAACCCGAATCGGAGAAATGTGTCTTCATAGGATACCCAAAGGAGACAGTTGGGTACACCTTCTATCACAGATCCGAAGGCAAGATATTCATTGCTAAGAATGGATCGTTTGTAGACAAGGAGTTTCTCTCGAAAGAAGTGAGTGGGAGGAAAGTAGAACTTGATGAGGTAGCTGTACCTGCTCCCTTATTGGAAAGTAGTTCATCACAGAAATCTGTTCCTGTGACTCCTACACCAATTAGTGAGGAAGCTAATGATGATGATCATGTTACTTCAGATCAAGTTACTACCGAACCTCGTAGGTCAACCAGAGTAAGATCCGCACCAGAGTGGTACGTAATCCTGTTGTGGAGGTCATGTTACTTGACCATGACGAACCTACGAACTATGAGGAAGCGATGATGAGCCCAGATTCCGCAAAATGGTTTGAGGCCATGAAATCTGAGATGGGATCCATGTATGAGAACAAAGTGTGGACTTTGGTTGACTTGCCCGATGATCGGCAAGCCATACAAAATAAATGGATCTTCAAGAGGAAGACAGACGCTGATAGTAGTGTTACTATCTACAAAGCTAGACTTGTCAGAAAAAAGTTTTGATAAAGTTCAAGGTGTTGACTACGATGATGTTTTCTCACTTGTATCGATGCTTAAAGTCTGTCTGAATCATGTTAGCAATTGCCGCATTTTATGAAATCTGGCAAATGGATAACAAAACTGCAATCCTTAATGGATTTATTAAAAAAAGTTGTATATGATGCAACCAGAAGGTTTTGTCAATCCTAAAGGTGCTAACAAAATGTGCAAGCTCCAGTGATCCATCTGTGGACTGGTGCAAGCATCTCGGAGTTGGAATATACGCTTTGATGAGTTGATTAAAGCATATATTTTTATAAAGACTTGCGGTGAAGCCTGTATTTACAAGAAAGTGAGTGGGAGCACTACAGACTTTCTGATAAATATATGTAAATGACATATTGTTGATCAGAAATGATGTAGAATTCTCTGGAAAGCATAAAGGAGTATTTGAAAGGAGTTCTTCAAAGAAAGACCTCGGTGAAGCTGCTTACATGTTGAGCATCAAGATCTATAGAGATAGACGAAGACGCTTGATAAATATTTTTAATGAGTATGTACCTTGACAAGATTTTGAATTAGTTCAAAATGGAATAGTCAAAGAAAGAGTTCTTGCCTGTGTTGCAAGGTGTGAAGTTGAGTAAGACTCAAAGCCCGACCACGGCAGAAGATAGAAAGAGAATGAAAATAATTCCCTATGCCTCAGGCATAGGTTCTATAAAGTATGTCATGCTGTGTACCAGATCTATTGTATACCCTACACTGAGTTTGGCAAGGGAGTACAATAGTGATCTAGGAGTAGATCACTGGACAACGGTCAAACTTATCCTTAGTGGAACAGGGATATGTTTCTCGATTATGGAGGTGACAAAAGGTTCGTCATAAAGGGTTTCGTCGATGCAATTTTTGACACTGATCCAGATGACCCTAAGTCTCAATCTGGATATATATTAAAAGTGGGAGAAATTAGCTAAAGTAGCTCCGTGCAGAGCATTGTAGACATAGAAATTTTCAAAATACATAACGGATCTGAATGTGAAAGATCCATTGACTAAGATTCTCTCACAAGCAAAACATGATCACACCTTAGTACTCTTTGGGTGTTAATCACATAGCAATGTGAACTAGATTACTGAATCTAGTAAACCCTTTGGGTGTTGGTCACATGGCGATGTGAACTATGGGTGTTAATCACATGATGATTGACACGTCTCCAACGTATCTACTTTTCCAAACACTTTTCCCTTGTTTTGGACTCTAACTTGCATGATTTGAATGGAACTAACCCGGACTGACGTTGTTTTCAGCAGAATTACCATGGTGTTATTTATGTGCAGGAGCAAACATTATTGGAATGACCTGAAACTTCACGGAGACACTTTTCAGAAAATAAGAATAATACCTGCCAAAGATGAAGGCCAGGGGGGCCACCACCTTGCCACGAGGGTGGGGGCGCGCCTGCCCCCCAGGGCGCGCCCCCTACCTCGTGGGCCCCCGGTTGCGTCTCCGACTCCAACTCCACCTCCATATATTGAGTTTTCATGAGAAAAAAATGAGAGAGAAGAAATCATCACGTTTTACGATATGGAGCCGCCACCAAGCCCTAAAACCTCTCGGGAGGGCTGATATGGAGTCCGTTCGGGGCTCGGGAGAGGGGAATCCATCGCCATCGTCATCATCAACCATCCTCCATCACCAATTTCATGATGCTCACCATCGTGCGTGAGTAATTCCATCGTAGGCTTGCTGGACGGTGATGGGTTGGATGGGATCTATCATGTAATCGAGTTAGTTTTGTTAGGGTTTGATCCCTAGTGTCCACTATGTTCTGAGATTGATGTTGCTATGACTTTGCTATGCTTAATGCTTGTCACTAGGGCCTGAGTGCCATGATTTCAGATGTGAACCTATTATGTTTTCATCAATATATGAGTGTTCTTGATCCTATATTGCAAGTCTATAGTCACCTGTTATGTGTTATGATTCGTTAACCCCGAAGTGGCAATAATCGGGATACTTACCGGTGATGACCATAGTTTGAGGAGTTCATGTATTCACTATGTGTTAATGCTTTGTTCTGGTTCTCTATTAAAAGGAGGCCTTAATATCCCTTAGTTTCTGTAAGGACCCCGCTGCCACGGGAGGGTAGGACAAAAGATGTCATGCAAGTTCTTTTCCATAAGCACGTATGACTATTTCCGGAATACATGCCTACATTATAGCAATGAACTAAAGCTAGTTCTGTGTCACCCTAGGTTATGACTGTTACATGATGAACCGCATCCGGCATAATTCTCCATCACCGATCCATTGCCTATGAGCTTTCCACATATTGTTCTTCGCTTATTTACTTTCCCGTTGCTATTGCTATCATCACTACAAAATACCAAAAACATTACTTTTACAACCGTTACCTTTTGCTACTGTTATCACCACTATCATATTACTTTGCTACTAAACACTTTGCTGCAGATATTAAGTTTCCAGGTGTGGTTGAATTGACAACTCAGCTGCTAATACTTGAGAATATTCTTTGGCTCCCCTTGTGTCGAATCAATAAATTTGGGTTGAATACTCTACCCTCGAAAACCGTTGAGATCCCCTATACTTGTGGGTTATCAAGACTATTTTTTGGCGCCGTTGCCGTGGAGCATATCTCTATTCTTTGAGTCACTTGGGATATATATCTGCTTATCATTATGAAGAACTTGAGAGATCCAAAAACCAAGATCTATCCCTCAACTATGAGGGGAGGTAAGGAACTGCCATCTAGCTCTGCACTTGATTCACCTTCTATTATGAGTATGTTTGCGACACCTACTCCTGCTTCTGCTATTCGTTCTGATATGTCGCATGTTATTGATGATGCCACTTCTGCTATGCATGATACTTATGATGAAACTACCTCTATGCCTGATACTACTATGCCACTTAGTGATTTTCTTGATGAACAACTTGCTAGGGCTAGAGAAATTGAAAATATTGAATCTGATGATACTGATGAAAGTGATGATGAAGAACCACTTGGCATTCCTAAGGGTTATGCTTTTGATCAAGATGCTTCTTTAGCCATTCTAGCTTGCAGAAATAGAACTGAACTTAAAAAAATATTAGCTAAATGGAGTAAGCAATCTCTAAATGATAGAATGAAACCTGGCCCTGCTTTTGCTACTTCACCTATCTTTGTTACTGATAAGGATTATGAATTCTCTGTTGATCCTGATATAATTACTTTGGTTGGATCTGATCCTTTTCATGGTTATGAATCTGAAACTGTTGTGGCACATCTTACTAAATTGAATGATATAGCTACCCTGTTCACTAAAGATGAGAGAACTCGCTACTTTTACATCCTTAAAATATTTCCGTTCTCATTAAAGGGTGATGCTAAGATATGGTTTAATTCTCTTGATCCTGGTTGTGTGCGTAGTCCCCAGGATATGATTTATTACTTCTCTGCTAAATATTTCCCTGCTCATAAGAAACAAGCTGCTTTAAGGGATATATATAATTTTGTGCAAATTGAAGAAGAGAGTCTCCCACAAGCTTGGGGGAGGCTTCTCCAATTACTTAATGCTTTGCCTGATCATCCTCTTAAGAAAAATGAAATACTTGATATCTTTTATAATGGACTAACCGATGCCTCCAGAGACTACCTGGATAGTTGTGCTAGTTGTGTTTTCAGGGAAAGAACACCGGATGAAGCTGAAATTCTATTAAATAATATGTTGAAAAATGAAAATAATTGGACACCTCCGGAGCCAATTCCTGAGCCTATTCCTAAACCAACTCCGAAGAAGAGGGGTATTCTATTTCACAGTCCTGAAGATATGCAAGAGGCAAAGAAATCTATGAAAGAAAAGGGTATTAAAGCTGAAGATGTTAAGAATTTACCTCCTATTGAAGAGATACATGGTCTTAATTTACCGCCTGTTGAAGCATATAATCCAAATCCTTTACCTATTGAAGAAACACATGGTCTTGATAACCTGACACGGGTAGTAAAGGTAAATTCTCTCTATAGATATGATAAAGCTGTAATCCCATTTACTAAAATTGCTAGCCCATGCTTAGATGAGTTTGATAAATTTATGGCTAAGCAAGAAGATTTTAATGCTTATTTTGGTAGACAATTAAAATACAATTCAAATATGCTTGGACACTTGGGTGATTATATGGCTAATGTCAAAGGTGAACTTAAACTTATTAGTGAACATGCTTCTATGGTTACCACTCAAGTAGAACAAGTACTTAAAGCTCAAAATGATTTTCTCAATGAATTTGATAATAAGAATAATGATAATGTTGTTAGAGTTACGACTAGAGGTGGTAGGATGACTCAGGAACCTTTGTATCCTGAAGGCCACCCTAAGAGAATTGAGCAAGATTCTTAGAGAAATAATTTAGATGCACCTAGTTCTTCTAAAAAGAAGAAAAAGAAAAATGATAGGACTTTGCATGCTTCTAGTGATCCTATTGTTGAAACACCTGAGAATCCAAATGATATTTCTATTTCTTATGCTGAAACACAACCTGGTAATGAAACTAAAACTAATGATAATGCTCATAATGATGCCCAACCTAGTAATGATAATGATATAGAAATTGAACCTGTTGTTGATCTTGATAACCCACAATCAAAGAATCAACGTTATGATAAGAAAGACTTTGTTGCTAGGAAACACGGTAAAGAAAGAGAGCCTTGGGTTCAGAAACCCATGCCCTTTCCTCCCAACCCATCCAAGAAAAAGGATGATGAGGATTTTGAGCGCTTTGCTGAAATGATTAGACCTATGTTTTTGCGTATGCGATTAACTGATATGCTTAAAACCAATCCTTATGATAAGTATATGAAAGATATTATTACAAATAAAAGAAAGATACCGGAAGCTGAAATTTCCACCATGCTTGCTAATTATACTTTTAAGGGTGGAATACCAAAGAAACTTGGAGATCGAGGAGTACCCACTATACCATGCTCTATTAAAAGAAATTATGTTAAAACTGCTTTATGTGATCTTGGAGCCGGTGTTAGTGTTATGCCTCTCTCTTTATATCGTAGACTTGATTTGAATAAGTTGACACCTACTGAAATATCTTTGCAAATGGCTGATAAATCAACTGCTATACCTGTCGGTATTTGTGAGGATGTGCCTGTTGTAGTTGCAAACGTTACTATTTTAACGGACTTTGTTATTCTTGATATTCCCGAGGACGATAGTATGTCTATTATTCTTGGAAGACCCTTTTTGAATACTGCAGGGGCTGTTATTGATTGCACTAAAGGCAATGTCACTTTTCATGTTAATGGTAATGAGCATACGGTACACTTTCCGAGGAAACAACCTCAAGTTCATAGTATCAACTCTATTGGAAAAATTCCATCGATTATATTTGGAGGTTTTGAATTTCCTCTTCCTACTGTCAAGAAGAAATATGATATTCTTATTATTGGGGATGTGCATATCCCCGTTGAGGTAACATAGTGTTATTCGAAATTTCTCCGGTTCCATGTTATTCGGAATGAGTTCGTTAACAAGACTTGATCAACCTTGTTAGTGGATTCCTTTTGATGATCATGAGATGGATGAAACTAGAAGGCACAACCTTCTGTACCCCACTTTTACTTTCTGTTATTTATATTAAATAAATTAAAAATAAATATTTTTATGTCTATTATCTGATTATCCATGCAATATAAAAATACCTGAAAATAAAAGTTCTCCAAATGCCCTGAAAATTAAATATGATTTTTTCTAGAATATTTGAGGATTTATGGAACTGAGAACACACCAGGGGGGCCAATTACCTGCCCACGAGGGTGGAGGGCGCGCCCACCCCTCTAGGGCATGCCGCCATGCCTCGTGGGCCGACGGTGGCCCTCCTCCACTTATCCTTTCACCCATACACTCCTTCTTCCTCCCCCAAATACGAATAACCAGCTCAAACCCGAGTCTAAGCTCGTTTTGCTGCCATTTTCGATCTCCTTGCTCAAAGCACCTCTCACAAAACTGCTTGGGGAGATTGTTCCTTGGTATGTGACTCCTCCATTGGTACAATTAGTTTTTTTCTAGTGCTTTATTCATTGCAAATTTTTGCTGCTTAGGTGGCCCTATTCTTGAGCTTGCATGTCAAATTTATATGGTCAAAAGTAGTTTTGATGCATGATATAGGCCCTAGGCACTTGTAAGAGTAGTTACTATCAATATTATTGAGTTTGGTTTACTTTTATTTTGAAGTTACTAAAAATTTCAGAATTTTTCAGAAAATGATGAGGAGACTCTTGAGGGGCTCATCGAGCCAAAGCTCGAAGGAAAAGGCACCAAAGCCTAAGTATAATCTGCCTCGCACCGCGGAGGTTCGGGCGTGTGAATGGACTTCCGAGGATTTCTTAAGAGCGGCCGGGATTTATGAAGATTTTCATGAATTGGCTCAGACTGCAGGCCTTACCGCTTTCCTCCACGACCAATGCGATCAGTATCTCTTGCTCACAAATACCTTTGTGCAAAACTTTCATTTCCATTCTAGGAACTCACCACCTACGGTGGAGTTTCATTTATATGATGAGCATAAGGAGAAGCCACTTTATGATTTTTGTCGGATCTGTTTAGTCCCTTTTGAGGGCAAGACAGAAGAACCACATCGTGATGATGTGGATGGATTTATCGATACTATCACTGTAGGGGAAACAAGGAAGGTTTCCGATGCACGAATCACTAGCGTACATTTTCCTGTTTTACGCTACTTTGCATTATTTGCTAGTCTTTGCTTAATTGGTCGCGGAAACTGTGGAAACCTGAGTATCCCTGATATTATTATTTTGCACCATGGTTTATACGGTGATAACTCTTTTAGTATGGGCGGCATTATTGCGAAACGGTTAAGTCTGAACCGTACCAAGGGCCCCATCTTTGGAGGCATCTATGCTACACGCCTAGCTGCACATTTTAACATACCTATTAGGCATTATGAGAAGGAATAAAAGGTGCTGCCTCGTGTTTATTTAGATTACAAAAGTATGGTAGCACATGATTTTATTGTTAAGAATAGGGAAGGAGAGCTTAAATATCAATTGTTCTTTAGTAAACATCATCCTGGGACTATTACCTTGCCTGCTCCTTCTTTGTTTGATTTGACTGTAGGCACGTACCTTGTTTCGTCGACGGCTATCCACCACTACTGGAACCCTGCACCAGCAGAGGAGCCAGAGCCGGAACCACAATTTGATCCTTCACGACAGTCTAATTATCAGTGGGATCCGGAGATGATTGTCAGTCAGTGGCAATCGGAGTCTTCCTCTTCGGCATCACAATACAACCCCAACTATTATTATGGATATCCGCCAGGCCAGCCATGGCCATAGACCAACTTAGGCCAAAAGCCTAAGCTTGGGGGAGTACGTATTTCTCACCGACATTACATTTATGCTCACACACTCATTGCTAGATGTCGGTGCTCATACTTTTTCATTGTATCATCCATGCTAGTTTATTTTCCTTTTTATGCTTTCTTCTTGTGTGTTTAATAAACCTTAAGAAAAACCAAAAAAATTAGTTGTAGCTTTTAATTAGTTTACCTTCCATGCTTGTAGTAGTAATTAAAAAGAAAACCCAAAAAGATTTTATGTTCTTCTTTTGCTTGTTGGGAGCTTTCCCATGTAAATAGTTTTATTTCTTTTCTTTTCTTTGGGGGTCGATAGGAGAAGACCATAATTAAATTGTTGAAGTGGCTCTTATATGCATTATTGTTGATCTGACAAAAGAGCCCATATTGCCTTGTCTTCTCCTATTTATTGAATGCCTGCAGATTCCAGCTTAGTCCAATGCACGTGCACTATTATTATTATTCACATTTTTCGGTCATGCAAGTGAAGGGCAATTATGATATATATGGACTGGCTGAGATGAGAAGAGCTGGTATGAACTCGACCTCTTTTGTTTTGTAAATATGATTAGTTCATTGTTCCTGATTCAGCCTATTATGAATAAACATGTTTGCAATGACAACTAGCGGTCATAGTTTCTTGTGCCATGCTTGATTAGCTATGAGTTATAATGGTTTACCTTGCGTGCCAACATGCTATTAAAATGGTTATGATGTGGTATAATAGGGTGGTATCCTCCTCTGAATGATTTAAGTGACTTGACTTGGCACATGTTCACGCATGTAGTTGAAACAAAATCAACATAGCCTCCATGATATTTATGTTCATGGTGGATTATATCCTACTCATGCTTGCATTCAGTGTTGATTAATTTTAATGCATGTTCATGACCGTTGTCGCTCTCTAGCTGGTCGCTTCCCAGTCTTTTGCTAGCCTTCACCTGTACTAGGCGAGAATACTGCTTGTGCATCCAATCCCTTAAACCCCAAAGTTATTCCACATGAGTCCACTATACCTACCTATATACGGTATATACATGTCGTTCCAAGTAAATGTGTATGTGCCAAACTCTAAACCTTCAAATAAATATCATGTTTTGTATGCTCGAATAGCTCATGTATCAACTAGGGTTGTCCGCATCTTCCATGTTAGGCGGGTTATTCTCAAGAGGAGTCGACACCGCTCCTCACTCACGAGATAAATGGCTGGTCACCGGGATGCCCAGTCCCATGCTTTATGCAAACTAAATCAAAATAATTGCAAACAAAACTCCCCCTGGGACACTTGTTAGTTGGAGGCACTCGTTGTTTCGAGCAAGCCATGGATTGATGCTTGTGGTGGAAGGGGCAGTATAAACTTTACCATTCTGTTTGGGAACTGCCTATAATGTGTGTAGCATGGAAGATATCGCCATCTCTTGGTTGTGATGTTGACAATGAAAGTATACCGCTCAAAATATTATTCACCTCTTGTCGTGGAATTATCATGGCAGATGTCCTAGAGCAAGGACTTAGTCGTAGGGCCATCGCACTAGGAAGCTTAAAGGGGTTAATCGGGACAAAGGACACGAGAGAGGGTTTTATACTAGTTCGGCCCCTTACGATGAAGGTAAAAGCCTACGTCTAGTTGGGATTGGTATTGCTGAGGTTTCGATCTCCAAGAGGCTCAACTCGCCGGCTTGGTGATCGACTCGATTGTTTCTTGCCGCAAGCCGCCACTGGGTCGTCCCCTTATATACACGGGTTGACGCCTGGTGGCTTATAGAGTCCCGGCCGGCTCATAATCGTGTCCGGCTCGGTGACCTCCTTTACATGCCTTTCTTTACAAGTCTTTCCGCCCATATGGCGGTTTACAATAACGGGCCTTAAGCCGGGCCGAGGCCTTTGGGCTTTCTGTATATACTAATAAACTATCATCTTGACTGTATATTGGGCTTCTTACGTAACCCGCCATTAAGGCTAACCTGGCCCCTCCTGGGCGGGTTTTAGCTGATAGTAATATCCCCAACATTAGGCCCTAGGTTGACTTTGAACTTTGTTCTTTGTCAATGTTCAGTACTTAAGCAGAATCCATCCTTTGTCTGAAAACTTCCTTAACCCGCCGTGACGTCATCTTTTTGAAACACAAAAAACTTTCATGACGTCATCTTCCAACGGATCTTTCATTTTTAATGCCTTCCGAGAATCGAGGCGTCTATTCAGTTGGATAATCATTACTGGGTCTCCTTGATTTTCGCGCCCGTTTGTTCGCGCATTCCCTTATAAATAGGCATAACTTAGGTCTTTCTCATTCTCCTTTCTTCCTCATCTTCTTCCTCTCGCAACCTCCGTCGCTGCTTGAGCTCCGCCCTCGCCGCAACCCTCATCTTCATCGTCAAGCTTGGCCACTGCATCACCCTGAGTTTGTCCAGAGAACGCGGCGACCCTTCGCGGCAGGCCTGCTTCTTGTAAGCTTTCTTCTCTCTCATGCACCTAGATCTGTTTCTAGGTTCATGAGTTCTTCAGTGTTCTTCATCTGTTCATCATGGGCCATCTTGTAGATCTTCTCCGCAACTTCTTTTGATCCAGAAAAGAGATATAACTCGTGCGGTAGCTGTTTGGCATTCGTTTTTGATATCAGTAGATCCCTTTTACCTGTATAGTTGCTTCGTTATAGTCGACGAACTCCTTTGTACTATGTTTTAGGTCTAGAATATTTCCCTTTTTGAAACAGCCCTTTGATCCAAAATGATAATAATAACTTGGTGAAACTTGTTTATGCCAACACTTAACTGAATTCTGCCTTCTGAGAAAATCTGTAGTCATGGCGGCTTACCACTCCGGCTTTCTTTTCCTTATATGCCATTAGCCCATAGTTAAACCGCCATTACTTGCTTTATAATTGACCATAGACTGAACCGGCATATTATTATTTATTTTTCAGTTCGTTGCACATCATGCCGTCGAAGTCACCCACCGTCTGTAACTGGGTCCCTTCATCCGTAACTGAGGAACGGTTAAAAGAGTTCTTCATCGTTGGGTTTCTGCCTTCAAAGAATGTCATGTCTTATCATGCTCCTGACCCGGAGGAAGAACGTCCCAATCCAAAAGACGGAGAAGTGATTATCTTCACTGACCACATGAACCGTGGATTTTCACCACCCGGTTCAAAATTCTTCAGAGAGGTCCTTCATTTTTTCAAACTCCATCCTCAAGACCTTGGACCCAACTCTATTGCCAACATTTGTAACTTCCAAGTGCTCTGTGAGGCATATCTTTAGCAAGAGCCCACCGTAGAGCTGTTTAGAGAGTACTTTTATCTGAATCGCCAGAATGAATGCACCGACGGTTCTAGCTTAGAACTTGGAGGCATCTCGATTCAGCACCGCCAGGGTGCTGTTTTTCCTCTCATCATCTTACCGAGCCACCCAAAAGACTGGAACCAAACGTGGTTTTATTGTCAGGATACTTCTCCAGCAAACGAGAAGCCTCTGTCGGGTTACCGCCCTAGTCGTCTTGACTCCAAGTTCACCCTTCCGGATAAGCTTACCATTGCTGAGCATAGAAAGCTTCTTCCCTCCATTAGAAGAATCAATGGCTTGTTGGGTAATGGTCTAACTGGAGTAGATCTGACCCGTTGCTGGATCTCATGGTGGGTTATCCCATTAAGTCGTCGATCTCAACTGATGTATGAATATGATGGAATCCCGGACCACCCTCTTCGTCACAGCCCAGTTGAACTCACCAAAGAAGACATTGTTTCGATGTCAAACCTTTTGGTAAATGGGAAGTACGATTTGTGGGGTTAAGTCCCTTCTGCAAGATTAATCCAGTGCCAGAAGTAAGTATATCTCTTTTTCTTTGTGTTTTGCCCAGCTATCAGTACTTAATACTGATCTTTCTTCTTGTCTTTACAGGCAAATTCTGACTTCTGGAAGGTGAAATATGACCATGAAGCTGCCAAGAAGGCGAAAGCCGCCGCTATGAACACGAAGAAGACGACCCAGATATCAAAGAAAAAGAAGAAAACTACTGCTGAAGATTTAATGAAGCTTGATGATTCGTATGACTCCGAGGTAGCCCTTGATTCCCTTGGCCAATTTTCTAAAAATATTATTGACAATGATCCTTACTAGGATGACACTGGGGCCAGTCAGGCCGGGGAAGCAGAGGTAACTATCATTTCCTCTGACTCAGAGCCCTTATCAAGACACATAGTTCGACGAGTGATCCGTAAAGTAAGGTTTTCTAACCCTTTAGCTCACTTGGATCCCAACTTTCATTTGAAAAAGCAGCAACAGAAAGCTGCCCTGAAGCTGAGATTGAAGATGAACCGGCTGTTGATCTTCACAAACCCCTCGAAAACGCCCGAACGAGGTTTACTTTTACTGTCTTAACTTGCTTTAATGAATCATGCTCACTGTATTCCTTTTTAACTCCTTTCTCTTACCTTTTTAGGAGGTGTCTCGTTCTTCAGGCGACTCTTCTCAAACACAATTCCCGTCTTTCAAGACTACCCCTGGGTAATCAAAAAATCTTCTTTTCTTCCAGACTGTTCAATTGTATCTTAATGTTGACTGTCCTGTAATATATATATATATATATATATATATATATATATATATATATATATATATATATATATATATGTATATTCTTTAGTGGCCAGGCGAGATCCAAGAAAGTGAAGGTAACAAAGCCGGCGGAAGACCCGCCAGTACCAATGTCTGAGCCGGCTAGGCCGCCTTCTCCACTAACTGCCGCCCCAGAAGACCCACCTATTATCCATGAAGTGAATCCTTCAGAGTCGTCCCTTGACCAAGCTACCATGAATCCTTCCACAGTCGGACCATCAAGCTCAACTGACCCGCCGTCTCCACGTGCTCCAGATGTTCAAATTACTGGGAGCCGCTTTGTTGAGCCGGGGAATCCAACGGTGTTGGCTCGGTGCACAACAAAGCAAGAAGCGTTGGAGCGGCAGAAGGTTCGCTTTAATATCGCCAACTATGACCGTCTCAATGACAGTGATATCTTATCCGGCTATCTCAGTCATGTACACTCCAGTCGTGAGTCTGAGATTGAGATGGTCAAGCAGCTTCAGTTGAAGTATGAGGTATGTTATTTCCGGTTTACCAATATTCCTTCAGCCCCCCAACTCTTCAGATTATAAGAGAAATGAAATGACCTGTAGACTTAGAATATAAGCCAAAACTTTTATCTCTGAAGCTTTTCCTTGTACTGATAGAACAAAACTTCACCCATAGTCCCCAAGGACCGGTTCATTTTGATCTGTAAGGAATTGGTACTTTAGAATTTAAAACTGTCTTTAAAGTATTTTAACACTCCGGCTTAACCTTGAAAAACTTTGATGAACTGCGTACATTAGCCCCCAAGTGCCAAGTGTTGTTACTTTGTAAAGGACTTGGGACTTCAAATATGCTTGTAGAATTGTAAAAAATTTGATCTGGCATACATTAGCCCCCAAGTGCCAAGTGGTTTATTCGTAAAGTACTTGGGACTTGAATCTTGAATTTGGATGCTGGAATTTAAAACCAAGTCTTGACTTGTCTGAATATTTCACAGAATGCATTGTCTGAACTAAACTCTCAACTGAATGACGCAAAGACCCGGCTAGCGAGTCAGGAATCAGAACTGAAGTCTTCCACCTCCAAACTGCAAGTAAGCCTTTTTGAAACGGAGAATTTGAAGACCAAGTTTGCTGCCAAAGAGAAAACTTGGGAAGATGAGAAAACAGTTCTGACCCGGCGAGGCGAAACAACCGAAATAGCCCTGAAAGAAATATCAACCGAGCTGAATGGTTTAAAGGGCCGGGTGTCTCAGATGGTCGCTGCTATCTTTGGTAAGCTGCCTAGTTTTGACCTTTCGTGTATTTTATGCCAAACCGGAATATAAACCGCCCACTAACTTTGTTAAATATATGCAGGTCCGTGAAGCAAAAATCTTAGCCAAGACCCGTTGGTTAAACTGAAGGCCGTATACACCTTGGTTGAACAACTGTACATTGGTGCACAACGGGCTCTGGCCGCTATCTCTTCTGCAAACCAAGGATCCAACCGGCTTAGTGATGTCCTGAAGAAGCTGTCCATCCTTCCTGCCCGGTTCCAAGAGGTAAAACGTTCCTGTGCGCGAGCCGGAGCTTTGACTGCTCTAAGCCGCTCCAAGGCTTGGGTGCCAGATCTGGACCCGGCGGACGTAGCAAGGGGCTATCCTACCGTGAAGGAGGACGGGTCTCCGTTTGACCAAGATGATTTTATAGCGTGTGTACGCGAAGTCCGGCCTCAGGCCACTAGTCTTGGAGAGGACACCAATGTGGACAAGTACCAGCCAGGTTTTGACAGTGAAAATAAGAAGATGGCCACTCCTTCATATAAATTAGCAGATCTAATCCCACCTGTGAGAGAAGATACCTTTGCTCCGGAAATTGACCTGGTCGGCCTGATTGACGATGAAGCTAAATTCGTCGCCATGAACGGCTTTGATTGGTCAAAGTCTAACTTCAAGCAACCAGACGGTGGTGAACCGGTGAGGGAGGGACAGTGATCATCTTCACAGGTTTATAAAGCCTTGTAATAACTTTAGTAAAAACTCTGACTGTTTGCTTATGCCGTCGTGCATAAAATACTTCTTATGTGAATCTATGCTTCCAGATGCCAATGTTTAATGCTTTCTTATGCATCGTTTAATGCTTGTCTCCGCAATGTCTGAACTCTATTCCTGTGAAAATAAGGAAAAAAATGGCAAGGCGGTTTAGAACCAACTAGGTTTAAACACCTAATATACAATCCATAAATTTACCTCAATAAGAAAAAACAAAGACCAATGTAAATAAAGGATAAGGTTTACTACTAACTCTTGAGTTAACGCAGCAGGTAAGTGCGTATAAGTAAGAACCATACCTTATACTTGTTGATCCTTAGATCACCGGCTTAAGTAACCCGGGTGATGAATTGATAACTCAGTATGTATAAAAGTTAATATTCCTTGAATATTCAATAATCATCATATCTCAGTAGCTCGTACCTTTGGTTCCTTAGACCACCGGCTTGAATAACCCGGGTGGTTGTGTTGTCCAATAATTGAGCCGGCAAAGAAAACCAGGCTATCTTATTTGTAATATCGAAACAACAAAAAAAGGCAAGCAACAGATAATACACATAATTTTCACTCTGTATTCAAAAATTGGGGGTTTCCGATTCGAATACGATTAGTAAACCGGACCAAAGGGGTTAAGCTAAAGTTCGAATACGGCCATATAGCCCCCAATGGCTTTGGCGTTGTGCCGATCAAAAGGGTACCGACAGCTATGTTCTCTTTGGTTCGAATACGACCTATGTTTGAACAGGAAGCCCCCAAATGACCTTGAGAGGTTTTTAACGACCCTGATTCGAATACGATCCAAATCGGCTCAAAAGGGGTTAAGATATGATTCGGATATGATCAAGAAGCCCCCAAGTGAGTTTGGCTTTGAGCCGATCAAGAGGGTTACGATAGCTATGTTCTCTTTGGTTCGAATACGACCTACATTTGAACAGGAAGCCCCCAAGTGACCATGAAATTTACACCTAGATTCGAATACGATCATAAGCCGGACTAGAAAAGGTTAAACTTGATTCAAATATGATCAAATCCTGAATAGTCATTTGTGAAAAATAATAAAGATGCATAATCTTTGAAAAGAAAAGAGACCAATGGTCTTACTTTATTGCTTATCATCGTATATACAATGTGAACGTATGTACATGATGAGAACCGCTGGGTCAGGTATAGTACGGCCGAAGTTGAGCAATGTTCCACGGCCGGCGGGTCTCCTCTTCTGACTTACGCGAGTCTGCATGCTCTCGAACATCAATGAGGTAGTAAGACCCGTTGTTTAAATTTTTACTGACCACAAAGGGTCCTTCCCAAGGTGGGGATAACTTGTGTGCATTTGAAAGATCTTGGATGAGCCGGAGCACCAAGTCGCCTTCCTGAAAAGTCCTGGTCTTAACCCGGCGGCTGTGATAACGACGTAGGTCCTATTCATAGATTGCTGACCGTGCTGCTGCTAAGTCTCTTTCTTCATCCAACAAGTCAAGCGCATCCTGTCTGGCTTTTTCATTGTTAGCTTCAACATAAGACGCCACGCGGGGCGAGTCATGACGGATGTCACTAGGCAATACTGCTTCTGCCCCATAAACCATGAAGAAGGGTGTGTAACCCGTAGACCTATTGGGTGTAGTATTGATGCTCCATAACACTGAAGGCAACTCCTCTACCCAACAACCCGGCGTTCACTATAAAGGAACCATAAGCCGGGGCTTTAGCCCTTCCAGAATTTCCTGATTGGCTCTCTCAGCTTGACCATTGGATTGAGGATGAGCTACAGAAGAAACATCAAGCCGGATGTGCTCTCGCTGACAAAACTCTTCCATAGCCCCTTGGGATAGATTAGTGCCATTGTCCGTGATAATACTGTGTGGAAAACCAAAACGGAAGATTATTTTCTTCATGAACTGAACCGCCGTGGCTGCATCACACTTACTCACAGGCTCCGCCTCAACCCATTTAGTGAACTTATCAACAGCCACCAAGAGATGTGTCTTTTTATCTTTAGACCTTTTGAAAGGTCCCACCATGTCAAGCCCCTAGACTGCAAACGTCCAAGTTATTGGAATCATCCGGAGCTCTTGAGCCGGCACATGCGCTCGTCGTGTGAATTTTTGACAACCATCACATCTACTAACCAGATCTTCTGCATCAGTGTGAGCCGTAAACTAGTAAAAACCGTGACGAAACGCCTTGGCCACTAAGGATTTTGACCCGGTGTGATGACCACAATCGCCTTCATGGATCTCATGAAGGATTTCTTGACCTTCCTCGGGGGAGACTCACCATTGAAATGCTCCGGAAACACTGCGATGAAATAACTCTCCATCCGAAATCGTCATGGACTTAGACCGCCAAGTTATCTGTCGAGCCAGGGTCTCATCCACTGGCAATTCTCCCGGGGTCATGTAAGCCAAAAACGACACCGTCCAATCTGGTATGACATGAAGAGCCGCCACCAACTGCGCCTCCGGGTCAGGAACAGCTAAATCTTCTTCTGTGGGCAACTTGACAGAGGGGTGATGCAAAGCATCCAAAAAGGTGTTGGGTGGTACCGGCTTACGTTGAGACCCCAGCCGGCTTAAAGCATCAGCTGCTTCATTTTTTTGACGGTCAATGTGTTCCACCTGATAACCTTTAAAATATCCTGCAACAGCATCGACCTCTCGGCGATAAGCCGCCATGAGAGGGTCTTTGGAATCCCACATGCCAGACACCTGCTGAGCCACTAGATCTGAATCACCAAGACATCTAACCCGGCTCAAGCTCATCTCCTTTGCCACTCGAAGACCATGGAGGAATGCTTCATACTCTGCTGCGTTGTTAGTGCATGGAAACATCAATCGTAACACATAACAAAATTTATCACCTCGTGGGGAAGTTAATACAACTCCAGCCCCTGAGCCTTCCAATTGCCTGGACCCATCAAAATGAATAGTCCAATACGTGTTGTCCGGCTTTTCTTCTGGCATCTGCATCTCTGTCCAGTCATTGATGAAGTCAACCAAAGCTTTAGACTTAATTGCAGTGCATGGAACATACTTCAGCCCATGAGACCCAAGCTCAATTCCCACTTGGCAACTCGCCCTGTAGCTTCTCTGTTTTGAATAATGTCTCCCAAAGGAGCAGAGCTAACCACAGTGATTGGATGTCCCTGAAAATAATGCTTAAGCTTCTGGCTTGCCATGAACACACCATAAACAAGCTTCTGCCAATGTGGATATCGTTGCTTAGACTCAATTAACACTTCACTGACATAATAAACCGGCCGCTGAACCGGATGCTCCTTGCCAGCCTCCTTGCGCTCTACCACCAAAGCCACACTAACAGCCCATGAGTTGGCAGCTACGTATAATAATAGCGGCTCTTTCTCAATTAGAGCAGCTAGGACCGGCCGCTCAACCAGCTGTGCCTTCAGATCCTCAAAAGCGGCGTTCGCAGCATCATTCCAAACAAACACGTCCGTTTTCTTCATCAACTGATACAGAGGCATAGCCTTTTCCCCTAACCGGCTGATGAACCGGCTCAAAGCAGCCACACGACCCGTCAGTCGTTGAACATCATTGACGCAGGTTGGCTTGGACAGAGATGTAATTGCCTTGATCTTCTCCAGGTTAGCTTCAATACCTCGGTTAGACACCAGAAAGCCCAAGAGTTTGTCGGCTGGTACTCCAAAAACACACTTGGCCGGGTTAAGCATCATCTTGTAAACCCGAAGATTATCAAAAGTCTCTTTTAGGTCTGTGACCAAGGTTTCCTCTTCTCTGGACTTCACCACTATATCATCCACATAGGCATGAACATTGCGCCCAATTTGATCATGAAGACAATTCTGCACACACCGCTGGTAAGTCGCCTGAGCACTCTTGAGCCCAAAAGGCATAGACACATAGCAGAAGGCCCCAAAAGGTGTTATCAATGCTATTTTCTCTTGATCCTTGACTGCCATCTTAATCTGATGATACCCGGAGTAAGCATCTAAGAAACTCAACCGCGCGCAACCCGCCTGTAATGCCTTCGATGCGGCTATATCTCCTATGTGTCGAAGCACGACTTAGAGGCATAACCGCATTGAAAGCAATGTCGCAAGTGAGGTAATCTTCATAACAACCCATGTAAATAAATAAAGGGGAAAGGTACATAGTTGGCTTACACTCGCCACATCACACAAATATATAAATAAGTCATTACATTCATCCAATACAATCATGGTCCGACTACGGTACCAAAATAAAGATCAACCCCCAAATGCAAGAAAATCCCCGATCGCCCCAACCGGGCACCAGTACTGATCATCTGGGAAAGACACATAGTAACGGCGAGAGTCTTCATCGAACTCCCACTTGAGCTCGGTCATGTCATCTGGAACGGTATCATCGGTCCCTGCATCTGGTTTTGGAAGTAAACTGTGAGTCACAGGGACTCAGCAATCTCACACCCTCGCGATCAAGACTATTTAAGCTTATAGGTAAGGCAAGGTATGATGTGGAGCTGCAGCAAGCGACTAGCATATATGGTGGCTAGCCTATTCGCAAAAGAGAGCGAGAAGAGAAGGCAAAAGCATGGTCGAACAACTATGATCAAGAAGTGATCCTAGAACAACCTATGTCAAGCATTACTCCAACACCGTGTTCACTTCCCGGACTCCGCCGAGAAGAGACCATCACGGTTACACACGCGGTTGGTGAATTTTAATTAAGTTAAGTTTCAGGTTATCTACAACCGGACATTAACAAATTCCCATCTGCCCATAACCGCGGGCACGGCTTTCGAAAGTTCAAATCCCTGCAGGGGAATCCCAACTTAGCCCATCACAAGCTCTCACGGTCAACGAAGGATATTCCTTCTCCCAAGACAATCCGATCAGACTCGGCATCCCGGTTACAAGACATCCTCGACAATGGTAAAACAAGTCCAGCAACACCGCCCGAATGTGCCGACAAATCCTGATAGGAGCTGCACATATCTCGTTCTCAGGGCACACTCAGATAAGCAATCCATACAACTAAAACCAGCCCTCGAGTTTCCCCGAGGTGGCGCTGCAAGGGGCTCTAGTTTGTACCAACATTCAGAGGAGCACTGGCTCGGGGGGGTTTAAATAAAGATGACCCTTGGGCTCCGGAAACCCAAGGGAAAAAGAGGCTAGGTGGAAAATGGTAAAACCAAGGTTGGGCATTGCTGGAGGAGTTTTATTCAAGGCGAACTGTCAAGGGGTTCCCATTATAACCCAACCGTGTAAGGAACGCAAAATCCGGGAACATAACACCGATATGACGAAAAACTAAGGCGGCAAGAGTGGAACAAAACACTAGGCATAAGGCCGAGCCTTCCACCCTTTACCAAGTATATAGGTGCATTAAGATAAACAAGATAATATTGTGATATCCCAACAATAAAGAAGTTCCAACAAAGAACGATCTCCAATCTTCACCTGCAACTAGCAACGCTATAAGAGGGGCTGACCAACGCGGTAACATAGCCAAACAATGGTTTGCTAGGACATGGTGGGTTAGAGGTTTGACATGGCAATGTGGGAGGCATGATAAGCAAGTGGTAGGTATTGTAGCATTGGCATAGCAAAAGAGCGAGCATCTAGCAAGCAAAGATAGAAGTGATTTCGAGGGTATGGTCATCTTGCCTGCAAATTCTCAGAGTTGACTTGATCCTCGTAAGCGAACTCAACGGGCTCCTCATTCACGAACTCGTCTCCCAGCTCTACCCAAACAAGAACAACAAGCAAAAAGGACGCAATCAACCACGTGCAATGCTCAAACAACATGATGCAAACATGGTATGATATGCGGGATGCGATATGTGATGCATATGCATGATTTGACAAGGAATGATTGAACCTAGCCTCAACTTGGAAATCCAAGAGTGCTACTGGAAAGGGGAGTTGATTTCGGTTGAAATCGATATAAAGATCACCGGAATCGGCTGCACGGTTTGGAAATGGCAAGCAAAACAAATATGGCACCGATCTGCGATAATCAACAAGTAGCCATCTAAATGCATCAAGTAAAATTTGCTACAGCACTCAAACATGACAACAAAATACATGGCAGGGATCCACTCATGATGCTTGACAAAATATGAACACTGAGCTATAGCTAATTCATCCACTAACAGGTTCAAACAAGCATGGCAAAAGTGCAAATGATAACAGGTTTCAGACTTGGTGAAATTGACACAAGTCTGGAATTTATCAGCAGGAAGCAATCTTTAGATCATGTAAACTACATGCTACAGGAAAATATCATGGCAAAGCAAGGCATGGCATGAAGCTACTCAAACACTTAACAAAAGTCCCTTAGTGACCTTGAGCCAAAAGGGATCAGAAAATACAATTGCAAGCATGTAAACATGGCAAAAACATAAACAGATTCAGACTTAGTGAAAAACTGGAGCTACAAAATAGTTAACGAGTAGGCATGTTTACGAGCTCGATGCACTCACTACAGAGCATGGCATGACAAACTAAGAATACAGCCAGAATATGGCATAGAATCTAGACATGGCAAGAACAACAACATACCATGCACGGATCAATAGCAACATCCTTGGCAAAATCGCTAAACATGTCAACAATCTGCCAGGATCATTTTATAGCAAAAGTAGAGCTCGAATGACTCAAGGTAGGGTGCTCCATAAATGCAAACAAAGATATGTATGGATAGAGAACCACAATATTAACAAAACATCCTTACTGATCATCCTTAAAAGAGGCACGGATCACTAGGAAACAACATGAACATATGGCATAAAAACAAAAATAGAACAAGGACTTAGTGAAATTCTAAGTCCTTGAAATCAGCATCAACGATTAGGCTACTTTGCCAGCTTGTGCTAGTCACCCCAAATATCACAAAAATACACGGTATACACCCCTGTAAAGATGGCATGGCATTCTACAAAACACATGTAGAGCTCGGGATCATAGCATGCACACATTAATCATGGCAAAAATGACAAAAGTCCATTTGCTGAAACAGAACTGAAATATTCCTCACATAGCCCTCTTCCAACAGCATTTCGGCCATCAAGATGAGCTCAAATGAAAATGATGCAATGAGATAAAATGATGTACTCGTCGAGACAAACATTTTGATATGCTATACGCACGAATCGGAGCTACGGATGCAGAGTTATGGCATGCGGAAAAATGCTAAAAGTTAGTGTTAGGAGGGAAAAAGTCAACCGTCGTGGATCTGGATCTGGATCCAGCCCGATGTGCATTGTAGCAGCGCAGCGGCGCGCTTGCCGGAACGACGAAGAAGACGATGGCGGCGGTGGCCAGAGCGGCGCCAGCGAGCGGAGGCGGGCGGCGCCGGCGACGTTGAGGCGGGGGCGAGGAGCGGCGTCGGCGAGCGGAGGAGGGCGCGCGCGGACTCCGGGAAGCGCGGCGGCGGAGGCGCGGCGACGGATGCGGCGGTGCGGCGAGGGCACGGCGAGCCGGCGGCGAAGGCGCGGCGGCGCGGCGCGAGGGAGAAACCGGGCGCGGAGGATGGGTCGCGGGGCCGTCCGGGCCGGCGCGGCGATGGTGGAGGAGGCGGGCGACTCGTGGCGCAGTGATAGGCTGGGCGGCGGGGCAGCGTCGGCGCGGCGGACGTGTCCGGTGGCGACGGGCGATTTTTTAGGGTTTGAGAAGGGGAGACCCGAATTTTGGAAGAGGCTATTTATAGGTAGGAAGGAGCTAGGAGCTCCAAATGGAGTGCGGTTTTCGGCACACGCGATCGTGATCGACGGCTGGACAGATGGAGGTTGCTGGGTTTTGGGCCACTTTGGAGAGGTGTTGGGCTGCAACACACACGAGGCCTTTTCAGTCCCTCGGTTAACCGTTGGAGTATTAAACCAAGTCCAAATGGCACGAAACTTGACAGGCGGTCTACCGGTAGTAAACCAAGGCCGCATGACAAGATTCGGTCCAATCCTAAAACGTTTAACACCTGCACACGAAAAGAGGTAGAAAGGGACACCGGGTGACATAGGATCGCCGGAATGCAAAACGAACAACGGGGAAAATGCTCGGATGCATGAGACGAACACGTATGCAAATGCAATTCACATGATGACATGATATGAGATGCATGACAAAGAACAAACACACGGAGGCTAAAACGCGACAACAAGGAAAATAAAATAACTTAGCGCCGGAAACGGCAAGAGTTGGGATACATAAAAGGTAAATTACATCTGGGGTGTTACAACACTCCACCACTACGAAAGGATCTCGTCCCGAGATCTAGGACTGGAAAAAACACCGGGTATTCAGAACGGAGGTGATCCTCGCGTTCCCAGGTGGCTTCATGGTCGGAATGATGTGACCACTTGACTTTGAGGAATTTGATTGACTTGTTGCGAGTCTTGCACTCAGTTTCTTCAAGAATAGCAACTGGGTGCTCACGATAAGAAAGGTCTTCTTGGAGATCAATGTCTTCGAAGTTGACGGTGCGGTCAGGGGTCTTGAAGCACTTGCGGAGTTGAGAGACATGAAACACGTCCTGCACATTTACAAAGTTGGAGGGAAGCTCGAGTTGATAGGCGAGATCGCCTCTCTTGCTGACGATCTTGAAAGGACCCACATATCTAGGGGCAAGCTTCCCTTTGATACCGAAGCGACGAGTACCTCTCATTGGAGAGACGCGAAGGTAAACATGGTCTCCGATCTCGAAAGCCAAATCACGATGCTTACTATCATAGTAGCTCTTCTGGCGTGATTGCGCAGCTTTGATGTTATCACGAATGACTTTGCACATCTCTTCTGCCTCTGTGATCAAGTCATTGCCAATAAGTTGACGTTCACCAGTCTCTGACCAGTTGAGAGGAGTACGGCACTTCCTGCCATAGAGAATTTCAAATGGGGCCTTGCCTGAACTCGCTTGGAAGTTGTTGTTGTAGGAAAACTCGGCATATGGAAGACAATCTTCCCACTTCATACCGAAAAAGATAATGCAAGCCCTGAGCATATCTTCAAGAATTTGATTGACACGCTCGACTTGGCCACTAGTTTGAGGATGAAAAGTTGTGCTGAAACGGATGTTGGTGCCCATGGCCTTCTGAAAAGAATCCCAAAACTTCAAGGTGAAGTTGCTGCCATGATCTGAAGAAATCAACTGCGGAACGCCATGCAGAGAGACAATCCGAGAGGTATATAGCTCTGCCAATTGAGCTGCAGTGATAGACTCTTTGATAGGAAGGAAATGTGCCACTTTAGTGAGTTTGTCGATGACAACGAAGATAGCATCATTGCCATGCTTGGACTTTGGAAATCCAGTCACGAAGTCCATCTCAATGTGGTCAAACTTCCATTCTGGAATGGCAAGAGGTTGGAGGAGACCAGCTGGTCATTGGTGTTCTGCCTTCACTCTTCTACAGACATCACATTCATTCACGAACTGAGCAATCTCGCGCTTCATTCGAGTCCACCAATACGACTGCTTGAGGTCATGGTACATCTTTGTACTACGAGGGTGGATGGAGAGGAGAGAATTGTGAGCCTCGTTCATAATGACTTTACGAAGGTCACCTTTAGGCACAACAATGCGATCCTCGAAGAATAGAGTATCCTTGTCATCAAGGCGATAGCACTTGTACTTGGGTTGACTCTTGGCAATCCCAATCTTCACCTTCTTCACCATAGCATCAAGAAGTTGAGCCTCGCGAATCTGATCTTCCAAAGTAGGAGAGACTTGGAGGTTGGCGAGAAACCTTGAGGAACAACTTGCAGATTGAGTTTGCGGAAAGCTTCACAAAGCTCGGGTTGGTAAGGCTTGAGAATCAGACTGTTGCAGTAAGCCTTCCTGCTCAATGCGTCAGCAATTACATTGGCCTTACCTGGAGTATATTCGATACTCGGATTATACTCTTGAATCATTTCGACCCAACGAGTCTGCCTAAGGTTGAGATTAGGCTGAGTGAAGATGTACTTGAGACTCTTGTGGTCAGTGAAGATGTCCACTTTTCTTCCCAATAAGAGATGTCTCCAAGTCAAAAGAGCATGCACAACTGCCGCCAACTCGAGGTCGTGAGTGGGGTAGTTCTTTTCGTTGGGCTTCAACTGGCGAGAGGTATAGGCCATAACTTTCTTCTCTTGCATCAACACTGCACCAAGACCTTGAAGAGAAGCATCACAGAAGACCTCGAAGGGTTTGGATTCATCAGGACGAGTCAGAACTAGAGCAGTGACTAACTTCTCTTTCAGGGTGTTGAAAGCATTGTCACATTCAGGAGACTAAACGTACTTCACGTGCTTCTGGAGAAGGTTGGAAAGAGGCTTCGCGATCTTTGAAAAGTTCTCAACGAACCTTCGACAATAGCTTGCGAGACCAAGGAAGCTGCGGAGTTGCTTCACGTTCTGAGGTGGTTCCCAATTCACAATTGCAGACACCTTCTCAAGATTCACCGCTATGCCCTTTGCGGAGATGATATGCCCAAGGTAGAGAACCTCATCGAGCCAAAACTCGCACTTTGAAAACTTGGCATAGAACTGATGTTCTCTGAGCTTATCCAACACCAAACACAAGTGTTTGGCATGATCTTCCTTGTTCTTGGAAAAGACCAAAATGTCATCGAGGTAGACCAAGACGAAGTCATTTGTGTAGGGATTGAAGATGAAGTTCATCATGCGAGAGAATGTCGGAGGAGCGTTGACGAGGCCAAAATACATGACAGTGTATTCATATGAACCATAGCTTGTTCTGAAAGCTGTCTTGGGGATATCCTTTTCATGAATGCGAATCTGATGATAGCCCATACGGAGATCAAGCTTGGAGAATACTTGAGCACCTTTGAGTTGTTCAAATAGCTCATTGATGTTGGGAAGTGGGTACTTGTTCTTTATAGTCTTCTTGTTCAATGGATGGTAGTCAGCACAGAGTCGGTCCGTTCCATCCTTCTTCTTCACAAAAAGAACTCCACAACCCCATGGAGAAGAACTAGGTCAGATGAGACCCATTCGCTCTTCTTCATCGAGTTGCTTCTTCAGCTTCTTCAACTCTTTAGGTCCAAGCTTGTAAGGACGTTTGCAAACAGGTTCCGTGCCAGGCTCAAGATCGATGACAAATTCAACTGGCCGGTGTGGAGGCATTCCTGGAAGCTCTTCTGGAAAGACGTCTTGATATTCGCAAACGACTGGAATTTGAGAGATGGCATACAGTTCACCCTTCTCATTGAGAGAAAATAGTCGGAAGGTATCATCACGAGCGGCAAAGACAATTACATCCTCAGACGAATGAGTCAATGGAATCTGCCTAGCGGCACAATCAAGCTGAGCCTTGTGCTTAGAAAGCCAATCCATTCCAAGAATAAGATCAATATCCGACTCACCAAGAACATTAGGAGAAGACAAGAACTTATAGTCACCCAAAGTGATTGAAACATCCGGAACGCATACTCGAGAAGTCATTTGACGGGCCGGAGAGACAATAGCCAAAGGTTTCGGCAACACTTGAGTAACAAAATCATGTTTGGATGCAAAAGGTCTCGAGATGAAACAATGTGATGCACCAGTGTCAAAAAGAACTCTTGCAGAAATATCGTTAACAGGAAGGTTACCCATGATGACATCTGACGAGTCCTCTGCCTGAGCTGCATTCACCATGTTGACCTTGGCGTACTTGGGGTTATGCTTGACCACATATGTACTTGCAGATCTCACAGGAGGAGGAGGAGAAAGACGCCTCTGATTGAAGCATTTGTTGTCATAGTGACCCTTCTGTTGGCACTTGTTGCACATGACCTCTGAAAGCGGATGGTGATACGGAGCACTTGATCTTGGAGCTTGAGACGAAGTCTTGTTCTGAAAGCCAGGGTTGGGTGGGTGGGAAGATCCATTGCCACCTTTGCTCTTCTGCTGATAAGGCTTACGGAACGGAGGAGGAGGAAATCAATACTTTTGTTGCTTAGCCACTTGAGTTGAGGAAGAAGGAGTTGCATCTCTGACTCTCTTCTTGGAAGCATCGCACTTCAGTTGGGCAGCCTCTTGCTTCATTGCCATGTTGTAAAACTCATCGTACTTCTTGGGCTCAAAGAGGACGAGAGCTAGCTGGAGTTCTTCTCTGAGACCACTTGAGGGAGTCCTGGATTAGGGGGTGTCCGGATGGCCGGACTATACCTTTAGCCGGACTCCTCGACTATGGAGATACAAGATTGAAGACTTCGTCCCGTGTCCGGAAGGGACTTTCCTTGGCGTGGAAGGAAAGCTTAGCGATACGGATATGTAGATCTCCTACCATTGTAACCGACTTTGTGTAACCCTAACCCTCTCCGGTGTCTATATAAACCGGAGGGTTTTAGTCTGTAGGACAACATATAGAACAACAATCATACCATAGGCTAGCTTCTAGGGTTTAGCCTCTCCAATCTCGTGGTAGATTTACTCTTGTACTACCCATATCATCAATATTAATCAAGCAGGACGTAGGGTTTTACCTCCATCAAGAGGGCCCAAACCTGGGTAAAACTTCGTGTCCCTTGCCTCCTGTTACCATCTGGCCTAGACGCACAGTTCGGGACCCCCTACCCGAGATCCGCCGGTTTTGACATCGACATTGGTGCTTTGATTGAGAGTTCCTCTGTGTCGTCGCCGTTAGGCTTGATGGCTCTTACGATCATCAATAGCGATGCAGTCCAGGGTGAGACCTTCCTCCCCAGACAGATCTTCGTCTTCGGCGGCTTCGCACTGCGGGCCAATTCACTTGGCCATCTGGAGCAGATCGAAAGCTATGCCCCTGGCCGTCAGGTCAGATTTGGAAGTTTAAACTACACGGCTGACATCCGCGGGGACTTGATCTTCGACGGATTCGAGCCACTGCCGAGCGCGCCGCACTGTCACGACGAGCATGATCTAGCTCTGCCGCCGAACAGTGCCCTGGAGGCCGCACCCGCATCGGCTTCGACCCTTAATTCGGAGCCAACTGCGCCGATCGAGGATGGGTGGTTGGACGCCGCCTCGGGGGCTGCGATCCCAACGGCGATCGAGCCGAACACCAGCCCCGCACTCCGCGAGACTCGTGACTCCAAGGAGCCGGACTCCTCTCCGGACTCCGAACCCTCCGCGCCCCTGCCGATCGAATCCGATTGGGCGCCGATCATGGAGTTTACTGCCGCGGACATCTTTCAGCACTCGCCTTTCGGCGATATTCTGAAGACACTAAAGTCTCTCTCTTTATCAGGAGAGCCCTGGCCGGACTACGGTCAGCAAGGTTGGGATACGGACGATGAAGAAATTCAAAGCCCACCCACCACCCACTTTGTAGCCACTGTCGACGATTTAACCGACATGCTCGACTTCGACTCCGAAGACATCGACGGTATGGACGCCGATGCAGGAGACGATGAAGAACCAGCGCCTATTGGGCCCTGGAAAGCCACCTCGTCATATGACATATACATGGTGGACACCCCAAAAGAAGGAGATGGCGATGGAACAGCGGAGGATGACCCCTCCAAGAAACAGCCTAAGCGCCGGCGTCAGCGGCGCCGCTCAAAATCCCGCCAAAGCAAATACGGTGATTCCAGCACGGGAGATAATAATACTCCGGAGAGTGCCGAAGAAAACCCCCTCCAGCAAGATTCAGCACAGGAGGATGGAGAAGCCAGCCCTCATGAGAGAGCGGCAGACAGAGAGGTCGAGGACGATAATTATATGCCTCCCTCCGAAGACGAGGCAAGCCTCGACGACGACGAATTCGTCGTGCCAGAGGATCCCGTCGAGCAAGAGCGTTTTCAACGCAGGCTTATGGCCACGGCAAGAAGCCTCAAGAAAAAACAGCAACAGCTTAGAGCTGATCAAGATTTGCTAGTCGACAGATGGACTGAAGTCCTTGCGGCCGAAGAGCATAAACTCGAACGCCCCTCCAAGAGCTACCCAAAGCGCAGGTTGCTACCCCGATTAGAGGAGGAAGCACTTAAACCTACATCACCAGCACTTGATACGGCCGACCGGCCACCTCGTGGCCGCGACAGAGAGGCCTCTCGGCCCTCCACTCAAGCCGCACCCCGTACCAAGGCACGGGAAAATGCGCCAGACCTGCGAGATATGTTGGAGGACAAGGCAAGGCAAACAAGATCGATCTACGGATCGCGTGGGCGCCCCACGACTCGAGACGGTAACCGTCACGCCGGACACAAATCCGGTAGGGCCGAACACAGTAGACAAAGCTCATTGGAGCTACGTCGTGATATAGCCCAGTACAGAGGCGCCGCACACCCACTATGCTTCACAGACGAAGTAATGGATCATCAAATCCCCGAGGGTTTCAAACCCGTAAACATCGAATCATATGATGGCACAACAGATCCTGCGGTATGGATCGAGGATTATCTCCTTCATATCCACATGGCCCGCGGCGATGATCTCCACGCCATCAAATACCTCCCACTCAAGCTTAAAGGACCAGCTCGGCATTGGCTTAACAGCTTGCCAGCAGGATCAATCAGTTGTTGGGAGGACCTGGAAGCCGCATTCCTCGACAATTTCCAGGGCACTTATGTGCGACCACCAGACGCCGATGACCTAAGCCACGTAATTCAGCAGCCAGAGGAATCGGCCAGGCAATTCTGGACACGGTTCCTAACAAAGAAAAATCAAATAGTCGACTGTCCGGACGCAGAGGCCCTAGCAGCCTTCAAGCACAATATCCGTGACGAGTGGCTTGCCCGGCACCTTGGACAGGAAAAGCCGAAATCTATGGCAGCACTCACGACACTCATGACCCGCTTTTGCGCGGGAGAAGACAGCTGGCTTGCTCGTAGCAACAATATGACCAAGAACCCTGGTAATTCGGATACCAGGGACAGTAGTGGCAGGTCGCGTCGCAACAAGCAGAAGCGCCGCATTAACGGCGACAATGCTGAGGATACGGCAGTTAATGCCGGATTCAGAGGCTATAAATCCGGTCAGCGGAAAAAGCCATTCAAAAGAAATCCTAGGGGCCCGTCCAGTTTGGACCGAATACTCGACCGCTTGTGCCAGATACATGGCACCCCCGAAAAGCCGGCCAATCACACCAACAGGGATTGTTGGGTGTTCAAGCAGGCAGGCAAGTTAAATGCCGAAAATACAGACAAGGGGCTGCATAGCGATGACGACGAAGAGCCCCGGCCGCCGAACAACAGTGGACAGAAGGGTTTTCCCCCACAAGTGCGGACGGTGAACATGATATACGCAACCCACATCCCCAAGAGGGAGCGGAAGCGCGCGTTAAGGGACGTATACGCGGTAGAGCCAGTCGCCCCAAAGTTCAACCCATGGTCCTCCTGCCCGATCACCTTTGATCGAAGGGACCATCCCACTAGCACCCGTCATGGCGGATTCGCCGCATTGGTTCTAGACCCAATTATTGACGGATTTCATCTCACTAGAGTCCTTATGGACGGCGGCAGCAGCCTGAACCTGCTTTACCAGGATACAGTGCGGAAAATGGGCATAGATCCCTCGAGGATTAAGCCCACCAAAACGACCTTTAAAGGCGTAATACCAGGTGTAGAGGCCAACTGTACAGGCTCAGTCACACTTGAAGTGGTCTTCGGATCTCCGGATAATTTCCGAAGCGAGGAGTTAATCTTCGACATAGTCCCATTCCGCAGTGGCTATCACGCACTGCTCGGGCGAACCGCATTCGCCAAGTTCAATGCGGTACCGCACTACGCATACCTTAAGCTCAAGATGCCAGGCCCTCGAGGAGTAATTACGGTCAATGGAAACACCGAACGCTCCCTCCGAACGGAGGAGCACACGGCGGCCCTTGCAGCGGAAGTACAAAGCAGCCTCTCCAGGCAGTTCTCCAGTCCGGCCATTAAACGTCCGGACACCGTCAAGCGCGCCCGGAGTAACCTACAACAAGACCGCCTGGCACGTTCCGAGCAGGCGTAGCAATGCGGCCCCAACCCCAGCCCTCGCAAAAATGCGACACCAGTGCTTCGCGTACATAACTACGCTCTAGAAATACCATGGGTACAGGGGGAGGGGCACCATCACGGCACGCCCGAAACACGGCTTAAACCGCACCAGGGGCTGCCGATTTTTTAATTTTCTCTTACTTTCAGGACTCCATTCTTCGGAAGGCCTGTTCGGCAGTTCAATTGCCGCACAAACGATGCAAGAACCAGGGAAGCAGACAAGCCATGCCGCATTACGGAACTCCCAGGTGGTCTCTATCACGAGCAGTATACCTGTTTCGCATACCATTCCGCAGCCTGCCCCTGGAACGGACATGTTAAATAGTCCAACCTTTTGCTTATCGCATTATTTGTATCGTTCTGCTTTGATCGCAGCCCTTTTTAATAAACAATGCATAGCTTTTGTCTATTTTTGCATTACTCTTTTTTTACAAATATATGTTCCTTAACGACATGTTGCACCCGTACACTTTGGTACGGCCAAAATACGCCAGGGGCTTTAGTACCCCTCAATATGGTGTGAGAAGTCCGAACACTTTAACAAGTGCGGCACCCCGAACTTATAGCATTATATGCATCGGCTCCGAATCATGTCTTGGGTCAATAGTTGGGTTTGCCCGGCTCCTATGTTTTGGTGCCTTACGTTCCGCTATATCGGCTAAGGTAGCACTAGGAGAACTACTGCGATTGTGCCCCAGTTGAGCTGGGTCGAGCACCTCAGTAGAGAAAGCTAAAACTGACTGTCATGATGAAGCGAGAGCTGGTCGCTGTTCGAGAGGTTTTTCGAGTCCCTAAAGACTTATGCCGCTTAGAGCGAGGAGTCGGCTCTGTCCGGCCAAGGCGTGGATAGCGCCCCGAACTCGGTCTTCCGAATACCAGGGGCTTCGCCGAAATTTAAAATTATAGAATTCTATGGCTAAGTGAGAGTGTTCACGCATTATAGTCCGATTGCCTTGTTCGTTGTGCTGAGCGCCTCCCTCGAAGGACCCAAACATGGGAAAAAGAGCGCTCAGGTTTATCCCCGAACACCCCAGCACTAGCGGCACGGGGGCAGAAGCCGACGACTCGCCATCTCTCAGAATTGATAAACAGCCGCACAGAAGGTAATATTTTAAATTCCAACAGCATTGCTTAGCGCATATGAACAAGTTTTCAGCGCACAGGACAAAACGAGCGAGTTTTACTCAAAAATTACATCCCTGGAACATTCATCCGCCACAAGGCGGGCACCCTTCAGAACATCCTTATAATAATTCTCGGGCTTGCGATGCTCTTTCCCCGGCGGTGGCCCGTCCTTCACAAGCTTCTCAGCATCCAGCTTGCCCCAGTGCACCTTAGCACGGGCAAGGGCCCTACGGGCACCTTCAATGCAGACGGAGCGCTTGATGACTTCGAGCCTTGGACAGGCCCCCACCAGCCGCCGCACCAGCCCGAAATAGCTCCCAGGCAGAGCCTCTCCAGGCCACAGCCGAACTATGAGGCCCTTCATGGCCTGTTCGGCCGCCTTGTGGAGCTCGACCAGTTGCTTCAGCTGGTCGCTCAGGGGCACGGGGTGTCCGGCCTCAGCATACTGAGACCAGAACACCTTCTCTGTCGAGCTGCCCTCCTCGGCTCGATAGAATGCGGCGGCATCGGACACGCTACGGGGAAGATCTGCGAATGCTCCTGGAGAGCTCCGGATTCGGGTAAGTAACAAGTAACTCACGTTTATGTGTTTGCTTTGCATAAAGAATGCCTTACCCGCCGCTATCTTTTTCACCGCATCCAACTCCTGGAGGGTCTTCTGGGATTCGGCCTTGGCAGACTTGGCATTTTCAATAGCCATCGCGAGCTCGGACGCTCGCGTCTTTGAGTCAAGCTCCAAACTCTCATGTTTTTTCATGAGAGCCTGGAGCTCTTGCCGCACCTTGCCAACCTGGGCCTCATACTTCTCCCGCTCGGTGCGCTCCGTGGCCGCCCTCTTCTCGGCCTCGACCAGCGCTTGCTTAAGGGTCGCCACCTCAGACGTGGCCCCTACAATAGCCACGATAATCCTGTCATTTTTTGCAATTGCACCTTTTTTATATATATTTAAACAAGGTATTTCTTACCTTCCTTGTCCTCGAGCTGCTTCTTGGCACGCCCGAGCTCTTGCTCGGACTGCTCGAGGTTCTGCTTTAGCGTGTCCACTTCCGCAGTCAGTGCGGCGGACGCCAGCAGAGAAGCCTGCATACGCATATTGACTCCTTTTTGTTAGACTCCTGCGAATTTTATTTGATCCTCTATTCGGCTTTTCTTCCCGAACGCCAAACAGAGCATCAGGGGCTACTGTCTATGCGGTAATATTATTTACACATTCTTTACTTACCTCAAAGCCTGTTAAAAGGCTAGCACAAGCTTCAGTCAGTCCGCTCTTGGCGGACTGAACCTTCTGGACCACCGCACTCATAATGGTGCGGTGCTCCTCGTCGATGGAGGCGCCTTTGAGCACCTCCAACAGATTGTCCGGCGCCTCCGGTTGGACGGGGGTCACCGGCACGGTGGGCTTGCTCCTCTTGGAAGGAGGTCGCCCGCCGGACTCTGGAACCTTTGAAGGTTCCGGAGCGGTGTCCGGCCTAGAGCCGGACTTGGAGCCCTGGGGGGTTTTATCCCCTTTACTCCTGGAGTCCGGGAGGTCGCCTTGCGGCGCCTCCAGGACCACCTCCTCCTGGCTTGGAACCTGTTGGGACAACACTTCGGCGTCGTCCGTAGGGCGGGGGGAGGTAGCCGTCGGAAGCGAATTCACATCCGACGAGTCCAGTGAACCGCTCGACGACGCGTCGAGCCGGTCTTTGGGTGGGCTGCATAATCATATTCGACATAAGGGAAAGCTGTGCAATAAAGGAATACTATGAATTACTCTGGTATCCGGATACTTACGATTTCGCCAGGGGCTTGGCCCTGAGCGGCCACTCCTCTCCGCCGTCGTCGGCGTCGGTGGAGTAGTCCGGAGGAAGGGTTTTCCCCTTCTTGGACCCTTCGGCCTCCCCAGTGAGGGCGGCCTTCCTTTTCTTCTCTCCCCCCGCTGGAGGGGGAGAGGTCTCTTCTTCCTCCTCCTCGTCTTCACGGGAGGAATGCGCCTTGGAGCCGTCGGATGATGAACCCGACACCTCCTGGCGCCGGGCACTTTTTCGAGTCCCCGTGGCCTTCTTCGTGGCCTTCTTCTCCGGCACCACATAGGGTGCCGGAACCAGCAGCTTCGCCAAGCGGGCATCGGCTGGGTCTTCGGGCAAAGGAGCCGGACAGTCGATCTGTCCGGACTTCGCCTGCCAAACCTGTCAAAGGTAAGGGAGCTTAGATCCCGCATAGAGTTAAACTATGAAAAACTAATACCCTGTAAAAGGTACAAACAACTTACCGCGCTAGCGTGACGCTGCGCGCTGAATCCGCGATCCTCGGTAGCGGATGCGGGAGCCTCGGCGCCCTTGAAAAGCACCTTCCAGGCATCTTCGTACGTCGTGTCGAAGAGCCTGCTCAGAGTTCGGTGCTGCGCCGGGTTGAACTCCCACAGATTGAAGGCCCGTTGTTGACACGGGAGGATCCGGCGGATGAGCATAACCTGGACTACGTTGACAAGCTTGAGCTGCTTGTCCACCAGGGTTTGGATGCATGTTTGCAGTCCAGTCACCTCTCCTTTGCTGCCCCACGACAGGCCCGTCTCTTTCCAGGACGTGAGCCGCGTTGGGGGTCCGGACCGGAACTCGGGGGCTGCGACCCACTCAGGGTCGCGCGGCTCGGTGATGTAAAACCACCCCGATTGCCACCCCTTCAGGGTCTCCACAAAGGAGCCCTCGAGCCATAAGACGTTGGGCATCTTGCCCACCATGGCGCCTCCGCACTCCGCCTGGTTGCCGCGCACCACCTTCGGCTTGACATTGAAAGTCTTGAGCCATAGGCCGAAATGGGGGCGGATGCAGAGGAAAGCCTCGCACACGACGATAAACGCCGAGATGTTGAGGATGAAGTTCGGGGCCAGATCATGGAAATCCAGGCCGTAGTAGAACATGAGTCCCCGGACGAATGGGTGGATAGGAAAGCCCAGTCCGCGGAGGAAGTGGGGAAGGAACACTACCCTCTCATGGGGCCTTGGGGTGGGGAGGAGCTGCCCCTCTTCGGGAAGCCGGTACGCGATGTCGTTAGACAAGTATCCGGCCTTCCTCAGTTTTTTGATGTGTCCCTCCGTGACGGAGGAGACCATCCACTTGCCTCCCGCTCCGGACATGGCTGGAGAAGGTTGAGGTGGGGAGTGCGGACTTGGGCGCTGGAGCTCGAGTGCGCGAAAATGGATAGGCAAAGGAGGAAGAAGGCGTAGGTGAAAAGGTGGATCCTTATCCCCTTATATGGGTGGACGCAACTACGTGTCCCCACCAGCCTGGTAAAACTCGCTTATCTCCAAGCGCCGTAATCAATGGCGCGGTTGGGTTACCCACGCCCGTATTGATGAGAATCCCGGAATAAGGGGACACGATCTCTGCTTTAACAAGACGTGCCAAGGAAACCGCCTCGCATGACGCGCTGAGGTGGGATAATAAAACGATTCGAATAAAGGCTTGGCCGTGGTGCGTCACACTACGGAATACGTCAGCAGATTAGATTTGTGTAAATATTATTCTCTCTATGGCAATATGTGGAAACTTATTTTGCAGAGCCGGACACTATCTTTGTGTTCAAAATCTTCTATGAAGTACTTGGAGGAGGAACCCGCCTTGCAATGCCGAAGACAATCTGCGCGCCGGACTCGTCGTCATTGAAGCCTGGTTCAGGGGCTACTGAGGGAGTCCTGGATTAGGGGGTGTCCGGATGGCCGGACTATACCTTCAGCCGGACTCCTGGACTATGAAGATACAAGATTGAAGACTTCGTCCCGTGTCCGGAAGGGACTTTCCTTGGCGTGGAAGGCAAGCTTGGCGATACGGATATGTAGATCTCCTACCATTGTAACCGACTTTGTGTAACCCTAACCCTCTCTGGTGTCTATATAAACCGGAGGGTTTTAGTCTGTAGGACAACATATAGAACAACAATCATACCATAGGCTAGCTTCTAGGGTTTAGCCTCTCCAATCTCGTGGTAGATCTACTCTTGTACTACCCATATCATCAATATTAATCAAGCAGGACGTAGGGTTTTACCTCCATCAAGAGGGCCTGAACCTGGGTAAAACTTCGTGTCCCTTGCCTCCTGTTACCATCCGGCCTAGACGCACAGTTCGGGACCCCCTACCCGAGATCCGCCAGTTTTGACACTGACACCACCCCTAAACTGGTATATCATGCTCTTCTTGTCAGGGACGTCTTGCTTAGCAAAACGGGCGAGCTTCTGAAACATGATGTTGTACTGGTAAACAGACATAGTGCCTTCCTTCAGGTTACGGAATTCCTCACGCTTGCTTTCAACCACACTTTGAGGAATATGATGAGCTTTGAAGTCTTGACGGAATTCATCCCAGGTAATCACACGGCCTCCTCTGGAATCTTTGTACTGCTGAAACCATTCTGCAACTTGGTCTTTGAGTTGGAAGGAGGAAAACTTGACAAAGTCCTTAGGCCTGACGTTACTGCACTTGAAATGCTTGCATATGTCCACGAGCCAATCATCAGCGTCTGTTGCCTCAACACAATTGTTGAAGGTCTTTGGCTGGTTAGCGAGGAACTGGTTGAGTGTAGCAAACTGATTCTGATTGTTGCCATGGCTATGATTCCCTTGGTTGCGCTCTTGAAGAATTTGCATGATCAGCTGCGTGTTTGCATTGGTAGCGGCCATCACAGCTTGCCATGCCTCCGGAGGTGGAGGTGGTGGTGGCGGATCAGGATTCGGAGTCATGCGCGTTGGAGGAGCCATCCTGAAGAGGTTGACATCCGTTAGCATCTTGACAGACAAATATTGAAGCTGAATCAAACGGGTTGAAATTGCAACATATAGTCTTCACATCCGAACATAATGAACGAATACATTCCAATTGAAATGGTCACATTTCCATAAATTGAGAAGCCACTTAGAATTGAGGTAGAAGAATAAAACCAACAAGGTACGGACAAGAACAAATACTTGGTGAGGATTACCCAAATCCCAAACCAAATATCCGCGGAAGAAGAACTAGAGCTACAAGAATTCCCACCTATGAAACTCCCGAACCTTTCCGGTTATGCAATCAGGTGTTGGGGATACAGGGGAAGCATAATATCTCACCCAAATCTAGCAAATCCTACATCCAGTTGTATCCATCCTTCAACACATAACCGAGAAACCTTCGGAAATCATTTACCTCAACCTTCGAAAAGCATCCGTCATACAAGTTATGGCAATACTCCCGAACTCCCGCCACAGTACTGGGTGGCGTCGAGGTTATCTCACCAACAACTGCATAAAAGAGATTTTCAATGTCGGCGAAACTCAGGTATTCCAGAATCTCAACGATAAAATTGTGACGACAACACCTCGGAGCTCAACTCCCCGGGACACTGCCACAACCCCTAAATGACAGGAGGCACCAAGAACAATGTTCTCGTCACAAAACCATCGGAACGATTCCAAGATACCCGCGTGATCCTAAAAAAAATTAGTGAAATTTGAGAAGAGAAGAGTCAAAACTCTACGTCAGGATGCCTCACTAGAGCGACGAAGGGACTGAGGAGTAAAAAGAATTCCTAACTCTCCGATATATAATTCCTAAATGACTCAAAACATTTTTCTAGACTCAACAACACCAATGATTCGATCAAGCAGGGGGCTCCTAAGGTCAGGGAAGGCTCTCATACCAACTTGTAACACCCTCGATGCGGCTATATCTCCTACGTGTCGAAGCACAACTTAGAGGCATAACCGCATTGAAAGCAATGTCGCAAGTGAGGTAATCTTCACAACAACCCATGTAAATAAATAAAGGGGAAAGGTACATAGTTGGCTTACACTCGCCACGTCACACAAATACATAAATAAGTCATTACATTCATCCAATACAATCATGGTCCGACTAGAGTACCAAAATAAAGATCAACCCCCAAATGCAACAAAATCCCCGATCGCCCCAACCGGGCACCAGTACTGATCATCTGGGAAAGACACATACTAACGGCGAGAGTCTTCATCGAACTCCCACTTGAGCTCGGTCATGTCATCTGGAACGGTATCATCGGTCCCTGCATCTGGTTTTGGAAGTAAACTGTGAGTCACAGGGACTCAGCAATTTCACACCCTCACGATCAAGACTATTTAAGCTTATAGGTAAGGCAAGGTATGATGTGGAGCTGCAGCAAGCGACTAACATATATGGTGGCTAGCCTATTCGCAAAAGAGAGCGAGAAGAGAAGGCAAAAGCACGGTCAAACAACTATGATCAAGAAGTGATCCTAGAACAACCTATGTCAAGCATTACTCCAACACCGTGTTCACTTCCCGGACTCCGCCGAGAAGAGACCATCATGGTTACACACGCGGTTGGTGAATTTTAATTAAGTTAAGTTTCAGGTTATCTACAACCGGACATTAACAAATTCCCATCTGCCCATAACCGCGGGCACGGCTTTCAAAAGTCCAAATCCCTGCAGGGGAGTCCCAACTTAGCCCATCACAAGCTCTCACGGTCAACGAAGGATATTCCTTCTCCCAAGATAATCCGATCAGACTCGGCATCCCGGTTACAAGACATCCTCGACAATGGTAAAACAAGTCCAGCAACACCGGCCGAATGTGCCGACAAATCCCGATAGGAGCTGCACATATCTCGTTCTCAGGGCACACTCAGATAAGCAATCTATACAACTAAAGCCAGCCCTCGAGTTTTCCCGAGGTGGCGCTACAAGGGGCTCTAGTTTGGACCAACACTCAGAGGAGCACTGGCCCGGGGGGGGTTTAAATAAAGATGACCCTTGGGCTCCGGAAACCCAAGGGAAAAAGAGGCTAGGTGGCAAATGGTAAAACCAAGGTTGGGCATTACTGGAGGAGTTTTATTCAAGGCGAACTGTCAAGGGGTTCCCATTATAACCCAACCGTGTAAGGAACGCAAAATCCGGGAACATAACACCGATATGACGAAAAACTTGGGCGGCAAGAGTGGAACAAAACACTAGGCATAAGGCCGAGCCTTCCACCCTTTACCAAGTATATAGGTGCATTAATATAAACAAGATAATATTGTGATATCCCAACAATAAATAAGTTCCAACAAGGAACGATCTCCAATCTTCACCTGCAACTAGCAACGCTATAAGAGGGGCTGAGCAAAGCGGTAGCATAGCCAAACAACGGTTTGCTAGGACATGGTGGGTTAGAGGTTTGACATGGCAATGTGGGAGGCATGATAAGCAAGTGGTAGGTATCGTAGCATTGGCATAGCAAAAGAGCGAGCATCTAGCAAGCAAAGATAGAAGTGATTTCGAGGGTATGGTCATCTTGCCTGCAAAATTATCAGAGTTGACTTGATCCTCGTAAGCGAACTCAACGGGCTCCTCGTTCACGAACTCGTCTCCCGGCTCTACCCAAACAAGAACAACAAGCAGAAACGAACGCAATCAACCACGTGCAATGCTCAAACAACATGATGCAAACATGGTATGATATGCGGGATGCGATATGTGATGCATATCCATGATTTGACAAGGAATGATTGAACCTGGCCTCAACTTGGAAATCCAAGAGTGCCACTGGAAAGGGGAGTTGATTTCGCTTGAAATCGATATAAAGATCACCGGAAACGGATGCATGGTTTGGAAATGGCAAGTAAAACAAATATGGCACCGGTCTGCGATAATCAGCAAGTAGCCATCTAAATGCATCAAGTAAAATATTCTACAGCACTCAAACATGACAATAAAATATATGGCAGGGATCCACTCATGATGCTTGACAAAATATGAACACTAAGCTACGGCTAATTCATCCACTAACAGGTTCAAACAAGCATGGCAAAAGTGCAAATGATAACAAGTTTCAGACTTAGTGAAATTAACACAAGTCTGGAATTTATCAGCAGGAAGCAATCTTTAGAGCATGTAAACTACATGCTACAGGAAAATATCATGGCAAAGCAAGGCATGGCATGAAGATACTCAAGCACTTAACAAAAGTCCCTTAGTGACCTTGAGCCAAAAGGGATTAGAAAATACAACTGCAAGCATGTAAACATGGCAAAAACATAAACAGATTTAGACTTAGTGAAAAACTGGAGCTTACAAAATAGTTAACGAGTAGGCATGTTTACGAGCTCGATGCACTCACTACAGAGCATGGCATGACAAATAAGCATACACCCATCAATAAGATATGGCATAGAAGCTAGACATGGCAAGAACAACAACATAGCATGCACGGATCAATAGCAACATCCTCGGCAAAATCGCTAAACATGTCAACAATCTGCCAGGATCATTTTATAGCAAAAGTAGAGCTCCACTGACTCAAGCTAGGGTGCTCCATAAATGCAAACAAAGACATGTATGGTTAGATAACCACAATATTAATAAAACATCCTTACTAATCATCCTCAAAAAAGGCACGGATCACTAGGAAACAACATGAACATATGGCATAAAAACAAAAACAAAACAAGGACTTAGTGAAATTCGAAGTCCCTGAAATCAGCATCAACGATTACGCTACTTGGCCAGCTTGTGCTAGTCACCCCAAATATCACAAAAATACATGGTATACACCCCTGTAAAGATGGCATGGCATTCTACAAAACACATGTAGAGCTCAGGATCATAGCATGCACGCATTAATCATGGCAAAAATGACAGAAGTCCATTTGCTGAAACAGAACTGAAATATTCCTCACATAGCCCTCTTCCAACAGCATTTCGGCCATCAAGATGAGCTCAAATGAAAATAATGCAATGAGATGAAATGATGTACTCGTCGAGACGAACATTTTGATATGCTATACGCACGAATCGGAGCTACAGATGCAGAGTTATGGCATGCGGAAAAATGCTAAAAGTTAGGGTTAGGAGGGAAAAAGTCAACCGTCGTGGATTTGGATCTGGATCCAGCCCGATGTGCATTGTAGCAGCGCGGCGGCGGGCTTGCCGGAACGACGAAGAAGACGACGGCGGTGGTGGCCGGAGCCGCGTCGGTGAGCGGAGGCGGGCGGCACTGGCGACATTGAGGCGGAGGGGCGAGGAGCGGCGTCTGCGAGCGGAGGAGGGCGGCGCAGCGGACTCTGAGCGGCGCGGCGGCCGGAGTTTGAGGGCGCGGCGACCGGATGCGGCGGTGCCGGCGATGGCGTGCGGCGGCGCCGGCCGGCGAAGGGCGGCGCGCGGCGTCGGGCGCGAGTGAGATGCGCCGACCCGCGGCGGCGGAGGGAGTGGGTCGCGGGGGCCGGCTCCGGGCTCCCCGGGCCGTGCGGTGGGAGAGGAGGCGGGCGACACGTGGCGCGCGCTGATAGGCTGGGCGCGGCGGTGGGATTCGTCCGGCGGTGGCCGGACGTGTCCGGTGGCGATGGGGCGTTTTTTTAGGGTTTTGAGGAAGGAGAGACCCGAAATTTCGGAGGAGGGGCTAGTTTTATAGGTAGGGGAGCTAGGGAGCTCCAAATGGAGTGCGGTTTTCGGCCACGCGATCGTGATCGAATGCTCTAGACAATGGATGTGTTTTAGGTGGGTTTTGGGCCACTTTGGAGAGGTGTTGGGCTGCAACACACACGAAGCCTTTTCGGTCCCTCGGTTAACCGTTGGAGTATTGAATGAAGTCCAAATGGCACGGAACTTGACAGGCGGTCTACCGGTAGTAAACCAAGGCCGCATGACAAGTATCGGTCCAATCCGAAAACGTTTAACACCCGCACACGAAAAGAGGTAGAAAGGGACACCAGGTGACATAGGAGCACCGGAATGCAAAACGGACAACGGGGAAAATGCTCGGATGCATGAGACGAACACGTATGCAAATGCAATGCACATGATGACATGATATGAGATGCATGACAAAGACAAAACACACGGAGGCAAAAACCCGACAACGAGGAAAATAAAATAACTTAGCGCCGGAAACATCAAGAGTTGGGATACATAAAAGGTAAATTACATCCGGGGTGTTACACCGCCGTAGCATCAATGATCTGATCAATACGGGGAAGAGCAAACGGATCAGCCGGACAGGCCTTGTTTAAATCTATGTAATCCACACACATATGCCAGGTGCCATTCTTTTTGAGCACGAGCACCGGGTTAGCTAACCATTCTGGGTGAAAGACCTCCACAATGAACCCGGCCACCAAGAGTCGGGCCACCTCTTCTCCAATGGCCTTGCGCCTTTCTTCATTGAACTGCCAAAGAAACTGTCTGACCGGTTTGAACTTTGGATCGATATTAAGAGTGTGCTCAGCGAGTTCCCTCGGGACACCTGGCATGTCTGAAGGTTTCCATGCAAAGATGTCCCGGTTCTCATGGATGAACTTGATAAGCACGCTTTCCTATTTCGGATCCAAGTTTGCGCTGATGATGAACTGTTTGGATGAATCGCCGGGCACAAAGTCAAACATCTTGGTGTCATCAGTTGACTTGAACTTTAACTCCGGCTCATGCTTTGTTGTTGGTTTCTTTAATGAAGTCATGTCCGCCGGGTCAACATGATCCTTGTAGAATTTCAACTCCTCTGTCGCACAAACAGATTCAACATAGGCAGCATCCCCTTCTTCACATTCCAAGGCTATTTCCAGCTCCCATGGACTGTAATGGTGCCCTTGTGACCCAGCATCTTGAGCTGCAAATACACGTAGCACGGCCGAGCCATGAACTTGGCATAAGCCGGCCGCCCAAACAGAGCATGATATGGGCTTTCGATCTTAACCACTTCAAAGGTTAATTTTTCTGCTCTGGAGTCATACTCATCTCCAAAGGCTACTTCCAGCTCGATCTTACCAACCGGGTATGCCGATTTACCATGCACCACACCATGAAAAACAGTGTTGGATTGTTTAAGATTTTTGTTCGTCAATCCCATCCGGCGAAACATCTCATAATAAAGGATGTTGATGATGCTGCCTCCATCCATGAGTACTTTAGTAAACTTGTACCCACCAACCTGAGGTGCCACTACTAACGTCAAGTGACCCGGATTATCAACCCGGGGCGGGTGGTCCTCTCTGCTCCATACAATGGGATGCTCCGACCAACGTAAGTAACGTGGAACTGCCGGCTCAACGGCATTGACAGCCCTCTTGTGAAGTTTCTGGACTCTCTTACATAAACTGGTAGTAAAGACATGATACTGTCCACTACTCAACTGCTTCGGGTTGCTCTGATAGCCGGATTGTTGCTGCTGTTGGCCGTGTTGCTGATTATATCCTCCCTGGTGACCAGGATGACCATGAAAACCTCCTCCGCTCGAACCGGCGCCCGTGCCCTGAAAGCCGCCTGAGCCGCCACCCGGACCGTGACCCCCATCAAATGCATTTGAATTTTTAAACGCCTTCATGATCGTGCAATCCTTCCACAAGTGGGTAGCTAGCTTCTCCCTGGTGTCATGCCTTGGACAAGGTTCATTCAATAGCTGCTCAAGGGTGGGGCCTGACCCGTCCGATCGAGGGGGCTGTCTGCCCTTGCGCCGCTGATTACCACCCTGCGCATTACTATTAGCAACAAACTCAACAGCCTTATGCTTATTAACTCCTTGATTTGCCGAGTTATGCTGGTAACCCTTGCCATTACCGTTCTTCTTTCCCTTCGTTGCCTTTTCTTCATCAGACGACGGCTCTTTCGTGGTATTAGAATCAGCATACTTTACAAGAGCCGCCATCAACGTTCCCATGTCATTACAGTCTCGTTTAAGCTGCCCCAACTTCTGCTTCAGAGGCTCAAAATGGCAATTTTTCTCCAACATCAAAACTGCTGAGTCGGCGTCCATTTTATCAGATGAATGTATTATCTCCTTGACCCGGCGCACCCAATGGGTCGTAGATTCTCCATCCTCTTGCTTGCAATTGGTCAGGTCCACAATTGACATTGGCTGCTTACACATGTCTTTAAAGTTCTGGATAAACCGTGCCTTCAACTCTGCCCATGAGTCGATGGAATTGGGTGGTAATCCTTTCAACCAGGTCCGAGCCGTTCCATCCAACATCATGGTAAAGTACTTGGCCATTGCAGCATCACTAACCTCCAACAGCTCCATAGCCATCTCATAACTCTCAATCCAAGCCCCCGGCTGTAAGTCAGCCGTGTAGTTAGGTACCTTACGAGGTCCCTTGAAATCCTTGGGCAACCGCTCATTGTGTATGGCTGGGACCAGGCAAGGTACACCTCCGGTTCTTGTAACCACTCCTGCCTCAACCGAGGTTTCTGGATAAGCAAGAAAGGTTTGGTGAGCTGCCTGCTCTGCTGCTATCTGAGCCGCCTGTTCCGCCTCTTGGCGAATCCTCTCCTAATCCGCCAAGTTAAGGGCTCCAACCCGCACTGGCTCATGCCTATATGGCCGGTTGTGGCGTTGAGCATTACTTGACATCTCTACAGACTCCGTGTGCCTATTGTAACTCGGGCTCCGGCTTGGGCGAGGAGTTGAATGAATCATGTCTCGACTGTAGGAGTATGCATCCTGCTGGGCCAAAGCTGTCTAAAGCAGTTCTCTTACCCTCCGGGTTTCAATTGCTGCTGGCGAGTCGCCTTCCATTGGGAGAGCTGCCAAACGAGTCGACGCTGCAATGAGGTTCTCCATGGGGTTGTAAAAGTAACCCGGGGGCGTTGCTATATAACGAGGAGCTGTATTCATGCGCGGCGGCTCCATGGTAAGTGGTTGAACTAGTGCACCGGGCGTCGTGACCCGGTTTGCCGCTGGCTGGTAGCTCCATCTAGCTTCGGGTGTATGGAACAGATTCCTTGGATCCAGCGTTAGAGGCAAACGCGACTGAGTTTTCTAACGCCTCCTCCTCATGACTTCGTTTGATGCATTAAGATCTACCGAGAGCCGGAAGGTTTCTTCTTGAAGCTGCTGAGCACGAGCATCCAAGGCTGCTCGCTCTGCTGACATCCGGGTTTCCTTCGCGTCTAGATTTTCCTTAGCTTGCACCATCTCCTCCCGCACGTGTGCCACTTCCGCATCATGTTGGGCTTTATCCGCCGGCTCTACTGCAGCGGTTAACAGAGTCGTCAGTTTATCCATGAGGTCCATGAAAACCTGAGCCGGGGGGCGTGCGGGGTCTCCTGACCCGGCAGCTGCCGACCCGGTGGCCGCCGCTGTCTCTGCGGTGGAGTTCTGCCCGGGTTGTGTCCCTGCCATGAAGACTCCGGCCCAATTCGGCAGCTCAAGGGGTTCCGGAATACTGCTACCATCGGAACAGCCCCCGAGCACGCCATCTTGCAGTTGGTACAATGAGTCCGTCTCACCTGTTGATGATGCAGTATCGGAGCAGATGGCCGTCTCTCCGCCCTCCATCGATCCTTCGGAGTATTCACCGCCGTGGATGCAGCCTACGAAGGCATGCTTCACGACAAATTGAACACGTGCGGACCCGGTGCGCTGAGCCGTTTCGATGAGGTCGGTGTGGACATCCGGCCCAGGGCCTGACTCGCCGATCCGGCCGATGAAGACGTGAATTCCGCCGAAGGGGACCCAGTACCCATACTCGATTGAGCCGGCCTCGGGGCCCCAGCCTTCATCGTCGATGTAGATCTTGCCGCGACGACTCTTGGTCATCTGGCCCACAGCGTATCCCTTGAGCCCGTCGAAGTTGCCCTTCAAGAACTCAAGTCCACCGTGCGCTGGCCCCATGGTGGGCGCCAACTGTCGTGGAATTGTCACGGCAGATGTCCTAGAGCAAGGACTTAGTCGTAGGGCCATCACACTAGGAAGCATAAAGGGGTTAATCGGGACAAAGGACACGAGAGAGGGTTTTATACTAGTTCGGCCCCTTATGATGAAGGTAAAAGCCTACGTCTAGTTGGGATTGGTATTGCTGAGGTTTCGATCTCCAAAAGGCTCAACTCGCCGGCTTGGTGATCGACTCGATTGTTTCTTGCCGCAAGCCGCCACCGGGTCGTCCCCTTATATACACGGGTTGACGCCTGGTGGCTTACAGAGTCCCGACCGGTTCATAATCGTGTCCGGCTCGGTGACCTCCTTTACATGCCTTTCTTAACAAGTCTTTCCGCCCATATGGCGGTTTACAATAACGGGCCTTAAGCCGGCCCGAGGCCTTTGGGCTTTCTGTATATACTAATAAACTATCATATCGACTGTATATTGGGATTCTTACGTAACCTGCCATTAAGGCTGACCCGGCCCCTCCTAGGCGGGTTTTAGCTGATAGTAATATCCCCAACACCTCTGTTTCAAAACTGAGCTCTGGCACCTCTACAAATCACTGCTTCCCTCTACGAAGGGCCTATCTATTTACTTTTATGCTGAGTCATCATCCTCTTATTAAAAAGCACCAGTTGGAGAGCACCGCTGTCATTAGCATTCATTACTGTTAGTTTACATTGCGTATGACTTGACTGGATCTCTTTTACCATGAATTACAATGTCTAGTTAGTCCTTGGTCTTTAAAGGTGCTCTGCATTTATGTTTTGCGGTCTCAGAAAGGGATAGCGAGATACCATCTTGTTATATCATATTATGATTGTTTTGATAAAGTGTTGTCATCCGAGTTTTATTATTATGGCTCGCTAGTTTATTATGCTATTGATATGAGTAAACTTGAGACCTATGCGTTATTGCAAATGTGGTTAGTTATAATCTTTGCTGAAAACTTGAATGCTGGCTTTACATATTTACAACAACAAGAACAAACAGAGTTTGTAAAAGTTTTTCTTTATCACTTTCAGTTTGTCAACTGAATTGCTTGAGGACAAGCAAAGGTTTAAGCTTGGGGGAGTTGATATGTCTCCAACATATCTAATTTTCCAAATACTTTTGCCCTTGTTTTGGACTCTAACTTGCATGATTTGAATGGAACTAACCCGGACTGACGTTGTTTTCAACAGAATTACCATGGTGTTATTTATGTGTAGGAGCAAACGTATCGGAATGACCTGAAACTTCATGGAGACACTTTTCAGAAAATAAGAAAAATATCTGCCAAAGATGAAGGCCAGGGGGCCCACCACCTGTCCACGAGGGTGGGGGGCGCGCCCACCTACCTCGTGGGCCCCTGGAGGCTCCTCCGACTCCAACTCTATATATTTGGTTTCGGGGAGAAAAAAATCAGAGAGAAGAATTCATTGTGTTTTACGATACGGAGCCACCGCCAAGCCCTAAAACCTATTGGGAGGGCTGATCTGGAGTCCGTTCGGGGCTCCGAAGGGGGAATCCGTCACCATCGTCATCATCAACCATCCTCCATCACCAATTTCATGATGCTCACCGCTGTGCATGAGTAATTCCATCGTAGGCCTTGCTGGACGGTGATGGGTTGGATGGGATCTATCATGTAATCGAGTTAGTTTTGTTAGGGTTTGATCCTAGTATCCCACTATGTTCTGAGATTGATGTTGCTATGACTTTGCTATGCTTAATGCTTGTCACTAGGGCCCAAGTGCCATGATTTCAAATCTGAACCTATTATGTTTTTATCAATATATGAGTGTTCTTGATCCTATCTTGCAAGTCTATAGTCACCTATTATGTGTTATGATCCGTTAACCCCGAAGTGACAATAATCGGGATACTTACCGGTGATGACCGTAGTTTGAGGAGTTCATGTATTCACTATGTGTTAATGCTTTGTTCCGGTTCTCTATTAAAAGGAGGCCTTAATATCCCTTAGTTTTCCGTAAGGACCCCGCTGCCACGGGAGGGTAGGACAAAAGATGTCATGCAAGTTCTTTTCCATAAGCACGTATGACTATATTCGGAATACATGCCTACATTATATCAATGAACTGAGCTAGTTCTGTGTCACCCTAGGTTATGACTGTTACATGATGAACCGCATCCGGCATAATTCTCCATCACCGATCCATTGCCCACGAGCTTTCCACATATTGTTCTTCGCTTATTTACTTTCCCGTTGCTATTGCTATCATCACTACAAAATACCAAAAACATTACTTTTACTACCGTTACCTTTTGCTACTGTTATCACTACTATCATATTACTTTGCTACTAAACACTTTGCTGCAGATATTAAGTTTCCAGGTGTGGTTGAATTTCCAACTTAGCTGCTAATACATGAGAATATTATTTGGCTCCCCTTGTGTCGAATCAATAAATTTGGGTTGAATACTCTACCCTCGAAAACTATTGTGATCCCCTATACTTGTGGGTTATCAATGATGTGAACTATTGATGCTAATCACATGGTGATGTGATCTAGATTATTGACTCCAATGCAAGTGGGAGACTGAAGGAAATATGCCCTAGAGGCAATAATGAAGTTATCACGTATTTCCTTATTTCATGATAAATCTTTATTATTCAGGCTAGAATTGTATTTACCGGAAACTTGATACATGTGTGAATGCATAGACAAACAGAGTGTCACTAGTATGCCTCTACTTGACTAGCTCGTTGAATCAAAGATGGTTAAGTTTCCTAGCCATAGACATGAGTTGACATTTGATTAACGGGATCACATCATTAGGAGAATGATCAAGCGAACACGCACTCCGCGATCTGCACACGTTCATGCTCAGTGATGTCCCTCAACTCTAGATCCAGTGAGGTCACTACAAAAAAATACACTTCCGTGATGATACGTGTTTGTCACAGTAGGTCGCGTTTTTTGTCATGCATGTACATCCATGACGATTTTATGACAGAATCAAGATAGTCATACCTGTGCTGTCGTAGAAGTGTTCCATGACATTACCAAAATTATCATCACGGAAGTGTCCACTTCCATGACGATAAATCGCGCGTCACAGAAGTGCTTTCGTCAAGGGTGACCGACACGTGGCATCCACCGTAACGGAACGCCGTTAAGCTATCGGGTCGGGTTTTGGATCCGATAACCCGTTAACAGCCCCGACCAATGGGAAATTTCCATGTGTAAAATTCTTATTGGCCGGACGAAACACGTGTCAGCTCGTCAGTGGGTCAGATAGGCGCCTATGATATGTCGACACGTGCCAGGGCCCACCACTGGCCCATTTAGCTTACAAAGCCGGCCCGTTTGACTTGGTCAAAAGTTAACGGGCTGGCCCATGAAAAGCCTGTTAACGGTCTCTTCGCAAATAGCCCATTTTACGGCCCGTTAACTCACGGCCCGTTAGGCCCTAAAGGAAATCGGCCCAACAACGTCATGTGGGCCGTCGAATATAATACCAGCCCATTTCACTTTCGGCCCATGTATGGCCCACGACGTCTTTCGGCCCATATGAGGCCTTCGTATCTTTCGGCCCATTACAGGCCCACGGTGACTCTAGCCCATAATGAACAGTAATTTTCTTTATACCCGTTAACGGCCCGTGATTTACATGGGCCGTTTCCAGCCCGTGTTAGCTTTCGGCCTATTGACGGCCCATACGTTCTTGGGCTCCTTTTCGGCCCTCGATTACTTCCGGCCCGTTACTGGCCTGTTCCCCTAATGGGCCAAATTCGGCCCATGGCAAGAGTCGGCCCGTTACTGGCCTGTTCCACTAATGGGCCAAATTCGGCCCATGGCAAGAGTCGGCCCGTTACTGGCCTGTTACCCTAATGGGCCAAATTCGGCCCATGGCAAGAGTCGGCCCGTTTCTGGCCTGTTAACCCGTTGCGCCGTTTCCAGCCCGTCCTATATTCTGGCCCATTAACGACCCGTTATGCCTGTGACAGAATTAAGCCTTTGCTGTCCTACGGCCTGTTAACGGCCTGTTACCGTGCTGGGCCGATACCAATTACGCCCGATTATGGCCCATGTAGACCCATTTATCCGACGGCCCGAGGCCCACCGATTACAGGCCCATTTATCGACGGCCCGTAGGAGACCCATGGATCCTACGGCCCGTATATGGCCCATGGTAGTTGCGGCCACTAGCAAACCAGGGAAAAAGAAGACTAGGAAATAAATAAGGCCGAAACTAACGCTAGGCTATTAAGGCGATTGCACAGATTACATCCACTCGGCATCAAAGATCGCCACCAGTGCAAATATAGGGAACACCCTACACTATACAAAAATGGCTTGCTGTTTTCTTCAGGCGGTGGCTGCACGTTAAGAATAAATTTTGTATCGCACCAAAACAAATTACAACTATATAACAAAAGGAAGGTTGGCATAAAACTTAACAGTCTAGCAGATAAATGCACCACCAGAAGTTCAGAAGCTCAGTTCATTTGACCTGACTGTTACGTTTTCATGTTGTATTGTCCGATGGAGCACCATAACCCTCGCCTTCATTTCCCCTAGGCTCCTGAACAACATAGCAAATGTCTGATAGTCTGGTTTCAAAACCATGCATATCTTGACGACATTGAGCAATGTTTCTCCTTGTTTCACAAAGGGTCTCTGTTAGGGAATGGACTTGTGTCTGGAGCGCAGATACAACATTGCTTTGAGCTTGCATATCTTGATCATGAGGCAGTTTGGACGATATTGCCTTAACAACCAACCCAGTATTACGCAGGAACGTGCTTTTGGCACTGTTAGTGGACAGGTACTGACCCACTGCAGCAAGAGCTGACATTGCGGTTATAGTTGCCTCGCCACCTTCAGAAGGTGGCGGTTCCACCATTTTTTCCATAGCTCGCTGAAAAGTTGAGGTTTTACATTAGTAGTACCAGAACAGAAGATATTAAGGAGGCAGCAAAACCAAACAAAATAGCTTTGGTCTATATACAGAACTTATTCTGGTGAACCCATGTAAAATATTAGTTGTATTTTATTGCAAAGTACATAATAAAACCAGGTTCCAAACATATGACCATGTACCATCGCTAATGTATTGTCTATTTCTTCACATTGTATTGAGGGCTAAGGATAAAGAGACGAAGTTTATAATACGGTAAGCATAGTATGACGTCATTCATATCACAAAACAACTGAGAACAGACAAACAGGCAATTGTAACGTTGTGTGGGCAAGTCCAGCACGGAACTAGATTACGGGTCAAGATCAAAGGAACATCACTCCTCTCTTTTAAACCTTGTAAGGTGCAATGATACGCTAAGACAATTGTGTATAAAATTGAAAAGAGTAATAGACATTGGCTGCAAACCATGCAGTTCAAGGCACAAGTCAGAGTAAGTAGTAGTTAAAAGGCATGAGGATTAAGGACTTACAACAGCGGCTTTGACTGGTGTAGTCATGCCCTTCTTCTTGCTGGTGTGACAGTCCTTGAAGATTTCCACAACATTTGGTTCAGGTACTTTTTGGTCCTTGCGGGCTTTCCTCTGCATTTGGAACAAGTCAATATAGATCTGATAATATGGTACAGCGAAAAGAGTGAAACAGCAGCTAATTACAAGAGCCTCGCAGTGTGCAATATAGCTACGAGATCCTGTCGTCTGTTGGAATTTCACTTTCGTACGGTTGGCCTTGTTCTTTGAACAGTTCACCTACAAGAAGATAGATTTGTGTGGCACATGCGTAAATAGGACTTCAACATGTGATCTGATGACATATATATAATGTACCTGATACTTCGGATCGGACCAGTGTTTAACGAGGCCTCTCCAGTCTTCATCAGATATATTTTCCACTGGAGATGTTTGGGCAAGTTCACTGTTAGCCTTGCCTTCAAAGTGAGTTTTCCTCAAGTTATACCGATACTGTCGCAGAGCAGACTTGAAAACATGGGTGCAAGCTTGTCTGGTTGCATCATCTTGGCTATCCAACTTGAACCTCATCTGTTGAAAATTATGGGAGTCTCATTATCAGCAACCTAGAAAGTATTGGACAGAGCAAGACGATATTACTAGTTTCCATACATAACCATACTTACAGATAAATGGTCGAGGAAGATGTTGAACTGGGTTTCGTCTTTGTCATTCCTGTACTGAATCCATGTTGGGAGGATACGTACATGACACCTAACAGCAACCGCTGCCTCTGATACTAACTTGGCTGACTCTGTAGCATCACGTGGCCTTTTTAAACCTGCCTCAAAACGGATCTCCATTCTTCCTCCTCTAGATTTAGTTAACCTATCGAGCATTATCCCTGATGTTTGTTTCCTCTTGCGCCTAGGTGCTAGTCCAACAACAAACATAGGAAGTGTTAGTGTACATCAAACTGTGAGACTACATATAAAGAAGCATGCAACTGTAACTTGACTCCAGCAACTACCTTCTTGCTGTTGAAGCTCACAAGGTTCATCTGATATTGCCAACTCGTCTTGTGTCAAGAGTGCTTGGGAAGTAGTGTCAGGTGGCAAGGGAGCTTGGGAACGTGCTGCTAGCTCAGTTGACGCACGAGTACGTCGTGCAGCTGGTAGTACTGTGGTAGGTGTTGCAAGAACTAGGGCTGTCTCTGCTTGTTTGGTGGCAGCTATTTGTTTCTGTTTGTCTTTTTTTGCAACTCGTGTAGCATGGGATGCCGTGTTTGTAGAATTTTCTGCTGGACTTTGACCTTCTATTGCACCATCAGTACCAGCAGAATCTGCAGGATTCATCCGCTTCTCATTCCCTGCCATTCTGTGTTTCTTCCTCTTTCTCTGTGCCATGTTAAGTCAAGCCGACAAGAAAAACGAATAACAATTTAGTTCTTCAGAACAAATTGATGCGTGATGCAGACGAACTGAACTTTGATGTTAGACAACCACATGATAGGAGGATGTAATATGTATGAAAAACAGGACGGAAGAGATAACCAGAACTATGATGTGTAAACTAAGAAGAAGACATTTCACCAAATTAGAAGCAATGCAATGGAAGGTAGACACCATATGAAAGATGCTACAAATATCGCTCTGCCAAGTTAACAGTGTCTCATCATAAATGGCGTTTAAACAAATGTGAAGCAGTACAAGAAATAAATCATATGCAAGATGCAAACAACATCACACTACCATGTTAGAGGTCTCTCGTCATTAGTGCCATTGCATATTCACAGCATTGCATATTCACAGCTTATGATGTGTAAACTAAGGAGAAGGCATTTCAACAAATTAGAAGCAATGAAAGCTAGACACCATATGAAAGATGCAACGAATATCACTCTACCAAGTTAAAACTGTCTCGTCATAAGTGCCATTTCAACAAATTAGTAATACAAGCTAGAAAAGAATGTGAGATGTAACCTATATCACACTCCGAAGTCAAACGTGTCTTATGATAAGTGATTGTTGCAGGTTACACAACAGTAGTAATTTGATGTAAGAACATGGTGTGATAGACAGATATTGTATGTTCTAGAAACAGGAACACGTGTCTTATTCAAGTATAATGTGTAAAGTAAGCAGATGGAATTCAACAAAATTAGAAGCAATACAAGCTAGACATCACACATAACATGCAACCACATATAACAGTGCCAAGTTAGAGGGAGCACCGGTGATGCTGCACTAGGGGAGACGTGCTCATCATAAACACAGCTTTGTTGAGTGTCTATGCATGTGTTGTCTTGGAAATCATCTTGGGGGTGTGGAGGAGTAGAAACTGTAGAGGCCCTCCGTTCGGAAGGAGCACCTTTATCCGCTGCCTTGCTAACTTCCTTCCGCTTTATTGATTTTGAATTGTCAAGTAAAACCGACAAGAAAAAGCAATAAAATTCTCTCTTCAGAACTCATTCATGCATGATACTGACAATCACTACTTTGATGTAAGGCAAACACATGATACCAGGATGGAATATGTACGAAAAACAGGACGGCATGGCATGTTCACAACTGTTTGTGTAAACTAAGCAGAAACCATTCCAGCAAATAAGAAGCAATGCAAGCTAGACACCACATGAAAGATGCAACCAATATGACTCTGCCAAGTTAAAAGCGTCCCATCATAAATGGAATTTCAACAAATTAGAAGCAGCGCATGCTATAAATCATATGAAAGATGCAACTAATATCGCACTGCATATACTAAAGGTGTCTCGTCATGTTGATTGATGCGGGATACAAAAAAACAATAGTTTTATGTAAGGACATGCTTAATAGACAGATGTACTATGTACTAAATACAGGAAGGCATGTCACATTAACAGGTATAATGTATAAGCTAAGCAGACTAGCACATGCAGTTTAACCAGATTGGAAGAATTACAATCTAGACACCATATGCAACATGCAACCACATATCACGCTGCCAAGTTAGAGCAAGCACCTGCGATGCTAGTGTAGGGGAAATGCTGTAATCAACTACAGAGCTACGTTCACTATCTTCATCTAGCATTTCTGTTTCTTGAGAATCATGTCGGGAGGCTGACGCTGCATTCTTTAAATGAGGAGTAGTCCCCTTGCCTGCCTGCCTCGTCATAAGTGATTGATGAGGGATACACAAGAACATTAGTTTGATGTAAGAACATGGTTAATACACAGATGTACTAGTATGTACCAAAAACAGAAAGGCATGTCATATTCAAAGGTATAATGTGTAAGCTAAGCAGATGCAATTTAACCAAATTGGAAGCAATACAAGCTAGACATCCGGCTGGAGTGGTGAGCATGATCATCTAGGACCTGAGAGCCTGGTGGGAGGCGGGCTGCTTCGCCACCATCGCAGCTTTTTAGTTGGCTTCCAGGTGATGCCTATCTTTGCTGGGCTTGTCACTGGCTCGGCCAGTGCCCTGACTAGCTATTTGTCTTCTGGTGCTCACGGGATGGTGGTTCATGTAAAAAAATATCTTTCCTTATCTTACCGACTTCGGCCTTTCGAATACAAGCTAGACACCATATGGAACATGCAACCACATATGACACCGCGAAGTTAAAGCAAGCACCTGGGATGGTGGTTCATTGCGAGCGAGGTCATCAACTCCAGAGCTACGTTCCCCGTCTCCATCTGCTGACACTACACCCTTTAAAGCGTTGAAACGTGTCTTGCCTAGCCGCACACCAAACTGGAGCGACTTCTCTCTTTTCTTTTTGGCTTCTCTCATGGCAGCAGAGTCTGAAATACCCTTGCATAAAAACACAACAGTGAGAGTAAGGGTGAAGTGTGTGCAGAACTAGTGCACTGTAAAAGTAGCAGATAGCAGGTGGCTGAAAAATAAATGACAGGAGACATATGATAGCTCTACAACATTGCATGGCAAACAAAATTAGATTCTACTCTGTATGATTTTGTAATATATGAGCACAGGAAATGCAGGTACTCCTCCAGCACACCACCACATGTGGTCATATCTAAGATAACAGTCGACTGAAAATAAATAGGTCAGTCGATTTTTTTAATGAACCGTCCGATCTATAAGGAACGGGCAGATGGCCTTCGTCTACCTCCCGCCAGTCACTGTTGACGATCTTTCTCGAACCGCCAGCGACCACCGGCCCAGACCCCTGCCTCCGCCGCCCCGCCCTCCCATCGACCTCACACCACCGCCGTGCTTGGCAGCGCCCCCAGGCCATCCCTTTAATCCCGGCCGACCTCCAGATCGGGCGCCAGTAGCTCTAGGCCGCACACGCCCCTAAGATAAACACCAAGGCGCTGCTTCCCCGGCGTAATAGGCGTACTAGCGCCTGTTACGCCGGGGAATGCTTCCGTTAATTGGGAATCAAGTGGCCAGAAATTGAAATTCAGGGGGGCGACGGACCTCTAGCTAAGGTGAAATAGTATATGAGGAGAAACCTTGTGCATCGCGAGTTACTAGGAACATCTAGTATCAAGAAGAAGCGGTCAACTAGTGTCTTCTGTGGGATGAATACCGTGCAAGCAGAGACGTAAGATTTGCACGAATAAGGGAAGAGGAGTACCTTTTTCGGTTGCCGGTGTGGTCACCTCCACAAGTCGCGCCGATTTTCTTCTTTTTACCGGGGAAACCGATGTTCTGGAGGGTGCAGGCTTGGACGAACCCATGGCCAAATTGTTGACTGTGTTGCCGTGGCCGTATGTCGGCGGAGGGGAAGCAGATCCGAGGCGGCGAAGGACGGCGTAGCAGGAACAGCTCCGGTGCGGTGGAGGGTGGCGAAGTTGGAGCGGCAGCGGTGAGGCGCAGGACGGCGTGGTTGAACTGGCTCGGGTACGGACGGCTCGGCCTCGGCTTCAACTACTAGCCGTGGAGGGCGTTGCGGTTGAGGTTGCGGTGGACGACGACGTCGGGGTATCGGCTCCGGCGTGATGGAGGAGGGCGGCGGTTGATGGGTGGGATGGGGTGGCGGACGGAGGACGCCGGGGTTTCGCGGCTGGTGGAGAGGTAGTTTTGGCGCCCACGGAGTACGAATGGGGAATCGGACGGGTGGGGGGGAACCATGTTTCGGTCTGGGACGCGCTTGTTTTTGGCTTTTTTGAACAGAAATGGGACGCGCTTGTTTGAAATTTGGGGAAAGTACAAACTTTGCCCCCCTCTTAAATTTCGGACCTACTGCGGGTCGGGGGTAGGATGGTAATCCCAGGTGTCCCAAATAGTGGGCGGGAGCGATTTCGGCCGCGCGCATGTGTGCTTAGGCGGCCATTGTGTATGAATGTTTTTCGGATGCGGTTGCGTGGCGTCTAGATGAAGCTACAAACCTACCCCGGTTTAGACCTTTGGACGTCGGGCCGGTAGGTTTCACGGGTCGGAGTTATTAGAAAAGTAATTTCCTTGTACTACCAAACATTGGTCTCACGCGGTTTCGGGCGAGTAGAGGCTCTTTTGGCGCTTCGTTCGAAATTTTGAAACACAAGCATTCACGTTTAGAGTACTCTTGAACTATGAGGATTGACCTAAATATACAACGTTATATTTGACCTTGTATGTTTGAAAACCTCATTAAATTATCCGCTTCTTTTTGAAATTTTGACACTTGAAAATCCTATAACTACGATTATTTTGGAATGGAGGAGCTAAATTTGAATCTATTTTGTACACGACTACATATGCTATTATGTACAAAATCAGAGCAAAGATTGGTGCCCCCATAATTTAGGTATGGTTTACAAATGCCATGATATCAAATTCAAATAATTGAATGGACTTCATGTTGAATTCGATTTTTTTAAACCACCTTAAGTTGAATTCAAATGTATGCTAGTTCATAGGTAGTAGCTATTTATAATGTCCATTGTGTAACTTTCGTATGTATAATGTGCTTTACACACACAACATGAACTATACTCACGTTTATAATTCGATTGCTAAAGCGATGCATTGTCTGGAGTTCAAAATACTAAACTATGTGGATCAATTGTGTCGAATAATAACATAGACATGCTCAAAATTCGATAGAATCTAGATGTCTGATGGATCAATGGACCGCTCCTTACGCGAATTGCAAATATCATGATCCATCCTAATATTTGGATACAATTTATATCTTTAATCAATGTGTAGAGCAGTCTTTTACGTTGTAGTTTCACTCTCCATCGGTGGTCTCTCACACATGCTCACACACTCTCTCCCGAGGTGTTCTTTCTCGCACACATGCTCTAGATATAACCCTCCCTCCCTCTCGTAACCATTTACAACTGTTTTCACTAACCTTTATCACAAGCACTCTTCCTCTCGCAAAACATACACACGCACAATCCTCATCGACCCTTTCTATATACATGGACCTGCCTACGTGTCTCATGTACGCACATTATCTTTACGCCTGTCTCTCACGCATTGTCTCACACCTCTCTTCCTAATCGACGAGTATGATTCTAGCAGAGCATTCTGTAGGATGCCCCTTAAAGTTAGGTTGGATGAATAGTAATATCAGAGATAAAGGGTTACCTTAGTCCGAGAACCTAGGGTTACAAATCCTAGCCGGCCTTTGTCAGTGGACACAGAGGTCCTTCACAATTCTGCTATCTTTGTCTTGTACGACTAGTCATCCATGGGTCTTCCTAAATGCGTCACGGGCCGACCAATGTGGCGCAGGACGGAAACCGAACGAAGGGCCTCACCTCGACCCACCGGACCTCACGCGGTGACACACCCTCTGCCCCCACGTCTCATTATCTTCTCACACCACACATACCAACACAAACACCCACACACAGAAAATTTCTCCTGGTGCCTCTATTCCCTCCCCCCTTGCATATACACACTCAAGGGATGGAATCTCTTGTCGTGACGTCATATTCGTCTCTCTCTCTCTAGACCACTCTCATTTCTCGTGCTATCTCTCCCACGCCCCCCCCCCCGTCGGCCCCTCTATCCATGCCTCTCTCGAATACGTTAATACACACACATACCTCTCTAGGCCCCGCCAAATGCATCAACTACACATTCACACATGTTACATCACGTTACCCCATTGATCTAAAAAGCCCTCTCTTCACGTTTATTTCGCATACAACATTCCTTTGAATAAAGTGTGGCCAAAAAATTATTTTGAGTTTCTACATATATACAACATTACAAAGTTATATGGAGGAGTACGAACGCTAATTTGCATTGCATGGTGCCCACAATGATATTTATTCCGCACTGTGAATTTGTATATTTTATACTATATACAAAGTTAGTCATAATAAAGAGAAACGAAGAGCATCTCTCTCTCCATCGCATACCCACCTTGTACGCCCCTTTCACGTATGCACACAAAACTATCTCCAGGTCCTCTAAAAGTAAGCCCCAGAAAATTCACGCATGTTTCATCTTTCTCTCGCGATATATGCAATGACGATCATTGTATTTGAAGCGAAAGCACGATACGTACATTGGACTTCAGAATCCACTCATTACGGTCACCATTTACGTTTAGTGGTTATTATACAGTCACGGGCTCACCGTACAACTCTGTATTTGCTCATGACATGACTAGTTGACCAGTTAAACGCTCCACGTGGGCACCTCTAGTGTTGCATCACATTATCTCACTACCATCGTGCCCACCTGTCGACTTGTATCTACTCTACATCTTACACTCTTATAAAATACATAAAATAACACTCTTATAAAAAACAGAGTTGGTGATGATGGTGTGCCTGCCATCCTGCAATATAGGCCGTCCGATTTATATCTGACGGATAGGAAAGAAACTATGGCAATTTTGCAAAAAGGTACCCACACACCTCTCCACATTTGCAAATAAGGCCTTCCCTCGTTCATCCTTTTCTCTCACAAGATAAACAAGTCATACAAATGCATCTTGATGTTACGTGCAACGCACGGGCATCTTGCTAGTAAGAATGAAAACAAACGACAAAAAAATATTTGGACGGTGGTTCGAAGTCATGACCGCGGGCACAGCGGACAAGGTGGCCTTGTATTGGTATGCTGAGCCGTCTGTTTTAACACACAGGAGCTGGTGTGGTGATTATACACACACGCACGCATGCACACGAACTGCATCCACGCAACACTCACACAAACACATGCACCCACGCATGCACGCAACACTCACACGTACACACGCAGCCACGCACGCACGCAACACTCACACGCACGCACGCAACACTCACACGCACACACGCCACGCATGCATGCACACACCAGTACACCACACGACCAACACACACTCTCACGCTCAAGTGCTCAACCTACACGTGCATGCGCACACATCAGGCCCTGACAGACACATACACAACCAGGTTGATTCCCGCGCACGGGTTGGAGCCTTGTCGCGCCTGCGTAAATTTGTGTTTATCTGACCTTTTGCCTATGCGAACTGACAGGTGGGACCCACAAGGAATGTGGTCAATTTAACTAGTCAACATGGCGCCACACAGACTATTTGGCCGGTCAACAGAGTGCAATCCGATGCTGAACTGTGAGCAAGTGACCGTATAATCACCGCAAAACGTATATAGTGACCGTAATCAGCTTATTCTGAAGTTCGGTGACCGTATTACGCTTTTCTCTCTGTAGGCCCTCCAAAACTACATCTCTACACGTTCTCGCATGTTACATCTAACAACTATGCAATACAGCACTACTACTACACTCTAACACAATAAATCATATGTGTTTTTAGTTTTACTAGATATCATATTGTTACTTATAATTATTCAGTTTGCATACATTAAAATTGCCTTTGAAATGTATGGCCAGTATCATCTACCGCGCGGGAAAAATCCCGCCCTTTCCTGTTTAATCGGGTTTGTATCGATGGATCGTGCGAAACAGCAAAACTATAGTACTATACAGTACTACAAGTGACAGTTCACTGGGCCGTCGTGTCGTCTACTCCTCCGTCGTAAGAGTGGAGCGCTCGCTTTCATAAATCTTCTAGTCCCTTTCGCCGACATGTGGGACATCAAGCTACCGGTCCACGTGCCATACCGGAATACAGTGCAGAGCAGCCGGGGTGAAGCACCCCAGTCATGGCGCCGGCGTAGTAATGAGCAATGAGGCGTCAAATCACAAAGCTGCACCTTTCCCGCAGTTAAGTTGGAGGGACGAAGCAACCATCATTTCACTCGTTGCTGAATCCGCTTCTCCCTCATCTTCTTCAACTTAACCACGTGTTGCTTCTGCCGTTGTTCTGCCTCATGTGGGACGCGGATCGGCTTGGTAAAGCACTGACACGTGGGACCGCATGTTAGCAAAACCGCCAGGACAACGTCCTCCGAAAATAAGAAGCCTAATCCTAGACTTACAAAGGGCTACGTAGCTGCTACGTATACTTTCCATCTAATCTATATATGCCCCCCTGATTTTCAGGTGGGGTGGGCCTAATCCTCTCCTTTAATCCAATCAAATAGTCCCACATCACATCAGTTCGTAACTTTACGTAAACCATTACGTGGATGTAGCATTGCTCAAATAAGAAACCTCCCCCGCCATCCGCGCGGCAAAATCACCTCCTTTTTACTAATCTTGATTCTATAATTTTTTAGATCAATATAATTGAGATTTGTATAGATAGCACACAGGAGCAAAACCAAGTGGTACGGTTATGGGCATCCACAGTGTGTAGCCAAATGTGAAAATAGCTTTTGGCATCGTGGGAACCATTGTGGACGGTGTTGCCAAAGCCAAAAAAGGAACCGAAGCTCCCTGATTGATTGATTGAAGGAATAGAAAAATGCAACGTCTCTCCTCTTTCTCCCATGCTTGGACGCATGTAGTACAGTATAGAGCACAGAGTCTACTCCCCTGTCCCTTCTATCACAAATAACAAAGCAGTGAGGTGTCAAATCACAAAAGCACGGACGAAGCAACCATCATTTCAGTCTTCAATGACTCCGCTTCTCCATCGTCTTCTTCGAGAAACCATCTCACCGCACTAGTACTCCTAGTAGTACTAGTAAAGAACTTCCTGGATGCAAATAAGGCGGTTGTCTCGGCTTGCAGGCGGCACTTGCGAACGACTTACCGTGGTCTCCCTCAATGGTGTTCTCCGTCGAACGCACTTCGCCAAACCACCAAAAAAAGATATCGTCGACGTCACCGCAATGGGGAAGGAAGTCAAATATAGTTACTACCTCCATTTTTTTGTACACAAGGCCAGTATATCAAAATTACAATTTGCAAAGGGTCACTAACACTAATCGAGGCAAAATTGATGGGGTTAGCAACCAAGGACATTAATATCCCCTGCATGCATGCGGAAGTGAGAAGGTTGGTTTGCATGGCGCTGCATTAATCAAGCGATGAGGAGTGAGATGGTTAGCTCTTTGGTCTTTGGAGAAAAAAATACGCATTAATTGACACGTGAAACGAGGATTTGTATCGATTAAATCCCGCGAAGGAAAACCCCGCCTTTCTTTTTTAACACTAGTACTCCTAGTACGTACGTACTTATCCTGTTTGGGTCTAGGCCTTGCATTGCCAAACTTCGCCACACATTTTTGCCAAGCTTGCCTAAAAGTTTTCAAAATGAGAAGGAGGTACACTTGCGCACGGCTGTCGCGGTCGCACCGCACCCTCACACGGTCGCTCCTGCACGCCGCGGTCGCACCGCACCCTCACACAGTCGCTCCTGCACGCCGCAAACCCAACCAAGGGAACGCACCCTCACTGACACGTGCTGTCGCATGTGAACAAACCAAACTCAGCCATCCTATCGCTGACACATAATTTTCGTTCATAGAGTATGTTTATCCAACCGCATGTTGGGGAGTATCCGTACGGCCCGTGCGGTGGTCTGTTGGGGAAGAAGAAGAGGTGAGGAAGAAGGAAAGAAGGGTTAGGAGACGTAGGATATTCATCCAACCGCCTGAAATGGTAGACTGACCCAAGTCAGGCGACTTGCATAACAAATATATGTTTTTACACAGCAAAAGATCCATAAAAACAACAACATAAAGAAAAACTATCACTGCTCGCGGAAAGAGACGGCCTCGTCGTCTTTGGCTGCCGGCGCGAACCAGCCGTCGCTGCCGACGTGTGTCTCTGCACCGTGGTTGTCCTCGGCCTCCAGCTACTCGTTCAAGCGGAGCGTGCGGGCGCGCTGCACGGACGAGAGCACAGCCCGGTTCAAGTCGAGGACGTCCGGTTCCGCCTGCAGGAGGGCCTCGATGGCAGCGGCATCCGCGCGCTCCGCGTCGAGTCGAGCCTCCGCCGCCCGGTTCAAGTCCAGGACGTCCGGTTCCGCCTGCAGGAGGGCATCGATGAGAGCGGCATCCGCGCGCTCTGCGTCGAGTCGAGCCTCTGCCGCCCGGTTCAAGTCCAGGACGTCCGTTCCGCCTGCAGGAGGGCCTCGATGGCAGCGGCATCCGCGCGCTCCGCCTCAAGTTGAGCCTCCGCCGCCCGGTTCACATCCACGACATCCGGTTCCGCCTGCAGGAGAGCCTCGATGGCAGCGGCATGCGCGCGCTCCGCGTCGAGTTGAGCCTCTGCCTCCCGGTCCTCCTTTAGTATCGCCATGTTGAACCGCTGGTCCGCCTGCACCATGGGGGACTCGGACGCCGGCACGAAGTCGACGTCCATCGTCTCATACCCATCGGGGGCCTTCTGCGCCGCGACCTCCGCCATGAACATTGGATCGGCTTCCTCCTCCTCGTAGCTTGGCTCCAGAGAACTCGGGATTGGCCCACCGCAAAGCGAGCTTGGAACGGAGGTCTGTGGCGCCGACCGCCGCCGCGATTTCTGCGCGGCGCTCCGGCGTCAGCATCTTGTAGTAAGTGATCTTGCGGCGCACCATGGCTTTCCGGCGAACTAGGGGACGCTTGATGCGGGCTAGGGGATCGAAAGGTGGGGGAATGGGCTAGAGATTTGGTGTGGTTTTAGGGCAGTGGCTGGCGTAGGCCGAGCAGCGAAGGTTCTGGTGTGAATAGTGGTTCCGGTGACGACCGATCAATTGGTTTTGACTGTACATCGCTCTTGTCGCGTTCGCGTTGCAGCCCGGCACGCTGGACCCTCCACGTCGCTCACCGAATGGAACGCGCTTCGTCTTGCGTTTTCGCTCGCTTGTGGGACCGCAGTTGAGAGCAAACCGATGTCCCTCCCCCTCCCCCGCCCGCGTCATTTATTATACCACCACTCCCTCCGTTTTATGCGGAGTAAATAAAAACAGAGGGAGTATACTATGGATGAGGATCCCCTGACGTGGCCGAACCCATTGAGTAACTGACATGCGGGGCCTAGCAAGCATGGGGTCCGCCAGTAAGTGACCGAAAGGGAGGGTAAGGCAGGGATACCTGCGTCAGAGGATCCACTTCCACTATACTACTTTGACCAAATGTTAGAGTAATAATATATGACATGAAACTTACACAAATGTTAGAGTAATAATATATGACATGCAACTTACACAAAGCATACAGGGTCTAATGCGTTTTTCGAGGCTAACTTTGACCAAATGTTAGAGTAATAATATATGACATGCAACTTACACAAAGCATACGGTCAAATTCGTATGTGAAAGGAGTTTCCAATGATATAATTTTCACATTATACATCTCATGTACTATTAATCTTGTCAATAGTCAAATTGGAAACCATCTCGAGTACAAATCTAGGAGTACGTACGAATCTAACAATATTGATTGGGCGTTGTTGAATGTTGATACCTTTTTGATCAAAGTAGAGATACTTTGACTACACATAAAACTTATATGTAAACTAGAAAGGATAGGGGGAGTATATTGTACGTTCAAAAACGAAACGAACATTGAATACCCTTTATATATGATTTGCGGATGCTATGATCACCGGTTCAAAATTTTGAATCCGCCTTAGGTATCACGTGCCCCCACTCGTTCCCTCTCGATTTCATCTCGGGGTCCGGAGATCTATTGAAAGAGGACTAGGGTGGGTACATGCGAATGATACTCGGCGGAATGTTCAAATGAGGCATGCGGGAGGATGGACTCGACTGGAGGGCGACATGATCGATGGAGAAGAGGGTTGGAGAGGAATGAGAAATAAGCAAACGCCACATGATTATACTTGAACGGCTCAAATAAACAATAAGTTGTCTCGCTTGGCCTACATAGTGAAAGGCCTAATGCGCAACGCGGAGCACTGACGCTCGAATATGGCCGGGAAAACAGGGAAACCGACATGTGGGGCACACCCGTCGGGACGACGTAGCGCAGACTAGTCCAATGGAGGAGCTGGCCCACGACCTCCTCGCCACCGACAACCGTTCATGTGGGTCGTTGGGGCCAACAACGGGGCGCAGCTCCAGCACCGCCTCTGGACACGGCGACCGCGGTGAGCGACACGCTCATATCGTCGCTAGACACGGTCGGTTTCAGTTTGCCGAGGGTGGCGTTAGTGCTGTGGCACGACCAACGGTATGTTTGGTTTGTGCCCAAGGTTGCCCCATCAAAGCATTGGGTAGCCAAAATTTGGTTGAGGTATTGGTTGCCCATGATTTGGCCGACATTGGCAAGAAAAATGAACTTGAGTTGGCTAGAGTTCATTGGCATGCCAAAGAAATGGCAACCATCCAAACAAAGACCAATCTTTGGGTCATGACCAAATTTTGGTTGAGGTATTGGTTACCCATGATTTGGCCGACATTGGCAAGAAAAAATGAACTAGAGTTGGCTAGAGTTCATTGGCATGCCAAAAAATGGCAACCATCCAAACAAAGACCAATCTTTTGGTCATGACCAAAATTTTGGCAAGGTGCACTTTGGCCACAATCCAAACACACCCCAACACCCGGCTCGTCGAGGATGCACGGGGCGCCGCGACACGTCCGCGGAGTGGTGTAGCGCGGCCAACTGCATCCTCTGGACCTGATACCATGCCGGGTCGTCCTACTTTTTCAATGACATGCGGGGATCGCATGTGACCAAAGGGCATCTCCAACGTTGCCACGACCGCAGCTGACAACCCTGGCACACCAAAACCCTCATCCATCACGCCATCGCATGGTGCATTCCCAGCCGGCGTCAGCTGCCCGCATTCATGCTGTCCGTTCGTATGTCGTCATTAAGAGGCTCGGTGCCCGCGGAACCAACTCCGGCGACTTAATGACGCACCCGGACGCTTGGCCTCACCGGAATGCGCTACTTAAAGCCGCAACGCCCAACTAACCTCCACACCATAGCACATCGTCCTCCTACCTGGAACCACATCCGCCATGACCGCAAGCGTGAATGCTCTGCGGGAGAGCTTGTCTTCGGGGATGGAGCTCGAGGTCGCCACCCTCGCTCAAGTCACCACACAAGCGGTGGCCACGCTGGCGGCCGACGACGAGAGCACCGTCAGCCACGCGTCCTACTTGTCATCGTCCAACATCCGGCACCATCGAGGTCGGGGACTCCTCCGAGGATGAGTAGGGCATGGGAGGCGGCAGGGCATGGTGTGCCAACTGGCCGGTCCGTCTCCCGTGTTCTACTTTTCCTCGCGGGAGACTGCACCTTCACTTCACGGGTCTTGAACCCCGCCCCCGTACATGGAGATCATAGATGGAGGATGTCGGTTGCCGCCGTAGAATAGGTTAGGGTCGGGTTTCTTTTATTTTTTTGTCCTATAAAAGTTCGAAATGTAAATCTGCTGTGTTTGCATTAATTCGGCGGTGTATATGAACTTTCACAATAATATACATATTGTAGGAGTACTAGCAGATGCCCGTGCATTGCACGAAGATTCAAGATATTATGGGAGAAAAGGATGAACGAGGGAAAGCCTTATCGGCAAAATGTGGAGAGGAGTGCGGGTAAATTGTCATAGTTTCCTTCCTATCCGTTAGATATAGATCGGACGGCCTATATTGCAGGATCGGACACATCTTTCTACATCTACGGGAACCTACGAAAGGGTTAACGTAAATTGCCTCTTTCTCTCCTCCCCTGATTTTCATGGTGGTGGGCCCCTCCCTCCCCCCAATCTACAATCAACAGCTCACACGTTTCACATTACGTTAATTACATAACTGGGATTACGTAGGTGTAGCATTACTCGTCCTAAAAACCCAACTAAGCCAACCTCCCAGCATATCGCGCGGGAAAAGACCCGGCCGCACCGTTTTAGTCGGGATTACTGGATTACTAGTAGTAGTATCGATGGATCACGCGAAGCAACATATTTTTTTTTGAGGGGGCGAAGCACCTAGTTTAAAAGGAAAAATGTGGTACACTCACAGCACTCCTGTCGCGGTCGCACTGCACCCCACACACATTCGGTCCTGCACACAGCTCACACAAACGGAACGCGCTTCGGCTTGCCTCTTCACTGACACGTGGGACTGCACTTGGAGAAACCGACCATGCGCCAAACTCCCCTCACCCACCGCGCAAAAATCCTCCACCCCCCCCCACACACACACACCCAAAAATTCCCCCCAAATCCGATTCAACCGCCCTTCGGCCAACTAGCCAATAATATTCCCCAAACCCCCCTCCCCCATGTCCCCCTCCACTCCATTCGCTCCACCAAAGCCGCCCTCCCCGCCGCGTCGATACATCGGCGCCATGGTTCGGCGATCCTCTCGCTCCCACAGTATGCTCTCATAGACCGCCGCCCTCCAGCCATGCCGCCACCTCTGGCTATGTTCTTGTGGAGGTGCACGGCGGTCAGCGCCGCCACCGCTGGCGACGTTCGTGTGGAGACGCACGGCGGTCAGCTTCTTCCACGATACGCGCATTCTAGACTGAGGCCCCGTTCATGTCGGTGTAGCGCTGAATGTTAGCTGATAGACGCTGTTAATCTCACTGTTTGCCGAAGTAGTTTACTGTCAATATGCTCTGCTTAAGTAGCTTCCTTGCCCTGTTCTGCACTCAATCTTCTTAGCTGAGATGGCATGCCAAGGCCGATTAGTTGCTAAAATATCCTGCCATATATTTATTGTGACGTAGATTTCCATGATCTAGTAGCCAATCTGTTAGCTGAAATAGCTCTACACCGTTTTATACTCGATCTTTGTTGCTGCGATGGCCTTCGATAGTTCGATGCCAGTGTGCTCAGCCTCATTGACTGTTGAAACAGCCTGCCATAATTTGGCACTCAAATATGTTTGCTGAATTAGCTTTACATATATTTCGTTACTTAGATCTGCTCGTCCAAATATCTTGCCATAGCTTTAGACATCGACCTAGGTATTTTTTTCTGGACTTCGTAAAAAAGCATATATGTTTTTCCTGTAATATCTACTAGAAGAACTAATTTGTATGTCTAACAGATGGACAGGACTTGGATAACTTCTGCTCGAAGATTCTGCGCTGCATATGTCGAGGGGGTTGAAAACTTCATGAACTTTATCAGAGCTGAGTACGGTGGTCCAAAATCATATGTGCTCTACCCGTGTAGCAGTTGTATGAATTCAGTTACAAGACCTCAGTCAACTGTGCAAAATCATCTACACTTGTATGGGATGTCGGTCACATATACTAGGTGGGTTCATCATGGTGAAGCTGTGAACATCAATGTTATTGACTATGTGGAAGCAGCAGATCACCATCTTGATCTGCCTGATGCTCAGGTGGAAGAGGAGGAGGAGGTGGTGGTGGCGGAGCCAGTGAGTTTGACCAACATTGAAACAATGCTACGAAATGCTCGTGCATTCCGTGAACTTTCACCTGCAGAAGAAAGACGATGAGCCCGCATGTTGGAACAATGCAACGTTGCTGTCACCCCAGGAAATAGCTGTCCGTATTCTCAGCTATGGTCACCTTTCTTCAGGTGAAGACATCTGAGCGGATGACCAACAAATCATTCGATGCGATGTTGGCTGCTTTCCGCGAATCTTTCCCAGATGCGTCTGAGCTGCCACACACCTACAGTAAAATGAAGAATTTCCTTTGTGCAGTTGGAATTGGATATGATATGATCCATGTTTGTAAGAATAATTGTGTTCTGTTCCGGAAGGATTATGCCAACTTAAGTGAATGCCCGAAATGCAAATCATCAAGATGGAAAGATGGCGATGCTATGAAGAGGATTCCTCATAATGTTCTGAGACATTTTCCAATTACACCAAGATTGCAGAGGTTGTTTCATGATGCTGAAACAAGAGAGGATGTATTGTGGCATTCTAGGAACCAGGAGTACAGAGATCAGAATGTAATGAGCCATCCATCTCATGGTAGTGAGTGGAAAAGCTTCAATGATAAACACAAAGAGTTTGTTGCTGTCCCGAGAAACATTAGACTTGGCTTAGCTTCAGATGGATTTAACCCATTTGGCCACCAGAGTGCCACATATAGCATGTGGCCAGTGCTTGTTATCCCTTACAACATGCCTCCAAATGTCTGCACCAAAGAATCAAACTACATGATGGCCTTGCTCATCCCAGGTCCAAAAAGTCCTGGAAATGATTTTGATTTATTCATGGAGCCTCTTGTGGAGGAACTTCAACAGCTATGGAAGGGTGTTCTCACTCGAGACCTATATAGCAGCCCACCAGCTGATTTCTTTCTGCGTGCTGCTATAATTTGGTGCATCCATGATTATCCGGCTTTGGGCACTATATCAGGGCGAACGACACATGGTTACAATGCATGTATTCGCTGTGATAGGAATCCGCTGTCATACGCAATACTTAGCAAGATCTATTACATTGGACACCGCCATTTCCTTGCCAAGGACAAGCCGCATCCTAGAAAATACCGAAGACATGTGTTCAATGCAAAGCATGAAAACCGTGATGCGCCAAAGAGGCTCACCGCCGATGAGTTGCAAGTGGAATTAGATAAGGTCAGGCATATTACTCCAGGAAACCATCCTGGTAATGGTAGCGGGAAAAGGAAGCATGGCAGGGTAGAAGAGAGATCATTGTTTACCCACAGGTCCACTTTGTGGGACTTGGAGTATTGAAAAGATTTGGATCTGTGGCATAATCTTGATGTGATGCACATCGAGAAAAATATATGTGACAGCATTATCGGCATACTTCTTAATATTGAAGGCAAGACGAAAGATACCTTAAAATCTAGGATTGATTTGACACACCTGGGTATCAAAAAGGATTTGCAGGTGCAAGATGAAGGTAAACCACGGGATATGGCACCAGCTGTGTACGTCTTGGACAAGGTAAAAAGAAAAGAATTCTGCGAGGTCCTATCACGTGTGAGATTCCCACATGGATTTGCTTCCAACCCTGAAAGGAGAGTCAGTGCAGATGGAAACAAGGTACAAGGGTTGAAAGCTCATGACTGCCACGTCCTACTTCAAAGGGTTTTACCTGTTATCCTTAGAGGATTGGGCCGCCCTGACTTATACAGAGCAGTTGCAGAGTTGGGACAATTCTTCAGGGAACTCTGCAGTAGGAATATCAGGATAGATGCTTTGGAGCATCTTAGAGACAAGATACCAACTATCATATGCGACCTTGAGAAGATATATCCTCCAGCCTTCTTTGATGTGATGGTGCATTTGGTTGCTCATCTACCTGATGAGGCACTACTTAGAGGTCCAATACAGTATGGCTAGATGTACCCTATTGAAAGGCGGCTAGGCACTTTCAAGGTCTATGTTAGGAACAGAGCTAGACCCGAGGGTTCCATTGCAGAGGCCTACATTTCTACAGAAGCGTTGACATTCTGCTCAAAATACATTGAAATAGCTGATCAGCTTAGCAAAGAGGTGGGTGAAGACAATCCCAGGCTCAATGTTTTCGATTATTCTGTTCGAGTTATAGGGAAGAGTCGACAAGACGACAAACCTAAATATTTGGACAAAATGGTTTGGTATATGTTGAATAACTGTCCTGAGATACTACCTTATATCAAGTAAGTGCAGTACTGCAGCTTCTACATCGTAATCTACTAAACTTGCAGCACATTCTTATATATTTAGATGTTTGACGTGATCACTATGTTGTGCAGCATCTACAAAGAGGAGTTACTGCCGCAAAATCCAAGAAACATTGACAAACTGGTTATGGCAGGATTTGCGAAATGGTTCAAGAACCATGTAAGCTTTTGAAGTGCACTGTCAATTTTTTTTAATATATTGAGTACATAAGATGATCAGCTTGTCTATTTTCTAACCATAGGTTAAGAAGATGCGGGGGGATGGGAAGGCAGTTGATGATGCCCTTTACTCACTAGCAATGGGTCCTGATACTCGGGTAAGACATTATGAATCTTGCGTTGTTGGAGATGTGCGTTACAACACCCTCGCACGAGATGAAGGCAGGAAGACACAAAACAGTGCCATCATGAGCACGGATACGTATGACAAAGAGACAACTGAAATGTGTGCTAACATAACAGACATTATTCAGTTGCAGTATATCTCCAGTTTCGAGGATCATCGGTGTGTGGTTCTGTTGTGCTTTCATTGGTATAACCTGTTTTCCAGGATCGCAAAACCCAGAGCTGATGATTATTTCAAATCCATCAATGTCAAGGAGGCGTACTAGACCAACGAGCCTTTTATTTTGGCAAATCAAGCAACATAGATATTTTTCTTGGAAGACACATTTGCACGTAGTGATGACTGAAGAGTATTGCAAAGGTTTAAGCAGAGGAATTCGTTTAATGAAGTTGCACAACAAGATGATGCTTACACTGCTCCTGATGTAGAAGATAACACAGATGTTCCTAATATCTTTGAGAACCATCATGTCAATGACGCCGGCGAAAAGATTGCATGTCGTGTTGTGGACATACAAGAGTTGATCAAGAAGAAGCCAATGTTCGAGGACGTTGAGGACGAAGAAGAAGATGACACCGTGGGGAATTATGATTTAGACTGATACACATGGCGAAGATGTTGACGCTGCTGCTGCGGATGATGATTACATTGATTTTGTCGTATTTGCCTGTCAGAAGACGTTTTTTATCTACTATGTGAAATTGTGTTTGCTATGACAACTGAAACCTGATGAACATGTTGTTTAGTATTTTGTTGTGAGAACATCACTTGTTATGTATGCTGATTTGTGTTTGGTGATTGTATGACAACTAAAACATGATGACATTGTTGTTTAGTTGTACTCATATTTGGCTGTGAAACTTGAATTTGATGACATAGTTTGCTGTTGGACTACAATTTGCTCGACGACTTCGAATGAGAACAAAGCTGGCCCGACAGGGCCTCTGCTATTTATTTATTTATATGAGCAAAAGGGGATACCCCCTGATTTCCGTTAATGGAAATCATTAGATGTTCACAACACTACGCCCAGCCTGCTACACAGGTTTCATTCATTACTAGTTTCAGCAAAGTGCTCATGTCGTAGCCACTGAATACATCACGAGTGCTACATACACTGCAAATAAAGAGACAATCATCCTACAGAGCACATCGATTTTGCCTATTATCTTCACAAGCTCTTTCATCTCCTCATTGCTGTCAAGGCCGTTCAGCAGATGTTGCTTGGCCATGATCAGAGGAACTGCATCTTTAACCTTCTGCTCTGCATCTTCCTCTTCTGTCGTACCTTCAGTTACTTGTCCAATACCCCAACCTGCTGGTATTGGGATTCCTCGGCTAACCAAATAATCAGCGTAGTTGCATTCCCTCACATCAGCAACTTCCCAGAAATACAAATCACACGAATCTTCCCTTTTCTGCATGAATCAAATTGGTAGATCATCAACCAAACTATTATAAAATCAGCAACTGAAAGCAGCAGAACAACACTAAAACGTATTATTACCCCATGATTCTGGCATTTGTAGAAGACTCGGCCAGGGTTGCGGATTGTGGTTGAGACGCGACGGATGACTCTGCGTGATTTGCAGCAGTGGCACCACACCAATGGCAATGGGTTGCGATGAGCAATCGGCTACGGTGCGCGTGCCGGTGAGGGTGTGATGAGACCCACACGCGATGGTACGGGTTGCGACTTGGCGCATATCTGGTTGTTGCCTGCTGAAGAGCAGGTGGACGAGCAGCCAGCGGACATGGTTGCTGCGGCCAGAGCTTCTGATGCTAGGCAGAATAAGTAGAGAAGAGGAGAAGCGAACGTTGGATATGTTAGTTTCATTACTTGCAGAGTAGCATAGCACCATATATAGTCATAGTCTAGGTTTGGATTCGAACCAGCTACAGGAGCACGTCTTTCTTTTTTCTAAAACTCAGCAACGTCTCTTTACTGGTACAATAGCTTGTTATGTACGCCTTCCCAAGTCTTTGATTTTCTTTCCCTTTTTTGCGAGGAAGGAAGGAGGACAAAATTGAGAGTTCCTGGGACTCGAACCCAAGACCTCTCGGTTGAAAACCAAGGGTGCTAGTCACTTATGTGGCGAACGTTCCCTGTGAGGAGGACGGCAGACGAACGCATTTTCCTCGTAGTTTTCTTCCTATATATAAAAAAGTATGCTACTTGGTGTCCGCTTAGTCAACAAACGATTCTGCCAACCTTGACCGTTGGATTGACATTCAATGTTTGTCGTGTTTCTTCAGTCTCTTCTTCCTCGAGCCGCCAAAGCCGAACCAGCATCGGCGGGACCGCCTGCTCCCGCCTCCCACGGCTGGCTGTGATCTTCCCCGGCTCCTGTTCGTTCCCGTCCGAGGCCTCACCATCGTCCTCCGCCTTGGTTCGCTCGCCGCGGCGCCGCCCTCCGGTGTTGTCAACATGGTCAACAACCGAGAGGAATAAGGAGATGACTGTACATGGTGAGGATGACAGTAGGGACCCAGTAGCGCGCGCAGTAATTTTGTTTTTTCGAGACGGAGAAGGGTATCAACTGGGTTGTGCGGGACCCGTGGCCCGTCTAGCCCAGGCTTTTATTTCATATGTTTAGCACATGACCATCCTAGTTTGTTTTTTTCCTTTCTGAAAATTTATAGCCAGCTATTTTCTTTTTTGCAGAATAACCAACGTAGGCCTACTTGCTTTTCTACGCCCTGCTGGGCCGGAAATCTTTCAAGACAAGGAGGGATGCATCTTGCCCAGAAAATGGGCTATAAGTAATAAGAAATGGGCTATAAGTAATAATAAATGGGCTGAAAAATGAAAAAATACAGCAAACAGACAATTAGTTCCAAAATACTGTTTTCTTTCGGATTTTGATATTTTTTAATTTCATTGTTTTTGTGCGGGTAAAATTTCATTGAATTTAAATTAAGGTATATTTAGATTTAAAATTAATTTGAATCTGGCTAGAAATTTCGGGTTGTATGCTGTTTGGGACAGATTTGGAGGTTGACTTGTGGGTCTACTAGGTTGACGTGTAATTTGGCTTTGTCAACTTAGTCCACAAACGATTCTAGCAGCAGTGACCGTTGGATGTTAATCCAACGGCCATGCTGCTTCTTCAATATCTGATCTTCTTGCTCCAGCCGCCCAAACCAGCTTTGGTGGGACTGCCTGCTCCCGCCACCCGTGGTCGGCTGTGCTGCCACACAGGCCGCACCGCCCCACCCTACTTCATTGCTGGCCAGGCCATTCCTCTACTCACCCACACCTCCTGTTATTTTTCGGCGATGGTAGCTGGACCAGTAAACCCTCGTACTCCCCACCGCGTGGGCAACCATTGCCGAGTCTTCCCCGGCTCCGTGCCGTTCCCTTCCTAGGCCTCCCCGTCGTCCACCGCCATGGTGCTCTCGGCGTGGCCTGGTCAACTTGGTCAACGAACGACATCCATCGGTTGTGGACTGTACGCGCAAAATAATGATTCCTCCACCTGACAGCTGGGACCCACCGGAAGGGCCTCTGTATTTCGTGAAAAAAACGTTCCCCCTACTGACATGTCGGACCCACCAGCTATATCTTCGCACGCAAGGAAGTGCCTCCTTATTACGCACAACAAAATGAATACCCCCCTGCTAGCTAGGACCCACCATAGTGAGAGGATGACTTGTGGGCCAACAAAGTTGACGGGGACAGAGGGCTTTGTCAACTTAGTCAATATGAACGATTCTAGCTCCAGTGACCGTACGATGTCAATCCAATGGCTGTAGTGCTTCTTCAACCTCTGGTCTTCTTGCTCCAGCCGCCCAAAGCAGCGTCGGTCGTGCCGCATGCTCCTGCCTCCCGTGGCCGGTTGTGCTGCCGCGGAGGCCTCACCGCCCGTTACTATTCCCACCACTGGCCAGGCCCTGCGGCGACGGCAGCCTCACACCGCAGCCGAACCAGTGAACCCTCGTACTCCTCTCCGTGCGGGCTTCCACTGCCGCGTCTTCCTCGGCTCTGCGTCGTCCCCTTCCTAGGCCTCGCCGTCGTCCACCGCCGTGGTGCTCTCTGCGCGGCGTGGTCAACGTGGTCAAGGAATGACTTCCATCGGAAGAGTACTGTACGTGGAGAGGCTGACAGCTGGGTCCACGGCCACAGCCCAGTTTTTTGTGATTTGCCAAGTAAGTCACTTTGTCAGGCCTGTTGGGCTGCAAATCTTTCAAGACGAGGAGAGCTTTCATTCGGCTGGCCGAGAAAATGGCCCATCAGTAATGAGAAATGGGCTGTACATTTTTAAAACACATCAAACCGGTAATTAGTTTCAAATATCTTTTTTTTCATTTCAAGATTTTAAATTACATTAATTTTTATGCGTGGAGAATTTGTTGGATTTTATATTGATATACATTTATTTTTAAAATCAGTTTGAATGTGAGTCGAAATTTTGGGATTAAAAACAGTTCGGACCGCACCGAAATATGCAAAATTTCGTATAATTTTTTAATTGTGGCCACAATTTGGGCTGTAATGCTAACAAAAGAATATGGGCTCCAAAAAAACCTTAAGAATTAGCAAATGGGCTGAAAATTATTAGAAATAATGGCAGATGGGCTGTATGCTATTTTCCACAGATTTGAGGCTTTCCTAAAAAAAGGTTGACGCACAAGCAGTGACTGTTGGATGTCCATCCAACGGCCGTCGTGCTTCTTCAATCTCTGCTCTTCCTGCTCCAGCCGCTCAAAGAAGCGCCGGCGAGACTGCCTGCTCCCTTCCTTCCCGCGGCCAGCTGTGCTGCCGCGCAGGCCTCACCGCCCCACCGTATTCCCATTGCTGGCCTAGCCATCCCTCTACTCACCCACACCTGCTGTTATTCTCCGGCGACAGCAGACGAACCAGTAAACCCTCATACAATCGTACTCTCCTCCACGTGGGAAACAACTGCCAAGTCTTTCCTGCCTCCGTGTCGTTCCCTTCCTAGGCCTCGCCGTCGTCCACCGCCCTGGTGCTCTCGGCGCGGCCTGGTCAACGTGGTCAACGACCGACATGCATCTGAACTGGACTGTATGTGGAGAGGCCGACAGCTGGGTCCACGGCCACGCGCAAGGAAATGCCTCCTTATTACGCGCAAAATAATGATTCCTCCACTTGACATCAGGGACCCACCGAAAGGGCCTCTATATTTCGCGAAAAAAATGTTACCGCCACTGACAGCTCGGACCAACCAGCTATATCTTCGCACGCAAGGAAGTGCCTCCTTATTACGCACAAAAAAATGAATACTCCCCCTGTTAGCTGGGACCCAGTATAGTGGCAGGCTGACTTGTGGGCCTACTAAGTTGACGGGGATGGAGGACTTTGTCAACTTAGTCAATATGCATGACTCTAGCTCCAGTGATCGTATGATGTCCATCCAACGGCCGTAGTGCTTATTCAACCTCTGTTCTTCTTGTTCCAGCCGCCCAAACCAGCGCCGGTCGTGCCTCGTGCTCCTGCCTCCCGTGGCCGGCTGCGATGCGGCGGAGGCCTCACCGCCCCTACTACTCCCACCGCTGGCCAGGCCATCCCTCTACTCACCCACACCCCCTGTTACTCTGCGGCGACGGCAGCCTCACACCGCAGCGAACTAGTGCCCTCGTACTACTCTACGCGTGGGCATCCACTGTCGCGTCTTCCCCGGCCCCGCGTCGTCCCCTTACTAGGCCTCGCCATCGTCCACCGCCCTGGTGCTCTCAGCGCGGTGTGGTCAACGTGGTCAAGGAACGGCTTCCATCGGACGTGGACTGTATGTGGAGAGGCTGACAGCTGGGTCCACGGCCGCAGCAAGGAAGTGCCTCCTTATTACGTCCAAAATAATTATTCCTCCACCTGACAGCAGGGACCCACCGGATGGGCCACCGTATTTCGCCCCCCTGACTGCTGGGACCCACCAGCTACATCTTCGCACGCAAGGAAGTGCCTGACAGTCGGGACCCACCTGGTCGAAGCGTACGTAGCGTTGTCATTCTGGTCGCGAACGTGTACGTACATATATACTGGTGGATGTAGAGGCGCGCACGTGTCGTAGTAGAGGTGGCCAGGGTGCAAGAAAGAACATACGGCCACGTATGTGTACATACGGGTGGGGTCTCGAACGCCTACTCGCGCATACGTACGGCGAGGGCTCGTTGACATGGCTGGGTCGAAACGGAGAAACAGCTTCGTCGTCGTGTTCATGGGGAGGCAACGGAATGCATCGTGTTCATGGGGAGGCAACGGAATGCGTCGTGTTCATCGGGAGGCAACGGAACGCGTGGGAGCCAACCGGCTGGGTCGGAACGGAATGCGTGGTCATGTTCATCGGGAGGGCTTGGACGGAACAGGCGATGGAAACGAGGCCTGGCGTACCGCACAATAGAGGAAACGTACCTCCTACATTCGGAACGGGGTCCTGTTGATCGAGAGGGGTATGGCGTACCGCAAAATGGAGGAAACGGACCTCCTACGGTCGAAATGGGGGTCATGTTCATCGGGAGGGGTGTGGCGTACCGCAAAACAGATGAAACAGACCTCCTACGGTCGAAACGGGGGTCATGTTCATCGGGAGCGGTGTGGCGTACTGCAAAACGGGACTCCGCAGGATACTGTTCATCTCCACCGTCGACCCCCTCCAGCCTCCACGAGCTACTGTTCATCCATCGTCGACCTCCTCCAGCCTCCACCTGCGACTGTTCATCCACGGGCTCCTATTCATCCAGCCTCCACCGCGCGCTACTCCACCGGCTACTGTTCAACCAGCCCTCTCCACGGACTCCTGTTCAGCCACCCCTCCACGGGCTACTGTTCATCCTGCCCTCCACCATCTATTGTTCATCCTGCCCTCCACGGGGTGGTCCTGTTCATCCAGCCCTCCACAGGGTCCTATTCATCCAGCCCCAACCGGCTCGATCGATCGGGGTCCTGTTCATCCAGAGGCAACACCACGGGGTCCTGTTCATCCACCCCCACCGGGAACTGTTCATCCAACCCCCCCCCCCCACAACACTCACTGTTCATCTAGAGGCAGCATCGATCGGCTTTAGTTAGCAGCAGTAGCGAAGGAATCGCTCGATCGGGTTCAGTTAACAACCATCGATCGATCGCTCGGGTTCAGTAACGCGTAGCCTGCAGTGCAATCGCTCGGGTTCAGTTAGAGCCCAACGCCTCGCTCAGGTTCAGTTAGAGCCAACGCCTCGCACACACACACGTACGGTACGAGAGAAAGGCGCATCGCTCGGCCCCCGACCTCCCACCGTAACCGGGAACTCCCCAAAATTATCCTCGCCCTTGCTTCTACCACGGTTTTTCCGTCATGGACGGCCCAAAGGATGTCATGCAACTGCGTCTCCGGCCCGCCCAGGACGAAAAGCCCATTTTCTGTCATGATTTTTTGTCATAGAAGTAGGAGCCCACCACATCTATGATGATACCGGGTTTTGTCACAATTATCGTCATAGAAGTGTCATATGTATGACAGAAAAAAATTCGTTCGGCCCAAAATGTCACGGATGTGTCTTTTTTGTAGTGTATGTTGCTATTGCTTTCTTCATGACTTATACATGTTCCTATGACTATGAGATTATGCAACTCCCATTTAGTGGAGGAACACTTTGTGTGTTACCAAACGTCATAACGTAACTGGGTGTTTATAAAGGTGCTCTACAGGTGTCTTCAAAGGTACTTGTTGAGTTGGCGTATTTCGAGATTAGGATTTGTCACTCCGATTGTCGGAGAGGTATCTCTGGGCCCTCTCGGTAATGCACATCACTATAAGCCTTGCAAGCATTGTAACTAATGAGTTAGTTGCGGGATGATGCATTACGGAACGAGTAAAGAGACTTACCGGTAATGAGATTGAACTAGGTATTGAGATATCGATGATCGAATCTCGGGCAAGTAACATACCGATGACAATGGGAACAACGTATGTTGTTATGAAGTTTGACCGATAAAGATCTTTGTAGAATATGTAGGAGCCAATATGAGCATCCAGGTTCCGCTATTGGTTATTGACCGGAGATGTGTCTCGGTCATGTCTACATGGTTCTCGAACCCGTAGGGTCCGCACGCTTAACGTTCGGTGACGATTTGTATTATGAGTTATGTGATTTGATGTAACGAAGGTAGTTTGGAGTCCCGGATGAGATCGGGGACATGACGAGGAGTCTCTAAATGGTCGAGACGTAAAGATCGATATATTGGACGACTATATTCGGACATCGGAAAAGTTTCGAGTGATTCGGGTATTTTTCGGAGTACCAGAGAGTTACGGGAATTCGTATTGGGCCTTAATGGGCCATACGGGAAAGGAGAGAAAGGCCTCAAAATGTGGCCGCACCCCTCCCCATTGTCTGGTCCGAATTGGACTAGGGAAGGGGGACGCCCCCTTCCTTCCTTCTCCTTTTCCCTTCCCCTTTTCCTATTCCATATGGGAGGGGGAATCCTAGTAGGACTAGGGAGTCCTAGTAGGACTCCACACTTCTGGCGCACCCTAGGGGCTGGCCGGCCTCCCCTCCTCCATCCTTTATATACAGGGGCAGGGGGCACCCTAGAACACACAAGTTGATCTATTGATCTATTCCAGCCGTGTGTGGTGCCCCCCTCCACCATAATCCACCTCGATTATATCGTAACGGTGCTTAGGCAAAGCCCTACGTCGGTAGTATCATCATCACCGTCATCACACCGTCGTGCTGATGAAACTCTCCCGTGAAGCTCTGCTGGATCGGAGTTCGTGGGACATCATCGAGCTGAACATGTGCTGAACTCGGAGGTGCCGTGCGTTCGGTACCTGGATCGGTCGGATCGTGAAGACGTACGACTACATTAACCGTGTTGTGCTAACGCTTCCGCATTCGGTCTACGAGGGTACGTGGACACACTCTCCCCTCTCGTTGCTATGTGTCACCATGATCCTGTGTGTGCGTAGGAATTTTTTTGAAATTACTACGTTCCCCAACAGCTGTGTCGGGGTCCATGTGACGATGATGATAAGTGAAGGGTGGCTAACCCTATGATGGACCGGCTCAACTCAAGCCTGGCAGCATCTCTCCGACTAAGCCCATCATGTTCCTTAGGAGTGAATTGCAAAACACCACCACATTTGAAGTGTTGGACCGGATTTGACACCACATTTCTGAAAGACTGTGTCTCGGTCATCCGTTTCTCAAACATCATGCAGTGCGAGAAACATTAACTCTCTACTCCGGGCAGACCATACCAAACCTACAACCCACTACCTGCTGATCCACCTCTTCAAGAGCTTCACGTAACTTACTCAACTATGCTAGAGCCCATAATAGCTTGTGGCTGCACATGGAAGTTTCTAGCATGAATCATCTCAGTTCCCTTTGAGCCTGGGTGGCGGTCCATAGGAAAATCACACGGAACCCCGGGATTTCCAAAAATACAGGCAACACTGGGTACTCCAGGTGCCTCAATCCACCCAGATGTGTATTTAAGTTGCCACCTTAAGTTGAACCATTAATTTAATAATCTCACATCTGTCATGGATTTCACTCACCCAAACCACGTCTACGAGCATAGCATAGCAATATAAGCAATTCGTATAAGTAACTCCCAAGGGTTTGAATGTAACAGGGCAATAGGTTCTACCTCTCAACTACTTCCCAGCCCACATGTTAATCACATCCTAACCATGCAATGTTTGAGGATTGGAACTAATGCATAAAAACTGGGTGATAAGGGGGTATGATCAAAGTGTTACTTGCCTTGCTGACGATCAGTGAAACCTAGAGACTCCAAATAACACGCTTCGCACTCCGAGAATTCTATCACAAACAAACAATAGCATACATAAGCAATCAAGTAAAGAAGCACGGGTAAAACTCAAATAAGAAGATCTAACCAGAAAGTTCAACTTAAGAACTCCGGTTTGCAAAAAGAATCAAATCAAACGAAGCAACAAAACTCAAACGGCAAAAGAAACAAGATCCGTTTACTAATCTAGACCTAGGTCAAATTTTACAGTAGCAAAATCTTGTTTAAGTTGGTTAAATGGAAAGAGGGTCTCAAGACGAAGATCTAGGCGCTTGAATCACCTGATTCTGACAAACGAGCGAAAGATAAACTAGAACGAAAATCGGATCAGAAATCACGATCAGAAATAATCACGGAAAAATCCGATAAAAGAAAACTGACAAACAGGCTAACTAGCGAGCGAAAACCGTTCGCTAAAACGAACATACGGACGAACGTCCGCTAAAAAGAAGAATCGGGAAAAACCGGCGAACCGAAAAAAAATGAACTAGGGTTTTCTAAAAAAATCGGATCAGTTTTCTTTTAAAAAAAATGGCGGCAACGGCTACCTCGTCGGTCCGGCGAGACGTGGCGGCGACGGCGGGGCGAGGCGGCGGCGGCGGCGCGGCGCGGGAGCGGCGGCGGCGCGGCGCGGGAGCGGCGGCGGCGGCGCGGCGCGGGAGCGGCGGCGGCGGCGACGAGGCACGGCAGAGGCAGCGCGGCGCGGGCGGGCTGCGGGCGGCGGCTGCGGCGGTGGTGGTGGGTAGTGGTGGCGGCGGGGGGCTGGGTATATAAAGGGGAGGGGGTGACTTGGTGAGGGGGCAAGGGGCGGCGGGGAAGGGGAGTCCGGCTCGGACTCCTTGAATCGGCAGCGGCGCGGCCGGTCTCCTGGAGGGAGACGGCGCGCGGGAGGGAGGCGGGCCGGCGGCTGGGCTTCGGCCCAGTTAGCCCCTGTGCACAATTTTTTTAAAATAATTCCACCGAAACTAAAAAAAATCCTAGAAAATAAAATAAAATTCTAAAAATGCCAAAACAAATTTTCACCGTCTAAATGAAATATTTAGAACGAGATAAACATTTTCTTGGCCCTAAAATGCAACTTTGAAAACGTGCAATTTTTCCAATGCAAACAAAATTGCAATAAAATCCGAATAAAAACAAATATTTGATTTTAATATTTTTTCTCCAATATTTCAATTATTTTGGAGAAGTCATATTATCTTCTCTCGTGAAAATCATCGAGTTGCATGAAGTTTATGAATTGGAAATATTTCCGAATGAAATTCAAATCTTTTCGAAACCCTTTTCATTTAAATAAATGGAAGAAGTCATGTCATCTTCTCTCCAGGGTTTTGTGGTGAAAATAATATGAATTCACGGAGATCATAAATGCAAAAATGAAAGTTTGGGAAAGTCCTTTTATTCCCTCTCATTTAACTTTCAAAAAGTTTCAAATTTCACTCACTTTCAGTCAATCAATCAAACAATCAATCAAATCTATCTATTTATATAACATTCCAAAATTTAGAAATTTTGGGATGTTACATCGGAGGTGGACAACTGGCTCAGGATCCGTAGCTTGTCAACATAGCGAGCCCCTTCACCGCTAGAGTGGGATATTGAGCGGTGGGCGGCGGCGACCATGTCCCGCAAGATAATGACTTCCGGCGGCGGTGGCCATTAGTGGTCTTCGGGTCTCAGAGGCGTCTAGTAAGTTTTCATCCTCCACCTCGCTCGCTTTGTATCATTTTTAGGTTTTTCCAATTTAGAGTTAGGGTTATTGGATTCATATGGATTTAGTATTAGGGATAGGGTTTGTAGCATAGGAAATGTCTGGGTTACTCCATTCTTATGGATTTAGAGTGTATGGCTAGGGTTTGTGCATATGATTGTTAGTGTTCTTTGAATGTGGTATGTTAGAGTTATTGAAGTGTTTTATTAACATACAAATTGCTTTCAAAGTGCATATTAGTGTTTGTTTATTGCAGTGTTTTACTGGTGCATATATTTAGGTGATTAAGTTGCTTCCTGAATATTATGTAGAGCTCCATATTTAATATGTAGTAACTATTTATGTTACACTTACAATAAAGATTTATGGATAGATATTTGAAACAGTTAAATCTATGACATAATCTAAAAATGAATCAAATAACAGCTATCCAATCGGTTACTGATTCTCCTAATTCATTTTTGTAGTTTGGATGGTGAGATATGTGAAATTAGGTTCCTTTTTCAAGGAGAGTCAACTTGGGAAGGACCATTTTCCTGTCAGAAATAACTTTCATTAACATGTTAGCACTAATGGAGACTGGAGAGGGATATACTTATGCCGACTACATGTTCTATGTGAAAGATGAGGGAAAGGGGGCAACATGTATACAGGTTATTGGCAGTGAAGATATGCTAGAGGAGATACTTGACCAGTATGATGAGCAAAAAGTGATCAACATAACTGTAATTAAGGCTACTGAGCCTAATCTAGGAGATTTGAATAGGGGAAACTTTGTGGAGGAACAAGTACCAACAGGCCAGGTTGGGCAATCCAACATAATCGATGAGGATGGGGTATTGTTCCCCTTTGTCCAATCTAACAGTGAGGAGCTGTATTAAATCCCTATCTATAGTGCATAGCCAGGTGAAGTTCTTGTTTATGTAAACACACAAGAGAGCATGAATTTGCAGAAGGCAAGGGGCAGAGAGAAAGTAGAGGAGTACTTTGGCCCCTCTGATGATGAAGGGTTTGTTGATTTCAACTGGTGTGAATACATGCGAAAAGACCATGAGAGAGAAATTGAGGAGGGGAGATTATTGAGAAGCTGAGGCGGAAGAGGAAGCAGACAGAAGATCCTATGTTTCACTTTGAAGGAGACACGGAAGTGGAAGAGATGTGCCAAGAGGTAGAGGACTTAGGCACGCATCCTAATATAACACTTCCTCAAACATTTAAGAAAGTAGGAAATGCAGGTCCAACTACAAGATCCCGTCATTAGGTTGAGACAGAGGTACTTCTTGATTTTATTCCATCATATGATTCAGGTTATTTCCCTGGAGACTATGGCATTGGTGAATTAGATGGTGAGGCAGGCCTAGAATCTTTGTCACTTCCTTGTGGAAGGAAGAGCCAAGCCAAGAGGGCTAAGGCTAGTTAGTGGTATGATGAGACAAAGCCAGATGCTCATGAGAAACATTGCTTGAGTTTGTGCTTTACTGATGTCTATTAGTTTAGAAGAGCACTGAGGAATTATCATATCAGGATACTTATAAATTTTCATTACCATAGTAATTGCAAAGATAGGATCATAGTTTATGGCACACAAAGGGAAAGTGGATGTCTAGTTTTATTGAGCTCTTCATCAGTCATCCACTTATTATTCTCATAAGTCTAGTCCTGCCAGTCAAACAACTTTGTGACATCCTCAACCAGATGCTTGTACTAATTGTCAAGTTGATCCAACTCCTTGTTGAACTTGGCAGTCTCTTTTTGATCCTTCTTATGGTCCATAACCCTGTCATGGTTCTCCTCATGAAACATCTCCCATATCTTCACCGGGCATCTTTGCAAAATGGAAGGCCATGGGGCATTAACCCACTCAGCAACTCCACAATAAACACCACCCTACATAAGTAGTTACTAAATAAATAAGCTAACTAAAACAATAACTGGATCAAATAGACCGTAAATTTTGATTAAGTGCATTTAACAAACACTCAAAGCTAACAACAAAAGTTCGGTTTGAAATAACTGAAGCAAATAAAATATCCCACTCACGCTAGCAGTTACAACAAAGATTCAATTTAAAAAACTTAATCAAATAGAACATGATACTAACAACACTTAACTAGAGCTATAATTCAATCAAATAAACACTTAACTAGGGCCAGCTTAAGTTTTTCTTAACATAAAAACTTAAATGACTTTGAATAAAATAGACACTGACATTTGTTCGGTCAAGTTCAGTTTTACTTATCTGAAACTACAAGATACTAGCATTGCAAATCCACTGATCCACTAAAAATACAATAGTACAACAGTTCAATCAGTACTTAACTGAATTTCCGGACAGAAATAACAACCATTCATCAACACACAGAAATACCAACCATTCATCAACACACAAAAATAACAACCATTCATCAACACACAGAAATAACAAACATTGACTGCCACTAACAATAACCCTAATTGGATAACACAAACATGCACCCCACATCCATAGAACCTCCTCCTGGTGAGGATGCCTTCAAATGCAACATATTTCAAACATGGGGCCTGGTGAAGCTTGCATTTGAAGGTTGGATCTATAGCTCTACCACAGAAATATGTATCTACAGTCGTTTCGGGGTTCTCCTACATTGTCAGCACAGATATTAACCACACAAAAACTTCAAGTGCTTAAAGATGGTCTCAAATAGAAGAACACATGAACCCTAACCCTAGGTGCAAAGCATAGCACTTACCCAGAGCTCCATGTCCATGCCGACGAAGTAATCGTCACTACTCTCCTCTCCATCCTTTCACGACGACATGACTGAATGGCGGTGAGGAGACAGTGCCTCCTTCGCGACGGCGACGGGCTCAGCGGCGAGAGCGAGGGGAGATGGCATAGCAGAGAGTGAGCGAGTGGAGCGAGCGAATGGAGTAGATGCCGCCTATGCCATCTGTTTTGTACTACGGCGCTAGCTAATGGCTTTCAACCCCCTCGCCATCTCAGTAGTCCGGCGTGGCACTGACTGGTAGGCCAGGCCTGTCAAAAATCGCCATTAACTCGCTCAAATCGGTCATTTGCTTTTATTGAGAAAATTAACAAGAATAATGGTGGAATTTTAGGGGCGCGCAAGAAGTGTGGTGGCAAATCCGGTCCAAAACTTCAAATGTGGTGTTTTTTGCAATACTCTGTACCTTAGAGGTGTTGTAACTCGGTTCGCCAAATTTTTGTGTGATTAGCTGGATCGTTCTCAATTTCTTTTTAATTGATAAACGAGTGTCTTTTACCTGGTTTCAAAAAAAAATATCCATCATGTATTCAAATATCGAAACACCAGTCTCAAGGTGAAAGATATTGTCGGCCAATTGGGGGCACATCATCATTTTTCTGCTAAGCACATCAGTGCTTGTAATAGCATCCAATTAATGCTCTTTTTACATGCTTTTGCCTATGTAATCAACATCATTATATCCTAGCCGGTTGATGGTTTCATCAATTTGATGTCGGGCCTTCGTGGCTTTTCTCTATAAAAATTCACAGGCCTCCACGGCACTATGATGCTACATCTTGTTTGGAAACAACAATGACCACAAGAGTCAGTTGGGTCACAACAAGGGTTCGTAGTCGGCTCTCCACCATGTTTGTTGTGGAGTTGGAGCTGCTGTGTCACGGTCCACATGGCGATGATGACAAGCGAAGGGCGGCCAGCATACGATGGACGATTTCGCAAAAAAAAACATACGATGGACGAGCTCAACTCTAGCCTTTCGGAGGTGCTCATAGGGGTAGGGTGCGCGTTCATAAGGGTGAGTGTATGCGCGTGCTTGTGTCTGTACTGATGTTAAAAAAAACTAGCCTTGCGCATCTCTCCAACGATGCCCATCATGTTCCATGATGAATCGGTCTATATTGGTGGTGTTTAACTTGGTTCGCCCAGTTTTTCTGTAAGTAGATGGGCCGTTCTCACTCTCTTCTTATAATGAGTAAAAAGAGTGTCCTTCACCTCGTTTCAAAAAAATACAGCCATCATCTATTCAAATTTCGGAACACCGGTCAGTCTCAAGGTGAGAGATATTGTCGACCGATTTGGGGGCACATCATCATTTTTCCTGTAAGCACGTCACTGCCTGTAATAGCATCCAATCAATGCCCTTATTTCCCCCGTTCCTTTCAGGCGACTGGACATCTACATTGAAAGATAGCACTGTGGAGTTTGGCAGACGTAAAAGGGAAATCACCCCAAATAGGCCACGATCAATTGAATCAAACAAACACCATCAATTCCATGTCAGGGCCCGGGGCCTCCCTCTTTCTCTTCTTGTAGCTGCCCCAAAGTTAATTCCTCTTCATTTCCCACTGTGAACTTGGAGAGACGATTCCTTGCTTGTATGTATCCGTGGCGCAGACGATAAGAAAAACAAGGGAACCACAGCTGTGCATGCATCGAAAAACTTGGCGGGAAAAATGCGGTCAGAAACGAGCTGAAGCAACGAGAAAAGAGAGGGAGAAAACCGTGGCAATTGATTTGTGTTTCCCCCTTTGGGCAACATAAAGCGTATTCCTTGTTTGTCTCCGGAAAGAAACCAACGTAGCCGCGGAGCTACAAGCCACAAGAGAAGAGCTAGCTAGCTGCTAGCAGAGATGGGTCGACGGAGGTGAGAGGAAGGGAAGGGAAGAAAGGAGTCGAGATCCTGCCAAAAGTTTGGGTTTGTAAAAGCGAGGCAACTTTGCAGTTTCCATGCATGTCTTGCCCCTTTACAACTCGGCGGTGAAAAAAGTGAGAGAGAAGAGGAGGCGCTTTGCTGAGGTCTAGGGCCACTGCCTGCCCGCTCCGATTCAGCACAGGAGGCGAACTGAAGCAAGCACACTTGACTAGCTGTCTACTGCTAGCTAGCTAGTACTGGCTATAGCTAGCTAGGCCTACCTGCTACTACTCGATCGATCATGCATGCATGGATTACTCCTAGCTAGCCGCCATCACAGCTCAAACACACACATTATTTGCCATGCATCGATCTCTTTTCAGCCTTTCTTTTTACCTCAGATTCGGTGCAACATTATGACTTTGGATATGAGCATCTCATCGCGATTCAGAGTGCTATGTAGTTTGTCCTTTACTCTCCCTTCCCTAGCTAGCTAGGATGTTTTCTAGGCAGCTGTGTGCTTATGATTCATTTTATAAAGAAGGATTATTCAGGCATCTGCATCAAGCAATGTGCACACCAAATTTTATTAAATTATTCAACAGAATTTGAAAAGATAAATACGTGGATCAATTCAAAACGAACTTTTTTTACGATCTATGGCGCTACACCTACAAGTTCAATGGTGTGCCCTGACTTCGCACTAACGTACACCATCTAATCTGATGGCCTCATCAAGCCATCGACAGCGAGCCGAGAGCATTAACCAGTCTAGCATATCCTCAGCGCGCATCACATGCACACGTTGTAAAATATCTACCGTCGTCATCTTTCATCGTCTCAACTTCAAGAGAGATCAACACATAGACCTTGCATTGTCCAACTGCCGTCGACACCACCACGACGCCAGGCATCGCCACCCAGTGGCGGAGGCAAGGGGGTGCCAGCAGGGGCCCAGGCCCAGGCCAACAAGCAGAAGTTTCCGCTACACAAGTGATTACCTGCTGCTAATTCTGTGTATTATCATGATTTTTTTGGCTTTGGCCCTCCCCAACAAGACATAACATCAAGTTGGCCCCCTTGATTAAGTTTTCCTGCCTCCACCACTGTCGCCACCATCCCACGCATGTCCATCAACGAGACCCCACGCCATGTCACCAAGACTTGTTGTTGTCGATGTGATAGAAGCCACACTGCTTCACCTTGGCCACCGCGTGAGAGCACGCGGAGACTAGCATGGGATCCGCCACAGCCGCGCCCCAGAGCCACCGCGGAGGAAAGCCCCGCCACTGCCATCATACCCCACTCAGGCTTTGCCCAACGACAGTCCGGCAGCGACGGTGGCCGCGCCCTAGATCGCCCGGGGGAGCAGCGATAGTTTAGGGGTGATGCAGAGATCGAAGGTGGTGGCGGCGGCTGAACCCTAGATCGCGAGGGGTGAGGAGAGGAGGGGAGTCAGGGGCTTGTTTTGGTCTCTCTCTCTCTCTCTCTCTCTCTCTCTCTCTCTCTCTCTCTCTCTCTCTCTCTCTCTCTCTAGAGTGAAATGAACTTAATTTCACGCATTTTCCTATGTGTGTCTTTTTCGAGAAATTTTCTCCAATGTTCATCTACCAAGAAAGCAAAAGCATTTCCTTTCTGATGAAAGGGGGAACAAGGCAGGGCCAGGCTTCTTGGATGCATCATTTGTTTGTCAAATCACATGCACTCTCTCGCTCAATCGACCCCTGCCTCCTGCACACAGTCACGATCGATCGACGGATGGATGGATCGACGACGACGTGCATACAGCCGGTCTGTCTGAATCAATTAGTGCACGCGTAGCCTGTAATTTGATGCTGCCAGTGCCATGCCATGCATATACCGATCTTGATTGCCGCTGCTGCTACTCATGGCGACTTGTCCGCAAACCCAGGAGGGAAAAGGGAGCGCTGCCCTGCCGGCCGGGCCTGTAGTAAACCATCCGTCCATGGATCATTACTCGACTCGAGAGCTAGCTAATCCATAATGCCATCTGTCAGCCTTATGCATGGCTGCTGCTGCAGCTGCTCCTGCAGAAGAACATCTTTGCTGTCTACTGTACGTAGACTGCTGCTGTCCAAGCATGCATGCATGCATTTTTTCTTTTTGGTCAAGTAGGCGCTACACTACTAGTACGTGCAGCTACAGCGCCCCTAGGAGTATAACCTAGCCAGCTACAAAATGTACTACTCCTCAACAACTTTGATCATGAGATGTACTACTGATGTACAGTAGTGTACTAGCTAGTACTGCTAGCTACGTTTGAATTGAATCCATCTATCTACCAAAAAATAAGAGAAAATTTGTGTTCGTCGCCAAGTACGTACATGCATGCTAATTTGGACTGGGCATGCAGACGCGAGAAATTAATAGCGTTGCTTCTCATGTTGCCGCCAGCCCACATGGATGCTAATTTGGACTAGACATGCATACGTGCCATCACTGACGACTCCATCCTTACATTGCGGACCAAACAACCAAGTTACGTCCAGCCGGTAAGGTTGCCTAGTATGGAAGAAGACAAATCACCGTAGGTAGAGTAACATAAATGCATGCATCCCACCAATGAAAATGAAAAAGGAAAAGCGTTCGGTTCATTTGTTTGTAGCATAGGGTCCCAGAATTAATCAAGTGGCATGATTCACTGCACGTCCCTCCTTCTACATACTCTATGATTTCTTTTTTTGTTATGCTTAATTTGTGTTGCACTCAGGTGATGAACTGAAGAACATGATGGTGATTATACACGTAGGGCTGGCTGGTGCGCCATGATTACTCATTACTGGAGAGAGCAGACGAGCATAACAGAGAGGACAAGAAGAATATTCACGGGTCAGCCATGAGTGTCGTGGAGCCCACCGGTCAACCACGGACACCCATCAAGCATATAAAATAATAACATGCCAACTAGTATCATGCATGCATGTCCTAATTCCTATACACTAGGCAGGCCATGGAGCGTTCAACGTACGGCAAAGCTTATGGATCGTCTCGTACATGGATCCTAGTTAACAACAATACCTTTTGGTCTTGGTCAGGGCAAACAACATACATCCCCTTTGATTTCCCCAACCAAATCCACATCCCCCTCGCCTTCTCCCAAAACCCCACGAGCGTCCCCTCCCCTCCATTTTCTACACATTTCACCACGTCCGCCGCACGTACCAATAAAGTTAAGATTTGAATGGAACTGGACCAAAATACTACGACCATTAGCGTTTAGTTAGGGGCCGAAAGTTTGGTCAAGAAGCTAAGGTACTCATAGGCACATCAAGAAATATTATAATTACATAAACCTCCTAGCTATATATGGGCCGCTGGATTAAACACCCACCATATGGCCGATGCTCGACGCGTGGTCACACCCGTCTACAGTTTCCCTCTCCTTCCCAACACAAGCACATCTCTGTTGAATCCGTGGCCAGTGAACTTGTCCACCGTTTCTGATGGCTCACCATGCATTGGCATTAACAAAACCTATCACCACATTGTGACCCCCACTCCATCGACCCACCATTGAATTTACTTTGTACAACATGCAATATATGCCTTCGTCGCTGGCCACAGAAACATCAGTTGGAGTTATGAAGGTGAACCTAAGTCTAACTTTCATAAGTACAATACAATTGGAATCTTAACCTTGTAAGAGAGGAGGGTGGTGGCAAATCGCTAACCTTGACCTGGATCCAAGGTTGTATAATTGTTTCTCAAAAAGCATACGTTTTAGACATGTTCCTGCATTTTGATTATCTTTATATTTATAGTGTTTATTGGATACTTGGGGAACATATGCAAGATTCTAAAAGTATTTGGTGATATTACAATTTGTTAGTGTTACCTCCATCCTGGTTTACTGGTCATCTTCGTATTTTGTGCCAAAATTTGTCCATAGATTTAACCGACAAAATGTTAATGCATGTCATCAAAAACTATATTGTTGGATTCGTATTTGAACATAATTTTCAATGATACTATTTTTTCTGACATGCATTAACATTATGTTAATTAAATCATTAGTCAAAATTTGGCATAAAATACTAAGGGGACCAATAAACTAGGACGGAGGTAGTAATATCCTAGGGGCATGCCACTCCGACAGGGCCAGGCTCCACGAAGCGAGGGTGGAGTGGGGGCAGGAATGAGGCCCATTGCTGAGGTCGACAACATGGGAGGGTCTTGGCGCTAGCGACTAGGGTTTCTTGCGGCACTCAAGTCACCAGAGTTGTCGAGTGTGTTTGATTATTTACATATTTGTAAGTTTTGAATTGGATGTTTGAAGTTGATATGCGTTCGTACATTTTTCTTGAAGAATATTTTTGATAATGTTATTAGAATTTGTTGTTGTGTTGGGTCAAAGTTGTAGATGGTGGTTGTCCAACAAACGTCAACTTTTCAAGGAGTAGATAGAGGGAGTATATGATGGCATGTAGGACCCAACATGTGCCCTAGAGAAACGGGGAGGAGAGGAGGGGAGGTCGGGCACGGGCATCCGGCATTGGATGGGGCTTGGATGGGGCATCAGGCATTAGATGTTAGGTGTTGATGCGATGTCTGTTTGGTATTAGGCTCGGACATTCGGCACCCTTTCATCACAGGGATAGGAGTACCGGCAGGTGTTGCCAAGATGGTGGCTTCAAATTTACTGATGTATTACCTTTGTAAGGACTTTGTGAATAATTAATAAAATGGTTGCATGCATCGCCCAGATGCAGAGGTCGGAGGTACATCCTCCTTTTCAAAAAAAATGTGTTTTGATTATCTTTATATTTAAAATGTTTTATTGGTACTTGAGGAACATACACGAGATTTGTATTCGAAAAGTACTTAGTGGTATTACAATTTGTATATAATGTCCTAGGGGCACCATAGTTAATACTAGGATCGCTGCTCCGATGGGTCTAGGCTCCACCTGCGCGAGGGTGTGTGTGTGTGGGGGGGGGGGGGGGGGTACCCTACCTCGCCCCTCTCCAGGAATGAGGCCCATTGCTGGGTTATGACCTTAGCGGTAGCGGCTAGGGTTTCTTGCTGTTCTCAAGTCACCATAGGGGTTGAGTATGTATGATTATTATTTACATATTTGTAAATTTTGAATTTGATGTTCGAAGTTGATATGCATTCGTGGATTTTTCTTGAAAAGTAATTTTGATAATGTTGTTATTAGAATTTGTTGTCGTGTTGGGTCAAAGCAGTAGATGGTGGTTGTCCAACAAACGCCAACTTTTCAAGGAGTTGATAGAGGGACTATATGCTGGCACGTAGGACCCAACATGTGCCCTAGAAAAAACGGGGAGAGGAGAGGAGGGGAGGCCGGGCACGGGCATATATTGGGCATGATTGCTGGCCGGGTTGGAGGCCCGGGTGAGAGGGAGACGCCTCAAAAGGCGGCCACGCCATGGAAATGGGGTTCTTGTAGCGAGGACAGAGGGAGATTTGTACGGGTACAAGGAAACCCATCATTCCATTCCATTGGCATCCCGTTCCAGCGAGCCGAGCCAGCAAACCATTGATCCACGGCCAAGTACAGCACATCCTACTAGCAAGGCTTTTCGACAAATCTCTCGGATTCCATGCCCGCCTTTGAAACTTTGTCCTCCTCCCCCTCTGCTGCTTCTCTGCGTGACACACATTGGTGCAGTGCATGCCAGGCGTACTACGTCTAGAAGAAGCAGCAGCTCCCGCTCTTCAACTCCTACCCACCCAGTCACACCACACAGACAAAAGAAAAGAAAAGAAAAGAACGAAAATACTACATACTGGTAGTAAATACATTTGGCTGCAACTGCCATATAGCATATGTCACATTAACTCCGTGGCCGGGTGCAATGGCGAGTGATGCACTCTGTACGTGGTGATATGATAGTGTAATGTGGGCACCTAACATACATAACGTGGGTTTCCAGAAAAACGATGAGGGGCTCCGTTGAGGGGCAGACAGGGAAGGGGCAGCGTGTGTTTCTCTTTGCTTCCCTGCTGCTTGATGGTGCGCCCATCCGAGGCCGGCACACAGGCCCCCCACCCGGATTCAATGGCTTGGCTGCTGCAGAATATGGGAAAAGAGGCAGCAATGCCAGCTGCCAGCCCCAAGTGCTGAGTACTGCTGCTGGCGCATTTTTTTCCTTGATTAGCACCAGCAAGTAATTAATCGCCTGGGGCAAATGGCAATGGTCCCCCTTGAGTCTGGAAGGAGGAGTACGTACAACTCAAGACAGGGACGGAGCGGAGTGGAGTGGGATTCATGGCAAAACTGGCTTGGCTGGGTAGCTGATAGGCCAGCTGACTGAATACGTTTTCCCATGCATGCTAGCTAGTACTACTAGTAGTACTCCTCTCTCGTGGCGAGGCGAGGCGAAGGCAGAGTGGTGGTCATCGAGAGAGAAGCGAGCAGAGCAGTCTTGGCAATGGCGATGGCCCTCTGCCCAGTCCCCAATCATCCTTCCCCCTGACCGCCGGACACCCCATCATTGCTTCCTCATACACCACCACACTCGCCTCCTCTCCGCTCCTCTATATATAGGCTGATCCTCTGCTCCAGCTCAGCCTCCACCTCCCATGCACCACCACCACCACACTCTGCTCTCACCGTTCCAGCAAACACACACACGCACAAACTTGAGTCGGCGGCAGAACCAGCCATGAACGGCTTCTACTCGTCCATCGCCCACGGCCTCGACGCGCTCCACGCCACGCTGGCCTCGTCGCCGGACGCCGCCTTCATGTCGGCGCCCTTCCTCCAGCAGGCGGCCGCGCTGCTCCGGTCGCTGCACTCGCAGCTCGTCCACCTCGTGCAGCGCCTCCACCTGCCACCAGGGGAGAGCTGGCTCGACGAGTACATGGACGAGACCTCCCGCCTCTGGGAGGCCTGCCAGGTCGTCAAGGCCGGCGCCTCCGCCCTTGACACCTACTGCGCCTCCGCCGCACGCATCGACGCCGCCCTCGACGACTGGCTCTGCAACCCCAACCCCCACACCGCCCGCCAGGTACGCTCCTCTCCTGTCCTGCCTTCCTATGCGTGCATGCTCAGTTGCTCACGCCCATAGCTTTGGCCTCCATTGATCACACCAAATGCGTGCAGGTGATGCGTGCGATCAACGCGCCGCGGCGGCAGGCCGTGGGGCTGGAGCAGGAGAACCGGGCGCTCGCAGAGACCAGGATCGACCCGGCGTCGCTGCTGCTCGACGACCGGTCGCCGGTGGAGTTCAAGCTCAACGCCTTCAACGGCTTCCGGGGCGTGCTCTACGCGCTGCGCAACGCCAGCTCCTTCCTCCTCATGCTCCTCGTCTCAGGGACCGTCTCCTGCCTCCCGGACCTCGCCTGCTGCGCGCACCCATTCCGCACCTCAGGCGCCGGCTACGTCTCCTCCATGGGGCGGCTGCGCCAGCGCGTCGCCGAGGAGATGGAGGCGGTCGCCGGCGAGCACTCCGGCTCCGGCGTCATGATGTACGAGTTCCGGCAGGCCAGGGCCGGCATTGAGAGCCTCAAGACAGAGTTCGACAGGGTCGTCGCCATTGGGTACGGCGACCCTGGCGAGATCGCCGAGAGGGTGGAGATCATCAAAGGATGGGTCGGGATGCTGAGGTCAGGGGCGGAGGGCGTCGTCGGCGAGCTGGACGACTTCTTTGATGAGATTGTGGAAGGCAGGAAGATGCTGTCGGACCTGTGCAGCCATCGCTGATCCAAGCTCACAATCTGTACTTCTGCAGCAGCTAGCTGAAAGCCTGAAACAAACGGGGCATGGTAGATAGTACAACAAGGCTAACAAATTAGAACAAAAAAAAATGTGGGTGTTCTTCTCTCTTGTGGTTGGGTAATCTAATCTAGCTGCTCTCTCTAGTCTAGCTATCATAGCAGCTAGTGTGTCTATACATATGTCCTGCACTGGAATATCATCATGCTTGTATTCTTCCTAAGCAGAGCAGAGCAGCAAGTGGTAGTGGCAGGCAGTTGGTGCTTAGGCCTATCTATTTGTCAGAATCAGAATCAGAATATATGTCCAGTAATTTTTAGGGGATCGATCTTAGAGGATGAATTGGTGATATAATAGTTGATGGTGAAAGGAAGAATCTACATCGGAAAAGGAAAGCAGCTCTTTGCCCTTTTCTCGAACTGGAAAAGTGCTGTGGAGATGTGGGCAGCTTGTTGGGCAGAGACAAAAAGAGAGTTCTATAGGGTGCGTTAGAATGAGCCCTTGTGCTTGTCATCTTTTGCAACTTCTTTTTGTTCTTTGGCGCTAGGCTAATCACCTTCCTTATCATTGATCACTCCACTAGCTGCCGCGGCAATTGGCAGTGTATAAACTGATTATTTTACTCACGATGGAGAAGATGAACGAGGCAGGATTCTCAATATGATCTCCGACAGCGGTCATCGTTTTGGTTGCACAATGATGGGGTGACCTTCTGGAATCCGAACATGATGATCACCCCGAACTTAAGAGGCATCGGTTCAAGGAAAAGGAGCAGCAGCTGCAATGCAAAATTGATTGATCTGAGCTGCTTTGCAGGGTTATACAGTAGAGAAATTATGATAAGCAGCAGCGTAAACCATGTTCCATACTTTGGGGAAAAGCTGACCATGAATCAACCAAATCGAATCACTTACACCGAAATGGCGGCACCAGTCGCTTTTCGCTAAAGTAGGATCTGCAGCAAAGAACCAAGAAAACATCAGTGCCATGTCACAGTTATATCTATCTTCAAATATTATTTGATTCACCATCAGCTGCTACACAAATGCATGTGTTTACGTTCTCTATAAAAAGCAAGTGCCTAATAAAAATAAACTGAGAAAAAATCTAATGCAACCTTCCTATTTAGCTTTTCAGCTACTGGAAGAGTTTCATGACTCCAGAAAAGAGTTGAAACCAGAGTTTAAAGAGCAGAGCAATCACACTCACACCTATGCTGAATAGGTGCTGTTTACAGAAAATCAGCAGCTAATGGGAACTTCAGAGGCTAAGAGTCGCATTTGCAGACATTGTTCTTGAACACAAACAGTATCGCAGAACGCAGAACTGAAGCATGGTATCAGATATATCAAATCGAAAGATGTATGATACCAAACTCGGTCCTTATTGCACTCCTAAGTTCAGATTTAAGATCGAAAAAATAGGTGGAAGTATGGATCAGTGATGCTAGGATGAACATCATTACACACATTAGGACCTTGTCCATACAATCGTTTTGCAACATCCTATGCTCCCCGATGAAAGGACTTGCATACATGCAATCATGATGAGCCACTCTGAAATGTTCTAAAAGTCCTACTCTGGTCATACTCTTACTGCTAGTGTATGCATGCCCTCCTGCAAAAGGAAAAAGTAGAAAGGGGGAACATGCCAACCAAAGTCGTGTGGATTATTACCTCCTTGACTGATGATGGAATGACAAACAATTGCCTTTCACTACACTATTCTTAAGGGCAGCAAATGTATGACCAGAGATAAATTTGGGCCTACTGCAGATTACAGCTGAAGGGAAATTGCAGCCAGTTCCATGTGGTGCACTTAACTTCTGGAGAGATGTGCTATGGTCTACTTAATTCGATACAGCTATAGATTCTGCAACAAGTAACCTCTGCTGGAAAAGGAATTGATGCTTATTATAAAACTTTGCCCATGCATCGACTCCAGAAGTCATAACCCAATGCAAAATGCAAAAGAAGCAAATCAGGAAGGTTAATATGAACTAACTCACCAAAGTCTCGCATGTTCATCACAGGAACCTCCTCTTGCCAACGTTCAGTGTTCAGACCTATGAAAAGCAGACACTGGCTGGTAAATTTTAGCCATCACACGCAAAGCTCTTTGTGATCAGTTATTCAGTTATATGAGCAAGGAAAATAACAGTATAATTAAACTCCAACATGATAATTCTCCCTACTTGACCCATTTAAATAACAGAATTCGATTCTAGAAAACAAAATGTAGCATTACATTAGTGCAGCCCTGATCAGTGCGGTTTAAGGGGTGAACTAACAGGTTAATTTTAGGAGCAGTGAACCGCTTTATAACATTATAAAGATTTCTTTTGACAAATATAGAAGAAAAGTTTAGCACATAAAACAACCACCAAAATTAGGTACTGCCTCTGTATAGAAATATATTTCTTTACAAAGGGAGTATATTACTAGGCAGCTACTCATGATCCAGAACAAATGACAACTGGCTTCTTCTCCTGTGAGCTACTTCCTGAAAGCAAACAAAAAACAAATTGCACTGTCTCTTTGCTATCATAAAAGGGACTTGGGCATAAATAAAAATTACCACAAAATTCGAGAAACAGACTATACAGAACAAAAAAGTGAGCGATGATCTCACCCCTTCTAATGACTCAAAATTGACTTGTGAAAGATAGATAGCAAAATGCATCAATCCAGCAGATCTGCAAAGTTGTGCAGCAATAAAAAGTGATTGGGGGTAATCTGCAAATAGACGATGTCCATTTAACAACCAAATTTACACTTTAGGATGTGCATTGAGATCAGGAGGCACTTTAACTTGCTCCTTTGCTTTCCATGTTAGCAATTATAGTGGAGGGCAATTATAGTGGAGTAATGAAGGAAGAATACTAATCAAACTGGTGAAATTTTAAAAGAGGTTGAAAGTCCTCCTCAGACAGTGAACTGCGTCCGACGCTAAGAACTAATTTAGCAAGAAGGAAATGCTGCAGTCTCATAGGTCCAAAAATAGTCATATAAATTTTGTAAATTTCACTATAATAATTGTGAAATTCACAATTTTCATTTGTATAGGTACATGTATTGTGGACTTCACTTGCCCCAGCAATCTGCCTAAAAATTGCAAACTTCTGGAAAGATCAATAGTGAGACCTTCATATGCACACCATTTTACAAAGCGAAACTTAGCCAATAACAACAACAACAACAACAACAATAAACAGATAGGCTTCAAAGAACTGTCAGAGGAGTCCGGACAGAATTAGGCACATGCCTCAGCTGAACAGAACTAGATTTTTGCATCAGCCTCAATTGGATGCTGAAGCAGGTTATCGCCATTGTGGGCTTCTGCCAACTTGCTATTGCTATGACCAAAGGATTTGTATGGCCCAGAAGAATTCTCAGGACTCCAAGTATCTGGAACTGCGAGAAAGTACTTGCCCATGAACTTTCTAAACCTTTTCTTGTAATCCTTGGGAGAAATTACAGTTGGTAAAACATTCTTTGGTACCAAAGAAGACTTCGCCCATGTCTCCAGTTGCTTGTCCCAAGTATATTGCCTCAAATAATCAATAATGCCAAACACAAGTTCATTCTTTTGTTTGTCCACTCCGACAAGCAGAGAATAGTCCATAACGTTAACCGACTGCAAGTACAATAATTCTGTTAAGACATATTAATATGAAAATATGATGATTACCTTAAACTGGAAGATGTGCATTATACATACAGTGAGAAAAGATGTGTCATTCCAGATTGCGCGCTGCAAGAGATGTTTTGTTCTTCCACCAATATAGATTGGAGATACATTCATGTCCTCCACAAAGTTCTGATCCAAGTAAACAGTGTCAGGGTCATTTGAGTTGGTGATGTGTCGTGAAAACATAGCACCTTTAAGATCATAAATCCGTGAAACATTGTGCCCAAACATAAGATTTTCCATCACCATCAGATCCATCTTTATCTCTTTGCCATGCCTTATTTGCTTAACCTGAAACAGCAAAGCTTTAGAAAAATAGTAATAAATGGAAGAAAATAAATTGAAACGGAACTCTGGTTGTCAAAGTAAACTACCTGATAGATTCCTAATATTTTGGCAAGGCAAGTTTGGCTTCCAGTGTCTAAAGAATGGTAAACATGCTTGAAGTAATCAGGGGCAAATTTTATGAAGGATTCAAATTCTGTCTTCTTGATTTGCTTTATAATGAACCTGTCATCCAATGTCTTCGCAAATAAAGCTTTACTCTTTCCGCCTTGAGCATCCCACTTCTTACATCGGCTTAATGAAGTAATATATGCAAGCTCAGATGGGCAGCACTTTCTTCGAAGGATGTAGAATTGATTAGCATATATACTAGTAACTGAATATTTGCCTTTGAGAGATACTTTTCCATTCACAGGGATTTCTGGATGTACCAAGGACAATAAAGGCGATGTATCATAACCAGAAAGGTCGCCAGATGAATATGACGAAATAGAAGATGAAATGCTTGCTTCAGAATCTATAGATGACCATGGTGATGAGCCAATAGAACTTTCAGATAGAAAGCTATAAGATTTCTCCATTGTTTTAGTATGCTCCCTCCTGGCATCATCTGCCTCATTCATGACTGCGGTATCCTGCCGACGCTCCTCAGATATGGCAAGAGCACGAGCTATTATGCTAGAAACCTCATGCTCCAATACACACAAAATATTACCACCCGGGCCAACTGTGAATTGAGGAGAGTCTACCTCTTCATGTTTTACAAACAGGGGAGATAGATGAGATGGAGAATAACGGTTAACAAGTTCAAATTTCTCCAAACTTCCTAATTGAATGTTCTTCTTGTAAGCCAGTTGAGACTCATGAAATGAACTCCAAATCCATCTTTCCCTCTCATCCCAATCAGAACTTCTGAACTTCCGGACAGTGCTTGAATGCTGCTCCTGCTCCATGGAAACTGGATGCGCCAGCATCCCATTGCCTTGTGGCTTTGTATCACTTGAAACTTCAAAAGAAGGCATTTTTTGTATTTGGGCCATGCTGTCTACCTCTACCTGACTAGTGCCAATGAGAGATCCTTCATCTTTACTACCTCCATTGCAAGAAAGTTCAGAGTTCCCAACTCCCTGACTATCATCGAGCATGGGTGCTGCATTCTCACTTGATTCATAATGGTCGACGCAAATTTTGTTACTTGTGCACTCAGTGGTACCAGTTGCCCCACCAGCTTTCATAGTTCTATCACACGTCAATTCGCTGATTTGCTTGTCAATCTCATACCTGGCCTCATTGATCTTATCAACGGTCTTTATAGGATCCTTACCGTTAGCAACATTTCCTTGTCCAGCAGATAAACACTTAATAAGTTCATGGAGCCGACGGTCCCATGCATAAAGTTCAAGTAGTATATCCTGATAAGACCAATTTATATTAAGAAGTTCATGTACAGATGAGGATGATCTCCCATTTGGATTGGTAGTCTTTACTAGTGAATCCTGCATGACAATACAATGAAAGCCAATATTATAATTAAACAGAACAAATTTGTTTACATAACAAATTCGTAGGCTAACAGGAATGTAGACATGGACGCTTACCTCAAAATCGGCCTTGTCTTTCATTAACAAGTCTTCGAGTTCAGAAAAGTCCGTTACAGGTAGAAATGTGCAGAAGTTGGCTGTAGTCATGCCATGATATTGATTCTTCAAGTGTTGAAGCAAGCTTGCTACCTCGGAGAAAAGCGTCATACCTCTAGCAAAAACCTTAAAAGATGCAACATAAACATCAGTACTATGCATGCACCAAACACAACTACCAAATGGTAATGGTAGAGGATAAGACATACATGTCTTCTTTCTTCTTCAAACCAGTTCTGTCTGCTGGGGTTTTCGAAGTGGAGGGTGGGCTGTGGTTTGCAGGTAGTGTAAATTTGAACCGATGAGTACCGGAACATTGCAACATTGGAGCCCAATCTGAAGTCAGTAAAAAATAGAAATTGCCATTAACAAAATAGGCAAGAGATAGTTACATGCATTTCTGATGCATTGCTATGCTAAAGGCAGCAAAGGAATGTCTCTACTTAAATTACATATTTGACATGAAAAATACATCTAGCATACCCAAAAAAGCGCAGGCAGTCCCTGTTCACCAAATGACCACATATGGATAACCTTCTTGCTGCAGAGTGGCTTGAAAAACTGAGTTCCAGAAATTTCCCAAAAGAGAGATTTCGCGCTTCAGATGATATTAGCACTCTTGGGGTCGATTTTGATACCCCGTGTTGTTCACACCTCAGGCATCTGGTCCACATCCATATTTTTCCTTCGGATTCGCCAGGTAAACTATGTTGAGACACTAGATGCTTCGTTCGAACAGTCAAATTTCCATTTTGATGAGTATAAGAGTATATGTGAGCCTCACAAGAGGAACAACTTGGTTTCTGCTACAAATAAAACATTATAAGCCAAGTATCATCTGAGCCAAATTAGTTACATTACTAACACAAAAATATGATATTCGATGTAAATAAGAACACACTGTGAACAAAATTACAAGTTACAAGCTGGTACCTTATTCTGCAAAATTTCTTGCAAGTATCGTCCTAAGGACACATCAGAGTTCCCATAGTAGTTTATACGGGACAGGCGGCTCTGGTCATCAGAGTTCCCGTAGTAGTTTATACGGGACAGGCTGCTCTGGTCATCAGATATGACCTGCTTTTTGATGCATTGACTAGACGTCAAAACCAGTATACTATGAGAATCAAGTGCATCATCGGCTTGATCTTTGTTAGAGATGTTCTCTTTACTAATGATAGTGGTGCCGCGATGTTCTCCATCTTCTGCTACGACGGGTGATTCCTCATGTTTGTCACACATATGAGAACTTGCTTCTGTTACATCTCCAGTCCTCTCTTCTTTCAAGATATCTTCTGTGTCATCTAAATTTTCACTGGAAACCGCAGACTCTTCCACCTTTGACCCAACATGAAATCCATTACTAACGATTCCATTCCTGGATTCAACTCTGCCTTCTATTTGATTATCAGTTGTCTCTTGCAATAACTTGCCAGTAAATTCCCGTAATGGTCTTGAAACCGGTGATGGTAACCTTCCGGTATGAAGGAGCGGTGTTGAGCTATACGGGATATTTGCACCTTCTCTCAGTTCATCCAAAGAGCTGTTTGTGACTAAAATTGGATCATCTACGTCTGTATAACTGAGAGCTTTCTTCCCATCAGCATAGATATTACAAGTGGCATGGTATAATCTAAGTGCTGGAGAATCATCATGTGAAGGAGGGATAGCACCACCCAGAACAGAAGTATCATAATCAATTGCTGGTGGGCCCATCATAGTAGAAGCATAATTATCTTGTGAAGTATTTTTATCATTTAAGAATACCCGCTGATCTTCAAAGAAAGACGTTTCAAGGATCAAGTGGTATGCTGCAAAGACCGTGTAGTGCATGACTTGCTTGACTTTCTTCAATTCTTCGGTGTTTGCTCCCCGTAGCAATATCTGGATGAAAACAACTATTTGTCGCTCAGATCGTTCAGCAGTGTATGAAACACTAATCGGACTGTCACTTACTATATATTCAGTAGATTGTGATTAGTATGCATGGAATGCAATCAATTGACATTTACTCTTCATAATTGATAAAAACACATGACACTGTTATGGAGATAACCACAAACAAAACAGTATTGTTATCGTAAAGCACCACAAGTGTACCTACCCCCTGACAAGTTTTATCAGCTATGTTTTTTTTGTCAAACACACATTTGTTTTAAGATATTACAAAACGATACAACAGGAACAAAAAAGCTATGTAACAAAAATTAGCAGCCCTAATAAAAAAATCAAAAGGGACTTGAAAGCTAAGAAAACTAGCAAGCAAAACGATACCAAAAGCGCATAACCAAGCATTTTATCGCTATGTTTGGCATGCCCTACCGAAATATAAGCAAGGAGCAGCTCATTTCTCATGTTTTAAGATATTACAAATACCGACACTGTTTCTCTCCCTCATAACTGAAAAGATATAGAGATCATGTTTTTACATAGTATACATACCGACTATTAAGAATTAATAACCAGTCAACATAATAGACACATCAACCGTAAGCTAGAATAACATTTGCTTTTTGGTTCCACATTGATACAGAAGGATGTCTTGATCAGGAAGATTTCAGGAAGAATATATATAAGAAAAACTAGCATAGTTTATTCATTTTGCTTTTGGACAACAGAAATGATGTAACATAAATCTTAGGGGATAAAGAAGAATGAAACTGAAAAGATTGTATAAATGAACCATACAGGTAATAATAGCTAAGTAGACATACCGTGCAACCCAATGGCCTGGGAAAACCTTCCAAGAACATTAATGTTTTAGATAGTCTCTTCCCACCTTCACTGGCAATGTTATGCTCTTCAATGAATTTTTCAGTATGGAAGTAATCACACTGCTTCAGCTTCGGTTGATCCAAAACTTCTGGAAATGATATTATGGGAGAACCTGTGCAGCGTGCAATTCTTTGCAACCGGCTGAGCTTCATATCAAGAATCAGTGTACAACCTTCTTTTAGTAGAAGCTCCTGTATGTCTCGTGAAACAGTTTTCTCAACCATTATAACATTGGGACTGCATATTTCCATCACTTTACTTATAGTCCTCTCCAGTTGGCCTTTTTCCTAATTTTTGAAGGCATAAAATAGAAGGTCACAATCTTCTACCAAAAAAGGATGAACTGAATTTACTGTCAACAAGCACATATATGCAATATCAAACCTGATCCATTGAATTAAACGACGATAAACCAACATCAGAATGCCCAAGTACTCCTTTCAGTAGAAGCAACCTAGGATTGTGACAATTGGTCGGCATGTGCTTATGAGCTGTGTTCTTTTTGAAGACTAACCCCTTGATCACCTCACTGCAATCGAAGTTAAAAGGTGAAGGTTTATAATCTAGCACGCAAATAGAAATTAGATAGTCTTTAAGTAAAAAAATAGCTGACAAATGTTTCACCTTTGCCAACGAGTACCAGATGCTACACATTTGACCTTGATGTAAGATCCAGGGTCCATTTCATTTCCGATTTTTGCATCAGGTTTAATAAGAAGTGCAGCTTCCCATGACAGGGAGGTCACAATATCAAGCCAACTCTCAGTACTCTCTCCTTTTCCAAAGGGGATACCAGCAGAGGCCAGAAACCGACTGACAAGTATCTTGAGCTGCCCATTCATAGCTGCCAGCATTGCATTTTCTCTTTCATCCCTAGGATTGGGGCTGTCCTCGTGTTCCTCGCCAGGGGCTGGGAAACTTGACTGGCCCCACTTTATTCCATCACCATAATCATCATCGTCGTCATCATAAGCAATGTTTCCGGCAACACTATCAGTCTCATCTCCCTTATCTGCTGCTTCAGGCGGTATCCAGATGCTATCATTTTCAAAACCTGGGAGGTCTGTATTGTTGATTTTACCATTGGTACTTTCAGCCCCATCAGAATCATCACCAGACCTAACCGAGCGGTCATCAACAGAGGAGGCAGATGGATCAGTGCTCACATCTTCATGTTTGTGCAATGAAGTGTCAGAGAAGAAATTGTCGTCTGTGGACAGATTATTGCTACTAGACTTGGAAGGATTCCTGGTCCCATTCTGTCCCAGATGATCAGCATCATGCAGGCGGTGAGGGGTAAGATTACCATCTAAATCCTCTGATACAACCTCCCTGTCATTACCAAAAGAAGATGACTGATTCAGAACGGAATTTAAAAAGCGCGCAGACGCAGACACATAAAATACCTGGCGAGATAGTTCCCTTGCCTCAAGGGCATTACTCTACCAAACTAGGTTATCAAAATTAAATATCTATGAGCTTAGCTGGCTGGAGAAATGAACAAAGATATCTTCCTTGAGCATGACCCCAAACACAGATGTCAGGTTAGTGTCGACGAATGGACCAGGATTTCAGGCGTGCAAAACGAGAAACAGGAAAATTAAAGTGGCTTGTTGTTGAACAAAAGACTCTGGTGAATTAAAGGCTAAGCAAGGTTGGGCCACGTGCATATTCAGACGGGGCGAGAATTCTCTTCCATGATCTAAAACAGGGCTAACCAAGTGTATGTGAGGTTACACAGTTGGCCGTGTTCAGACAGAGCCCCAGCTGAGCATCTGAACATGTGCATACTAGGAATGGGATGCTATTCAGAACAATGGCATCGGCGAGTCCTGGGAGTGAAATAGTAGTACCTTCGCGGATTCATGTCCGGGCACATGGCCACCGACGATGGGGGGGCCGTCACATGCCCTGGCTGCTCCTCCTCCTCTACCTCCTCCTGACGCAGGCGGTGGCCTCAGATCTCTTGGGCGCTGGTTGCGTATGGCCTCTACCTGACCAGTTCAGCAAGCAAGCAATCACACCATTAATTAATTAATTAAAGAGAAGAAATCACTAGTACTCGGTCAATTCAAAACCCACCAACCGACAGGGAGACAGAAATTAAAAGCAATCCCCAGGGAAGGAGTCAGGCCCAAAAACGAAATGCATCCATCGATCGGTGCTCACGAGGAGGCCGGAATCGAACACCGGCGACACCAGAATCCAGCGGCGCTTGATTCGGATCGCGCGAAACGCCAATGGGATCGCGCGGTCGACGCCGAAGTGGGTGTGGAAACTGAAGCTGAATCTTATACTGCTACTATCAAATCAAAAGAAGAGAAGGAAGAAGGAGGAGGAAGGGGATAGTGGTGCTCGAGGTAGTTGAAATCGTAGCAATTGCGGCGATCAATCCAAAGGCCAGGCTGTCCGTCCCCTATGATGGCGCTACTGGAACAACAAACCCCACACCCCCAAAAAAAAGGCAGATATTGAAGAAGGAAATATCCAAGCGCGTGGGTCCAGGTCAGCAACGGCCCCGGGTCAGGCGCCGCGACAGAAACATCCCAATCCCCAATTCAAAGTTTGAAACCCGTTCCTTCCTTCCTCCTGTACCCATACCCACGGCCTACCTACTTGCTACGTACGCACGTACGTACGCGTGTGGTATGCTCTTCCAAGTTCATCCGGCCACCATGAGCAACGAATACGACAACAACAGCAGCAGCAACAACAAATACACCAGGAAATCGCAAGAGAAGGGGAGAGGGAGAGGGGAAGTGAGATCTCCGCCTTACCGCGCGCGCGGCGGAGCTCCGCGGCGATGTTCAGTTGGTCGGAGTCGGGCGGTCTCGCGGGCCGACGGGTGGATTGACGAGCGGGAGTTGGCCTGGTGGCCTGCGCGCGTGCGCGTGGAAGAAGAGTCGCGAACGGCGGGCGAACGAGGAAGGGAAGGCGACGACACGGGAAAGGGGAGAAGAGAAAAGTAGAGGGGGAGAAGAGGGGAGAGGGAGGGAACGGCCGCAGCGCACGAAAGAAATACTTGTCCTCCACCTCGCGCTGGACCCCACGCTACCTGCACGACTCGTATCGTCTCTGGACTTCTTCTTCTTCCCGTTCGTTCGGCGGCAGAACGCGAGATGAGATGTGTAGAAAAAATGCAACTCACTGGCATTTTAGTTCAGAATTAATATTATAAGTATTGTTTTTTATTTGCAGAATTATTAATAATTATTATTATTTTTCATTGCTGTTTAATGTGTTGTGGCACGCAACGCAACAGATAGCGCCGACACGGTTTGGGTTGGGTTGGTTGGTCCTTGGTCACTAGTGGTCATGACCTGACGATGACCCGGGCAACAAACGGAACCGCCTTCACACGCAAATTCATCTGACTGTATTTTATTTTCTTATTTGCCAAAAAATGTTTTTGTAATTAATTTTGTGAGGAATAATGGTTTGTTCAGATTGGTCTTTCGCATCTCGTAAACACCCATTCAGTGAGATTGACGTGTATGTCTTTGGCATATGGTGGCAAAACCATGCCATTCGTCTCATCCTACTAACTTTTCATTTTTATAAACACCAAAGTTTGGCATTCACCACGGGCCCTTTCCTTTGTAGAAGAATTCAAATATCCATTGGTCTTTTTTCTTTCCCATCAAGAACAAGTAAGAGCTTTGCGTGCTATTCCGTTGACAAATGTCCATGGTGCAAAGTCATGATATTATTATTGTATAATCCATGACGTTAAGTTGAGATGGGTACATTTAGCTTACCAATCATATGTGTTGATAACGGGTAAATCATGAATTCACATGTCTTGTCAAGCGAGAAAAATAGAGCGTCCCTCGTGGGATGCCGCGGCCACGACATCTATAGGATTTGTGTGTCTTCGCCACTAGTCTCGTCCTCCACTCTCTCCTCCCACGCCGCTACTGTTGGCAGCTGCTCGGGTAGCATGCAGCCGTGTGGGGCTCCTCGCCACATCTTGTTAGGTTGGTCGTGGTGGACTGTCTTTCACGACGTAGCTTGACGTGGTATAATTTTTCGGTCCACCTAGCACATCTTGAAGCCCGATTTTGGGATAACTTTGTGTGTGGAGGAATATCGGTCTTGGACTGGAGCTCTCACACTAGCGGGCTCACCTGCTTTTCGGTGCGCTCCAAGGCGAGGGTAGTACACGTTGCGTGCAACACGTCACTAGCTCGGATAATGATCAAGAGTCGGTGTGGTGGCGCCGACTAAGTAAGTAGGTGGCATGTGATCCGGTCGTCGTGACTTTGGCAAACAATGACACAACTATAAGTGAGAAGATATAGCTTTTGTTGGTTGAGTCGAGTGATGAAGGATTTTCGAGTTGCTGGGCGAAAGCCCCAATCCGACCTTCATTGGTTAGGTATGGCAACAACAACAAGAATAACAACAGTCGTGCATCATCACCTTCCTAAAAAAATCTCGCCTTTGAATATATTTTTAAGCCTCTGACGACAAGCCATTCACTGTTGGTTCATGCATGTTAGGGGAGAACCAAGATGCACTATAGGGTGAAAACCCTTGTTTGGCCTTCACTGGATGTTTTGACAACGTTGATGTATGACTATTACGATGTTCTTGAAGACCGTTGTCCTATGGTGTCTTGTTTGATGCTATATCTGTTATATATGTTGGAAATATGCCCTAAAGGCAATAATAAAATGGTTATTATTATATTTCTTTGTTCATGATAATTGTCTATTATTCATGCTATAATTGTGTTATCCGGAAATCGTAATACATGTGTGAATACATAGACCACAACACGTCCCTAGTGAGCCTCTAGTTGACTAGCTCGTTGATCAAAACATAGTCATGGTTTCCTGACTATAGACATTAGATGTCATTGATAATGGGATCACATCATTAGGAGAATGATGTGATGGACAAGACCCAATCCTAAGCATAACTCAAAGATCGTGTAGTTCGTTTGCTATAGCTTTTCCGAATGTCAAGTATCATTTCCTTAGACCATGAGATTGTGCAACTCCCTGATACCGTAGGAGTGCTTTGGGTGTGCCAAACGTCACAACGTAACTGGGTGAGTATAAAGGTACACTACGGGTATCTCCGAAAGTGTCTGTTGGGTTGGCACGAATCGAGACTGGGATTTGTCACTCCGTATGATGGAGAGGTATCTCTGGGCCCACTCAGTAATGCATCATCATAATGAGCTCAATGTGACCAAGTGGTTGATCACGGGTTCATGCATTACGGTACGAGTAAAGTGACTTGCCGGTAACGAGATTGAACGAGGTATTGGGATACCGACGATCGAGTCTCGGGCAAGTAACGTACCGATTGACAAAGGGAATTGTATACGGGATTGATTGAATCCTCGATATCGTGGTTCATCCGATGAGATCACCGAGGAGCATGTGGGAGCCAACATGGGTATACAGATCCCATTGTTGGTTATTGACCGGAGAGTCGTCTCGGTCATGTCTGCGTGTCTCCCGAACCCATAGGGTCTAAGGTTCGGTGATGCTAGGGTTGTTGAGATATTAGTATACGGTAACCCGAAAGTTGTCCGGAGTCCCGGATGAGATCACGAACGTCACGAGGAGTTTCGGAATGGTCCGGAGGTGAAGATTTATATATAGGAAGTTAAGTTTCGGCCATCGGGAAAGTTTCGGGGGTAATCGGTATTGTACCGGGACCACCGGAAGGGTCCCGGGGTCCACCGGGTGGGGCCACCTATCCCGGAGGGCCCCATGAGCTGAAGTGGGAGGGGAACCAGCCCCTAGTGGGCTGGTGCGCCCCCCATGGGCCTCCCCTGCTCCTAGGGTTGGAAACCCTAGGGGTGGGGGCGCCCCACTTGGCTTGGGGGGCACTCCACCCCCCTTGGCCGGCGCCCCCCTTGGAGATTGCATCTCCTAGGGCCGGCGCCCCCCTAGGGGTCCTATATATAGTGGGGGGAGGGAGGGCAGCCGCACCCTAGCCCCTGGCGCCTCCCTCTCCCTCCCGTGACACTCCTCCCTCTCCCTGAGCTTGGCGAAGCCCTGCCGAGATCACCGTTGCTTCCACCACCACGTCGTCGTGCTGCTGGATCTCCATCAACCTCTCCTTCCCCCTTGCCGGATCAAGTTGGAGGAGACGTCTTCCCAACCGTACGTGTGTTGAACGCGGAGGTGCCGTCCGTTCGGCGCTAGGTCATCGGTGATTTGGATCACGACGAGTACGACTCCATCAACCTCGTTCTCTTGAACGCTTCCGCGCGCGATCTACAAGGGTATGTAGATGCACTCCCCTCTCCCTCGTTGCTAGATGACTCCATAGATTGATCTTGGTGATGCGTAGAAAATTTTAAAATTCTGCTACGTTCCCCAAAAGTGGCATCATGAGCTAGGTCTATGCATAGTTTCTATGCACGAGTAGAACACAAAGCAGTTGTGGGCGTGGATATTGTCAATTTGCTTGCCGTTACTAGTCTTATCTTGATTCAGCGGCATCGTGGGATGAAGCGGCCCGGACCGACCTTACACGTACGCTTACGTGAGACTGGTTCCACCGATTGACATGCACTAGTTGCATAAGGTGGCTAGCGAGTGTCTATCTCTCCCACTTTAGTCGGATCAGATTTGATGAAAAGGGTCCTTATGAAGGGTAAATAGAAATTGGCATATCACGTTGTGGTTTTGGCGTAGGTAAGAAACGTTCTTGCTAGAAACCTATAGCAGCCACGTAAAAACTTGCAACAACAATTAGAGGACGTCGAACTTGTTTTTGCAGCATGTGTCATGTGATGTGATATGGCTAAAAGGATGTGATGAATGATATATGTGATGAATGATATATGTGATGTATGAGATTGATCATGTTCTTGTAATAGGAATCACGACTTGCATGTCGATGAGTATGACAACCGGCAGGAGCCATAGGAGTTGTCTTAATTTATTTATGACCTGCGTGTCAACATAAACGTCATGTAATTACTTTACTTTATTGCTAAAGCGTTAGCCATAGTAGTAGAAGTAATAGATGACGAGACAACTTCAAGAAGACACGATGATGGAGATCATGGTGTCATGCCGGTGACAACGATGATCATGAAGCCCCGAAGATGGAGATCAAAAGGAGCAAATGATATTGGCCATATCATGTCACTATTTGATTGCATGTGATGTTTAGCATGTTCTGCATCTTATTTGCTTAGAACGACGATAGCTTAAATAAGATGATCCCTCGTAATAATTTCAAGAAAGTGTTCCCCCTAACTGTGCACCATTGCGAAGGTTCGTTGTTTCAAAGCACCACGTGATGATCGGGTGTGATGGATTCTAACGTTCGAATACAACGGGTGTAAGCCAGATTTACACACGCAATACACTTAGGTTGACTTGACGAGCCTAGCATGTACATACATGGCCTCGGAACACGGAAGACCGAAAGGTCGAGCATGAGTCGTATAGAAGATACAATCAACATGAAGATGTTCACCGATGTTGACTAGTCCGTCTCACGTGATGATCGGACACGGCCTAGTTGACTCGGATCATGTTTCACTTAGATGACTAGAGGGATGTCTATCTGAGTGGGAGTTCATTAAATAATTTGATTAGATGAACTTAATTATCATGAACTTAGTCTAAAATCTTTACACTATGTCTTGTAGATCAAATGGCCCACGCTAATGTTGCCCTCAACTTCAATGCGTTCCTAGAGAAAACCAAGCTGAAAGATGATGACAGCAACTATATGGACTGGGTCCGGAACCTAAGGATCATCCTCATAGCTGCCAAGAAAGATTATGTCCTAGAAGCACCGCTAGGTGATGCACCCATCCCAGAGAACCAAGACATTATGAACGCTTGGCAATCACGTGCTGATGATTACTCCCTCGTTCAGTGCGGCATGCTTTACAGCTTAGAATCGGGGCTCCAAAAGCGTTTTGAGAGACACGGAGCATATGAGATGTTCGAAGAGCTGAAAATGGTTTTCCAAGCTCATGCCCGGGTCGAGAGATATGAAGTCTCCGACAAGTTCTTCAGTTGTAAGATGGAGGAAAATAGTTCTGTCAGTGAGCACATACTCAAAATGTCTGGGTTGCATAACCGCTTGACTCAGCTGGGAGTTAATCTCCCGGATGACGTGGTCATTGACAGAATCCTTCAGTCGCTTCCACCGAGCTACAAGAGCTTTGTGATGAACTTCAATATGCAGGGGATGGAAAAGACCATTCTTGAGATATATTCAATGCTGAAATCAGCGGAGGTGGAAGTCAAAAAGGAACATCAAGTGTTGATGGTGAATAAAACCACTAAGTTCAAGAAAGGCTAGGGTAAAAAGAACTTCAAGAAGGACGGCAAGGGAGTTGCTGCGCCCGGTAAGCAAGCTGCCGGGAAGAAGTCAAAGAATGGACCCAAGCCTGAGACTGGGTGTTTTTATTGCAAGGAAAGTGGTCACTGGAAGCGGAACTACCCCAAATACTTAGCGGACAAGAAGGCCGACAACACTAAAGGTATATGTGATATACATGTAATTGATGTGTACCTTACCAGTACTCGTAGTAGCTCCTGGGTATTTGATACCGGTGCGGTTGCTCACATTTGTAACTCAAAGCAGGAGCTGTGGAATAAGCGGAGATTGGCGAAGGACGAGGTGACGATGCGCGTCGGGAATGGTTCCAAGGTCGATGTGATCGCCGTCGGCACGCTGCCTCTACATTTACCTACGGGATTAGTTTTAAACCTCAATAATTGTTATTTAGTGCCATCTTTGAGCATGAACATTGTATCAGGATCTCGTTTAATTCGAGATGGCTACTCATTTAAATCCGAGAATAATGGTTGTTCTATTTATATGAGAGATATGTTTTATGGTCATGCTCCGCTGGTGAATGGTTTATTCTTAATGAATCTCGAGCGTAATGTTACACATATTCATAGTGTGAATACCAAAAGATGTAAGGTTGATAATGATAGTCCCACATACTTGTGGCACTGCCACCTTGGTCACATAGGTGTCAAACGCATGAAGAATCTCCATGCAGATGGACTTTTGGAGTCTCTTGATTACGAATCATTTGACACGTGCGAACCATGCCTCATGGGTAAAATGACCAAGACTCCGTTCTCAGGAACAATGGAGCGAGCAACCAACTTATTGGAAATCATACATACTGATGTGTGCGGTCCAATGAGTGTTGAGGCTCGCGGTGGCTATTGTTATGTTCTCACCCTCACTGATGACTTGAGTAGATATGGATATGTCTACTTAATGAAACACAAGTCTGAGACCTTTGAAAAGTTCAAGGAATTTCAGAGTGAGGTCGAGAATCAACGTGACAGGAAACTCAAGTTCTTGCGATTAGATCGTGGGGGAGAATACTTGAGTCACGAATTTGGCACACACTTAAGGAAATGTGGAATAGTTTCACAACTCACGCCGCCTGGAACACCTCAGCGTAATGGTGTGTCCAAACATCGTAATCGCACTCTATTGGATATGGTGCGATCTATGATGTCTCTTACCGATTTACCGCTATCATTTTGGGGCTATGCTTTAGAGACTGCCGCATTCACTTTAAATAGGGCTCCGTCGAAATCCGTTGAGACGACACCGTATGAATTATGGTTTGGGAAGAAACCTAAGCTGTCGTTTCTAAAAGTTTGGGGATGCGATGCTTATGTCAAGAAACTTCAACCTGAAAAGCTCGAACCCAAGTCGGAAAAATGCGTCTTCATAGGATACCCTAAAGAAACTATTGGGTATACCTTCTACCTCAGATCCGAAGGCAAGATCTTTGTTGCCAAGAATGGATCCTTTCTAGAGAAAGAGTTTCTCTCGAAAGAAATAAGTGGGAGGAAAGTAGAACTCGATGAAGTATTACCTCTTGAACCGGTAAGTGGCGCAGCTCAAGAAAATGTTCCTGAGGTGCCTGCACCGACTAGAGAGGAAGTTAATGATGATGATCATGAAACTTCAGATCAAGTTGCTACTGAACTTCATAGGTCCACAAGGACACGTTCCGCACTAGAGTGGTACGGCAACCCTATCCTGGAAATCATGTTGTTAGACAACGGTGAACCTTCAAACTATGAAGAAGCAATGGCGGGCCCAGATTCTGACAAATGGCTGGAAGCCATGAAATCTGAGATAGGATCCATGTATGAAAACGAAGTATGGACTTTGACTGACTTGCCCGATGATCGGTGAGCCATAGAAAATAAATGGATCTTTAAGAAGAAGACAGACGCGGATGGTAATGTAACCATCTATAAAGCTCAGCTTGTCGCTAAGGGTTATCGACAAGTTCAAGGGGTTGACTATGATGAGACTTTCTCACCCGTAGTGAAGCTGAAGTCCGTCCGAATCATGTTAGCAATTGCCGCATTCTATGATTATGAGATATGGCAAATGGACGTCAAAACGGCATTCCTTAATGGTTTCCTTAAGGAAGAATTGTATATGATGCAGCCGGAAGGTTTTGTTGATCCTAAGAATGCTGACAAGGTGTGCAGGCTCCAACGCTCGATTTATGGGCTGGTGCAAGCATCTCAGAGTTGGAACATTTGTTTTGATGAGATGATCAAAGCGTTTGGGTTTACGCAGACTTATGGAGAAGCCTGCATTTACAAGAAAGTGAGTGGGAGCTCTGTAGCAATTCACATATTGTATGTGGAGGACATACTGTTGATGGGAAATGATATAGAATTCTTGGAAAGCATAAAGGCCTATTTGAACAAGTGTTTTTCAATGAAGGATCTTGGAGAAGCTGCTTACATATTAGGCATCAAGATCTATAGAGATAGATCGAGACGCCTCATTGGTCTTTCACAGAGTACGTACCTTGATAAGATATTGAAGAAGTTCAATATGGATCAGTCAAAGAAGGGGTTCTTGCCTGTATTGCAAGGTACGAGATTGAGCACGGCTCAATGCCCGACCACGGCAGAAGATAGAGAAAAGATGAGTGTCGTCCCCTATGCCTCGGCCATAGGGTCTATCATGTATGCTATGATGTGTACCAGACCTGATGTAAACCTTGCCGTAAGTTTGGTAGGAAGGTACCAAAGTAATCCCGGCATGGAACACTGGACATCGGTCAAGAATATCCTGAAGTACTTGAAGAGGACTAAGGATATGTTTCTTGTTTATGGAGGTGATGAAGAGCTCGTCGTAAAGGGTCACGTCGATGGTAGCTTCGACACAGATCTAGATGACTCTAAGTAACAAACCGGATACGTGTATATTTTGAATGGTGGGGCAGTAAGCTGGTGCAGTTGCAAGCAAAGCGTTGTGGCGGAATCTACATGTGAAGCGGAGTACATGGCAGCCTCGGAGGCAGCACAAGAGGCAATCTGGGTGAAGGAGTTCATTACCGACCTAGGAGTCATACCCAATGCGTCGGGCCCGATGACTCTCTTTTGTGACAACACTGGAGCTATTGCCCTTGCCAAGGAGCCCAGGTTTCACAGGAAGACCAGGCATATCAAGCGTCGCTTCAACTCCATTCGTGAAAGTGTTTAAAATGGAGACATAGATATTTGTAAAGTACATACGGACCTGAATGTGGCAGATCCATTGACTAAACCTCTCCCTAGAGCAAAACATGATCAACACCAGAACTGCATGGGTGTTCGATTCATCACAATGTAACTAGATTATTGACTCTAGTGCAAGTGGGAGACTGTTGGAAATATGCCCTAGAGGCAATAATAACATGGTTATTATTATATTTGTTTGTTCATGATAATTGTCTATTATTCATGCTATAATTGTGTTATCCGGAAATCGTAATACATGTGTGAATACATAGACCACAACACGTCCCTAGTGAGCCTCTAGTTGACTAGCTCGTTGATCAAAAGATAGTCATGGTTTCCTGACTATGGACATTAGATGTCATTGATAATGGGATCACATCATTAGGAGAATGATGTGATGGATAAGACCCAATCCTAAGCATAGCTCAAAGATCGTGTAGTTCGTTTGCTATAGCTTTTCCGAATGTCAAGTATCATTTCCTTAGACCATGAGATTGTGCAACTCCCGGATACCGTAGGAGTGTTTCGGGTGTGCCAAACATCACAACGTAACTAGGTGACTATAAAGGTACACTACGGGTATCTCCGAAAGTGTCTGTTGGGTTGGCACGAATCGAGACTGGGATTTGTCACTTCGTATGATGGAGAGGTATCTCTGGGCCCACTCAATAATGCATCATCATAATGAGCTCAATGTGACCAAGTGGTTGATCACGGGATCATGCATTATGGTACGAGTAAAGTGACTTGTCGGTAATGAGATTGAACGAGGTATTGCGATGCCGACGATCGAGTCTCGGGCAAGTAACGTACCGATTGACAAAGGGAATTGTATACGGGATTGATTGAATCCTCGATATCGTGGTTCATCCGATGAGATCATCGAGGAGCATGTGGGATCCAACATGGGTATCTAGATCCCGCTGTTGGTTATTGACCGGAGAGTCGTCTCGGTCATGTCTACGTCTCTCCCGAACCCATAGGGTCTACATACTTAAGGTTCGGTGATGCTAGGGTTGTTGAGATATTAGTATACGGTAACCCAAAAGTTGTTCGGAGTCCCGGATGAGATCAAGGACGTCATGAGGAGTTTCGGAATGGTCCGAAGGTGAAGATTTATATATAGGAAGTTAAGTTTCGGCCATCGGGAAAGTTTCGGGGGTAATCGGTATTGTACCGGGACCACCGGAAGGGTCCCGGGGGTCCACCGGGTGGGGCCACCTATCCCAGAGGGCCCCATGGGCTGAAGTGGGAGGGGAACCAGCCCCTAGTGGGCTGGTGCGCCCCCCCATGGGCCTCCCCTGCACCTAGGGTTGGAAACCCTAGGGGTGGGGGCGCCCCACTTGGCTTGGGGGGCACTCCACCCCCCTTGGCCATCGCCCCCCTTGGAGATTGCATCTCCTAGGGCCGGCTCCCCCCCTAGGGGTCCTATATATAGTGGGGGGGAGGGAGGGCAGCCGCACCCTAGCCCCTGGCGCCTCCCTCTCCCTCCCGTGACACTCCTCCCTCTCCCTGAGCTTGGTGAAGCCCTGCCGAGATCACCGTTGCTTCCACCACCACGCCGTCGTGTTGCTGGATCTCCATCAACCTCTCCTTCCCCCTTGCTAGATCAAGTTGGAGGAGACGTCTTCCCAACCGTACGTGTGTTGAACGCGGAGGTGCCGTCCGTTCGGCGCTAGGTCATCGGTGATTTGGATCACGACGAGTACGACTCCATCAACCCCGTTCTCTTGAATGCTTTCGCGCGCGATCTACAAGGGTATGTAGATGCACTCCCCTCTCCCTCTTTGCTAGATGACTCCATAGATTGATCTTGGTGATGCGTAGAAAATTTTAAAATTCTGCTACGTTCCCCAAAAATATATTGTCGGCGGTTTAGTTGGATTGACCGGTAGGTTGTAAAAGTAGAAGGTCATCCCTTGCTAGTGGTGGATTTCTATGTTGAAAGGTGATGCATTACATTCTCTTAGGATTTCTGTCCCTTATTCGGCCTCGGTGTCTTCGGAGATTGGGCGTGTATGTCTTTTGCATGGTTGCAAAACCATTCCATTTGGTTCATCCTACTAACTTCACATTTTTAAGCAGCAACATTGTCATGGTCATTGTAACATGCATTCATCCTGAGCTCTCTCCTTCATAGAAGAATTCAAATATTCCTTTTCTTTCCCACAAGAGCAAGAAAGAGCTTTGCCTGTTACTCCGTTGACGGATATCCATTGTGCCAAGTCATGATATTATCATAAAGTCCATAGGGTCAAGTTGAAATGGGTATGTTTAGTGATTGTATGTGTTTGAAACAGGTTAAGTCATGCATTTGCTTGTCTTGTCTAGCGGAGAAAATTAGGGCTCCCCTCGTGCGTTGTCGTGGCTATGTCAACTATACATCTATGTGTCTTTGCCCACGTCACCTTGTGGTGGTCATGGTGGCACGTCTTTCATGACATACCTTGACATGGTCTCTTTTTTCTTTTACCCACCATGTCCTCCATGAAACATGTGTGGATCGTCTTGAATGCCTAATTTCAGGGTAACTTTGCGTGGGGTGGAGTAGTGGTCTTTGACGGGAACGGTCTAGCACTAGTGGGCACACGTGTTTTCCAAATGCTCCATGATGAGAATGGTATATGTTGTGTGTTGCACATCATTGATTCAGATAATGATCAAGAGTCAATGAAGTGGCACCGACTAGGTAAGTAGTTGTAGTGTGCGTTTCGACTGCCATGGATTCAACAAACAACGATAAAATATAAGTAACAACAACAACGGTCTTGCATCATTGTAACACCCACAATGCGGCTATATCTCCCACGTGTTGGGGCACGACTTAGAGGCATAGCCGCATGGTAGGTTTGTCGCAAGAGTGGTAATCTTCACACAATCCCATGTACTGAATAGAAAGGGATAAAGAGTTGGCTTACAATCGCCACTTCACACAATACATAAATAATACATAGATCATCCAAAGTATAATCAAAGGTCCGACTACGGAACCAAAATAAAGGAAGACAACCCCAAATGCTAGATCCCCGATCGTCCCAACTGGGCTCCACTACTGATCATCCGGAAAAGACACAAAACAATGACTAAGATCTTCATCGATCTTCCACTTGAGCTTGGATGCGCCACCTGCACTGGTATCATCGGCACCTGCAACTGTTTGGAAGTATCCATGAGTCATGAGGACTCAGCAATCTCACACCCGCGAGATCAAGACTATTTAAGCTTATGGGTAGGAAAGGGGTAGTGAGGTGGAGCTGCAGCAAGCACTAAGCATATATGGTGCCTAACATACACAAATAAGAGCGAGAAGAGAAGCAACACATGGTTGAGAAGCTAGAAGTGAACAAGAAGTGATCCTGAAAACTACTTACGTTCAAGCATAACACAAGACCGTGTTCACTTCCCGGACTCCGCCGAAAAGAGACCATCACGGCTACACACACGGTTAATGTATTTTAATTAAGTCAAGTGTCAAGTTCTCTACAACCGGATATTAACAAATTCCCATCTACCACATAACCGCGGGCACGGCTCTCAAAAGTTTAAACCCTGCAGGGGTGTCCCAACTTAGCAAGCTCTCACGGTCAACGAAGGATATTCCTTCTCCTGGGAAGACCCGATCAGTCTTGAAATCCCGGTTACAAGACATTTCGACAATGGTAAAACAAGACCAGCAAGACCGCCCGCTGTGCCAACAAATCCCGATAGGAGCTGCACATATCTCGTTCTCAGGGCACATCGTATGGGCTAGACGTCGGGTTGGCATAGACCCTAGTTGCCTAGGGGGCGCCGGACATCGCCCAAGTTGGACCAACACTTAGAGAAGCACTGGCCCGGGGGGTTAAAATAAAGATGACCCTCGGAAGCGCGACTCCCAAGGGAAAAGTAGGTGGTGGTGAGGCAAATGGTAAAACCAAGGTTGGGCCTTGCTGGAGGAGTTTTATTCAAAGCGATCTGTCAAGGGGTTCCCATAACACCCAACCGCGTAAGGAACGCAAAATCAAGGAACATAACACCGGTATGACAGAAACTAGGGCGGCAAGAATGGAACAAAAAACTAGGCATAAGGCCAGGCCTTCCACCCTTTACCAAGTATATAGATGCATTAAAGTAAATAAGATATAATAATGATATCCCAACAAATCCATGTTCCAACATGGAACAAACTTCAACTTCACCTGCAACTAACAACGCTATAAGAGGGCTGAGCAAAAGCGGTAACATAGCCAAACAACGGTTTTCTAGGAAGGTGGGTTAGAGGCTTGACATGGCAATATGGGAGGCATGATATATCAAGTGGTAGGTAGCGCGACATAGCGATAGAGCGAACAACTAGCAAGCAAAGATAGAAGTGATTTCGAGGATATGGTCATCTTGCCTGCAAAGTTCTCAGAGTTGTCGAAAGCTTGGTCCTCGAAAGCGTACTCAACAGGTTCCCTGGTCACGTACTCGTCTACCCGCTCTATCCAAAGCAAGGACACAAGCAATGGAGCAATCAATCAATCATGGTGCAATGCACAAGCAACATGATGCAATACATGGCATGATATGCAAGATATGACGTGCAATGCATATGGGTGCTCCAGAAGGGAAAGAAATATCAAGGCATCAAATTGGCAAACCAAGTATGCTGCTGGAAAGATGAGGTGATTTCGGTCGAAATCGATATAAGGATCACCGAAAACGGATGCACGGCTTGCAAATGGCAAGCAAAACAAGAATGGCACAATTCTGCGATTAACAGCACGATGCCATCTAGAATGCAACAAGAAACTAAGCTACTACACTCCAACATAGCAACGAAGCATATGGAAGTGATGTAAAAGAGATGCTTGACAAAACATCAACACTGAGCTATGGCTAAAACACACAAAAGCAGGTTCAAAGAAGCATGGCAAAAGTGCAAAAGATATCAGCATCACAGACTTAGTGAAAATACTAACATGTCAAAAACAACATCATGAAGCAAAGTTTAGAGCAAGAAAACAACATGCTACATGAACATATCATAGCAAACAAAGACATGGAATGATTCTAATAAAAGCATAGATCAAAAGTCCCTTACTGACCATGAGCCAAAAGGCACACAAGATATGATGAAACCCATGTAAACATAGCAAGATTTATTAACAATTTCAAACTTAGCAGAAAACAGAGCATGGCATAAACAGATTTATGATGGCAACTTTGCGAGCTCATGCCACTCACCATAAAGCATTGCACGGCAATATAAGCATACCAATAGCAAGATAACATGGTCATGAAGCTAACCATGGCAAGAGAAAGTTCATAGGATGCATGGATCACTAGCAACAACCATGGCAATATTGATTAACATGTTAACAATCTGTGAGAAACATTTTATAGCAAAAGTAGAGCAAGCAAATGACATGCTAGAGCACTCCATAATTGCAAACAGGGGCATCGATGGATACATCATAACCACATGTTCAAAACATCCTTACTGAAGTATCCCAAAATAAGCATGGATATCACTTTAGCATCAAGTTTACATGGCATCAAAATAACAGCAGGTAAAAGACTTAGCAAAATCCTAAGTCCCTGAAAACAGCAACATCACGGAGCCAAGTTTGCATGGTTGTGCTAGTCACCACATAGATCACAAAAATACAAGGCTTGCACCTCTGTAAAGATGGCATGATGTAGTTCAAAACACATGTAGACCTCATGCTCAAAGAATACACACATCAAATGCAACAAAAATGACAATTCACCATGATCTGATAAGTACCAGCAGTTAACATTTTATGGCACTCCTGCATCAATGAAAATGGCATCATAATGGAAAGTAACATGCATGGAAATGCTTCTAACATGAAGATCTCAAAGAGGTGAACAATTCGACATATCATATGCATGAATCGGAGCCACGGTCACCGAGATATGACATGATGAAGGAGACATAAAAATGTCACAGACTTGAGCACTTAGTGAGATATCAGGACCAAAAAGTGAGCATCGGATAACTGTCATGCACACAAGGCAGTGAATAGGGGGGATGCTCACCATGGGCCCTTGGGTCATATCAGAGCGATCTGAGGGAGAGGCGGAGCTGGGCTGGCCTTGGCGTAGTTGGGCCTGCAGCGGGGCTAGCTTGCTAGGCCCACGCGGCGATGGAGGGAAGGCGGTTGGGCGCGCGAGCGCGTCGTCCTCCTCCTGACCGGGGACGAGGCCGGTGGCGCTAGGACTCCAGGGAGCGGCGCGAGGGGTCTTCAGCGACGGGCAAGGACGACTCTGGTGCGAATGGGTGCACCCAGGCGGAGGGAGGCCAGATCTGGGCGCGGGATCCCCGGATCCGGCGATGGACGAGGACGCTGTCGTGGTTCTAAGACTAATAGTAGAATGGGGGGTAGGTATGAAGAGGCAAGATCTTAGCTATGGAGTAGTTGTACACACGAGTTTACGAGTTCAGGCCCTTCTCGGAGGAAGTAATAGCCCTACGTCTCGATGCCCTGGAGTGGTCGACTGGATTATATGTGTGTGTGTGTTTACAAAAGATGCGAACCCCTGTCCTGGAGGAGGGGGTGGCTTATATAGAGTGCCCCAGGACCCCAGCTCCCCTCCGTTATGCGGGGTTCAATGTACATAAAGAAGGAGCATTACAGGTAATGTCCGTATTAAAGTGCTATAAATGATAGTTAAGTCTATGAGTAAACGTCCGATCGTTGCTGTGTAGAGTGGCTTCAGATCTTCTGTTTGTCGAGTGACTTCTGTAACGGTCGAGTGACATTGTTTCTTCCGAGTGGAATGTCTTTGGTCGAGTGGGTGATGGTACCCTTTGAGTGCTGCTGGCTTTGGGGTGATGTCCTTGGGGAGGAAGTCTAGGCCAGGCCTATGACCCTACCCTAGGTACATAGCTTCATCATTAGCCCCCGAATGGTTCAGGGCTTGAGTGTAGAAGGAGGTGAGAATTCCTCCGATTCAATTTTTGTGCTCCGGTAGTGACTTATCGTGACCAAGCGAACAACCATAATGATCTCAGCTCCTTTTCAGTCGCCTTGATCCATTCTTGAATCTGCCGAGTGAACTTTACTGTGATGTCTTGAGTACTGATATGGAGAAGATATTCCGTCTGACGGATTGCCCTACTGCACGCGGATATCGCGGGATTTGGATTTTGGGGAAGCGCGTGGGACGGGGGAGACCGCAGTAATCGGAAGGGATTAGGTGCGGCCTCCTCGATCACTGCACCACCTTTTTTGCCACGTACCTCGCACGCGACTGTTGCGGGATTTGATTGGGTCGTCCAGACCCACGGGTCAGCCACTCGGAAGCGGCCCCATATAAGGCGTCGGGCCAGGGTTTTATTTGAACAGTGCGTCTTCGTTCTTCTCTTTCTCTCTTAGTTTTCTCTGCTGCATCTGCTCCTGCTCCAGCGCCGCCGCCCCGTTCGAGCTCTGCTCGCCGCGATGGGGAAGGAGAAGATGGTGGCGTTAGAGCGCGCGAAGAAGGCGACGGCGAAGGCGACGGCGAAGGCGAAGGGGAAGAAGTCCGGCCAAGGCGGATCTTCTTCGAGGGCCGGCCTGCCGCCGGGCTGGATCTAGGGCGACTAGATTCACTCGACGATTCACCAGGACGACATCGATGACCTGGTCGAGGGGGGACTGATCCCCCACGAATTGGTGCAACTCCCGGGGAACGAGACCGAGCCGCAGCCATAGGAGGGTGAGCGCGTTCTCCTCGCTACTCACGTCGACCGCGGGTTTTCCTTGCCTCCCCACCCTTTCTTTCGAGGTTTTTTGAACTTCTTTGGGGTGCAACTCCACCACTTTACTCCGAATACCATCGTGTACCTCGTTGCTTTTGTGTCCATGCGTGAGAGCTGTTGGGGAACGTTGCAGAAAATTAAAATTTTTCCTACGGTTTCACCAAGATCCATCTATGAGTTAATCTAAGCAACGAGTCTAGGGAGAGAGTTTGCATCTACATACCACTTGTAGATCGCGTGCGGAAGCTTGCAAGGTGATGATGTAGTCGTACTCGACGTGATCCAAATCACCGATGACCTGCGCCGAACGGACGGCACCTCCGCGTTCAACACACGTACGGAAACAGCCACGTCTCCTCCTTCTTGATCCAGCAAGGAAGGGAGGAGAGGTTGAGGGAGATGGCACCAGCAGCAGCACGACGGCGTGGTGTTGGTGGAGCTGCAGTACTCCGACAGAGCTTCGCTAAGCACTACGGAGGTGTATGAGGTGTTGGGGAGGGAGAAGGAGGCAACCAAAGGCCAGGGCACGAGGTATGAAGTCCCTCCTCTCCCCCCACTATATATAGGGGTGCCAAGGGGGGGTGGCCGGCCCTAGGAGATCAAATCTCCTAGGGGGTGCGGCGGCCAAGGGGGGATTCCCTCCCCCCCAAGGCACCTAGGAGGTGCCTTACACTAGTAGGACTCCTCCCCCTTGGAAACCCTAGGCGCATGGGCCTTGTGGGGCTGGTGCCCTTGGCCCATGTAGGCCAAGGAGCACCCCCTACAGCCCATGTGGCCCCCGGGGCTGGGTGGCCCCACCCGGTGGGCCCCCGGGACCCCTCCGGTGGTCCCGGTACAATACCGATAACCCCGAAACTTGTCCTGATGCCCGAAACAGGACTTCCCATATATAAATCTTTACCTCCGGACCATTCCGGAACTCCTCGTGACGTCCGGGATCTCATCCGGGACTCCGAACAACATTCGGGTTACTGCATATACATATCCCTACAACCCTAGCGTGACTGAACCTTAAGTGTGTAGACCCTACGGGTTCGGGAGACATGTAGACATGACCGAGACTCTCTTAGTCAATAACCATCAGCGGGATCTGGATACCCATGATGGCTCCCACATGCTCCTCGATGTTGTCATCGGATGAACCACTATGTCGAGGATTCGATCAAACCCTGTATACAATTCCCTTTGCCAATCGGTACGTTACTTGCCCGAGACTTGATCGTCGGTATCCCAATACCTTGTTCAGTCTCGTTACCGGCAAGTCACTTTACTCGTACCGTAATGCATGATCCCGTGTCCAACACCTTGGTCACTTTGAGCTCATTATGATGATGCATTACCGAGTGGGCCCAGAGATACCTCTCCGTCATACGGAGTGACAAATCCCAGTCTCGATCCGCGTCAACCCAACAGCTACTTTCGGAGATACCTGTAATGCACCTTTATAGTCACCCAGTTACGTTGTGACGTTTGGCACACCCAAGGCATTCTTACGGTATCCGGGAGTTACACGATCTCATGGTCGAAGGAAGAGATACTTGACACTTGCAAAGCTCTAGCAAAACGAACTACACGATCTTTTATGCTATGCTTAGGATTGGGTCTTGTCCATCACATCATTCTCCTAATGATGTGATCCCGTTATCAATGACATCCAATGTCCATAGTCAGGAAACCATGACTATCTGTTGATCACAACGGGCTGGTCAACTAGAGGCTTACCAGGGACATAGTGTGGTCTAAGTATTCACACGTGTATTACGATTTCCGGATAATACAGTTATAGCATGAATACAAGACAATTATCATGAACAATGAAATATAATAATACTTTTATTATTGCCTCTAGGGCATATTTCCAACAGTCTCCCACTTGCACTAGAGTCACTAATCTAGTTACATTGTGATGAATCGAACACCCATAGAGTTCTGGTGTTGATCATGTTTTGCACGCGAGAGAGGTTTAGTCAGCGGATCTGCGACATTCAGATCCGTGTGTACTTTGCAAATCTCTATGTCTCCATCTTGAACATTTTCACGGATGGAGTTGAAACGACGCTTGATGTGCCTTGTCTTCTTGTGAAACCTGGGCTCCTTTGCGAGGGCAATAGCTCCAGTGTTGTCACAGAAGAGTTTGATCGGCCCCGACGCATTGGGTATGACTCCTAGGTCGGTGATGAACTCCTTCACCCAAATCGCTTCATGTGCTGCCTCCGAGGCTGCCATGTACTCCGCTTCACACGTAGATCCCGCCACGACGCTCTGCTTGCAGCTGCACCAGCTTACTGCTCCACCATTCAACATATACACGTATCCGGTTTGTGACTTAGAGTCATCCGGATCTGAGTCAAAGCTAGCGTCGACGTAACCCTTTACGACGAGCTCTTCGTCTCCTCCATAAACGAGAAACATGTCCTTTGTCCTTTTCAGGTACTTCAGGATATTCTTGACCGCTGTCCAGTGTTCCTTGCCGGGATTACTTTGGTATCTTGCTACCAAACTTACGGCAAGGTTTACATCGGGTCTGGTACATAGCATGGCATACATAATAGATCCTATGGCTGAAGCATAGGGGATGACACTCATCTCTTCTTTATCTTTTGCCGTGGTCGGTGACTGAGCTGAGCTCAGTCTCATACCTTGTAACATAGGCAAGAACCCCTTCTTGGACTGATCCATTCTGAATCTCTTCAAAATCTTTTCAAGGTATGTACTTTGTGAAAGACCTATGAGGCGTCTCGATCTATCTCTATAGATCTTGATGCCTAATATATAAGCAGCTTCTCCAAGGTCCTTCATTGAAAAACACTTATTCAAGTAGGCCTTAATGCTGTCCAGAAATTCTATATCATTTCCCATCAGGAGTATGTCATCTACATATAATATGAGAAATGCTACAGAGCTCCCACTCACTTTCTTGTAAACGCAGGCTTCTCCATAAGTCTGCATAAACCCAAACGCTTTGATCATCTCATCAAAGCGAATGTTCCAACTCCGAGATGCTTGCACCAGTCCATAAATGGATCGCTGGAGCTTGCATACTTTGTTAGCGTTCCGAGGATCGACAAAACCTTCCGGCTGCATCATATACAGTTCTTCCTTAAGATGCCCGTTAAGGAATGATGTTTTGACGTCCATCTGCCATATCTCATAATCATAGTATGCGGCAATTGCTAACATGATTCGGACGGACTTTAGCTTCGCTACGGGAGAGAATGTCTCGTCGTAGTCAATCCCTTGAACCTGTCGATAACCCTTAGCGACAAGTCGAGCTTTATAGATGGTAACATTACCATCCGCGTCCGTCTTCTTCTTAAAGATCCATTTGTTTTCTATCGCTCGCCGATCATCGGGCAAGTCTGTCAAAGTCCATACTTTGTTTTCATACATGGATTCTATCTCGGATTTCATGGCTTCAAGCCATTTGTTGGAATCCGGGCCCGCCATTGCTTCTTCATAGTTCAAAGGTTCATTGTTGTCTAACAACATGATTTCCAGGACAGGGTTGCCGTACCACTCTGGTGCGGAACGTGTCCTTGTGGACCTACGAAGTTCAGCAGTAACTTGATCCGAAGTACCTTGATCATTATCATGGTTTTCCTCTTCAGTTGGTGTGGGCATCACAGGAACGGTTTCCTGTGCCGCGTCACTATCCCGCTTAAGAGGTAGTACTTCATCGAGTTCTACTTTCCTCCCACTTACTTCTTTCGAGAGAAACTCTTTTTCCAGAAAGCATCCATTCTTGGCAACAAAGATCTTGCCTTCGGATCTTAAGTAGAAGGTATACCCTACAGTTTCCTTAGGGTATCCTATGAATACGCATTTTTCCGACTTGGGTTCGAGCTTTTCAGGTTGAAGTTTCTTGACATAAGCTTCGCATCCCCAAACTTTTTAGAAACGACAGCTTAGGTTTCTTTCCAAACCATAATTCATACGGTGTCGTCTCAACGGATTTAGACGGTGCCCTATTTAAAGTGAATGTAGCTGTCTCTAGAGCGTATCCCCAAAATGATAGCGGTAAATCGGTAAGAGACATCATAGACCGCACCATATCCAATAGAGTGCGATTACGACGTTCGGACACACCGTTTCGCTGAGGTGTTCCAGGCGGCGTGAGCTGTGAAACGATTCCACATTTCTTTAAGTGTGTACCAAATTCGTGACTTAAGTATTCTCCTCCACGATCTGATCATAAGAATTTTATCTTTCGGTCACGTTGATTCTCCACCTCATTCTGAAATTCCTTGAACTTTTCAAAGGTCTCAGACTTGTGTTTCATTAAGTAGACATACCCATATCTACTCAAGTCATCTGTGAGAGTGAGAACATAACGATATCCTTCGCGAGCCTCAACGCTCATTGGACCGCACACATCGGTATGTATGATTTCCAACAAGTTGGTTGCTCGCTCCATTGTTCCGGAGAACGGAGTCTTGGTCATTTTACCTAAGAGGCAGGGTTCGCACGTGTCAAACGATTCATAATCAAGAGACTCTAAAAGTCCATCAGCATGGAGCTTCTTCATGCGCTTGACACCAATGTGACCAAGGCGGCAGTGCCACAAGTATGTGGGACTATCGTTATCAACTTTAAATCTTTTGGCATCTACACTATGAACATGTGTAATATTATGCTCGAAATTCATTAAGAATAAACCATTGACCATCGGAGCATGACCATAAAACATATCTCTCATATAAATCGAACAACCATTATTCTCAGACTTAAATGAGTAGCCATCTCGTATTAAACGAGATCCAGATACAATGTTCATGCTCAAACTTGGCACTAAATAACAATTATTGAGGTTCAAAACTAATCCCGCAGGTAAATGTAGAGGCAGCGTGCCGACGGCGATCACATCGACTTTGGAACCATTCCCGACGCGCATCGTCACCTCGTCCTTTGCCAGTCTCCGTTTATTCCGCAGCTCCTGCTGTGAGTTACAAATATGAGCAACGACACCGGTATCAAATACCCAGGAGTTACTACGATTACTGGTAAGGTACACATCAATCACATGTATATCAAATATACCTTTGGTGTTGCCGGCCTTCTTATCCGCTAAGTATTTGGGGCAGTTCCGCTTCCAGTGACCCTTCCCCTTGCAATAAAAGCACTCAGTCTCAGGCTTGGGTCCATTCTTTGACTTCTTCCCGGTAACTGGCTTACCAGGCGCGGCAACATCTTTGCCGTCCTTCTTGAAGTTCTTCTTACCCTTGCCCTTCTTGAACTTAGTGGTCTTATTGACCATCAACACTTGATGTTCTTTCTTGATTTTAGCCTCTGCTGACTTCAGCATCGAGAACACTTCAGGAATGGTCTTTTCCATTCCCTGCATGTTGTAGTTCATCACAAAGCTCTTGTAGCTTGGTGGGAGCGACTGGAGGATTCTGTCAATGACCGCCTCATCTGGGAGGTTAATGTTCAGCTGGGTCATACGGTTGTGCAACCCAGACATCTTCAGGATGTGCTCACTGACAGAACTGTTCTCCTCCATCTTACAACTGTAGAGCTTGTCGGAGACATCATATCTCTCGACCCGGGCATGAGCTTGAAAAACTAGTTTCAGCTCTTCGAACATCTCATATGCTCCGTGATGCTCAAAACGCTTTTGGAGCCCCGGTTCTAAGCTGTAAAGCATGCCGCACTGAACGAGGGAGTAATCATCAGCGCGAGACTGCCAAGCATTCATAATGTCTTGGTTCTCTGGGACGGGAGCGTCACCTAGCGGTCCTTCTAGGACATATTGTTTCCTGGCAGCTATGAGGATGATCCTCAGGTTCCGGACCCAGTCCGTATAGTTGCTGCCATCATCTTTCAGCTTGGTTTTCTCTAGGAACGCGTTGAAGTTCATGTTGACATTAGCGTTGGCCATTGATCTACAAGACATATTTGCAAAGGTTTTAGACTAAGTTCATGATAATAAAGTTCTAATCAAATTATGAACTCCCACTTAGATTAGACATCCCTCTAGTCATCTAAGTATTACACGATCCGAGTCGACTAGCCCGTGTCCGATCATCACGTGAGACGGACTAGTCATCGTCGGTGAACATTCTCATGTTGATCGTATCTTCCATACGACTCGTGTTCGACCTTTCGGTCTCCGTGTTCCGAGGCCATGTCTGCACATGCTAGGCTCGTCAAGTTAACCCTAAGTGTTTTCGCTGTGTAAAACTGTCTTACACCCGTTGTATGTGAACGTAAGAATCCATCACACCCGATCATCACGTGGTGCTTAGAAGCGACGAACTGTAGCAACGGTGCACAGTTAGGGGAGAACACTTCTTGAAATTTTTGTAAGGGATCATCTTATTTACTACCGTCGTCCTAAGTAAACAAGATGCATAAACATAATAAACATCACATGCAATTATATAGTTGTGACATGATATGGCCAATATCATATAGCTCCATTGATCTTCATCTTCGGGGCTCCATGATCATCTTGTCACCGGCTTGACACCATGATCTCCATCATCGTGTCTTCATGAAGTTGTCACGCCAACGACTACTTCTACTTCTATGACTAACGTTTAGCAATAAAGTAAAGTAGTTTACATGGCGTTCTTCAATGACACGCAGGTCATACAAAAAATAAAGACAACTCCTATGGCTCCTGCCGATTGTCATACTCATCGACATGCAAGTCGTGAATCCTATTACAAAGAACATGATCTCATACATCACAATTCATCATTCATCACAACTTCTGGCCATATCACATCACATGATCAATCGCTGCAAAAACAAGTTAGACGTCCTCTAATTGTTGTTGCATCTTTTACGTGGCTGCAATTGGGTTCTAGCAAGAACGTTTTCTTACCTACGAATCACCACAACGTGATTTTGTCAACTTCTATTTACCCTTCATAAGGGCCCTGTTCATCGATTCCGCTCCAACTAAAGTGGGAGAGACAGACACCCGCCAGCCACCTTATGCAACTAGTGCATGTCAGTCGGTGGAACCGGTCTCACGTAAGCGTACGTGTAAGGTTGGTCCGGGCCGCTTCATCCCACAATACCGTTGAGCAAGAAAAGACTAGTAGAGGCAAGTAAGATGATAAAATCCACGCCCACAACAAAGTTGTGTTCTACTCGTGCAAAGAGAACTACGCATAGACCTAGCTCATGATGCCACTGTTGGGGAACGTTGCAAAAAATTAAAATTTTTCCTACGGTTTCACCAAGATCCATCTATGAGTTCATCTAAGCAACGAGTCTAGGGAGAGAGTTTGCATCTACATACCACTTGTAGATCGCGTGCGGAAGCTTGCAAGGTGATGATGTAGTCGTACTCGACGTGATCCAAATCACCGATGACCTGCGCTGAACGGACGGCACCTCCGCGTTCAACACACGTACGGAAACAGCCACGTCTCCTCCTTCTTGATCCAGCAAGGAAGGGAGGAGAGGTTGAGGGAGATGGCACCAGCAGCAGCACGACGGCGTGGTGTTGGTGGAGCTGCAGTACTCCGACAGAGCTTCGCTAAGCACTACGGAGGTGTATGAGGTGTTGGGGAGGGAGAAGGAGGCAACCAAAGGCCAGGGCACGAGGTATGAAGTCCCTCCTCTCCCCCCACTATATATAGGGGTGCCAAGGGGGGGTGGCCGGCCCTAGGAGATCAAATCTCCTAGGGGGTGCGGCGGCCAAGGGGGGATTCCCTCCCCCCCAAGGCACCTAGGAGGTGCCTTACACTAGTAGGACTCCTCCCCCTTGGAAACCCTAGGCGCATGGGCCTTGTGGGGCTGGTGCCCTTGGCCCATGTAGGCCAAGGCGCACCCCCTACAGCCCATGTGGCCCCCGGGGCTGGGTGGCCCCACCCGGTGGGCCCCCGGGACCCCTCCGGTGGTCCCGGTACAATACCGATAACCCCGAAACTTGTCCCGATGCCCGAAACAGGACTTCCCATATATAAATCTTTACCTCCGGACCATTCCGGAACTCCTCGTGACGTCCGGGATCTCATCCGGGACTCCGAACAACATTCGGGTTACTGCATATACATATCCCTACAACCCTAGCGTGACTGAACCTTAAGTGTGTAGACCCTACGGGTTCGGGAGACATGTAGACATGACCGAGACTCTCTTAGTCAATAACCATCAGCGGGATCTGGATACCCATGATGGCTCCCACATGCTCCTCGATGTTGTCATCGGATGAACCACTATGTCGAGGATTCGATCAAACCCTGTATACAATTCCCTTTGCCAATCGGTACGTTACTTGCCCGAGACTTGATCGTCGGTATCCCAATACCTTGTTCAGTCTCGTTACCGGCAAGTCACTTTACTCGTACCGTAATGCATGATCTCGTTTCCAACACCTTGGTCACTTTGAGCTCATTATGATGATGCATTACCGAGTGGGCCCAGAGATACCTCTCCGTCATACGGAGTGACAAATCCCAGTCTCGATCCGTGTCAACCCAACAGCTACTTTCGGAGATACCTGTAATGCACCTTTATAGTCACCCAGTTACGTTGTGACGTTTGGCACACCCAAGGCATTCTTACGGTATCCGGGAGTTACACGATCTCATGGTCGAAGGAAGAGATACTTGACACTTGCAAAGCTCTAGCAAAACGAACTACACGATCTTTTATGCTATGCTTAGGATTGGGTCTTGTCCATCACATCATTCTCCTAATGATGTGATCCCGTTATCAATGACATCCAATGTCCATAGTCAGGAAACCATGACTATCTGTTGATCACAACGGGCTGGTCAACTAGAGGCTTACCAGGGACATAGTGTGGTCTAAGTATTCACACGTGTATTACGATTTCCGGATAATACAGTTATAGCATGAATACAAGACAATTATCATGAACAATGAAATATAATAATACTTTTATTATTGCCTCTAGGGCATATTTCCAACAAGAGCTTCCTGGGCTGTCGGCCACACTGGGGGCTCTTCAAGCACATATTCACATGCCATTCTCAGTCGGTCAAGAAGGCCAGCCCGAGTGATGAGAGGACGCAAGTGATTCAGATGTGCGGGGGTCTTGGGATTCAGATGAGGAGTAAAAGTACTTTCCCAACCATGGTCCTTCCTGAGTCGGTCCGAGGGTGGCAGTCGACCTGGTTCTACTGCAAGGACCAGCCGACTCTGGCTCAGTCGACTGGACTTCCCCCCTTTTCCATGGCCCGAGTGGAGAAGCCCTCTGCTTTGAAAGTGATCCCAGAGGAGAAGGCGCAAGTGAAAGTTCTGGTTGAGCGAGTAGTCCAGCTTGTCCGTGACGGGGTAACCGGTATGGATCTGTTGGAGGTCTTCCTCAGGCGACGCATCCAACCCCTTCAAGCTCATGACCATCCGATGTGGCTGTATTCGGGCACCGATGACACCACTCGGATCCATCCAGAGGAAGTCGACAATGCTGCATTGGAAGGGTGGCTGAAGAGCATCACTGGCAATAAGGACAACCCCAGGGGATCTCGGAGGATTCCTCCACTCAACAACTCGTACGAAATCGACAAGGTATGACTCCAAATGGTCGAGTGTTTTCTTGATTTTTCAATTAGCTAATTGCCGTTATCCGACTATCTCCTATCTTGGTTGTTGTCTTCTAGGCCCTGACTAAGATGTACTCGATACCCAACGGGGAGCAGGAGCAGGACCCAGAGGGAGAAGCGAGTGGAGGTGACAGCGGCGAGTGGCAATCTGACGACGAAGAGGACGAGGACAGCGACGACCCGAGTGATGAAGAAGAGATCGACTCTCCTCCTCGTAGGGAAAAACGATCCAAGCTTTCTCACGACCTAGCAAGTGCCCGCGGTAAAGCGACAGCGCAAACTGGGCATTCATCGAAGCGCCCTCGAACGTCTTCTCCAGCGCCGACTGAGAAGGCATTGAAGCAACCGAAAGCTACGCCCTCCAAACCACCAAAGGCCTTGCCGAAGATCAAAGTGGCCATCCCCATTGCTTCTGGGTATTAGTTGGACTTGATTTCTTGTTTTAGTATGAATCTGGATTTGAGTCGACTCATTTAGTCAAACATGACTGACTGAATTCTGAAATTTGTAGTGCTGCTACTTCTGGGACCTCCACCCGTCAGTATGAAGATGAGGACATGGAAGATGCAGTCACTTCCAACCCGGGTACAATCCTCATGATCTTGTTCTCGATTGTTCGGTCGATTAAATTCTGGTGACTCATCTGGGGTCGACTGATTTCTTTGCATCCCCTCCCAATGTCATTGAGCTTCCGGATGATGACGAGGATGTGCCGCTGAGGCCCAAGAAGAAGAAGGAAACAGCTAACAAGACATCCCAGTCGGAGCCGGCGGCGGAGCGAGTAGTTCAACGGCTCGAAGATGCGAGTAAGGTTTATGTAACCTTTGCTGACCCAGTGTCGAGTGCGCGTCCTGCTTCGTCGACTGCTCCAGAGCTTGTTTCAACCATCCAACTTCATGTCTCGGATCTCCAAGCCGCTGTGTCTGGACCATCCATCCCCTTCTTTGCCACTCATCATGTTCCAGAAAGCCAGTCGGACGCTGATGCGGAGGCTATTTGTCAGGCTGGCATAATGATGGAGCGGGTGAAGGCGGCGCACGAAAATAGTCAGGCTGCTTATGACGCCAGCGCGGCTCTTCGAGCCAATGTCTAAGTCAATCTTCCGACTGGACTTGTTCCTTTTAGGATATGATACCCGAATATTTTCCTTTGCGCAATCTTTCATTGTCTTGCACTTCGAGATTGTACACCCACTAGGTGTTAGTCGAGTGGAATCCGAACCAATGGGGGCACGCCAAGTGCACCCACTGGGTGTGGTCCCTGAGACCGCGGTCGACTGCTGGCAGTTGGTTGGGGTTTGAGCACTTCTTTCTCTCTTTTTTTACTCGGCCTAGGCGGACCGGCCGAGTGGAATCCGAACCAGTGGGGGCACGCTTAGTGCACCCACTGGGTGTAGTCCCCGAGATCGCAGTTGACTGCTGGCAGTCGGTTGGGGTCTGAGTAGTCTTGAAGTTTTATTCATTCGGAAATAAATAATATTTGATCTTGTCAATTGATATGTCTTTTACTCACTGTAGAAATTTTGTACGCTTATCTCCAAGTTCGCCGAATTTGAGGAAAAGCAAAGGCAACTCAACCTTGACCTGGAGTTGGCTCAGCAGAACTTGAAGAATGCTCAAGATGAAGTCGCTGGTACGGAAGGTAACAGCCTGTCGACTGCTTATCTTGAACATCCCTCAAGTTATCTCTTCATTCTTCTGTTTGATCTAAATGTGAATTTTGCAGAGAAAATGAGGCTGGCCCTGGAGAAGAAGGATCTGGACCTTGCAGCTGCGCAGAAGGAGGCTCAGGAGAAGACTGCCCTTGCTGACCAGAAACTGGCTTCGGTCGGAGCACTGGAGGAAGAAATCAACAAGCTGAATCCGTCTCTCACCGAATCCAATCGAGAGGTGACTCGTCTGAAAAAAGATAAAGTGGCTCTGACCGACCAGTTGGAGAGCATGACTCGCAGGAGGAATGATTTGGAGGCTTATCTGGAAGCTCTCACCAAGAAACTCTTTCTTATGCTCGAAGGTACCTCTTTTTTACTCGACTGTTTTACTGTTTGCAAGTTGGACCTGACCAGTCGACTCATTAACTCCTTGACTCTGCAGAATTTTGCCAAAACTTTGAAGAGGAGACTGGACGGGTCGAGACAAGCTTGGACCCTATCCTTTCTCCAGTCGGTGACGAGGCTGCCATGAATGTGCTTCGACTGGAATCTCGCGTCACCAGTGTTACAAGTTATCTTGCCCGTCTGAAGGTTGCAGTTTCACGCATCGACTCATCGCTCTGGCCAAGGGCAACGCTTCAGAATGATCTCGAGTCTCTGATGGCTCGACTCAACGAGATCCCTGGTCGAGTGCAAGAATGGAAGAAGTCCTCTGCCCGATGTGGTGCTGACGTGGCTCTGTCATTGGTCAGGGTCCACTGCCGAGAAGCTCGAGCGGAGAAGTTGGCGGCGATCAAGGTCGCCAACACAAAAAGGCACGACTTCTAGTCCTTCATGGAGACTTTTATTGTTGCTGCCACTCGGATCGCGGACGGGATTGATTTGGACGAGTTCGTCCAGCCTGCAAGTCCTCCTCCTGCCGAGTGAACAAACTTGATACTTAAACTTGCTTTAAATTTGCCTCGGAATGCCGAGTGGTTTTGTAACCGTTAAACTCCTTCGGGCCTGACGCCCGAGTACTTTTATCTCTGTTCTGAAACTCTTGAGAATTTATCTGATCTTGGTTTATCTTCTGCATGTGCTTGCGTTTGCCATCGAGTGGAACTTAATCTTCACTCGAAATAATTTTTGAGATGCAACTCTAAGGGAGATATCTCAATCGACTTGCACCTCATCGTCCTTGCGGATAGGGATGGAGCGGACATTGTACTTGTGGCGCAGCTCCGTGGAGAGGATTGCAGCCGACCTGCACCTCGTCGTCCTTGCGGATAGGGATGGAGCAAACATTGTATTTGTGTCGCAGCTCTGTGGAGAGGATTGCAGTCGACCTGTACCTCGTCGTCCTTGCGGATAGGGATGGAGCGGACATTGTACTTTTGGCACAGCTCCATGGAGAGGATTGCAGTCGACCTGTACCTCGTCGTCCTTGCGAATAGGGATGGAGCGGACATTGTATTTGTGGCGCAGCTCCGTGGAGAGGATTGCAGTCGACCTGCACCTCATCGTCCTTGCGGATAGGGATGTTTTTTCAACTTAGGCGAGTACTAGACTACAGCTAAGCCCCCGGGCATGAGGTTTGCTCATCACTCGGTGGGATTTTTGAAACTTAGGCGAGCACTGGGCTGCAGCTAAGCCCCCTAGTGTGAGGTTTGCTCATCACTCAGTAGGATTTTTGAAACTTAGGCGAGCATTGGGCTGTAGCTAAGCCTCCGAGTGTGAGGTTTGCTCATCACTTGGTAGGATTTTTGAAACTTAGGCGAGCATTGGGTTGCGGCTAAGCCTCCGAGTGTGAGGTTTGCTCATCACTCGGTAGGATTTTTGAAACTTAGGCGAGCAGTGGGCTGCAGCTAAGCCCCCGAGTGTGAGGTTTGCTCATCACTCGGTAGGATTTTTGAAACTTAGGCGAGCATTGGGCTGCAGCTAAGCCCCAGAGTGTGAGGTTTGCTCATCACTCGGGAGGATTTTTGGAACTTAGGCGAGTATTGGACTGCAGCTAAGCCCCTGAGTGAGAGATTTGCTCATCACTCGGTAGGATTTTTTCAACTTAGGCGAGTATTGGGCTGCAGCTAAGCCTCCGAGTGTGAGGTTTGCTCATCACTCGGCAGGATTTTTGAAACTTAGGCGAGCACTGGGCTGCAGTTAAGCCCCCGAGTGTGAGGTTTGCTCATCACTTGGTAGGATTTTTGAAACTTAGGCAAGCACTGGGCTGCAGCTAAGCCCCCGAGTGTGAGGTTTGCTCATCACTTGGTAGGATTTTTGAAACTTAGGCGAGCACTGGGCTGCAGCTAAGCCCCCAAGTGAGAGATTTGCTCATCACTCGGTAGGATTTTTCCAACTTAGGCGAGTACTGGACTGCAGCTAAGCCCACGGGTGAGAGGCTTGCTCACCACTCGGTAGGATTTTTTCAACTTAGGCGAGTACTGGACTACAGCTAAGCCCCCGAGTGAGAGGCTTGCTCACCACTCGGTAGGATTTTTTCAAATTAGGCGAGTACTGGACTGCAGCTAAGCCCCCGAGTGAGAGGCTTACTCACCACTCGGTAGGATTTTTTCAACTTAGGCGAAACGGATTCGCAGCTAAGCCACCCACTGGGGGATTTCAGAAACAAATATAAGCAATCGACAATCATTTTTAGAAGACTGTAAAAACTCTTTTCTTTGATAAACGAACTACAAAGGTGCTTCTTATTACATCTCAACATACTGAGTGTTTAAGTATAAAAGGGGCAGAGCAGCTTCGCATTCGAAGTGCGCGGCTCGTCTTTCTTGTGCTCGACGTCGTAGAGGTGGTATGCTCCATTGTGGAGCACTCTGGTGACAACGAAGGGGCCTTCCCAAGAGGGAGCAAGCTTGTGTGGTTTCTGCTGATCCACTCGGAGAACCAAGTCTCCCTCTTGAAATGCTCGACCCCTCACGTTTCTGGCATGGAATCGACGCAGGTCTTGTTGATAGATGGTTGATCGGATCAAGGCCATCTCTCTTTCTTCTTCCAAGAGATCAACTGCATCTTGTCATGCTTGTTCTACTTCTTCCTCTGAGAAAATCTCGACTCGGGGCGCATTGTGGAGCAAGTCACTCGGAAGTACAGCTTCGGCTCCATAAACCAAGAAAAATGGGGTTCTGCCAGTCGACCAATTGGGAGTTGTCCTCAATCCCCACAATACTGATGGAAGTTCATCGACCCAGGCTCCTACTGCGTGTTTGAGGTCACGCATCAGTTGGGGTTTCAGTCCTTTGAGAATCAATCCATTTGCTCTTTCAGCTTGTCCATTCGACTGGGGATGGGCGATTGAGGCATAGTCGACTCGAGTACCTTGTGAGGCACAGAAAGTTCTGAACTCATCAGAATCGAAGTTTGATCCGTTGTCAGTGATGATGCTGTGTGGAACACCATATCTGAATGTTATCTCTCTGATGAAACTGACAGTAGTATTGGCATCAAGGTTCTTGATAGGCTTGGCCTCAATCCACTTGGTGAACTTGTCGACTGCTACAAGCACATGAGTGAATCCACTCCTACCAGTCCTCAGAGGTCCAACCATGTCTAATCCCCAAACAACAAAGGGCCAGGCGAGTGGAATGGTCTTTAGGGCCGACGCAGGCTTGTGATACATGTTGGAGTAAAACTGGCAACCTTCACATTTGTCGGCTATTTCTTGTGCCATCTCATTTGCCCGTGGCCAGTAAAATCCCGCTCGGTATGCTTTGGCCACAATGGTCCGAGAGGACGCATGATAACCACAGGTCCCCGAGTGGACGCCGTTGAGGATCACTCGACCTTCTTCAGGCGTTATGCATTTCTGGCAAACTCCAGTCACACTTTCTCTAAACAACTGTCCTCTTATCACAGTAAAGGCTTTAGATCGACGGACGATCTGTCGAGCCTCTTCTTCATCTTCTGGGAGTTCCCTTCTAAGAATGTATGTGATATATGGTACTGTCCAATCGGGGGTGATGACCAAAACCTCCATAACCAAATGGACTACGTCTGGAACCTCGATTTCAGTCGGATCGGTGGCACTCTTCGGCTGTGGGGGCTCTTCGGTGAAGGGATCTTCTTGAACTGAAGGTGTATGAATGTTCTCCAAGAACACATTGCTGGGGACGGCTTCTCTCTTGGAGCCTATCTTTGCCAGATCATCGGCCGCTTGATTTTTTAGTCGAGGGATGTGATGGAGCTCTAATCCCTCAAATCTCTTTTCTAGCTTTCTCACTGCATTGCAATAACCAGTCATAGCTGGGCTTCTGACATCCCACTCCTTCATTACTTGATTGACCACCAAATCTGAGTCGCCATAGACCATGAGGCGATAGACGCCGAGTGAAATGGCCATACGCAACCCGTACAGAAGTGCCTCATGTTCGGCTTCGTTGTTGGAGGAGTCAAAGTGAATCTGGAGAACATAACTGAGTTTGTCACCACGGGGGGATACCAACACCACCCCAGCACCGGAACCATTCAGCATCTTGGACCCATCGAAGAACATGGTCCAATGCTCCGAGTGGATTTGGGTCGGAAGTTGTTGTTTGATCCACTCAGCGAGGAAATCAGCTATTGCTCGGGACTTGATGGCCTTCTTTGCCTCAAATTTGATGTCCAGGGGAAGGAGTTCAATCACCCACTTTGCCACTCGACCATTTGCGTCTCTGTTGTTCAGAATCTCTGATAATGGAGCGTCACTGATGACTGTAATGGAATGATCAGAGAAGTAGTGTGCAACTTTCTTCGTGATCATTTAAATCCCATAAACAAGCTTTTGATAATGTGGATATCTTTGCTTCGACGGAGTCAGAACTTCAGAAACATAATATACTGGGTGCTGAACTTTATAGGCTTTTCCTTATTCCTCCCGCTCGACCATGAGTACTGTACTGAGAACTTGTCCAGTGGCTGCAATATAAAGCAATAAAGGCTCTTTGCTGATTGGCGCAGCAAGCACCGGCTGGGTGGAAAGCAGGGCTTTGAGCTCTGCAAATGTTGCGTCAACTTCGGGAGTCCACTCGAACTTATCAGACTTCTTCATCAGTCGGTAAAGAGGCAATGCCTTTTCATCGAGGCGAGAAATGAATCGACTCAAGGCGGCCAAACAACCAATAAGCTTCTGGACATCGTGCACACGCACAGGGCGTTTCATCCGAAGTATAGCACCAATGATGTCTACTACACAACCTTCTTCTTGTAGACGTTGTTGGGCCTCCAAGTGCAGAGGTTTATAGGACAGTAGCAAATTTCCCTCAAGTGGATGACCTAAGGTTTATCAATCCGTAGGAGGCGTAGGATGAAGATGGTCTCTCTCAGGCAACCCTGCAACCAAAAAGCAAAGAGTCTCTTGTGTCCCCAACACACCCAATACAATGGTAAATTGTATAGGTGCACTAGTTTGGCGAAGAGATGGTGATACAAGTGTTGGGGAATGTAGTAATTTCAAAACTTTTCCCACGCACACGCAAGATCATGGTGATGCATAGCAACGAGAGGGGAGAGTGTTGTCTATGTACCCTCGTAGACCGACAGCGGAAGCGTTATACCAACGCGGTTGATGTAGTCGTACGTCTTCACGGCCCGACCGATCAAGCACCGAAACTACGGCACCTCCGAGTTCTAGCACACGTTCAGCTCGATGACGATCCCCGGACTCCGATCCAGCAAAGTGTCGGGGAAGAGTTCCGTCAGCACGACGGCGTCGTGACGATCTTGATGTTCTACCGTCGCAGGGCTTCGCCTAAGCACCGCTACAATATTATCGAGGATTATGGTGGAGGGGGCCACCGCACACGGCTAAGAAAATGATCACGAGGATCAACTTGTGTGTCTAGAGGTGCCCCCCTGCCCCCGTATATAAAGGAGCAAGGGAGGAGGAGGCCGGCCCTAGGAGGGGGCGCGCCAAGTGTGGAGTCCTACTAGGACTCCCTAGTCCTAGTAGGATTCCACCTCCCATATGGAATAGGAAAAGAGGAAGGGAAAAGAAGAAGGAAGGAAGGGGGCGCCCCCTTCCCTAGTCCAATTCGGACCAGACCAAGGGGAGGGGTGCGGCCACCCTTGAGGCCCTTTTTCTTCTTTCCCGTATGTCCCAATAAGGCCCAATACGTATTCCCGTAACTCTCCGGTACTCCGAAAAATACCCGAATCACTCGGAACATTTCCGATGTCCGAATATAGTTATCCAATATATCGATCTTTACGTCTCGACCATTTTGAGACTCTTCGTCATGTCCCCGATCTCATCCGGGACTCCGAACTCCTTCGGTACATCAAAACTCATAAACTCATAATATAACTGCCATCGAAACCTTAAGCGTGCGGACCCTACGGGTTCGAGAACAATGTAGACATGACCGAGACACGTCCCCAGTCAATAAACAATAGCGGAACCTGGATGCTCATATTGGCTCCCACATATTCTACGAAGATCTTTATCGGTCAGACCGCATAACAACATACGTTGTTCCCTTTGTCATCGGTATATTACTTTCCCGAGATTCGATCGTCGGTATCTTAATACCTAGTTCAATCTCGTTACCGGCAAGTCTCTTTACTCGTTCCGTAATACATCATCTCACAACTAACTCTTTAGTTGCAATGCTTGCAAGGCTTATGTGATGTGCATTACCGAGAGGGCCCAGAGATACCTCTCCGACAATCGGAGTGACAAATCCTAATCTCGAAATACGCCAACCCAACATGTACCTTTGGAGACACCTGTAGAGCTCTTTATAATCACCCAGTTACGTTGTGACATTTGGTAGCACACAAAGTGTTCCTCCGGCAAACGGGAGTTGCATAATCTCATAGTCATAGGAACATGTATAAGTCATGAAGAAAGCAATAGCAACATACTAAACGATCGGGTGCTAAGCTAATGGAATGGGTCATGTCAATCACATCATTCTTCTAATGATGTGATCCCGTGAATCAAATAACAACTCTTTTGTTCATGGTTAGGAAACATAACCATCTTTGATTAACGAGCTAGTCAAGTAGAGGCATACTAGTGACACTCTGTTTGTCTATGTATTCACACATGTAGTATGTTTCCGGTTAATACAATTCTAGCATGAATAATAAACATTTATCATGATATAAGGAAATAAATAATAACTTTATTATTGCCTCTAGGGCATATTTCCTTCAACAAGTGGTATATGGATGGTAGATAAAGGTTTTTGTAATCTGAAAATATAAAAACAGCAAGGTAACTAATGATAAAAGTGAGCACAAACGGTATTGCAATGCTAGGAAACAAGGCCTAGGGTTCATACTTTCACTAGTGCAAGTTCTCTCAACAATAATACCATAATTGGATCACATAACTATCCCTCAACATGCAACAAAGAGTCACTCCAAAGTCACTAATAGCAGAGAACAAACGAAGAGATTATGGTAGGGTACGAAACCACCTCAAAGTTATTCTTTCCAATCAATCCATTGGGCTATTCCTATAAGTGTCACAAACAGCCCTGGAGTTCATACTAGAATAACACATTAAGACACAAATCAACCAAAACCCTAATGTCACCTAGATATTCCAATGTCACCCCAAGTATCCGTGGGTATGATTATACGATATGCATCACACAATCTCAGATTAATCTATTCAACCAACACATAGAACCTCAAAGAGTGCCCCAAAGTTTCTACCGGAGAATCACAACGAAAATGTGTGCCAACCCCTATGCATAGGTTCATGGGCGGAACCCGCAAGTTGGTCACCAAAACATACATCAAGTGAATCACGTGATATCCCATTGTCACCACAAATACGCACGGCAAGACATACATCAAGTGTTCTCAAATCTTTAAAGACTCAATCCGATAAGATAACATCAAAGGGGAAACTCAATCCATTACAAGAGAGTAGAGGGGGAAGAAAACATCATAAGATCCAACTATAATAGCAAAGCTCGCGATACATCAAGATCGTATCACCTCAAGAACACAAGAGAGAGAGAGATCAAACACATAGCTACTGGTACATACCCTTAGCCCCGAGGGAGAACTACTCCCTCCTTGTCATGGAGAGCACCAGGATGATGAAGATGGCCACCGGAGAAGGATTCCCCCTCCGGCAGGGTGCCGGAACGGGTCTAGATTGGCTTTCGGTGGCTACAAAGGCTTCTGGCGGCGGAACTCCCGATCTATTGTGCTCCCCGGTCGTTTTAGGGTATATGGGTATATATAGGAGGAAGAAGTACGTCAGGGGAGCCACGAGGGGCCCACGAGGGTGGAGGGCGCGCCCCCTGCCTCGTGGCTTCCTCGTTGCTTCCCTTACGTACACCCCAAGTCTTCTGGATTGCTTCCGTTCCAAAAATAAGTTCCGTGAAGTTTCAGGTCAATTGGACTCCGTTTGATTTTCCTTTTCTGCGATACTCTAAAACAAGGAAAAAACAGAGACTGGCACTGGGCTCTGGGTTAATAGGTTAGTCCCAAAAATCATATAAAATAGCATATAAATGCATATAAAACATCCAAGGTTGATAATATAATAGCATGGAACAATCAAAAATTATAGATACGTTGGAGACGTATCAGCATCCCCAAGCTTAATTCCTGCTCGTCCTCGAGTAGGTAAATGATAAAAACAGAATTTTTGATGTGGAATGCTACCTAACATATTTATCCATGTAATTCTCTTTATTGTGGCAAGAATATTCAGATCCATAAGATTCAAGACAAAAGTTTAATATTGACATAGAAATAATAATACTTCAAGCATACTAACTAAGCAATTATGTCTTCTCAAAATAACATGGCCAAAGAAAGTTATCCCTACAAAATCATATAGTCTGGCTATGCTCCATCTTCAGCACACAAAATATTTAAATCATGCACAACCCCGATGACAAGCCAAGCAATTGTTTCATACTTTTGATGTTCTCAAACTTTTTCAATCTTCACGCAATATATGAGCGTGAGCCATGGACATAGCACTATAGGTGGAAGAGAATGGTGGTTGTGGAGAAGACAAAAAGGAGAAGATAGTCTCACATCAACTAGGCATATCAACGGGCTATGGAGATGCCCATCAATAGATATCAATGTGAGTGAGTAGGGATTGCCATGCAATAGATGCACTAGAGTTATAAGTATATGAAAGCTCAAAAAGACACTAAGTGGGTGTGCATCCAACTTGCTTGCTCACGAATACCTAGGGAACTTGAGGAAGCCCATCATTGGAATATACAAGCCAAGTTCTATAATGTAAAATTCCCACTAGTATATGAAAGTGACAACATAGGAGACTCTCTATCATGAAGATCATGGTCCTACTTTGAAGCACAAGTGTTGTAAAAGGATAGTAGCATTGCCCCTTCTCTCTTTTTCTCTCATTTTTTATTTGAGCCTTTTATCCTTTTTATGGCCACTTTTTTTATTTTTTTATTTGGGCCTTTTCTTTTTTTATGGCCTCTTTTTTTAGTCCAGAGCCTCAACCCGACTTGTGGGGGAATCATAGTCTCCATCATCCTTTCCTCACTGGGACAATGCCCTAATAATGATGATCATCACACTTTTATTTACTTACAACTCAAGAATTACAACTCAATACTTAGAACAAAATATGACTCTATATGAATGCCTCCGGCGGTGTACCGGGATGTGCAATGACTCAAGAGTGACATGTATGGAAGAATTATGAACGGTGGCTTTGCCACAAATACGATGTCAACTACATGATCTTGCAAAGCAATATGACAATGATTAAGCGTGTCATAATAACGGAACAGTGGGAAGTTGAATGGCAATATATCTCAGAATGGCTATGAAATGCTATAATAGGTAGGTATGGTGGTTGTTTTGAGGGAGATATATGGTGGGTTTATGGTACCGGCGAAAGTTGCGCGGTACTAGAGAGGCTAGCAATGGTGAAAGGGTGAGAGTGCGTATAATCCATGGACTCAACATTAGTCATAAAGAACTCACATACTTATTGCAAAAATCTATTAGTTATCGAAACAAAGTACTACGCGCATGCTCCTAGGGGGATAGATTGGTAGGACAAAACCATCGCTCGTCCCCGACCGCCACTCATAAGGAAGACAATCAATAAATAAATCATGCTCCGACTTCATCACATAATGGTTCACCATACGTGCATGCTACGGGAATCACAAACTTTAACACAAGTATCTCTAAAATTCACAAGTACTCACTAGCATGACTCTAATATTACCATCCTCATATCTCAAAACAATCATCAAGTATCAAACTTCTCATAGTATTCAATGCACTTTATATGAAAGTTTTTATTATATCCCTCTTGGATGCCCATCATATTAGGACTAATTTCATAACCAAAGCAAATTACCATGCTGTTCTAAAGACTCTCAAAATAATATAAGTGAAGCATGAGAGTTCATCTATTTCTTCAAAATAAAACCACCACCGTGCTCTAAAAAGATATAAGTGAAGCACTAGAGCAAACGACAAACTACTCCGAAAGATATAAGTGAAGATCAATGAGTAGTTGAATAATTATGCAACTATGTGAAGACTCTCCCATTTAGTAATTTCAGATCTTGATACTTTATTCAAACAGCAAGCAAAACAAAATAAAATAAAATGACACTCCAAGCAAAACACATATCATGTGGTGAATAAAAATATAGCTCCAAGTAAAGTTACCAATGAATGAAGATGAAAGAGGGGATGCCTTCCGGGGCATCCCCAAGCTTAGGCTTTTGGTTGTCCTTGAATATTACCTTGGGGTGCATTGTGCATCCCCAAGCTTAGTCTCTTGCCACTCCTTGTTCCATAGTCCATCGAATCTTTACCCAAAACTTGAAAACTTCACAACACAAAACTTAACAGATAACTCGTAAGCTCCGTTAGTATAAGAAAATAAATCACCACTTAGGTACTGTTGTGAACTAATTCTTTATTTATATTGGTGTTAAACCTACTGTATTCCAACTTTTCTATGGTTCATAAACTCTATTGCTAGCCATAGATTCATCAAAATAAGCAAACAACACATAGGAAACAGAATCTGTCAAAAACAGAACAGTCTGTAGTAATTTGTATCAAACGTATACTTCTGGGACTCAAGTAAATTGGTGGACCTGAGGAATTTTCCTATTAATCATATGCAAAAATAATTAACTGAATAGCACTCTCCAATAAAAAAATGGCAGCAATTCTCGTGAGCGCTAAAGTTTCTGTTTTTTACAGCAAGATCAACAAGACTTTCCCCATGTCTTCCCAACGGTTCTACTTGGCACAAACACTAACTAAGACATAAAAACTCAATCATAATAGAGGCTAGATAAATTATTTATTACTAAACATGATAAAAAATCAAGGAACAAAAATAAAGTTGGGTTGCCTCCCAACAAGCGCTAACGTTTAATGCCTCTAGCTAGGCATGATGATTTCAACGATGCTCGCATAAAAGATAAGAATTGAAACATAAAGAGAGCATCATGAAGAATATGACTAGCACATTTAAGTCTAACCCACTTCATGTGCATAGGGATTTTGTGAGCAAACAACTTATGGGAACAATAATCAACTAGCATAGGAAGGCAAAACAAGCATAACTTTAAAACTTTAAGCACATAGAGAGGGAACTTGATATTACTACAATTCCTACAAGCATATATTCCTCCCTCATAATAATTTTGAGTAGCATCATGAATGAATTCAACAATATAACTATCACATAAAGCATTCTTTTCATGATTTACAAGCATAGAAAATTTACTACTCTCTACATAAGCAAAATTCTTCTCATTCGGGATAGTGGGAGTATCATAATAGAATTGAATACTATAAATTGTTTCCACATTAAAAGAGTAATGTTCAGAAAAGGGGTAATCATAATCATGACAAGTTTTATAAATATAATCATCACTACTTTTTATAGCATATGTATCATCACAATAATTATCATAAGTAGCAACTTTGTTCTCATCATAATAAATTTGCATATCAAAACTTGGGAGACTAAAAATATCATATTCATTAAATGTAGCATCCCCAAGCTTGGGACACACATTAATTGCAGCAAATATATTCTCAAAAACACCATCTTCATCAAACATAGCATCCCCAAGCTTGGGCCTTTTCATATCATAAGCATAATCACTCTCATCATTAATAGTATGGATAGAACCAATAGTATAGCAATTATCATATTCTTCCAAGCAAGTGCCAAAAAGATTTTCAAGATTATAAGAAGTATCATTATCTTCCACAATTATATTTTCATGAGGCACAATAGTAATAGGAGCAGCATTATTTGGGAGAGATATCTTTTTACCTCTCTTCCTTTTTCTTTTCTTCTTCTTCACCACATAATGTGTGGGTTCAATCCTCTTTTTGGAGCTCCTTATTAATGAGATTGGTTGAATAGGAGGCTCCTCCTCGTTACTTGATTCATCCTAAGAAATAATAGGAGGGTATTGGGAAGTCTCTTCCCTTTCATTAGTATTCTCTTCATCTTCCATTTGTTTTCTTTTCTTTATGTAGTTGGCAATATAAGGATTTTCAATACAATTCACCGCACAATACATATAAATTTCCTCTAGATCAAAATGAAGAACTCTATCAAGGGAAAATTCTGGAATATCCTTAGTTATATGTTTCATTTCTTCCTAACCCAAGAGCAAACTAAGTTCATTATGATGTGAAAGGGAAATCAAGTCATCACAATTTTCGGATACGTTACGATCATGAAACAATTTGCATTGGGTACTGAAATGATCATGTTCATTGCAAAGTTCACAAGTACGGCTAAGAAAATTTAAATTTTCAGCACAAACTTCTAGCCTTTCTTGCAACCATTTAGTTTCTAAATGCTTATGCCTCTTGCAATATCTATCTTCCTATTTGGTGTATACTTGCAAACCCAATGCACTCCACAAAAATTGACATGTTTATAGGAGACATTTTCATCATAACTAGTGCAATCATCATTAGTACTGTGGATATTCAAGGAGTTCATACTAACAACATTGCAATCATGCTCATCATTCAAATATTTAGTGCCAAAGATTTTAATGCATTCTTCTTCTAATACTTTGGCACAATTTTCCTTTCCATCATACTCACGAAAGATATTAAAAAGATGAAGCGTATGAGACAAACTCAATTCCATATTATTATTATTTTTGTAATTTTTGTAATTTTCTTTTCTAAACTAGTGATAAAACAAGAAACTAAAAGACTCGATTGCAAGATCTAAAGATATACCTTCAAGCACTCACCTCCCCGGCAACGACGCCATAAAAGAGCTTGATGTCTACTACACAACCTTCTTCTTGTAGACGTTGTTGGGCCTCCAAGTGCAGAGGTTTGTAGGACAGTAGCAAATTTCCCTCAAGTGGATGACCTAAGGTTTATCAATCCGTAGGAGGCGTAGGATGAAGATGGTCTCTCTCAGGCAACCCTGCAACCAAATAACAAAGAGTCTCTTGTGTCCCCAACACACCCAATACAATGGTAAATTGTATAGGTGCACTAGTTCGGCGAAGAGATGGTGATACAAGTGGTATATGGATGGTAGATAAAGGTTTTTTTAATCTGAAAATATAAAAACAGCAAGGTAACTAATGATAAAAGTGAGCACAAATAGTATTGCAATGCTAGGAAACAAGGCCTAGGGTTCATACTTTCACTAGTGCAAGTTCTCTCAACAATAATAACATAATTGGATCAAATAACTATCCCTCAACATGCAACAAAGAGTCACTCCAAAGTCACTAATAGCGGAGAACAAATGAAGAGATTATGGTAGGGTACAAAACCACCTCAAAGTTATTCTTTCCAATCAATCCGTTGGGCTATTCCTATAAGTGTCACAAACAACCCTAGAGTTCGTACTAGAATAACACCTTAAGATACAAATCAACCAAAACCCTAATTTTACCTAGATACTCCAATGTCACCTCAAGTATCCGTGGGTATGATTATACGATATGCATCACACAATCTCAGATTCATCTATTCAACCAACACATAGAACCTCAAAGAGTGCCCCAAAGTTTCTACCAGAGAATCACGACGAAAATGTGTGCCAACCCCTATGCATAGGTTCATGGGCGGAACCCGCAAGTTGATCACCAAAACATACATCAAGTGAATCACGTGATATCCCATTGTCACCACAAATACGCATGGCAAGACATACATCAAGTGTTCTCAAATCTTTAAAGACTCAATCCGATAAGATAACTTCAAAGGGGAAACTCAATCCATTACAAGAGAGTAGAGGGGGAATAAAACATCATAAGATCCAACTATAATAGCAAAGCTCGCGATACATCAAGATCGTATCACCTCAAGAACACGAGAGAGAGAGAGATCAAACACATAGCTACTGGTACATACCCTCAAACCCGAGGGAGAACTACTCCCTCCTCATCATGGAGAGCACCGGGATGATGAAGATGGCCACCGGAGAAGGATTCCCCCTCCGGCAGGGTGCCGGAACGGGTCTAGATTGGCTTTCGGTGGCTACGGAGGCTTCTGGCGGCGGAACTCCCGATCTATTGTGATCCCCGATCGTTTTAGGGTATATTGGTATATATAGGAGGAAGAAGTACGTCAGGGGAGCCACGAGGGGGCCACGAGGGTGGAGGGCATGCCCAGGGGGGTGGGCGCGCCCCCTGCCTCGTGGCTTCCTCGTTGCTTCCCTTACATACACCCCAAGTCTTTTGGATGTCTTCCATTCCAAAAATAAGTTCCGTGAAGTTTCAGGTCAATTGGACTCCATTTGATTTTCCTTTTCTGCGATACTCTAAAACAAGGAAAAAACAGAAACTGGCACTGGGCTCTAGGTTAATAGGTTAGTCCCAAAAATCATATAAAATAGCATATACATGCATATAAAACATCCAAGGTTGATAATATAATAGCATGGAACAATAAAAAATTATAGATATATTGGAGACGTATCAGCATCCCCAAGCTTAATTCCTGCTCGTCCTCGAGTAGGTAAATGATAAAAATAGAATTTTTAATGTGGAATGCTACCTAACATATTTATCCATGTAATTCTCTTTATTGTGGCAAGAATATTCAGATCCATAAGATTCAAGACGAAAGTTTAATATTGACATAGAAATAATAATACTTCAAGCATACTAACTAAGCAATTATGTCTTCTCAAAATAACATGGCCAAAGAAAGTTATCCCTACAAAATCATATAGTCTGGCTATGCTCCATCTTCACCACACAAAATATTTAAATCATGCACAAGCCCAATGACAAGCCAAGCAATTGTTTCATACTTTTGATGTTCTCAAACTTTTTCAATCTTCACGCAATATATGAGCGTGAGCCATGGACATAGCACTATAGGTGGAATAGAATGGTGGTTGTGGAGAAGACAAAAAGGAGAAGATAGTCTCACATAACTAGGCATATCAACGGGCTATGGAGATGCCCATCAATAGATATCAATGTGAGTGAGTAGGGATTGCCATGCAACAGATGCACTTGAGTTATAAGTATATGAAAGCTCAAAAAGAAACTAAGTGGGTGTGCATCAACCAACTTTCTCCGGGTTAGCGTCGATCCCTCGTTCGGAAACGAGGAAACCGAGTAACTTTCCGCCAGGAACTCCGAATATGCATTTTGATGGATTAAGCTTGATATCATATCTTTTGAGATTGGCAAAGGTTTCAGAAAGGTCAGCCAATAGGTCGGAACCTTTACGTGACTTGACCACAATGTCATCCATGTATGCTTCCACATTCCGACTGATTTGAGTGAGCAGGCACTTATGGATCATCCTCATGAATGTGGCTCTGGCGTTCTTCAAGTCGAATGGCATAGTGACATAACAAAAGCATCCGAATGAAGTGATGAAAGCCTTTTTTATCTCATCGGGACCATACAGTCGGATCTGATGGTACCCGGAATAGGCGTCCAAAAATGACAAACGCTCACACCCCGCAGTTGAGTCGACGATTTGGTCAATGCGGGGGAGAGGAAAATGATCTTTCGGACAGGCCCGATTGATATGCTTGAAGTCAATGCACATGCGAAGTGAGTCGTCCTTCTTGGGGACCATGACAACATTGGCGAGCCACTCGGAGTGGTAGATTTCAGGGATGAACTCAGCTTCCAGGAGTCGAGCCACTTCCTCGCCGATTGCTTTTCTCTTCTTGACGGCGGACCGTCGGAGATGTTCCTTGACTGGTTTTACTTTTGGGTCGACTCGCAAACGATGCTCAGCCAGTCCCCTGGGTACACCCGGCATATCAGAAGGTTTCCATGCAAAGATGTCCCAGTTCTCACGGAGGAATTGGATGAACGCTTCTTCCTATTTGCTGTCGAGTGTTGTTGAGATATGGGTCGGAGCAGCATTGGGGTCGGTCGGGTGAATATGAATCGGCTTCATTTCACCGGACGACTGAAACAGAATCTGTGGCAGGCTTCTTGGCTCGCAGCAAATCACTCATATCTGCATTCTTTTGATACTCTTGCAGTTCTACTACTGCCATCTGTGCATCTGCAATTTTTGAGCCCTTTTGGAAGCACTCTTCCGCCTTCTGCCGATTGCCAGTGATAGTGATAACTCCTTTAGGACCAGGCATCTTCAATTTGAGATACACGTAACATGGTCGAGCCATAAAACGTGCATAAGAGGGCCTACCCAGAATAGCATGGTAAGCACTCTTAAAATCCACTACCTCAAATGTCAACTTTTCCTTGCGATAATTCTTGGAATCACCGAAAACCACATCAAGGGCGATCTAGCCGAGTGACTGAGCTTTCTTGCCAGGAATAACGCCATGGAAACTCATGTTGCTTTCACTAAGCTTGGACATCGGAATGCCCATTCCCTTCAAGGTTTCAGCATAAAGGATATTCAGGCCACTGCCACCATCCATCAACACTTTAGTCAGTCGAGTGCCTTCAACTACTGGGTCGACCACCAGTGCTTGCCTCCCAGGGGTGGCTATATGAGCTGGATGGTCTGACTGGTCGAATGTGATGGCAGTCTGGGACCTCTTCAGATAACTGGGTGTTGCAGGAGCAACCATGTTTACTTCCCTGTTAATAACTTTCAACCGACTTTTGCTTTCAACATCAGCAAAAATCATCAGTGTGGAATAGACATTGGGAAAACCATCATCATCTTCTACCCTATCCTCACCTCCATCCGACTCCTTTTCCTTCTCCTTGGGTTGTTTCTCTCGGAACTGCTGGATAAGGAAACGACACTGTCGAGTGGTGTGTTTAGGGTAAGTGATGTTCCCCTCTTCATCTTTTTTGGTATAAATATGGCATGGTAAATCTAACACATCATTCCCATCTTTATCCTTAACTTTTTTGGGAGTCCAGGGCCCCTTGGGCTTTCCTTTGAACTTTCCTTGGGCAACAACTAAAGCTTCACCCGGAGCAGCTGGTTCAGCCTTTCGCTTCTGTTTCCGACTAGAATTCCCTCCTCCGGTTTCTTGGGCGACTGTTTTGTGCTTGCCACTCTGGAGTCGGTCTTCCTCTTCACCATTGGCATATTTGGTGGCAATCTCCATCATCCGAGTCAGAGTCATATCTCCTGTCCGACCGAATTTCAGATTCAACTCCCGATACTTAACGCCTTCCTTGAAGGCACAAATTGCTTGGTGATCTGACACATTCTCCACTGTATGGTGCAACGTGATCCATCTCTGGATATAATCCCTCAAGGTTTCATTCGGTTTCTGGACACAACACTGCAATTCTGTCAACCCTGCCGGCCTTTTGCAAGTGCCTTCAAAGGTCCTAACAAACACTCGAGCAAGTTCCTCCCAACTATATATACTGCCATGAGCCAACTGATTCAACCATGCTCTGGCTGAGCTCTCCAACATCAAGGGGAGGTGCTTCATAGCCACATCATCATTCCCGCCACCAATCTGCACAGCCACTCGGTAGTCCTCAAGCCAAGTGTGTGGCTTGGACTCGCCGGTGAACTTGTTGACTCCAGTTGCCAACCTGAAGTTGAGAGGAATCACTACTGCCCTGATGGCTCTGCTGAAACACTCGGGTCCTGAAACGTGCACCCTGCTTCCAGTCGGATGATCTCTATCGTGGCCTTCTCTGTGAGCCCTGTTCCTATCAACCAGACCTTGAACGAGGATAGATCTTGCATCAAAGCCTGGCTCCCTGGGGTCGACTGGAATTCTTCGTTCGCAGCTGTGGGGGTGCCTGTCATCTTGCCGCTGAGGCACGTATGACCCACTCCTCGGAGGAGGCGTGGGCACTCAACGACGGTCATCATGGTCGAGTCGATGATCATACTGCTCACGGTTCTTGTACTGATCTTGCTGGTGCCCACGTTCATCACGCCGTGGAGGCGATCTTGGGTTGTGAGCAGATTGGACAGTATCTTCCACCACAGATATGCTATGAATCTTATTCCGCGACTGAGATACTGCTGTATTCTGCCCTCCCGCTGCCCGGAGCAAAGTCCGGATCTGCATCAAACCTCAGCTAGCTTCTGGCTGGGAAGGTTGAATTGACTCTGCTATTCGATCTGCAGCTGTGAGATTCTGGATCAGAGTTCGGTATACCTGAGTCGGAGGCGGAAAAAGTTGTCGTCGACTGGATTCAAGAATTCGCTGCCAAGCACGCTTGTCGAGTGCGCGCTTGAGGTTCTCCAGTCGAGTGCGCTCAGCCAAGTTGGCCAGGCGCGCCTCCTCCAAGGCCTGGGCCTCAGGGGTTTCTCCAACGATAGGAGTGTGAAGTGCATCCATGTTACGACGGCGAAGCTCTTCCCTCCGCTGCGAAGCGAGGGGTTCGGGATGGTACTCCTCGTGGGCATGTGATGGGCCGCCGACGCCATCACCACCGTCTTCACGGGTGAAGCCAGGAGGACTGCATGGTCCATTGACCATCAAAACTTCCGCCGCGGGGTCGCTGCTGTCGCACTCGAATGCAGTCTCGGCGGAGCCAGTCGACAGATCGAACAGGCCTAGAGAGTTTCATCAGGCTCGATCGCCACGATTTGTGGGGTGGCCGATTGGCGGGCCACCGCATGCCTCACCCACCGCTGAAGCCGTGATCGACCGGATCGCTGGCACCGGCGAACAATGGAAAGCAAGGTTGTCGTAGGAGCCGACTGATACTGAGTCGACGACTGCCGAAGAAGGACGCCGCGGACGCATGCGTGGAAGTGCGTCGCCCCGCGGACGAGGAGCGCCTCGACGTCGAGTGGAGCCTCGTGGAGCCAAGCGGAGTCGTCGGCAATGAACATAAGCGCGCCGAGACGGATCTCGCGGCCTTCAGCCAATCCTCCGCCGGAAACCATGATGACGGGAATCGGAAAATCGCAACTTCTCTAACAAACTGCTAAGACACATGCCCCAAGGTGGGCGCCAACTGTCGTGGTTCTAAGACTGACACTAGAATGGGGGGTAGGTATGAAGAGGAAAGATCTTAGCTATGGAGTAGTTGTACACACGAGTTTACGAGTTCAGGCCCTTCTCAAAGGAAGTAATAGCCCTACGTCTCGATGCCCTAGAGCGGTCGACTGGATTATGTGTGTGTGTGTGTGTGTGTGTGTGTGTGTGTGTGTGTGTGTTTATAAAAGATGCGAACCCCTGTCCTGGAGGAGGGGGGTGGCTTATATAGAGTGCGCCAGGACCCCAGCTCCCCTCCGTTATGCGGGGTTCAATGTACATAAAGAAGGAGCGTTATAGGTAACGTCCGCATTAAAGTGCTATAAATGATAGCTAAGTCTATGAGTAAACGTATGACCGTTGCTGTATAGAGTGGCTTCAAATCTTATGTTTGTCGAGTGACTTCTGTGACGGTCGAGTGACATTGTTTCTTCCGAGTGGAATGTCTCTGGTCGAGTGGGTGATGGTACCCTTTGAGTGATGCTGGCTTTGGGGTGATGTCCTTGGGGAGGAAGTCTAGGTCAGGCCTATGACCCCACCCTAGGTACATAGCTTCATCAGACGCCGGGCCTCACATGGCCGGCATCAGGAAATGGCAGGGGAGGCGGCGCCTTGGCGGCGGGGGAGCAAGGAGCTCGGGGACGGGGCGCTACCAGGGAGGATCGGGGCACTCGGGTTGCGCGCGAGCTCGTGGCGGGCAAAGGAGCGGTTGGCGGCGAGGTTCGGTCGCCGGCGGGAGAAGCTCCGGTGAGCAAGGCGGTAGAGGAAGGGCGGCAGCTTGGGCGCCCGGGGCGCGTGGGCGCCTGCGGGAGGCGGCGACGGGCGGATCGGGCCGTGTGCCGGGAGGGCCCCGGATGGGCTCCGCGGGCCGGCGTGGCGGTGGAACGGTGGCGGGGTGAGGTGGCGCGCTGTGGTTGGTTGAGGAGGCAGCGGTGATGACGTGGCGGCTTGTGGTTCGTCGGGGGCGAGGTGGCCGGCGGACATGTCCGGCGCGGTTGGACTTGTCCGGCAGCGCGAGGAGGAAGATGCTAAGGTTTGTACCGCGAGATTTTCGGGGAGGAGCACATATATATAGGTAGAGGGAGGTAGGAATGTCCAAATGAGGTGCGGTTTTCGCCCACACGATCATGATCCGACGGCGAAGGACATGGAGATGGTTTAGATGGGTTATTGGGCTGTTTTGAAGGGGTGTTGGGCTGCAACACATAAGAGGCTTTTGCGGTTACCGGTTAACCGTTGGGGTATCAAACAGCCTCCAAATGGAACGAGATTTGACAGGCGGTCTACCGGTGGTGTACGAAGGCCACTTGACAAATCTCGGCCCATTCCGAGAACGTTTAACTCCCGCGCACGGAAAGAGACAAGAAGGGTGCGTCGGGTGCATGTGGGAGTGTCGGATTGCGAAACAGATAACGGGGAAAAAGCTCGGATGCATGAGACGAACGCGAATGCAAATGCGATGCACATGATGACATGATATGAAATGCATGACATGAACAAAATGCAAAACGAAGACAAAAAGCCAACCACGAAGGGAATATCATATCACATCTTCAAAAAAAGGCAAGAGTCGGAGTTACAAATATGAGAAGTTGTATCCGGAGCGTTACAATCATCACCTTCCTATAGATGTTCTCTTTGAATACATTTTTAAACCTCTAGTGATCAACCATTCACAGAACCAAGGTGTGCTCTAGGGTGAAAACCTAGGTTTGGTCTTCACTAGATGGTTTTGATGACATCGATGTATGACTATTATTATGTTCTTGAAGGCATTCTCCACTGGTGTCTTGTTTGATGTTATTTGCGTTATATATTTTCAGCGATTCACTTTGATTAAGCTTTAGGTAGTAAGGGCGTGTTTGGTTACCTGCATTAGGCCCAGTCTGACCCGCGCGGGAAGAAAGTGGCCCGTTTGCTTGTCTGCGTTTATTGTGCGGCCCGCATGGCACGAGCCTTAAAGCACACTTAGGCCTGGCTCGCTGGAAACACTCAGATCGACAGTTTCTAGCGAGCTAGGGTGAGGCAAGCGCATAAGATGGGCCACTTGCACGAGGGGAGATGGGAGGGATACGAGCTGGTATGCAGCCTGTGTGTGCTTATCTTCTCCTACCTCCAGTAACCTTCTCTCTAATTCTGTTCTTCCTAACCCCTTCCGATCTACACAACGGTGCTTCGATTCAAGGTAAGCTCTACACGAAAAAGATGCACCTCGATGCTACGATTCCATTCAGGCGATCGATTCGTAGTTTCGTCGGCCGTAAGTTCTTAATTTCGTCTTCCCGTTTGAAGCTATTTTTGACGAATTTTGTTAGATTCGTCGCGCACGATCAATCGTTTGAAATTTCCATTGACCAGCAGCCTAATCTCGTAGTTCCTCACAACATTCGTGTTGTAAGTTTTTGGTTTCGACGATAGTAGCTTCATCTCTCTTTGAGCAGCAGCCTACTGCACTGACGCCGCCATGTCGAGCTTCTTCATCCTCTGCTCAGAGTCCTCCTATTCGTCCCTCTCGACACCGACTCCCCTTGATCTCCTTGCCCACGTCCTACTACACTAGAGTCGTTTTCGACGTCGCTCATCTCGGCCTACTCTCTGTCGTCCTCCTACTGCACTGACATTGCAATGGCGTGCACACTGCTTTCTTGTGTCCTCTGCCTCCGTGCACACTGCAGTTCGTCGCGCTGCCGACGGAGTCGGTCATCTTGGCCTCCTCTCTCTCGCCCTACTACACTGGAGTCGTTTCCGGCGTCGATCATCTCGGCCTCCTCTCTCGTCCACTGCACTGACGATACCATGGCGCGAGCACTGCATTCTCCTCCTCTGTCGACTATCTTTGTGCGAGCACCGCAACTAGTTCATCGACGGTGTCGCTCGCCGTGCCGTCGACGGGGTCGCTCGTCCATGACTCCATGCTCGTCATGTCGGACACGGCGCCACAGCCACTATCCACCGCAGTCGCCATGGTACGGCGCACACTGCATTTCTTCTCCCCCTCCCTCTGCTAGCTCTTAACCCTGTGTGCTAAGTGCAAGTGCTAGCTCTCAATCATACCCCATGCGGGCAACCAAACATCGTGTTCATGTGCCACTTGGGGTAATGCAGGCAACCAAACAAAGTGCACTTGCGTATTACCTAATGCAGAGATCCTAGATACATGCAACCAAATAACTTGCAGATAACGCATTTGGGACTGTTTTTTGCTCAACCAGACTGAGTTGTGAAGTGTATGCAATGCAACTACTATTCAAAACTTGAACCAAACACGCCCTAAGTGTAGAAGGACATCTATTGCTAGTGGTAGATTTCTCTATCGAGAGTCAATGCATGAAACTGCCTTGCATTTGTATCCCTTTTTCGGCATTGGCGTATTGGAAGTTACATGCTTAAAACAACGCGACGCGTATTGAGTGATGCATGGTTTGGGTCTCTCGAAGATTATTTTCTCCTGTGTAAAACAACTTCACGAGCTGAAACTATTCCACGTACCACATGAAGTGTGTGAAACTTGTATGACAATTTGATTGATTGGTAATGTTATACAAGTTTCATACAAAATGTGTCATATGTGTAGCAGCGTATTTTCCAAATAACACAAAAATAAACATATGTGAATTATGATAAACTTATGTTTATGGGTCTCTTTGGTACGCGGGAATATATAATTGAGGGAATTGGAAAACCCCTTATTCGTATGACAGGGTCATGACATGTCAAATATTACAAAAAAAATAAAATAAAACTTTTTTAGGGTATAAAAATTATTTTCAATATGTATATTGCATACGCCAAATGCAATAATTTCAAATCTAGGCGCTAGTACACGATTGGGAAGAGGAAGGAGAAAAAAAATATAGATGTATCAAAACTCTTGAAAGAAATTTCTTATGAGTGGGAGCTAATGCATGTATTTTCTCTAAAACTTGTACGAGACTTGCGTGCAATTATGTGATCCAAATCCAAGGGTCATTCATAAGGAAAAAAAATCTTACGGTTGCAACTTTATATCCTCTGATATCAATTGCTTACCAAAAGGGCACAACTAAATATGTCATAAAAAACTTTCATTTTTTGGAACACATTACAGTCGCAGGCGCTCATACATATGCACATACATCCATCTTTAGGAATGCACGCATAACCTACCCTTATGAGCATCTTCGAGAGACAGAGCCGACACATTATATTAAGATTGACAAAGTCGTCATAAATGCTTCCGTAGTCGATGTGAACGTCTTCTTCTAGTGAACACACATCCCCGAAAGACCTGAAATAAAACTAAATAGATATGGCCACCAATGCCAAGCGTAGATTTTGAACCCTGATAGGTTGGTCTCACCACAAGAAACCTAACCATCTAAGCTACACTTAGTTTACGAAGCTGTTTGCCTTTGCTATTCAACCCAACTAAGCGTGTGTTGTTCGACACCATGTGATGAGTTAACAAGACATATGCATCGTCGCTACCAAAACCAATAATATCCTTGTACAAACCTTATCCTCTCTTGGATATGATCTTGGACACACTGGAAGCTCGTGCATTAGAATATACGATATGCGAAGAAAACATGCATGAAAAACAATCTTGCTACATGCTTCCATGAGTGACATGACAACACTCAGTACTCCTTCCGTTCGGAATTACTTGTCTCGAAAATAGATGTATCTAGAACTAAAATACATCTAGATACATCCATTTCTGCGACAAGTAATTTCAAACAGAGGGAGTAGAAGAGAATGTATATTTTCCGTCAAATACAGGCTCGTTTGGTTCAATACTCTACAAATAAATAGGATTCCGATCCTCCGGAATATAATGGGCACTATCAACAAACTCCGTTTTGGCTTTGTGAAATTGAGAGCCACAAACATATACTCCCTCCGTTCCTAAATATTTGTCTTTCTAGAGATTTTAACAAATGACTACATACAAAGTAAAATGAATGAATCTATACTCTAAAATATGTTTATATACATCTGTATGTGGTAGTCCATTTAAAATCTTTAAAAAGACAAATATTTAGAAAAGGAGGGAATAAGAAGTAAGATATTCCACCCAATTCCTCGCAAACGAAAACGGATATTCGACCCCATAGTCAACCTAATGCCCTTTCAACCCTAGATTGTTTTGCCACCCATGGACAGTGAGAAGAGATATTTCCCGTCTGGACATTTTCTTGAGAGAGAAATTGCTGGTTATATCTATTCCCGACAGGAAGAAGCGGAGAAGAAATATCAAATGTGTATGTTTGCACTGCGCGGGCTGATTCTATCAAAGCAGACGTGCGCAGGACGGCGTTGGCGTCCTCTCCGGATCTGATTGGCCGTTCAAACCCCCCTGGCTGACAGTGCTGGGCAATCAAAAGCGCAGGCACGCACGCACGCACGAAGTGCTGCTAGCTGCTTGCTTGTAAGCAAAGTGAAATGATGATTAGATCCAATGATACATACAGAGCTTAATTAAACACTAGTTTTTTTAACAGATTAACCTTAACCTTAAGGAAATTACGCGTGATGAAATGGAGCTCAGTTAACTAATCGAGAAAAGTACAGGGGAAGGCATCAGACTAGGTCTGAATATGCGTGTGTGGTCAAAGGCTGCGCGTGTTCTGACCTTTTGGGTGTTGGGTGTTGGAGCAATCTTCACGTCACGTACAAGAGATTCCTCCCTGGTCGAAAACTCTCCGATGTTCCCGGTCTCTTTATTGTTTGTTTTCTGATTGATTAATGAATTGCCTGGTCGCCGATGGCTGAAGGCAATCAGGGAACACATCGATGTGTTCTGTTGCTTGGTGAGTGAGAATGAAAACGCGGAGATAATATCCATATATTGTGCATTTGTGCATTCGTAGCAGTAAGAGACACATGATCCGGCAACACTTAGCAGTTGGATTAGATAGCCTGCTGTGCTGATGACGCTCTGCCACATGGATTATTATTATGCAAGAGAGGTCGAAAAAGAAAGGAGATCACAAACCCGGATGCTGCTTGACCTGATCCATGCGCCTGCCGAGTTGTAGCTAATCGACATGCACGAGCAATCAACTACGTACATACATATTGTGGTACTTTATCCCCAGCTGTGTGGTGGAATCTCTCTCGTGGCATCTATCTTTTTTTTTTCAAAAGTACGCCAACAACATACCTTATTTTTATAGAAGAGGGGGAAACAATTTACAAGAGAGGCCTAGGAAAAGATGCATACATCTCTCTTTAGCCACACCCATTACACCCCACTCTGATTAAAGCCAACTCTCTAACGAAATGTAACAATCCTCCTACTCCTACGCCCGCTTCTCTCCATTCCTCGATCTCTTTCAGGATGAACTCCACAAGTTGCCTACAGACCGAGGACATACACTTCCATCCGTAAGAAAGAAGATATTCGTTCCGCCATGAAGACAAACAGTAGTAACAAGTTCGTGATACTTCTTGCCAATGCACTGATTATGGGGAAAGTAACTTGACGAATAATTGTAAGAAAGTCTTTGTAAAGGGATGTGTACGTTGATGGATTGACCAATAAAGTAGAGCAGGTCAAGCTGGATGAACATAACGCGGTACGACTTATTCGATCATATAATTAATCAGCTCATGTCTTGTATTTTCCCGTGGATCATACAATTAATGCGCTATGACTTATTCTATATAAATATATAAATATTTTGTGTTGATTCCCATCTAAATGAGAATTAGTTTTCAATTTTCGGGAAAAACTTTCAATCTATTCATTATCTGTCATTGCAGTATAAAGAACACCGGAATTAATAAAAAAAACATATTCAAGTCCGTAGACCACTTAGCAACGACTAGGAGCACTGAAGCGAGCCGAAGGCATGCCGTCATCATCATCCCTCCCTCATCGGAGCCTGACAAAACTTGTTGGAGTAGAGAGTCGATAAGCATGGGCGTATCCAGACTGAAAATTTCCCGGTATCCACATAGAAGAACACATGCCTACATGTCAAACAATCAATGACCTACACACTAAATCAATGGATTATATTAAGCAAGTGCAAATTGTACCCGATGCCAGTGACACCGCCTAGCTGTACGTAGCTCCGCCCCTGTCGATAAGTTGTCGTGGTAAGGCACCATATAGAAGCAACGCACTAATTATGGCAGTATAAAGAACACCGGAATTAATAAAAAAACATATTCAAATTTGTAGACCACTTAGCGACGACTAGGAGCACTGAAGCAAGGTGAAGGCATGCCTTCGTCAACGTCCCTCCCGCATCGAAGCCTGACAAAACTTGTTAGAGTAGACAATAGAGAGTCGATAAGTCGCCGTGCTAAGGCCCCATAGCAGCAACGCACTATAGTAACAACATCCTCAATGAACAAAAGTGTAGATTGGAAAGATCCAACCGGTAGGCACACGAACGAAGACTAGATCTATGAAGATCCACCGAAGCCTCGACATGAGATGCTCCACCGAAACGGAGGCTAGACGAGCAGGACCTTATTCTATCTTCAAGGCGTCCCCGCCACATCACCTTCTCTAAGTAGGACGCAAATCCTAATCAACCTAGAAAACACACCTAAAAGCGAAGCAGAAACCCTCCCGTTGACAATGGCCGAGGTCCCTCACACCTCCATGGCCCTAAGTTATGAGTAGATAGCGATATATGAAGTATTTTTGTTCGTTTGAACTCCGACACAATTTTCTCTAAGAAAACCTCAAAAGTGCATTTTTATTTTCAATCATTAAACCTCCAAAAAGTGCACCACTAGTAATTCCTCTCGTAAACAAAGTGTCAGATACTAATAAGCATAAGCATGTGAATTGTCCTTTCAGAAAAAAGCATGTGAATTGAACATTTTATACAATCATGGCATTGTATAGCATAGGCTGGGATCATTGTTACATACGTCCATAAATTCAAAAGACCAACATCAATCATATCTAATGGCTAATTCTCGGCTCGAATTGATCGAAACCCTTGTACACAACCGAGTTAAATAATAAAAGGTTTTGCTAATTTTCATCCGAGAGGAAGCAATTCGTTTTCAATCAGATTTTGTGTCCGCCTGATCCTTGCGCGGCGATCGTGCATGCTCCTCTGGTTATTTGTGTATAGCGACTAGGAGTACTAAAGCGAGCCAAAGGCTCGACGCCTTCATCGCCCTCCCTCACCGAAACCGGGGAAAACTTGTTGTACTAGTCACTGTTCCCAGTCAGAAAGTCATTGTGATAAGGCTTCATATGACCGACGCACCAAAACAACAATTGCCGATAAGGAAGAGAAGTATAGATCGGAAGGATCTAACCTATATACACAAGAATAAAGACTGGATCCATGGAGATCCATCGAAACATTCACACGCTCTCCAACAGCGACAAACGCATCATCAGGGCGGGAACTAGGCAAGGGGGGCCTTATTTCATCTTCAAGGAGCCCCCGCCACCTCGCGTTCCTAAGCAAAACACAAACCCTACTCGACGTAAAAGAAAAAGACCCTAAAACGGATCAAGAGCCTCCTGTCGGCAAGGGGTGAGGTCCATCGTGCCTCTATGGTTCTAAGTTATGCGTAGATGATGCTACATGAAGTATTTTTGTTCTTTTGAAACAAATTATGATTGGAAATAAAAGTGCACATTTTGGAGGTTTTCTTATAGAGAAAACTGTGTCGGGATTTATAGATTCACTAGTAATCTCTCATAAACACAGTCACATACATACATACTAAAAAGCATAAGCATTATTGAACATTTTTTTACCTTTTTAAACGAAGACACAATACATATCCGGTTTTAAATTAATAATGTCCACAAACAGACACAGTAGCACAAGGTTCACCACGAACACTTGAAAACAGAATAACACAACATAAATTAAGAAGTACCGAAATGCAGGACCAAAGGGCCAGACCAGAGCACACACGCTCGAGACTGCAAGAAAAGAAATGGTTGCCTACCACCGGCCTGCGGGGATCGAGCTATGTTGTGGATGTGTCGAAAGCTTATCCATTGCTTGTTGCATGGCCTGGCATCCCGACGCTTCCCTACTGGAGTCCACTACTAAAGAAAGAGAAGGCACCTGAAAATGCAGTCAACCGGGTAGGCTGGAAAAACAGATTCGATTGTAGTTTTGTTATGTATGTGCCAAAGAGTCCATAGCAGTGCCCCAACACAGCGCCACATGATACGTCTATTTTGCATCATTTTTACCTATTGTTATTTATAATGTTTTTATGCATAATAATGATTTTTAGAGTAATTCTAATACCTTTTCTCTCATAATAAGCAAGGATCACACAAAGAGGGGGAATTCCGCCAGCTGGAAATCTGGACCTGAAAAAGCTACGTCAGACTACCTATTATGCACAACTCCAAATGAGCTGAAACTTCACGAGGAATTTTTATGGAATAAATAAGAAATACTGGAGAAAATAACTACCGGAGGGGGGCACCTGGTGAGCACAAGACACTAGGGCGCGCCAGGGCCCCCAGGTGTGCCCTGGTGGGTTGTGCTCAGCCCAGCCCACCTCCGATGCCCATCTTCTGGTATATAAGTCATTTTGACCTAGAAAAAAATAAGGAGTGGACTTTTAGGACGAAGCGCCGCCGTCTCGAGGCTGAACTTGGGCAGGAGCACTTTTGCCCTCCGGCGGAGCGATTCCACCGGGGGAACTTTCCTCCCGGAGGGGGAAGTCATCGTCGTCATCATCACCAACAACCCTTCCATCTTAGGGAGGGCAATCTCCATCAACATCTTCAATATCACCATCTCCTCTCAAACCCTAGTTCATCTCTTGTGTTCAATCTTTGTACGGAAACTATAGATTGGTACTTGTGGGTGACTAGTACTGTTGATTACATCTCGTAGTTGATTACTACATGGTTTATTTGGTGGAAGATTATATGTCAGATCCAATATGCTATTTAATACCCCTCTGATCTTGAGCATGGTTATCATTTGTGAGTAGTTACTTTTGTTCTTGAGGTCACGTGAGAAATCTTGTTGCAAATAATCATGTGAATTTTATATGTGTTTGATATTTTAATGGTATGTATGTTGTGATTCCCTCAGTGGTGTCATGTGAACGTCGACTACATGACACTTCATCATATTTGGGCCTAAAGGAATGCATTGTGGAGTAGTTATTAGATGATGGGTTGTGAGAGTGACAGAAGTTTAAACCCTAGTTTATGCGCTATTCCGTAAGGGACCGATTGGATCCAAAAGTTCAATGCTATGGTTAGAATTAATCTTAATACCTTTCTCGTAGTTGCGGATGCTTGCGAGGGGGTTAATCATAAGTGGGAGGTTTGTTCAAGTAAGAACAACACCTAAGCACTGATCCACCCACATATCAAATTATCAAAGTAGCGAACACAAATCAAACCAACATGATGGAAGTGATTAGAAGAAATTCCCGTGTACCCTCAAGAACACCTTGCTTATCATCAGAGACCGTTTTGGCACATCCTTTGCCTCAAAAGGATTGGGCTATCTTGCTGCACTTTTTTTACTATTATCGTTACTTGCTCGTTACAAATTATCTTGCTAACATACTTCTCGTTACTTATAATTTCAGTGCTTGCAGACATTACCTTGCCGAAAACCACTTGTCATTTCCTTCTGCTCCTTGTTGGGTTCGACACTCTTACTTATCGAAAGGACTACGGTTGATCCCTATACTTGTGGGTCATCAAGGCTCTTTTCTGGAGCCGTTGCCGGAGAGTGAAGCGCTCTTGGTAAGGAAAAATTATTACTATGTGCTGAAATTTATTGTCACTTGTTACTATGGAAAACAATCCTTTGAGGGGTTTGTTCGGGGTATCTTCACCTCGACCGGAACCACATTTAGTTAACCCTCAACCCACTGCACCTACTAAAAATATTGAATATGAAATTCCTTCTGGTATGATAGAATAACTGTTGGCTAATCCTTATGCAGGAGATGGAACCAAACATCCTGATATGCACTTGATATATGTGGAAGAAATTTGTGGATTGTTTAAGCTTGCAGGTTTACCCAGAGATGAAGCTAAGAAGAAGGTTTTCCCTTTATCTTTGAAGGGAAAAGCATTGGCATGGTATAGGCTATGCGATGATATTGCATCTTGGAATTGGAATTGATTGAAATTGGATTTTGATACGTCTCCGACGTATCTATAATTTTTGATTGTTCCATGCTATTATATTATCAATCTGGGATGTTTTATAATCATTTTATAGTCATTTTTATATCATTTTTTGGTACTAACCTATTGACATATATAGTGCCAAGTGCTAGTTGCTGTTTTTTGCATATTTTTTACATCACAGGAAATCAATACCAAACGGAATCCAAACGCAACGAAACTTTTTGTGGATTTTTTGGATCAGAAGACAACCAATGGGCCGAAGAAGCACCTGATGGCTGCTCCGAGGGGAGCACGACCCACCAGGGCGCACCTGGGCTGGTGGGTTGTGCCCACCTCGGGTGCCCCCGGAACGCCTCTTTACTCTATAAATACCCCAATATTCCAGAAACCCTAGGGGAGTCGATGAAAATCAATTCCAGCCACTGCAGAGTCCAGAACCACTAGATCCAATCTAGACACCATCACGGAGGGGTTCACCACTTCCATTGGTGCCTCTCCGATGATGCGTGAGTAGTTCTTTGTAGACCTTCGGGTCCATAGTTAGTAGCTAGATGGCTTCCTCTGTCTCGTTTGATTCTCAATACAATGGTCTCTTGGAGATCCATATGATGCAATTCTTTTGCGGTGTGTTTGTTGGGATCTGATGAACTTTGAGTTTATGATCAGATCTATCTCTTTTTATCCATAGAAGTTATTTGAGTTTTTTTGATCTCTTATATGAATGATTGCTTATAGCCTCATATTTATTCTCTGGTATTTGGGTTTTGTTTGTCCAACTTGATCTATTTATCTTGCAATGGGAAGAGGTGCTTTGTAGTGGGTTCTATCTTACGGTGCTTGATCCTAGTGACAGAAGGGGAGCCGACACGTATGTATCGTTGCTATTAAGGATAAAACGATGGGGTCTATTTCTACATAAATAGATATTTTCTACATCATGTCATCATTCTTATTGCATTACTCCATTTCTCCATGAACTTAATACACTAGATGCATGCTGGATAGCAGTCGATGTGTGGAGTAAGAGTAGTAGATGCAGTCAGGAGTCGGTCTACTAATCTTGGATGTGATGCCTATATAATGATCATTGCATGTATACCGTCATGATTATTTGAAGTTCTATCAATTGCCCAACAGTAATTTGTTTACGCACCGTTTGCTATTTTTCTCGAGAGAAGCCATTAGTGAAACCTACGGCCCCCGGGTCTCTTTCTCATATTATTTGCCTTTGCGATATATTTTCCTTTGCTTTTATTTTCAGATATATTAAACCAAAAATATAAAAATACCTTACTGCAATTTATTCTTATTTATTTTATTTGACGCTTGATCTATCAATCTATTACAATTTATTCATGTCTGTTTGCCAATTTCTGGCGCTGTTACCCGAAAGGGTTTGACAACCCCTTTAATACGTCGGGTTGCGAGTATTTTTTATTTGTGTGCAGGTGCCATTTACGTATTGTTGCTTGGTTCTCCTACTGGTTCGATAACCTTGGTTTCATCACTGAGGGAAATACCTACTGTCACTGTGCTGCATCATCCCTTCCTCTTTGGGGAAATACTGACGTAGCTTCAAGTTGCATCAAAAGGAATTTCTGGCACCGTTGCCGGGGAGGATCTTCAACATATACCAGGTTCCTAATCACAAATCTCATCTCGTCGCAATTTACATTATTTGCCATTTTCCTCTCATTTTTCTCTCCCCCACTTCACAAAAATTTGCCATTTTTATTTGCCCTCTTTTTCGTTCGCCGTTTTCTCTTCAGATCTATCCTTTGCTTGTAATCATGAGTGATTTCGGTATGGCACCAACAGATGGTGGCATAACTCCTAAGATTGGACGTACGGGCAATCTAGATGCTATAACTTTTATTTTGGGGCAAGGGAATGTTATGGGAAAAGAACATATCCAAGAATTTTTCAATTGTGTGGGAAATCTAAGTCTTGATGATGCTCCTATACTTAGAACCATTAGATCTTATGCGTATGCTATTTCAGCACTAGTTCTGAAACTTGAAAGTAAATTTATCCATACTCATCCTACTTTGCAAAGACTGTTTTTTGAGCTTCCTGCTATAAAGAATCCTAAGGCTAAAAAGTTGACCACTCTTTTTCTTATGAATGAATTTGACTACATAATATGGGAAGCTAGGGAAATCTTTGATTTTTATGGTATGAATCATGAAAAGCCCATGATAGATGAAATTCTTTACAATAGCGATTATGCTTTAAGACATTTGCTTGGGGATAATAAAATCTTTGATGAAGACCTTAAAAAGGAAGTCCCCATATTAGATATAATCCAACAAGTTTTCAATAATGTTAATCAACATTACTCTTGGATTGTTGTCGGAAACCAAAGGGGTTATGATGTTAAGCAACTTGATAGTGCTAAGGTTTCTATGGATAATATGTTTTATGTTGTTTTTACAAAACCCCATGATGAAAACACCTCTAAGGAAACAAAAAGCGAAGATAAAAAAACTTAGATCCTTTGCTTTATGCCTAGCTAAGGGCGTGAAACTACAACACTTGTTTGGAGGCAACTCAATGAATAAAATTTATTTTATCTTTTTGCTTTCTGTTCTAGAGTGTGTTAGCACAATTATGCTACTGTTATGATTGTGTTTTTTGTGTTCAATTTAGTGTTCGTACCAAGTAAAGCCTTTAGGATTTTCTTGGGTGATAGTTGTTTGATCTTGCTGAAAAAACAAAAAAATTTGCGCTCAAGAAAACAATTCTCATTCTTAACCAGAGAGCGATCAAATACCAATTCTTTTTGCAGAAGATTAATATAAAAATTTCCCAGGTCGTCCTAATTTTTAGAGTTTTTGGAGTTACAGAAGTATTTGAAATATCCAGATTGCTACAGGCTGTTCTGTTTTTGACAGATTCTGTTTTCTTTGCATTGTGTGCTTGTTTTGATGATTCTATGGTTTTCTTTGATGAGTTTTTGCCATAGAAAAGTTGGAATACAATATATATAATGCAAGAACAAAATATGAATTGGTTTGCTACAGTACTTATAGTAGTGATTTGCTTTCTTATACTAACAGATCTCATGGAGGCTTTGTTGAGTTTTGTGTGATTGAAGTTTTCAAGTTTTGGGTTATCTTACGATGGATGAAGGAATAAGGAGTAAGAAGAGCCTAAGCTTGTGGATGCCCGACATCCCAAGATATTATCCAAAGAGAGCAAGCAACTAAGCCTGGGGATGCCCCGAGTGGCATCCCCTCTTTCTTCTAACAACCATCGGTATTTTACTCGAAGCTATATTTTTATTCGTCACATACTATGTGTTTTTCTTGGAGCGTCTTGTATGATATGAGTCTTTCCTTGTTTTATTTTTTGTTTTAGTCTTGATCCCTTGCTGGACACACCTATTTGATAGAGCCAAAATTATGCCATGACTTGCTAGAATTGCTCTCTATACCTCACTTAAAATTTTATGAGCTATGGATTTGCTCTAGTGCTTCACTTATATCTTTTTGAGCATGGTGTGCTTTAGTATTTTTGAAGAAATTCTCTCTTGCTTCACTTAGATTTATTTGAGAGTTAGTAAAATTTTCAAGAAATTCTCTCTTGCTTCACTTAAATTAATTTGAGAGAAAGAAATATTATGCTCATGATCTTCGCTTATATTTGTTTGAGCTTATCAAAAGCAACACATGAAAATTAGTCCCAAAGTGATAGATATCCAAGAAGGATAAAATAAAAACTTTCATGAAGATCATTGGATAAAATAAACTTAATTCTTAGTAATAGTTTTGAGATATGATGATGTGATATGTGAGTCATATTGATGAGTAATTATGCTTTAGTAAGAATATTGGTGTTAAGGTTTGTGATTCCCTATGCAAGCACGAAAGTCAATAGTCATGCAATGAAATTATATCCTACTTGTGGTGGATTATTCGGTGTTAATTATGCTTAATGCTCGCTTATGAGATTATTGTTTCTTGGTTGGTCGCTTCTCAATCTTTTGCTAGCCTTCATTTTGCACTAAGTATGATCACTACTTGTGCATCCAAAACCCTTTAACCCAGTTTTGCCATATGAGTCCACTATATCTACCTATGTGTGGTATTCTTTTTCCCTTCTAAAAAAATTTGTATGTGCCATCTCTAATATTCAAAATAAATTTCTCCTTTGTGTGCTCGTACCACTCGCGAGGTGGTGAGGGCTGGCTAATATTTTCCATGCTAGATGTGTTATTCTCACGATGAGTGTTTATTCACTTGTCATTGCACGAGAGTAAGGCAAAGGTATCAGGGATGCCCAGTCCCGAAATGAAAAATGAATTTACTTTATGTTGTCAAATAATAAATTCCTTGTAAAGTGTTGGTATGGAAGGTACCCGTGGACACGGTTAGCCATGGAAAGTGAAAGTATGGTGGAAAAAGGAATAAACTTTAATTTTTGTTTGGGAACCGCCTATGATATATCTAGCTTGGAAAGTTTTGGGAACTCTAATCATTTTCATTGGTGGGAAAAGTATGCCTCTCAAAATGTTTTTAATCTCTCAATTTTCGCTTTGAGCTCTGGCACCTCTACAAATCCCTACTTCCCGCTGCGAAGGGCCTTTCATTTACTTTATGCAATTTTTATTTTTGAATTTTAGTCTCCATCTTCTCTTATAAAGCACCAACTAGGGGGCACTATGATCGTACTTGAGAATTGGGTGTAGTTAATATGCAAGTGTGTTTCATGAATGGATCAATGATTGAGCATGATGGGCTAAGGATAGCTTATTTTAGCGTTGATATTTTGAAAGACATGGTTGCTTGTTGATATGCTTGAGTATTTAAGTTATAATATCAAAACTAGACTATTGCTTTGAACAATGTAAAAGTCCAAATGTCCATGCTATAAAGAAAAGAATATGAGATGACATGTTAGGCAACATTCCACATCAAAAATTCTGTTTTTATCATTTACCTACTCATGGACGAGCAGGAATTAAGCTTGGGATGCTGATACGTCTCCAACGTATCTATAATTTTTGATTGTTCCATGCTGTTATATTATCAATCTTGAATGTTTTATAACCATTTTATATCATTTTTTGGTACTAACCTATTGACATAATGCCAAGTGTCGGTTGCTTTTTTTGCATGTTTTTTACATCGGATGAAATCAATACCAAACGGAGCCCAAACGCAGTGAAACTTTTTGTGGATTTTTTTGGACCAGAAGACAACCAATGGGCCGAAGAAGCACCTCGGGGCGGCTCCGAGGAGAGCACAACCCACCAGGGCGCGCCTCAAGGCACAGGCGCACCCTGGTGGGTTGTGCCCACCTCGGGTGCCCCCAGACCGCCTCTTTACTCTATAAATACCCCAATATTCCAGAAACCCCATGGGAGTCAACGAAAATAAATTCCAGCCGCCGCAAAGTCCAGAACCACCAGATCCAATCTAGACACCATCATGGAGGGGTTCACGACTTCCATTGGTGCCTCTCCGATGATGCGTGAGTAGTTCTTTGTAGACCTTCGGGTCCGTAGTTAGTAGCTAGATGGCTTCCTATCTCTCATTTCATTCTCAATACAATGGTGTCTTGGAGATCCATATGATGTAATTCTTTTGCGGTGTGTTTGTTGGGATCCGATGAACTTTGAGTTTATGATCAGATCTATCTCTTTTTATCCATGAAAGTTATTTGAGTTTATTTGATCTCTTATATGCATGATTGCTTATAGCCTCATATTTCTTCTCCGATATTTGGGTTTTGTTTGTCCAACTTTATCTATTTGCCTTGCAATGGGAAGAGATGCTTTGTAGTGGGTTCGATCTTACGGTGCTTCTCAGTGACAAAAGGGGAACCGACACATGTGTATCGTTGCTACTAAGGATAAAATGATGGGGTCTATTTCTACATAAATATATCTTGTCTACATCATGTCATCGTTCTTATTGCATTACTTCGTTTCTCCATGAACTTAATACACTAGATGCATGCTGGATAGGGGCCGATGTGTGGAGTAATAGTAGTAGATGCAGGCAGGAGTCGGTCTACTAATCTTGGACGTGATGCCTATATAACGATCATTGCTTGGATATCATCATGATTATTTGAAGTTCTATAAATTGCCCAACAATAATTTGTTTACCCACCGTTTTCTATTTTTCTCGAGAGAAGCCACTAGTGAAACCTATGGCCCCCGGGTCTCTTTCTCATATTATTTGCCTTTGCGATATATTTTCCTTTGCTTTTACTTTCAGATCTATTAAACCAAAAATACAAAAATAAAAAAATACCTTACTGCAATTTATTCTTATATATTTTATTTGGCGTTCGATCTATCAATCTATTACAATTTATTCACCTCCGTTTTCCAATTTCTGGCGCCGTTACCCGAAAGGGATTGACAACCTTTTTAATACGTCGGGTTGCGAGTATTTGTTATTTGTGTGCAGGTGACGTTTACGTATTATTTCTTGGTTCTCCTACTGGATTTGATGACCTTGGTTTCATCACTGAGGGAAATATCTACCATCCCTGTGCTGCATCATCCCTTCCTCTTTGGGGAAATACCGACGTAGCTTGAAGCCGCATCAGAGTTTCACCAAAAAATTATCCTATGCATCTAGTTCATTGTGATCGGAATTATATATATAATTTTGGCCTCGTGAAGGAGAAAGTATCGCCATATCTTGGGGGGAGACTTAATTCAATGTTATATTCATGCCCCAATCATGAGCTCTTGAAGGAAATTATCATTCAGAATTTTTATGTTCGGCTTTCTCATGATGATCGATCCATGCTTGATACTTCTTGTACTGGTTCCTTTATGAAGAAGACTATTGAATTCTGGTGGGATCTTTTGGAAAGAATTAAACACAAGTCTGAAGATTGGGAACTCGACGAAGGTAAAGAGTCAGGTATTAAGGTTAAGTCTGATTGTGTTAAATCTTTTATGAATACCGATGCTTTTGAAAAGTTTAGCACTAAATATGGACTTGACTCTAAAATAGTAACCTCTTTCTGTGAATCTTTTGCTACTCATGTCGATCTCCCTAAGGAGAAATGGTTCAAATATCACCCACCTATTAAAGAAGAAATTAAAGAACTAGTAATAGCTAAAGATGAAACTATTATCTATAATGTTGATCCAGTTGTTTCTACTGCTTATATTGAAAAACCACCTTTCCCTGTAAGGATAAATGAACATGCTAAAGTTTCAACTGTGGTCAATAAATGTTATATTAGAACACCTAAACCAGCTGAACAAATCAAGGTAGAACCTGGTGTTGCTATAGGTAAGGATCTCCTGGTTGAAAACATAGACGGGCATGTTATTTACTTCTATGATGAAGCTGCTAGAATTGCCAAACCCGATGAAAAATATAAACATAGACCTGTTGTTGGCATGCCTATTGTCTCAGTTAAGAGAGAAGATCACTGTTATCATGGTTTATGTGACATAGGTGCTAGCGTGAGTGCTATTCCTTTTACCTTATTTCAAGAAATTATGAATGATATAACACCCGCTGAAATAGAAGACATAGATGTTACTATTAAACTTGCTAATAGAGACACCATCACACCACTTGGGATTGTTAGAGATGTTGAAGTCTTGTGTGGGAAAATAAAATACCCTACTGATTTTCTTGTTCTTGGTTCCCCACAAGATGACTTTTGTCCCATTATCTTTAGTAGACCTTTCTTGAACACCGTTAATGCTAAAATAGATTGTGAGAAACAAACTGTCCGTGTTAGCTTTAGTGATGAATCTCATGAATTTAATTTTTCCAAGTTTAGTAGAAAACCTCATAAAAAAGAATTTCCTAGTAAGGATGAAATTATTGGTCTTGCTTCTATTGTTGTACCTCCTACTAATCCTTTAGAACAATATTTGCTAGGCCATGAAAATGATATGCATATGCATGAAAGAAATTAAATAGATAAGATTTTCTTTGAACAACGTCATGTGCTTAAACACAATTTGCCTATTGAAACTCTAGGAGGTCCTCCTCCACCTAAGGGAGATCATGTGTTTGAATTAAAACAATTGCCTAACACTTTGTAATATGCTTACCTCGATGAGAAAAATATTTATCCTGTTATTATTAGTGCTAACCTTTCAAAATATGAAGAAGAAAGATTATTGAAAGTTCTAAGGAAGCACCAAGCTGCTATTGGATATACTCTTGATGATCTTAAGGGCATCAGTCCCACTCTATGTCAGCACAAGATTAATATGGAACCTGATGCTAAACCCGTTGTTGATCACCAACGCTAGTTAAATCTGAAGATGAAAGAAGTGGTAAGAATGGAAATATTAAAACTTCTGGAAGCAGGTATAGTCTATCCTATAGCTGATAGTAGATCGGTAAGCATGTTCTTGTGTCCCTAAGAAAGGAGGTATTACTGTTGTTCCTAATGATAAGAATGTACTTATTCCACAAAGAATTGTTACGGGCTATAGAATGGTAATTGACTTTAGAAAATTAAACAAAGCAACTAGAAAAGATCATTACCCTCTGCCTTTTATTGATCAAATGCTAGAAAGATTATCTAAGCACACACATTTTTGCTTCCTTGATGGATATTCTGGTTTTTCACAAATACCTGTTTCTCAACCTGATCAAGAAAAGACCACTTTTACTTGTCCTTTTGGAACTTATGCTTATAGACGTATGCCTTTTGGTTTATGTAATGCACCTGCTACCTTTCAAAGATGTGTGACTGCTATATTCTCTGACTTCTGTGAAAAGATTGTTGAAGTTTTCATGGATGACTTTTCTGTTTATGGGAAGTCTTTTGATGATTGTTTGAGCAATCTTGATCGAGTTTTGCAGAGATGTGAGTAAACAAATCTTGTCTTGAATTGGGAGAAGTGCCACTTTATGGTTAACGAAGGTATTGTTTTGGGCCATAAAATTTCTGAAAGAGGTATTGAGGTGGACAAAGCTAAGGTTGATGCAATTGAGAAAATGCCATGTCCTAAATATATCAAAGGTATTCATAGTTTCCTCGGTCATGTTGGTTTCTATAGGAGGTTTATTAAAGACTTTTCTAAAATTTCTAGGCCTCTTACAAATCTTTTGCAAAAGGATATTCCATTTGTTTTTGATGATGATTGTTTAGAAGCCTTTGAAACACTCAAGAAAGCCTTAATTTCTACACATATTGTTCAACCACCTAATTGGAGCCTGCCTTTTGAAATTATGTGTGATGCTAGTGATTATGCTGTTGGTGTTGTTCTAGGACAAAGAGTTGATAAGAAACTGAATGCTATTCATTATGCTAGTAAAACTCTAGACAGTGCTCAACGAAATTATGTTACTACTGAAAAAGAATTTCTAGGAGTGGTGTTTGCTTGTGATAAATTCAGATCTTACATTGTTGATTCTAAAGTTTTTGTTCACACTGATGCTGCTGCTATAAAATATCCTATGGAAAAGAAAGATGCTAAACCTAGACTCATTAGGTGGGTTCTCTTGCTACAAGAATTTGATTTGCATATCATTGATAGAAAAGGAGCGGAGAACCCCGTAGCTGATAACTTGTCTAGGCTTGAAAATAATCTTGATGACCCACAACCTATTAATGATAGTTTTCTTGATGAACAATTAGCTGCAATAAATGTTTCTAATAGTACACCTTGGTATGATGACTATGCTAATTATATTGTTGCTAAATACATACCCCCTATCGTTACATACCAACAGAAGAAAAAATTCTTCTATGATTTAAGAAACTACTTTTGGGATGACCCACATCTTTATGAAGGAGTAGATGGTATTATTAGACGTTGTGTACCTGAGCATGAATAGGGACAAATCCTATGGAAATGTCACTCCGAAAGTTATGGAGGTGAAAGCACAACTTCTCCTTGGGTGATTTTGGTAATTAATGTCAACATATCTCTTGTTGGACTAATATTTTTATCTAGTATATTTTAGAAAAGTTCAACAAAGGTGTGGCATGGACTAGAGATGTGGACCCCTCAAAATGCTAAGGACACATATTGGCATAAGCTCAAGACTCTACATTTTCATTTTAGTGATCCAAGATCACATTGAGTCCATAGGAAAAGCCAATACTATTAAAAGGGGATGAGGTGTTGCTTAATGGCTTGCTTGCTCAAAATGCTTAGTGATATGCTCCAAAGCCCTCAACCACTTTCTCATTTCAACATATGTCCCAAACCAAAAGTCAAACTCGGCCCCACCGATTTGATCTATCCGGCGCCATAGAGTTCACTTGACATAGCCACTGCCAAAAACACTAATCAATTTGGTCTCACCGATGGTATCTCGGTCTCACCAAGATGGGCTTGCAAACTCTCTGTTGCCTGTTGCAATTATTTTGGTCCCACCGAGATATGCAGTCGGCCCCACTGAGTTTGCATGACCAACTCTCTGTTTGCTTATTACCAAAATCGGTCCCACCGAGTTTGTGTAGTCGGTCAAACCAAGTTGAGGTTTTACCCTAACCCTAGCACATCGGTCCCACCGAGTTGATCATATCAGTCCCACCGAAAAGCCTAACGTTCACATTTTGAGCCATATCGGTGTGACCGAGTTTCACTATTCGGTCTCACTGAGTTTGGTAAATTGTGTGTAACTACTAGATTTTGTGTGGAGGCTATATATACCCATCCACCCTCCTCTCCATTTGAGAGAGAGCCATCAGAACATGCACACACTTCCGCTACTCATTTTCTGAGAGAGAACCACCTACTCATGTATTGAGACCAAGACATTCCAATCCAACCACAAGAATCTTGATCTCTAGCCTTCCCCAAGTTGCTTTCCACTCAAATCATCTTTCCACCATATCCAAATGTGTGAGAGAGAGTTGAGTGTTGGGGAGACTATCATTTGAAGCACAAAGAGCAAGAAGTTCATCATCAACACACCATCTATTACCTTTTGGAGAGTGGTGTCTCCTAGATTGGTTAGGTGTCACTTGGGAGCCTCGTTCAAGATTGTGGAGTTGAATCAAGGAGTTTGTAAGGGCAAGGAGATCGCCTACTTCGTGAAGATCTACCCAAGTGAGGCAAGTCCTTCGTGGGCGATGGCCATGGTGGGATAGACAAGGTTGCTTCTTTGTGGATCCTTCGTGGGTGGAGCCCTCCAAGGACTCACATAACCGTTACCCTTCGTGGGTTGAAGTCTCCATCAATGTGGATGTACAATAGCACCACCTATCGGAACCACGCCAAAAATCTCCGTGTCTTCAATTGCGTTTGCATACTCCAATCCCATCCCTTTACTTTCTTGCAACTTGCGTGCTTTACTTTCTGCTGGTTATATAGTCTTGTCATGCTTGCTTGAAATGTATTGTGAATGTTTAAACTTGTGCTAAAACTCCACCTTAACTTGAATAAATTAAAAACTGCTACTTTTGTTTATTGAGGGTCTAATCACCCCCCCTCTAGACACCTCTTCTCAATCCTTTCAATTGGTATCAGAGCCTTGATCTCCATTGCTTTGGTTTAATCGCCATTGGAGGAAGATGGATGAGTCTATGATGGGGAATTTTAGACGTAGAGTGCCTATACTTGATGGAGAGTTCTTTCATGATTGGAAAAATGAGATGCTTGAGATTTTCAATGAATATCATTTGAACAAGTACATTACTAGCCCATGTGCACCCCTTGTTGACCCCTTGCATCCTACCCCTGATGAGTCTCTTGACATGATCCGCAATCTTAGAACTATCATTCTTATCATTAGAGGATTGCCTAGAAATTTGATTGTTTGCTTGCCCACTCTTGATTGTGCTTACACCATATGGAGATTTCTTGAGGAACGATTTCCAAACTATTCCTTGCAAAATCTAGATGTGATTCTTCAAAAGTCCATTGTTTTAAGTAAGATGAACCCTAGAGATCCTAAGTTTGGTGATTGTTTATTTGAGCTTCATGACCTTATGTGTGCTAAAGATGTTGGAATCCTTAGCAATATCATCTTGGAAGTCATTAGAATTCAGAAATATGAACATTGTCATGATCAAATATCTAATGAATCACTCTCTCTAGGTGATGATCAATCGCAAGATGATGTTGAACATGGATACTATGATGAGGAAGATGATAATGACTTTGATCTCGATGAGTCTGAGACACTTTGGTCTTATGGCTACTTCATGGCTAGATGACTGGAGGAAAGGAATGGGTTCTTGATAGTGGATGTACCGATCACATGACTGGAGACAAGGATATGTTTTGTGAGCTTGCTGAAAATGACAACCCTCGAAAGTATGTCACTTTTGGTGATAACTCAAAGGGTAAGGTGGTTGTGGCCATCTCACATGACAGCTCCATCCAAAATGTTATGCTCGTTGAATCTCTTGGCTATAATTTACTTTTCGTATCTAGACTAGCTGACTTTGGTTTCAATGTCCTATTTACTAAAGTAGATTGCCATGTGTTTCAAAGAGATAATCATAAAATGGTCTTTGTCGGTATATGTAGAGGTGATCTATACATTGTTGATTTCACTAAAAAGGGTCAACCTAGAACTTGCTTAATTGCTAAATCATCTAAAGGTTGGTTATGGCATAGAAGGTTAGGTCATGTGGGCATGCAAAATCTTGATAAGCTTATTAAAGGTGATCATATCCTTGGAGTGAAAGATGTTATATTTGACAAGGATAGATTGTGCAGTGCTTGGAAAATAGGTTGGAGGAAGCCACCCCTTGAAAAACATCATGACCACGAGGAGACCGCTTGAGCTGCTTCATATGGATCTTTTTGGTCCAAACGCCTATAAAAGTCTCGATGGAAATTCATTTGGTTTAGTCATAGTCGATGATTTTTCAAGATTTACGTGGGTGTTCTTTCTTGATGATAAATCATAGGTCCAAAAGATCTTCAAGAACTTCGCTAGGAAGGCCCAAAATCAATTTAAAGTGAAGATCAAGAAGGTTCGCAGCGACAACGGAACGAAGTTCAAGAATGCAAATGTGGATACCTTTCTTGACGAAGAAGGGTTTTCACATGAGTTCTCGGCTATGTACACGCCTCAACAAAATGGAGTTGTTGAGAGGAAGAACCAGACTCTTATTGAGATGGCGAGAACGATGCTTGATGAGTACAAGATGCCAAAACACTTTTGGGCGGAAGCGGTTGAGACACCTTGTCATGCAACAAATCGTCTATATCTTCACAAGCTACTCGGCAAGACCGCATACGAGCTTCTCACCAGTAACAAACCCCAAGTTGGATACTTTCGAGTATTCGGCTCAAAGTGCTATATTCTTGATAAGCATTGTGTTCTAAATTTGCTCCTAAATCTCATGAGGGTTTCCTACTCGGTTATGGCTCAAACTCTCACACTTACCATGTCTACAACAATTTCATCCGAAAGGTTGAAGAGACGGTAGATGTGAAGTTTGATGAATCTAACGGCTCGCAAGTAGAGCAATTGCCAATTGATGTAGGAGAAAAAGATCCTTCGAAAGCAATCCAAGACTTGTCTATTGGCAAGATTCGCCCAACGGAGGTGAAGGAGAGTACCTCGTCCGTCCAAGTGGAAGCTTGTACCTCACAACAAGGTGAACCAAGAGTTGACTCGGAGGCATCCACAAGTGGGACACGCCTAGATGGAGAAAACGAGGAAGTACACCAAGATGAACCTCATCAACCTCCTTCTCCACCTCCACAAGAGAATAACAACACCAACAACAAAGAAGGACAAGAGGAAGAACAACATGATGAAGAATATGTTCCACCCTGACCCAAACAAAAGCTCTCACGAGTTAGAGCAAGAGTTTCAAGAGACTATCCCATCGAACAAATCTTCAACGATATTCAAACCGGGAGAATCACTCACTATAAAACTCGTTTGGCTAATTTCTGTGAAAATTATTCATTCATCTCTAGCATTGAACCTATGAAGGTTGAAGAAGCACTAGAAGATCCAGATTGGATAAATGACATGCACGAAGAGCTACACAATTTTGAGAGGAACCAAGTGTGGACATTGGTTGAGAAGCCCGACAACAACCACAACATCATTGGTACCAAATGGGTGTTTCAGAATAAGCAAGATGAAGATGGACAAGTTGTACACAACAAGGCATGTCTCGTCGCTCAAGGCTACACTCAAGTAGAAGGTATGGACTATGGTGAGACATATGCCCCCGTTGCTAGACTTGAGTCCATATGCATCTTACTTGCTTATGCCAATCATCATGATATCACATTGTATCAAATGGACATTAAAAATGCTTTTCTAAATGGTGAAATTAAGGAGTAAGTTTATGTTAAACAACCTCCCTGTAAGTCCATCTAGTGCCCCTTAGTGATTTTGGTGTATTGAAGACTTATAGGTTAAGGGACTAATGCGTTTGTGAGTGTACACAGGTCTATAAGTCTATGAGGAGTTTGATATTTACAGAGAAAGTCGACCCCTAAAAATGAAGTTCTTCGATTGAAGACTTGGAATTTCTGAAGACTTTCTGAAGAATCTGAAAGTGAAGAAATTGGTGTGACCTTGAAGACTTGGTATTCATTTGAGGAACATGAAGCGTGAATACTTTTGTTTTTGTAGTTTCATTTTCTCTTTCTTGAGTCTTAGGAAATGCCGTACTGTTAAAGGGGGTCGAGGAAATACTAAGGAAAATTTTCTATGTGATGCTCAACTCAAAATCCTACACCTACCAATCCCTTCGAGTGAAGCCATTGGAAATCTCATACAGTTCAGTCATATTCTTCAGTGACAGAGACGAAGTTCTTCTAGTCTCTGAGGAATTTGTTCTGACTGAGGAGTTAGGAATTCACCAGTGCGGATTTCCTACATAGTGAGGAACATGATAGCCCTGAGGAATTTGATTCTCACAATTCCGGCCGTTGTTGTGCTATGTGCCAGCTGTCCCAGAATATCTACCCACCTAACGGTCATATCATTGAAGGGAATTTATGTCTTATCATGTCGGGCTGCTCCCTAGGCTATAAATAGCCGCCCCCTACAACCACTAGCTGGCTGGCTGCTCCGAGAGAAACTGACACTTGTCATTTGAGAGCATCCCATCCTCCGAGGACTTTGAGCAAAAGTCATCAAGTGAGGAAAACCCAAACCCAAACACCTACAAACCCCAAGTGATTGAGCATCACTGAAGAGATTGATCCTACGTGGATCCGACGCTTGTTACCTTTGAAGACTGTGCTTCTTCCAGACGGTTAGGCGTCAAGGTCTAGAGCATCCAAGAGGAATTGTGGATCGCCGAGTGACCAAGTTTGTGAAGGTTCGGAAGTCACCTGATGACTTACCACGAGTGATTGGGTGAGGTCTGTGTGACCCTAGCTCAAGGAGAATACGGTGAGGACTATGTGTCCGGGACTGTGTGTCCTCAGGTTTAAATACCTAGCCGCTGCAACCAGATGTACAACTGAGACAACAGTTGGAACTGGTCTACCAAATCATTGTCTTCACCAAGCTCACTGGTTCTATTTCCTCAACTCTTTCATTTCCTCGTATCTGTGTTTGAAGACTTTAACTGAATACTTTCTCAATTTCCTCTGTTCAATTTCTTTAGTCGGTTTGTCTTCATCCTATGTTATCTTGTGCTTATGTTTTCTGTACTCTATGCCTGTCTTCATTTTATCATGATGACTATGCTTGTTTTCTGTTATGTTTTCTTTTGAGTACTTATTCCGCTGCTAGTAGTTCTTCGCTAAGGAATTTCCTCACCTGCAAATTCCTCAATGAAGAATTCATAAAAATCGCCTATTCACCCCCCTCTAGTCGATATAACGCACTTTCAATTGGTATCAGAGCAAGGTACTCCCTTGTTATGTGTGATTTTGGTTTAACCGCCTGGAGTTTTAGTTATGTCGACCGTAGGTATGATCAAGGTCTCTGCTGGGTGTCCTACCTTTGATGGGACGGACTACCCCTACTGGAAGAATAAGATGCGAATGCATCTTGAGGCAATTGATAATGATCTCTGGTATGTTGTGGAAAATGGTGTTCCCTCAGTCACACCTTCTCTGAATGCTGCTCATGTGAAGAGATTCAAGCATCTTGATTCTCAAGCGAAGAATATCATATGTGGCCATCTGAGCAAAGGACAGTATGGAAGAGTGAGTGTTGTGGAAACTACTAAGCTTATCTGGGATAGGCTGTCCAAGGTGAATGAAGCAGTCTCAACACAGCATGAATCTCGAGTTGATGTTCTTCGCAATCTCTTCAACCGCTTCAAAAGACTTGACAATGAAAACGTTCAACAAACCTTCGATCGCCTCACTGACATCTCAAATGAGCTTCAAGCACTTGGTGCCACTGACATCACCGACCATGAGGTGGTGAAGAAATTGCTGAGATTGCTTGATTCCTCATTTGATACTCTGGTATTGATGATACAAGAACGTGCTGATTACAAGTCACTTGATCCCACTGATATCCTCGAGAGGCTAAATACTCATGAATTCCAGCTTGCTGAAAAGAGAGATCTCTATGGTTCGAGCTATGATAGATCACGTGCATTGAAGACCAAGGCAGTATCTGAGTCCAAAGATGAAGACTCTGGTAGCAGCCTTGGTGATCCTGAAGAACTAAGCCATGAGCTAGCACTGCTCGTGAAGAAATTCCAGAAGTTCTCAAGACTTGGTCGCTTTGGAAGACCCTCAAGGAGCAATGATTCCTCATCCAGTGACTACAAGAAGAGGATTTGTCACAAATGCAAGAAACCTAGACATTACATTCAAGATTGTCCTCAGTGGGAAAAGGAATCAAAGAAGAAGAAATACAAGGATTACAGTTCTAATGATGCGAAGAAAAAGAAGAAATCCTGAAAATCTTCATCATCAAAATCCTCAAAGTCTTCATCTCACAAGAAGAGCAGCTCCAAGAAGGCTCGGGCATTCATTGGCAAGGAAATGGACTCTGAGGCTGAATCTGAAGAAAATGAGGAAGAGGAGGCATCTAAGGAGTCCGACTCCATTGTGGCATGCCTAGCCCTCGCTACTGCATTCGTCAGCAAGTCTATCTTCAACACTGAAGAAAATGAACTCACCAACAAGGCTGATGAAGGCAATGATGACTATGCTCCCACCTATTGCTTCATGGCAAAGGGTGCCAAGGATGATCAACCCAAAGCCACTGAGTGGGTCCTCGATAGTGGATGTACAAATCACATGACCGGTGACAAGAATCTATTGATGGATGCTCCATTATCTCCTTCGCATCTGAAGCATATCATCTTTGCTGACAAAGGCAAAAGTCAGGTATTGGGTCTAGGTAAGGTTGCGATCACAAAGGATCGGCACATGGACAAAGTCATGCTTGTCGAGTCCTTAGGATACAACCTCATGTCTGTCTCAATGCTTTGCGATCTTGATATGGTTGTTGTCTTTGGCAAGTACCGTTGTGTTGTGGTTATGGAAGCTGACAATTCCAACGTCTTCGAAGGCTTTAGGAGAGGAGACCTGTATATTGTTGATTTCTCTACAGGACCACAACCAGCCGTGTGCCTACATGCAAAAGCTTCAGAAGGCTGGCTCTGGCATTGATGACTTGGTCATGCAGGCATGAGGAATTTGCACACGCTTGCGAAGAAGCATGTCATTGGCATCGAGAATGTCAAATTCCTCAAGGATCACTTATGCGGAGCCTGTGAAGCTGGGAAGATGACAAAGGCTAAGCATCCAGCAAAGACTATCATGACCACCACTCGTCCATTTGAATTGCTTCACATGGATCTCTTCAGTCCTAACCATTATTCTACAGTCTCAAATGAGGCATCTCAATATGGCTTTGTTATTGTTGATGATTACTCTCGACTACACATGGGTACACATTGTTACTTACAAACATGAAGTGTAGGAAGTCTTCAAACGATTTTCCTCGAGGGCTTCAACCAACTTTGTAAGTGCATCTAGTGCCCCTTAGTGATTTTGGTGTATTGAAGACTTATAGGTTAAGGGACTAATGTGTTTATGAGTGTACACAGGTCTATAAGTCTATGAGGAGTTTGATATTTACAGAGAAAGTCGACCCCTAAAAATGAAGTTCTTCGTCTGAAGACTTTGGTATTCTGAAGACTTTTTGAAGACTTTGAAAGTGAAGAAATTGGTGTGACCTTGAAGACTTGGTATTCATTCGAGGAACATGAAGCGTGAAGACTTTTGTTTTTGTAGTTTCATTTTCTCTTTCTTGAGTCTTAGGAAACACCGTACTGTTAAAGGGGGTCGAGGAAATACTAAGGAAAAATTTCCATGTGATGCTCAACTCAAAATCCTACACCTACCAATCCCTTCGAGTGAAGCCATTGGAAATCTCATACAGTTCAGTCAATTTCTTCAGTGACAGAGACAAAGTTCTTCTGGTCTCTAAGGAATTTGTTCTGACTGAGGAGTTAGGAATTCGCCAGTGCAGATTTCCTACATAGTGAGGAACATGATAGCCCTGAGGAATTTGATACTCAAATTTCCGACCGTTGCTGTGCTATGCGCCAGCTGTCCTAAAATATCTACTCACCTAACGGTCATATCATTGAAGGGCATTTATGTCTTATCATGTCGGGCTACTCCCTAGGCTATAAATAGCCGCCCCTACAACCACTAGCTAGTTGGCTGCTCCGCGAGAAACTGGCACTTGTCATTTGAGAGCAACCCATCCTCTGAGGACTTTGAGCGAAAATTATCAAGTGAGGAAAAACCAAAAACCCAAAACCCAAACACCTACAAACCCCAAGTGATTGAGCATCACTGAAGAGATTGATCCTGCGTGGATCCGACGCTTGTTACCTTTAATGATTGTGCTTCTTCCAGACGGTTATGCGTTATGGTCTAGAGCATCCAAGAGGAATTGTGGACCGCCGAGTAACCGAGTTCGTGAAGGTTTGGAAGTTGCCTGAAGACTTACCACGAGTGATTGGACGAGGTCTGTGTGACCTTAGTTCAAGGAGAATACAGTGAGGACTGGGTGTCCTGAGCTGCGTGTTCAGGACTGGGTGTCCGGGACTGTGTGTCCTCGAGTTTAAATACTCAGCCGCTCCAACCAGACGTACAACTGAGATAGCAGTTGGAACTGGTCTACCAAATCATTGTCTTCACCAAGTTTACTGGTTCTATTTCCTCAACTCTTTCATTTCCTCATAACTGTGTTGTGTGCTTGTTCATATATGTGTTTGAAGACTTTGACTGAAGACTTTCTCAATTTTCTCAGTTCAATTTCTTCAGTCTGTTTGTCTTCATCCTGTGTTATCCTGTGCTTACGCTTCCTGTACTCTGCGCCTGTCTTCATTTCATCATGATGACTATGCTTGTATTCTGTCATGTTTATGTTTGAGTACTTATTTCGCTGCTAGTAGTTCTTTGCTAAGGAATTTCCTCACCGGCAAATTCCTCAATGAAGAATATCATAAAAATCGCCTATTCAGCCCCCCTCTAGTCGATATAAAGCACTTTCAATTGGTATCAGAGCGAGGTACTCCCTTGTTATGTGTGATTTTGGTTTAACCACCTGGAGTTTTAGTTATGTCGACCGCAGGTATGATCAAAGTCTCTGCTGGGTGTCCTACCTTCGATGGGACGGACTACCCCTACTGGAAGAATAAGATGTGAATGCTTCTTGAAGCAATTGATAACGATCTCTAGTATGTTGTGGAAAATGGTGTTCCCTCAGTCACACCTTCTCTGAATGCTGCTGATGTGAAGAGATTCAAGCAACTCGACTCTCAAGCGAAGAATATGATATGTGGCCATCTGAGCAAAGGATAGTATGGCAGAGTGAGTGCTTTGGAGATAGCGAAGCTTATCTGGGACAGGTTGTCCAAAGTGAACGAAGGAGTCTCAACTCAGCGTGACTCTCGAGTTGATGTTCTTCACAATCTCTTCAACCGCTTCAAAAGACTCAACAATGAAAATGTTCAACAAACCTTCGATCGCCTCACTGACATCTCAAATGAGCTTCAAGCACTTGGTGTCACTGACATCACCGACCATGAGGTGGTGAAGAAATTGCTGAGATCGCTTGATTCCTCATTTGACACTCTAGCATTGATGATACAAGAACGTGCTGATTACAAGTCACTTGATCCTGCTGATATTCTCGAAAGGCTAAATACTCATGAGTTCCAACTTGCTGAAAAGAGAGATCTCTATGGTACTAGCTATGGCAGATCACGTGCACTGAAGGCCAAGGCAGTATCTGAATCCGAAGATGAAGACTCTGGTAGCAGCCTTGGTGATCCTGAAGAACTAACCCATGATCTAGCACTGCTCGTGAAGAAGTTCCAAAAGTTCTCAAGACGTGGTCGCCTTGGAAGATCCTCAAGGAGCAATGATTCAACATCCAGTGACTACAAGAAGAGGCTCTGTCACAAATGCAAGAAACCTGGACATTTCATTCAAGAGTGTCCTTAGTGGGAAAAGGAATCAAAGAAGAAGAAATACAAGGATTACAGTTCTGATGATGCGAAGAAAACGAAGAAATCCACAAAATCTTCATCATCATAATCCTCAAAGTCTTCATACCACAAGAAGAGCAGCTCCAAGAAGGCTAGGGCATTCATTGGCAAGGAAATGGACTCTGAGGCTGAATCTGAAGAGAATGAGGAAGAGGAGACATTTGAGGAGTCCGAATACGGAGTGGCGAGCCTAGCTCTCGCTACTGCATTCGTCAGCAAGTCTATCTTCAACACCGAAGAAAATGACCTCACCAACAATGCTGATGAAAGCGATGATGACTACGCTCCCACCTATTGCTTCATGGCAAAGGGTGCCAAGGTACTCAAATATACCTCCTCTGAATCTAGTGATGATGAATCTGATGAAAACCTTAAGCCTAGCTATTCTAAACTTGCTAAGATTGCTATAAAACAACAAAGTGCTTTAGAAAAGGTTCAAAACATGCTAGACAAAAGTGATGATATGTTGGGTGAAGAAATGGATCGCACTGAAACTTTGACTGAAAATCTTCAGAGACTTCAGTCCAAGCTTGACAATCTTCAAAGTCATCATAACACTCTCTTATCGGATCATGAGAAGCTTTCTTATGAATTTCTTCAAAGAAAGCAAGACCTTGAGAAGTTAAGAGCGAGTTATGAAGATCTTCAGAAGGAGCGCGATTTATTACTTGCTCAATAAATCAACGCATCTCAGGAAGAATTTGTTCCTCCTTGTTTGAAATGCATTAAACGTGAATCTACTAATTCTTCACCTGAATGTTCAAATGCTGCTATTGTTTCAAATTCTTCACATGCCTCTGCTATCACTAATTCCTCATCTGAGGACATTGCTAGTATCACTAACAATGCAGGGCTGAAGAAATTGTACATGACAGGCATGTACAAAAGCCTCAAAGGGCATCAGACTCTTTGTGATGTGCTTAACAAGCAGATCCTCAACAGGAACCCTAGGAAAGAGGGTATTGCCTTTGAGAGGAAACTCAATGCTGATGGTACATATTGGAAGCCTGAGCAGTACCCCAAAACTACATGGGTTGCTGCAAAGGGACCTCCAGTTGATCCATCTAACCTATCTGGATATGCATGTGAATCTCCTCATTCTGACGATGAGTCATTTGACTCCAACTACAAACTGTTCAAAAATTAGAATGGTGAAGTATTTGCTAGATATGTTGGCACTAACTGCAGGAACGGCCCCCCTATGAAGAAAATCTGGGTTCCCAAAAGATGCCTTGAAAATTTTCAGGTGAATGTAATCATGACGCCACCTGTGAAGAATAGGAACCCCAGATCGAATTCTTCATATGGACCAAATTCTTCATATGGATCCAAGTCCTCATACGGACAAAACTCCTCACATGGATCATATTCCTTAAAAGGATCAAAGTCCTCATATGAACATCATCGTGCTAACTCGTCTGTTTTGCAGGGAAGATCTAAGGATTATGGATATGTGCACTATTCTTCAAATTATTATGTCCATAAGTCCTCAAAGAATTTCTCTGCTTACTCTTATGCTTATTCTAACCCCTCTTATGTGAAACGAAATGGACTGGCTTCTATGCCATCCTTCCCGTATGGAGCTCACAGAATGATGAACTCTTTTCCACCCCTTCAGATGTGGGTGGTGAAGAAAAAGAACTAATCTCTTCTGCAGGGTCAGGTCTCCAGACGTACGTAATCGTCTAAAGAATTTGCTGGAGACCTGAGCATGCCTGATAGGCGCAGGCTAATCATGAAGAAATGAACTTTCATTTCTCACATCCTCATATTGCTTTGTCTGTTCTTTTGCTTGATGAAATTGATCTGATGAATTGATGTCATATTCTTCACTGATGAAGTATATGAGTTTGTAAGCTACACTAATTCATCTGTAGGATGATCAACCCAAAGCCACTGAGTGGGTCCTCGATAGTGGATGTACAAACCACATGAATGGTGACAAGAATCTATTGATGGATGCTCCATTATCTCTGTCGCATCTGAAGCATATCATCTTTGCTGACAAAGGCAAAAGTCATGTATTGGGTCTAGGTAAGGTTGCGATCACAAAGGATCGACACATGGACAAAGTCATGCTTGTTGAGTCCTTAGGATACAACCTTATGTCTGTCTCAATGCTTTGTGATCTTGATATGGTTGTTGTCTTTGGCAAGTACCGTTGATTTGTGGTTATGGAAGCTGACAATTCCAAAGTCTTCGAAGGCTTTAGGAGAGGAGACCTGTATATTGTTGATTTCTCTACAGGACCACAACCAGCCGTGTGCTTACTTGCAAAAGCTTCAGAAGGCTGGCTCTGGCATCGACGACTTGGTCATGCAGGCATGAGGAATTTGCACACGCTTGTGAAGAAGAAGCATGTCATTGGCATCGAGAATGTCAAATTCCTCAAGGATCACCTATGTGGAGCCTGTGAAGCTGGGAAGATGACGAAGGCCAAGCATCCAACGAAGACTATCATGACCACCACTCGCCCATTTGAATTGCTTCACATGGATCTCTTTGGTCCTAATCATTATTCTGCTATTGCAAATGAAGCATCTCAATATGGCTTTGTTATTGTTCATGATTATTCTCGCTACACATGGGTACACCTTGTTACTTACAAACATGAAGTGCAGGAAGTCTTCAAACGATTTTCCTCGAGGGCTTCAACGAACTTTGGTGTGAAGATCAAGCACATCAGAAGTGACAATGGCACTAAGTTCAAGAATTCTGGTCTCGATGACTATCTTAATGAACTTGGTATTACTCATGAGTTATCTTCTCCTTATACTCCTCAGCAGAACGGCGTCGTGGAGCGTAAGAACAGGACTCTTGCTAAGATGGCTCACACTATGCTTGATGAATACAAAACGCCTCGTCGGTTCTGGCCTGAGGCAATTGATACTGCATGCCACATCATCAACAGAGTATATCTTCACAAATTCTTCAAGAAAACTGCCTATGAACTCCTCACTGATAAGAAACCCAATGTAAGTTATTTCAAAGTCTTCGGTGCTAAATGTTGGATTAGAGATCCTCATCACAACTCAAAATTTGCACCGAAAGCACATGAAGGTTTTATGCTAGGTTACGGAAAGTTCTCGCACACCTACAGAGTCTTCAACAACGTTCTTCACAAGGTTGTTGAAACTGTAGATGTGCGGTTCGACGAAACTAATGGCTCGCAAAGAGAGCACCTACCTACTGTGATAGATGAACCAGCACCTGAGGAAACTATAAAGTTCAAGGCTACTGAGGATGTCATTCCCACTGAAGAATCTACTGAAGAATTCATTCCAGAACATGAAGAACGTCGAGCTAATGCACCTAAAGAAAATGGTGCTGAAGAAAACACTGATCAAATTCTTCAACGGCAACCAGCTCATCCTCGCATTGCAAAAGAAGTGCAAGTTGAAAAGATCATCAATGACATCAAAGCGCCAGAATATCAAATGTCTATGATGGGAGAGTTGAAATTCTTCTTAGGGCTTCAAATTCGTCAACAACGCAATGGCATATTCATATCTCAGGAGAAATACCTCAAGGATGTACTGAGGAAATTCGGCATGCAAGATTGCAAAGGCGTCAAAATTCCTATGCCCACAAATGGCCATCTGTGCACTGATGAAAATGGTATTGACTTCGATCACAAGGCATACCGCTCCATGATTGGTTCTTTATTGTACTTATTTACATCTAGGCCAGATATAATGCTTAGTGTTTGCATGTGTGCCCGATTTCAAGCTACACTGAAGGAATCACACCATAAGGCTGTGAAGCATATTCTTCGATATCTAGCTCACACACCAACACTTGGATTATGGTACCCCAAGGGCTCGGCTTTTGATCTCAATGGATATTCTGACTCTAACTATGCTGGTGATCGTGTGGACTGCAAGTCAACATCTGGTACATGTCATTTCCTCGGACGATCTTTGGTCTGTTGGTCCTCGAAGAAACAGAATTGCGTATCACTATCTACTGCTGAAGCTGAGTACATTGCAGCTGGTTCTTGCTGTGCTCAACTACTATGGATGAAGCAAACTCTCAAGGACTACGGCGTCAACATGAAGAATGTGCCTCTCTTCTGTGACAATGAGAGTGCCATCAAGATTGCTCACAACCCAGTTCAGCACTCGAAGACAAAGCACATTCAGATTCATCATCATTTTCTTCGTGATCATGTGTTGAAGGGCGACATTTCTATTGAGCATGTGAAGACTGAAGAACAACTAGCCGATATCTTCACAAAGCCCTTGGATGAGAAGAGATTTAGCAAGTTGCGGTGTGAGCTAAATATCCTAGAATCTTCGAATGTTCTTTGAAAGGACACTCATCCTAACACTGATGCAAAATTTATGATCAATCAATGAAGAATAACACTCTTAGTGTGAAGAAATTAATGAAGAATTTGATTCTCAGAACCCTACGATAATTGTACGCGGTGTCTGAAATCATCATTCTTATACGTGGGTCACGCCACCACCAAAAGTTGGAATTCCTCAGTTGTTCATATTCTTCAACTTTGCATTGTCTTCACTGTTTCCGTCGTTTTTGTTCATTGGCTATATATATAATATATATATATATATAAGTTTATGTCCTCTATAGCATTCACTTATTGCTAATTCTTCAAGTTGGTTTTTCTCCTAAGTGAATGTGATCGGACCCTTCGCCCTCTATGCTATACTCAACCCAATCTATTCACAAATTCTTCATGTGCGTTCGATTTGAAACTCGTTCAAAATCTTCACTGTGTCCTTGTCAGCTGAAGAAATTGCAAATGGAACTTTAAAACCTATCTTATCGAAATTTTCGGCTTTGCCGCTCAAACCGTTCCGCATCCCACGATACACTTATCCTTCACCCACGATCGCACATGATCTCCACCTCTTAGTACGTGGGTGACATATGTCAAGCGAATGAGAAGGGTCAGGGGCACGTCCATCCAATTTCTTCGGGCGAGAAGTTTTTCACCGTGGCTATAAATACCCCTCCTTCCCTTCCTCACTTATTTTACTCCGCTCGACCTCTCTCTCCAGCTCGAGCTTCTCAAACCCTAGCGCCGCCGCTACTTCATCGTCTCCGGTGAGGAAGAGCTTCACTGCCTCGACCTCGTCGCCGACGTACTCGCGCCGACCGCGGAAATCTTCACTCCGCCGCCGCCATAGCCGTCTTCCTCCGCCAAGTTAGGGCGTGGAAGATCTGCATAGACGAACTTCACATCTCCTCACTCCAGTTCGTCGTGTTCTTCGTCCAGGGTATTTAAAAGTTACTTTTACTACCATCATTGATTCGAATGATTATCTTGAAAATTTTCAAAGGTGTTTTTCTTCATAGTTTCACACACTAAACACCTCACAAATCATCTGTTCTTGATTTGTTTCTCTAAGCATCATTTTTCTTCAAGATTCCTCAGTTGTGTGGATCTTCGATGTATACAACTCTGGAACCTAAGACAAAGAACGCTTAGTGAAATTCTTCAAGACTCATGTGGTCAAATTCCTCAAACTTGTTCTTTTGAAAAACCCTCTGAGAACGCATATGACCTCTCCAAATTCCTCACAACTATACTCTGTTCACAGGTATACATGTCAGCTGCTGAATCACTAGGTTCTCATCAACTTAACTCATTTGCAGCGTTCCTCGAAGAAAAGTTGCATACTTCTTCAGAGAATTCAATTGTTCAAATTCATCAACTGAAGAAAATGGCTGACGGTAAGAAGCCACAGAAGGGAGGAAAGAGGCCTGAGGTAAATACAGCGTTTGAGATCACTAATGAAATATATGTTGGGTACTGCACACCTACTGAGGAAACCAAGAATGAGCGCAAAGTGCGCATTCGGAAGATAGAGAGGAGATGGGCAAGAGAATGGAGGGAGTACATATATGCACTCCTAAGTATATGAAGAAATTCACACTCAATCCTACATGCCCAAGAGCTCCATTGGCACCTGGCCAAATCGCTGATCCCACTAGCCTCAAGCGCGGTGAGGACTATCCTGATGATGGGCCAAGCGCCAAGGCAAGTTGGCTAAGCAAGCCAAAGAAGCAGTGGGAAAATTCAATGAAGACTCTGCTGCTGTTGCTGCCTCTGCTGAGGCCTTTGCTGTCAAGCCAAAGAAGGCTATGTCAAAGAAGTCTGCGCGCAAGACAAGTGCTTCACCAACAATGCCCTCAAGGCCAAGTTCCTCAGCAATGCCCTCACGGCCAGAATCCTCAAAGCCCTCACGGCCAATTCCTCATGCTGCTCCTGTTCCTCCAAAGTCCTCAGCTCCTCTGCCAAAGCCCTCAGCTGTTCCGACTAAATCCTCAGCACCTGTGCATCTCGCCTCGTGCCAAAGGACTGCACGCATGTCTATTGCCTCAGGTGTCTCAGCTAGTTCCTTAGCTGGCCCCTCACTGTTGAAGACAAAGTCAACTGCTGGACGCGGTCCTCGACCAAGTCCTCAAAAGAAGCAAGTCGCTTTCCAAGTGACGTCTGATGAAGACGAAGCTAATGATGATGAAATTGCAGAAATCATCAGAGACAGGCAAGTCAGGGCCGCTAGAGCCAAAGGATCAGAGGTGCCACTGCTTTTGGATCCCAAGTTGATCCTCGACTACATTGATGTCTGGCACAAGGACCCCAACACCCCCTTGCCTGATTTCAAGCTGACTCCTGGTCAAAGTCACATGTTGACTCACTTCATACAAGAAGAGAAATGGAAGTTTGAACAGGGGAGGAGAGTGAAGAAAGTGCATTACAAGAAAGAGCGCTATCTGAAGCAAAACGTTCTGAAGCTTTCACCTGAAGAACTTGTTGCTCTCCAATCAGAAATCAAGAAACTGAGTGATGAATTTGATCGCTATTATGCTAACTGGCTGGGAGCCAAAGTCAGATTTGTGAAGATCATGGAACAGTTCACCTCCACTGTTGCAGCCCCACCGCAACAGGAAATTCCTCAGGCTAAAGCATCTACTCAGCCTACTAAAGAAAATGCCAGCACCGCTGATGACAATCAGGCCGCTGAAGAAAATGTGAGTTCCAAGGCTGATGACTACATTCCAGCCGCTGAAAAAATTGCTAGGGCACCCACTAGTGGTGTGCCTGAAGAAATTGAAGAACTCAGGGCAACTGCATCAGTTGTGCCTGAAGAACATCAACCAGATTCCTCAGCTGCTCCTGCACCAACTTCAACTCCAATCCTTCCATCTGCATCAGATGCGAAGAAGACCAAGGCTGCAGAGCGTGCTGCAGTGAAGAAAAGGAAAGCATCAGCTGCTTCAGATTCTTCAGCTCCAAAGAAAATGAAGCCTATGACAAGTTCATTTGCAAATCCGATTGATGTTGTTCCCATCTCAACCAGGCCATCAAAGGACCTTGTTCCTTTTGATGAAGAATATGTGATCCCCAGCGGATCTGATGAAGAAACTCCTTCTGCTGCTTCGTCTGAACCATTGGATGAAGAAATTGAAGTGGATGCGATCCCTTCAACACCTATCATCTCCTCGCCTATGCCTCAGTTCATAGCTGAAGAGGCTGGCGTTGAAGGAATGGAAGATGAAGATGTGGACGTTGGCTGCTCCACACCCGTAATCAATGATGAATTCTGGGAAAGTCAGCATCCAAACTCTCCAATGTTCACCCCTCTACATCAAATTCCTCAGTCCCCCACACAAACTGTTCACATGGGCTCTGAAGAAACTCATCCCACCGCATCTGTCCTTGAGGAAATTCCAGCCACTAGCACTGAAGAAACTGCTGCTGCTGAACAACCAACGACGCAGACTGCCACTGAGGAGGAACCAGAAATTCCTTAGCCTGAAGAACCTGCGATTGAGATTCCTGAGGTCGTGATGTAACTCACTGACACTCCTCTGCCGAAGCCAAAGGACCCATTCTCACGCAAGCAAAAGTTCAAGGCTGATGATTTCTTCGGCGAGCACGTATTCTTCGAAGATTACAACCCATATGACTCTGCTCGCATTAGGAAGAGGCGTTTCTGGACTGCCAGTCAAGCCAATTTCTATTCCTCAGTGCTTTTCAACAAGGAGAAGATCTTCTACCATGAGCATATTCCTCACGTAGATATGGAATCTCTGCCGTGCTTCGCACCAGTCCTTAGTGTTCTTCACGACGCTGGACTGCTCAACTTTTGCTCTGACATCTGCGATTGGAATGAAGAACTGGTTCTTCAATTCTATGCAACGCTGCACATCACCGGAGATGCTGAAGATGTGAATTCATGGGTGCTGGACTGGATGTCTGAAAACACTCACTACACTGCACCAACATCTGAATTGCTTCATGCTCTACCACTCAGTCCTCCCCTTGAAGAAGCTCGCTGCATCTACAATGAACCTGAGCTCACACATCATTACATGCAGGTGCTGATGAAACCTTTGAAGCCAGGTCAAGCACCAAGAACCAAATTCCTCGTGAAGGAATTGTTGTACGTGCCCATAACTGTCTATCGTATTCTTACGAGGACAATCAGCCCTATCAAAGGCCATGATTCATCTGATGAGGAAATTGTTGGCATCATGAAGAATCTAGTATTCAACATCGTTCGTGGCATTCCTGTCAATTATCACGATTTCTTCATGAGGACTATGGCAAATGTTGCACTGTCTCTGTTTGAGCTGAAGCCTTATGCACCTTGGATTATGAGATTCCTCAGGACAAGGTCTTCACTAAACTACAAAGCTGATTTCCAGAATCACCTCAGCTACTTGCCCCCAATTGAAGTCCTCAAGCAGACATATTCCTCAGTTGATGGAAAGGGCAAGGCACCAGCTGTAATAGATGAAGGCATTCGTCCATTGGATGGTCAGTTTCGCAAAGCTGCATCTTATTCCACCAATGATGACTCTGCCAATGCACCCAAGTCCACTCCTCAAGCCACTGCTCCACGCGTGATGACTGACCGTGAACTTCTGCTTAGTCTTCACCAGAAGGTGGATCGAAATCACAAATGGGTTAAGCGTTAGTTTGGCTCACTTCTTCACAACATGACTGCCACACACAATGCAGTGAAGAAAAGCCACTACTACCTCCATCAAGTCTTCAGTCGCACCTGGCAATCCTGTCACATCTGTATGGTGAAGAAGATCTGAAGAAAATGGGTCTCAATGAAGATTTTGACTGGTCTGCACCTCACCGAAGAAATTCAAGAAGGTCAAGGTTCCTTCTCTGGTGGCCAGCTCATATTCTTCATCGCACGACACTGATGAAAATGAAGACTTGGACAACACTGCGGCAGGCCCTACTACAACAACCGACCCCAACAACGCTGGCGCTCCTTCATCAACTTGATATTCTTCAGGGGCGGTAGTCCTCATATTCGATCCTTTTGGTCATTTTATGACAAAGGGGGAGAATTTTGAGTTAGTCTTCAAGCGGGTCTTTCTATATGGGCGTTTTTTTGTTAAGTTACAACTCTCGTTCTTCTGCGACTTTATTGGATCGAGTTGTAAACTTAAACCCGACGGTGCTCTAATACTCTTGATACGTTTTTCTGCATGCTTATTCCTCGTTAATATTATTGCACACATGCTGAATTACATCAGTCACCATATTTCATCATGCATTTCAAATTCTTCACTGTTATATGTCAAATGCGTGTATGAATTACAAGATATAGGGGGAGATCTCCATGATTCAACTCTTCAAGTGTGCATTTCTTCAAAAGCAAATTCCTCACTATGCAGATCTTCAGGGGGAGTTCTTCTATATCTTGCAATCAAATTCCTCAATATTAGTAGTTACACTTCATATGTTTATCCCTGTTGAAAACTTAACCTATATTGTCATCAATCACCAAAAAGGGGGAGATTGTAAGTGCATCTAGTGCCCCTTAGTGATTTTGGTGTATTGAAGAGTTATAGGTTAAGGGACTAATGTGTTTATGAGTGTACACAGGTCTATAAGTCTATGAGGAGTTTGATATTTACAGAGAAAGTCGACCCCTAAAAATGAAGTTCTTCGTCTGAAGACTTTGGTATTCTGAAGACTTTCTGAAGATTTTGAAAGTGAAGAAATTGGTGTGACCTTGAAGACTTGGTATTCATTCAAGGAACATGAAGCGTGAAGACTTTTGTTTTCGTAGTTTCATTTTCTCTTTCTGGAGTCATAGGAAACACCGTACTGTTAAAGGGGGTCGAGGAAATACTAAGGAAAAATTTCCATGTGATGCTCAACTGAAAATCCTACACCTACCAATCCCTTCGAGTGAATCCATTGGAAATCTCATACAGTTCAGTCAATTTCTTCAGTGATAGAGACGAAGTTCTTCTGGTCTCTGAGGAATTTGTTCTGACTGAGGAGTTAGGAATTCGCCAGTGCGGATTTCCTACACAGTGAGGAACATGATAGCCCTGAGGAATTTGATACTCAAATTTCCGACTGTTGCTGTGCTATGCGCCAGCTGTCCTAAAATATCTACTCACCTAACGGTCATATCATTGAAGGGCATTTATGTCTTATCATGTCGGGCTGCTCCCTAGGCTATAAATAGCCGCCCCTACAACCACTAGCTGGTTGGCTGCTCCGAGAGAAACTGACACTTGTCATTTGAGAGCAACCCATCCTCTAAGGACTTTGAGCGAAAATTATCAAGTGAGGAAAAACCAAAAACCCAAAACCCACACCTACAAACCCCAAGTGATTGAGCATCACTGAAGAGATTGATCCTGCGTGGATCCGACGCTTGTTACCTTTGAAGAATGTGCTTCTTCCAGACGGTTAGACGTCATGGTCTAGAGCATCCAAGAGGAATTATGGATCGCCGAGTGACCGAGTTTGTGAAGGTTTGGAAGTCGCCTGAAGACTTACCATGAGTGATTGGACGAGGTCTGTGTGACCTTAGTTCAAGCAGAATACGGTGAGGACTGGGTGTCCTGAGCTGCGTGTTTAGGACTAGGTGTCCGGGACTGTGTGTCCTCGAGTTTAAATACTCAGCCGCTCCAACCAGACGTACAACTGAGACAACAGTTGGAACTGGTCTACCAAATCATTGTCTTCACCAAGTTTACTGGTTCTATTTCCTCAAGTCTTTCATTTCCTCATAACTGTGTTGTGTGCTTGTTCATATCTGTGTTTGAAGACTTTGACTGGAGACTTTCTCAATTTTCTCAGTTCAATTTCTTCAGTCTATTTGTCTTCATCCTGTGTTATCCCGTGCTTACGCTTCCTGTACTCTGCGCCTGTCTTCATTTCATCATGATGACTATGCTTGTATTCTGTCATGTTTACTTTTGAGTTCTTATTCCGCTGCTAGTAGTTCTTCGCTAAGGAATTTCCTCACCGGCAAATTCCTTAGTGAAGAATATCATAAAAATCGCCTATTCACCCCCCTCTAGTCGATATAACGCACTTTTAAACTTTGGTGTGAAGATCAAGCACATCAGAAATGACAATGGAACTAAGTTCAAGAATTCTGGTCTTGATGACTGTCTTGATGAACTTGGTATTACTCATGAGTTATCTGCTCCTTATACTCCTCAGCAGAACGGCGTCGTGGAGTGCAAGAACATGACTCTTGCTGAGATGGCTTGCACTGTACTTGATGAATACAAAATGCCTCATCATTTCTGGATTGAGGCAATTGATATTGCGTGCCACATCATCAACATAGTATATCTTCACAAATTCTTCAAGAAGACTGCCTATGAACTCCTCACTGATAAGAAACCCAATATAAGTTATTTCAAAGTCTTCAGTGCTAAATGTTGGATTAGAGATCCTCATCACAACTCAAAATTTGGACTGAAAGCACATGAAGGTTTTTTGCTTGGTTACGGAAATGACTCACACACCTACAAAGTCTTTAACAACATTCTTCACAAGGTTGTTGAAACTGTAGATGTGCGGTTTGATGAAACTAATGGCTCGCAAAGAGAGCACCTACCTACTGTGATAGATGAACCATCACCTGAGGAAACTATCAAGTTCAAGGCTACTGAGGATGTCATTCCTACTGAAGAATCTTCTGAAGAATTCATTCTAGAACATGAAGAACGTCGAGCTAATGCACCTGAACAAAATACTGAAGAAAATGGTGCTGAAGAAAATGGTGATCAAATTCATCAACGACAACCAGCTCATCCTCGCATTGCAAAAGAAGTGCAAGTTGAAAAGATCATCAATGACACTAAAGCCCCATGTCCTCTCACACGCTCAAAAGCTTCACATTTATCTAACTTTTGTGGGCACTATGCTTTTGTCTCTATCACAAAGCCCACTAAGGTAGATGAAATATTTCTGGAGCCTGAGTGGATTCAGGCCATGCAAGAAGAATTACATCAGTTCGAGCTCAACAACGTCTGGGAACTGGTCAAACGTCCAGATCCTCGCAAGCACAATATCATTGGCACAAAGTGGATCTATCGCAACAAGCAATACGAAAATGGCCTTGTGGTAAGGAATAAGGCACAGCTTGTAGCTCAAGGCTACACACAGGTTGAAGGAATTGATTTCGATGAAACTTTTGCACCTGTTGCTAGGCTTGAGGCTATTCGCATATTACTTGCTTATGCTAACCATCATGATATCACTTTATATCAAATGGATGTGAAAAGTGCATTCCTCAATGGTAAGCTTGAGGAACAAGTATATGTTGCTCAACCCCCAGGTTTTGAAGATCCAAAGAATCCTGACAAAGTCTTCAGACTCAATAAGGCCCTCTATGGCCTCAAGCAGGCCCCACGGGCGTGGTATGATACTTTGAAGGAATTCCTTATGAAGAAAGGCTTCAAACCCGGTTCACTCGACCATACTCTTTTCACTAAATCTTATGATGGTGAATTGTTTCTGTGCCAAATATATGTTGATGATATTATCTTTGGCTGTACTGACCTATGTTATAGTGATGAATTTGCCTATATGATGAGTGAAGAATATCAAATGTCTATGATGGGAGAATTGAAATTCTTCTTAGGTCTTCAAATTTGTCAACAACACAATGGCATATTAATATCTCAGAGAAATACCTCAAGGATGTACTGAGGAAATTCGGCATGCAAGATTGCAAAGGCGTCAAAATTCCTATGCCCACAAATGGCCATCTGTGCACTGATGAAAATGGTATTGACTTCGATCATAAGGTATGCCACTCCATGCTTGGTTCTTTATTGTACTTATGTGCATCTAGGCCAGATATAATGCTTAGTGTTTGCATGTGTGCCCGATTTCAAGCTACACCAAAGGAATCACACCATAAGGCTGTGAAGCATATTCTTCGATATCTAGCTCACACACCAACACTTGGATTATGGTACCCCAAGGGCTCGGCTTTTGATCTCATCGGATATTCTGACTCTAACTATGCTGGTGATCGTGTGGACCGCAAGTCAACATCTGGTACATGTCATTTCCTCAGGCGATCTTGGTCTGTTGGCCCTCGAAGAAACAGAACTGCGTATCACTATCTACTGCTTAAGCTGAGTACATTGCCGCTGGTTCTTGCTGTGCTCAATTGCTATGGATGAAGCAACTCTCAAGGACTACGGCGTCAACATGAAGAGTGTGCCTCTCTTCTGTGACAATGAGAGTGCCATCAAGATTGCTCACAACCCAGTTCAGCACTCGAAGATAAATCACATTCAGATTCGTCATCATTTTCTTCATGATCATGTGTTGAAGGGCGACATTTCTATTGAGCATGTGAAGACTGAAGAACAGCTAGCCGATATCTTCACAAAGCCCTTGGATGAGAAGAGATTTAGCAAGTTGCGGTGTGATCTATATTCCTAGAATCTTCGAATGTTCTCTAAAAAGGACACTCATCCTAACACTTATGCAAAATTGATGACTTAGACGTGCAACACATGAAGACACGTTTTTCTTCAATCAATGAAGAATAACACTCTAAGTGTGAAGAAATTAATGAAGAATGTGATTCTCAGAACCCTACGACAAATTGTACGTGGTGTCTGAAATCATCATTCGTATACGTTGGGTCTCGCCACCACCAAAAGTTGAAATTCCTCAGTTGTTCAAATTCTTCAACTTTGCATTGTCTTCACTATTTTCGTCGTTTTTCTTCATTGGCTATATATATATGAGTTTATGTCTTCTACATCATTCACTTATTGCTAATTCTTCAAGTTGGTTTTTCTGCTAAGTGAATGTGATCAGACCCTTCCCTCTCTATGCTAAACTCAACCCAATCTATTCACAAATTCTTCATGTGCATTCTATTTGAAACTCGTTCGAAATCTTCATTGTGTCCTTGTCAGCTGAAGAATTTGCGAACGGAACGTTAAAACTTATCTTATCCAAAAATTTCGGCTTTGCCGCTCAAACCGTTCTGCATCCCACGATATACTTATCTATTCACCCACGATCTAACACGATCTCCACTTCTCAGTACGTGGGTGACACATGTCATGCGAATGAGAAGGGTCAGGGGCGCGTTCGTCTAAATTCTTCGGGCGAACAGTTTTTCACTATGGCTACAAATACCCCCTCTCCCCCTCCTCACTTCCTTTACTCCGCTCGACCTCCTTCTCCAGCTCGAGCTTCTCAAACCCTAGCGCTGTCGCTACTTCATCGCCGTCGCTGAGAAAGAGCTTCACTGCCTCGAACTCATCGCCGCCGTACTCGCGCCGGCCGCGGAAATCTTCACTCCGCCGCCGCCGTAGTCGTCTTCCTCCACCGAGTTAGGGAGTGGAAGATCTGCACAGACGAACTTCACTTCTCCTCCTCACAGTTCATCGTGTTCTTCAGGGTAATTAAAAGATACTTTTACTGCCCTCTGTGATTCAAATGTTTATCTACAAAATCTTCAAAGGTGTTTTTCTTCAAATCTTCACACACTAAACACCTCACATGTCATCTGTTCTTGATTCATTTCTCTAAGCTGCAAATTTCTCTTCAAGATTCCTCAATTGTGCGGATTTCTGATCTGTACAACTCTGGAACCTAAGACTAAGAACGCTTAGTGAAATTCTTCAAGACTCGTCTAGTCAAATTCCTCAAACTTGTTCTTTTTACAAAACCTTCTGAGAACGCATATGGCCTCTCCAAATTCCTCGCAACTATACTCTATTCACAGGTACTCATGTCCGCATACTTCTTCAGAGAATTTGATTGTTCAAATTCCTCAACTGAAGAAAATGGCTGACGGTAAGAAGCCACAGAAAGGAGGAAAGAAGCCAGAGGTCAACACAGCGTTTGAAATCCCTGATGACATCTATGCTGGGTATTGCACACCTCCTGAGGAAGATAAAAATCAGCGCAAGGTGCGCATTCAGAAGATAGAGAGGAGATGGGCTAGAGAGTGAAGGGAGTACAGATATGTTACTCCCAAATACATGATGAAATTCGCTGTTACCCCTCCATGCTCAAGACCTCCATTGGCACCTGGCCAAGAAGCGGATCCCACCAGCGTCAAGCGCGGTGAGGACTTTCCTAAAGAATGGGCCAAGCACCAGGCCAAGTTGGCCAAACAAGCAAAAGAAGCAGTGAGGAAATTCAATGAAGACTCTGCTGCTGCTGCTGCCACTGAGGCCTCTGTCAAGCCGAAGAAATCTATGGCAAAGAAGCCTGCACGTAAGCCAAGTGCTTCACCTTCAGTACCCTCAAGGCCAAGTTCCTCAGCAATGCCCTCACGGCCAGAATCTTCAAAGCCCTCAAGGCCAATTCCTCATGCTGCTCCTGCTCCTCCAAAATCCTCAGCTCCTCAAAAGTCCTCAGCAGCTCCTCCAAAGTCCTCAGCTGCTCCGACAAAGTCCTCTACACCTGTGCATCTTGCCACGTGCCAAAGGACTACAGGCATCTCTATTGCCTCAGGAGCTTCGGCTAGTTCCTAAGCTGCACCCAATTCTTCAACGGGACCCTCTCTGTTGAAGACAAAGGCCACTGCTGGATGAGGTCCTCGCCCGAGTCCTTAGAAGAAGCAGGTCGCCTTCCAAGTGCCGTCTGAAGAAGACAAAGCTGATGATGAAGAACTTGCTGAGATTATCAGAGATAGGCAAGTCAGGGCCGCTAGAGCCAAAGGCACAAATGTGCCATTGCTTTTGGATCCAAGGTTGATCCTCGACTATATTGATCTCTGGCACAAGGACCCAAACACTCCTATGCCCGATTTCAAGTTGACTCCTGGCCAAAGTCACATGCTGACCCATTTCATCCAAGAAGAAAAATGGAAATATGAGAAGGCCAGGCAGATCAAGAAAGCGCAATATAAGAAGGAGAAATTTCTGAAGAACAACGTTGTCACTATGACAACTGATGAACTTGTAAAAATCTAGTCTGAAATCAAAACCCTCAGCGATGACTTCAAAGCCTACTATGCTGATTGGCAAGGAGCCAAGGTCAGGTTTGTTAAACTGACTGAGAAGTTCACCTCAAATGGTGCAGCTCCATTGCAACAGGAAATTCCTCAGGCTGAAGCATCTGCTCAGCCAACTGAAGAACATGCCAGCACCGCTGATGACTTTCAGTCTGCTGAAGAAAATGTGAGTTCCAGGGTTGATGAATGCATTCCAGCCGCTGAAGAAATTGCCAGGGCATCCACTAGTGGTGCGCCTGAAGAAAATGAAGAAGTCAGGGAAACTGCATCAGTTGTGCCCGAAGAAAATCAACCAGATTCCTCTGCTCCTCCTGCGCTTACACCAACTCTGATCCTCCCATCTGCATCAGATGTGAAGAAGACCAAGGATGCAGAGCATGCAGCTGTGAAGAAAAGGAAAGCATCAACTACTTCAGATTCTTCAGCTCCGAAGAAAATGAAGTCTATGACAAGTTCGTTCACAAATCCCATTGATGTTGTTCCGATCTCAACCATGCCATCAAAGGACCTTGTTCCTTTTGATGAAGAATATGTGATCCCTAGCGGATCTGATGAAGAAAATCCTGATCTGATGAAGAAAATCCTTCTGCTGCTTCGTCAGAGCAGATGGATGAAGAAATTGAAGCGGATCAAATCCCTTCAAGACCAGTTGTTTCCTCGCCTATGCCTCAGTTCACAACTGAAGAGGCTAGCGTTGAAGAAATGGAAGATGAAGATGTGGACATTGGCTGCACCACACCAGTGATGAATGATGACTTTTGGGAAAGTCAGCATCCCAACTCTCCATTGTTCTGACCTTTACAGCAAATACCTCAGTCCCCTGCACAAGCTGTTCAAATGGGCTCTGAAGAAACTCACCCACTTCATCTGTACGTGAAGAAATTCTAGCCACTAGTGCTGAAGAAACTGCTGTTGCTGAACATCTGAAGACGCAGACTGCCACTGAAGAGGAACCAGAAATTTCTCAGCCTGAAGAACCTGAGATTGCGATTCCTGAGGTTGTGATGCAACTCACTGACACTCCTCTACCCAAGCCAAAGGATCCATTCTCCAGGAAGCAAAAATTCATGGCTGATGATTTCTTCGGCGAGCACGTATTCTTCATAGAATACAACCCCTATGACTCTACTCGCATTAGGAAAAGGCGTTTCTGGACTGCCAGCCAGGCTAATTTCTATTCCTCAGTGTTGTTCAACAAAGACAAAATCTTCTACCATGAGCACATTCCTCACGTGGATATGGAATCTCTGTCGTGCTTCGTGCTAGTCCTCAGTGTTCTTCACGACACTGGGCTGTTAAATTTCTGCACTGACATCTGTGATTGGAATGAAGAACTCATTGTTCAATTTTATGCGATGCTGCACATCACAGGAGATTCTGAAGATGTGAATTCATGGGTGATGGACTGGATGTCTGAAAACACTCACTACACAGCACCAGCTACTGAATTGCTTCGTGCGTTACCACTCAATCCTCCCCTTGAAGCTGCCCGTTGCATCTACAGTGAACCTGAGCTTACAAATCACTATGTGCAAGTTCTGATGAAGCCTTTGAAGCCAGGTCAGGCCCCACAAACCAAATTCCTCGTGAAGGAATTACTATATGTGCCTCGGACTGTCTATCGCATTCTGACAAGGACAATGAGTCCCATCAAAGGCCACGACTCATGTGATGAGGAAATAGTTGGCATCATGAAGAATCTGCTATTCAACATCATACATAACATTCCTATCAACTATCACGATTTCTTCATGAGGACTCTGGCAGATGCTGCACCTTCTCCGTTTGAGCTGAAACCTTATGCACCTTGGATTATGAGATTCCTTAGAACACTACAAGAAATCTGTTAATACATGACAGATCTAGTCCGTCATAGATAAACGAAAAACTGTCATGGGTGTCCATCCTTGACGGATTTGAAATCCGTCATGTATATCGCGTCATAATTTGGTATCATACCAGTCATGACAGATCTTGGCCGTCGTGGATCTGCCCCAGGCCCGCCCAGGCCCAAGTCTTTGTGACGAAACAATCCGTCATGGACTAACGCCACGTAGGATTTTCAGTTGACTAATTTGAATGATGTGGCTGCCTACGTGGATACTATTTTTTGTCACAAAATTCATCATGGATTTAGGCAAAATTTAAAGGACAGTTTAAATTTGGTTGAGACAATTAGCCCATTTCTTTTGGCCGAAATTTGACCCAGTATGTTTTTAACATAATGCGTTACACAATTCCTAATGCCAATTTTGGCCCAACAAAAAATATTTGCAAGGTTTGAAACATTACAAAGTTTATCACATCCATCTGTACGTACCTAAAACATAGCAATCTAAAAAATCCTCTACAAAATGATAACATACAACATATATTGAGAACATATATCACACAACAGAGTTATGAACCAGTACAATCCATTTTACATCAGAACATATAAACTATTGAGGGTGTTGTTATTCAGGCCCTTGCTGTTGACGCTCTTGATGGCAACTATCATCCTGTGGCTGATTGTGATGGGCAGCACCAAGTAGCACGCTATCCAATCTTACCTACCATATTTACAAGAATATTAGATATTTGCAAATATGAATGGACAGTAGAAATAAGAGAATTGCAACAAAAATAAAAAAGAATTACATATTGTCCAGAATTCCTAAATCTTATAGTGCCTACAAATGAGAATAACATTGTATCTACTATAAAACAAGAGTAAACATGTGGTTTCTTAAAATTAATCCAAAGAAAAGTGTGTTAAATGGAAGTCAAATCACAAAGTGACAAAATTCACATCACAGTACTCCAAGTAATATAGCAGCAGTAGTTGAGGCCGTATAAACCTGCCAATGAAATGGCATGTCACTAACAAACAATATCCCCCCATGATGTGTAAACTTGTTGACACATGAACATTTGAAGTTTATGTCATCCGGGTCGACGAGCAGCGGCAATGTTTATGTTGCAACTACATCTCAAAGGGCTGACAAATAGTAAACGATACTTGCTTGCCAAATGAACTTCAAATGGCATGGAAACTTTCAACAAAGAATATGATACAGTTTCCTTGAGAGATCGCCCACACTTAGTTTTATTCATTGAACATTAAGCTATGTATTTGTTATTAGATGAAAAATCAAAATTTGTAATGTAGTGGACTATGAAACTTGAAAATGCTTGATAAACAATGAAATAATTGATAGGGAAGTGCAGCTTGAAATGATCATGCATCGTTTATATTCATTCAGGATATACAGAAAAGCTTTTCTATCATAAACCTATTGATCTTATTATCCGTGTTACTTCTGTGCATACCAATTTTATAAGTTGCCCACTTGACCAGCATAGGCTAGAGCAGAAGAGCATCAACAACTTGCGTAAACATTTTAAAGACATGACTTTCAGGCAATATTAGACAAACACATGTAAATTTCTTCACATGGCCATCCAGTGTGTGAATGCAAACAAGCATCAAATGAAAAGGGACAATTTTTCTGAATCTACTTCACATCTAATAAGCTCCAACTTACGGAATGAAAAGAGATAGATGAATCTAACAAATTGTTCATGTTTATTTAAATTGGCTCATGATTATGTTACCTCATTAACAGAGAGAGAGAGAGAGAGAGACCTTCCATGGCGTCGGGGTCGACCCTCCTCTCCTAGTATGCCCTTGCAGCTGCTCCATGTCATTACCCTCTTCCCTTCCCTTGACAAAACCCAACCAGACATTGCTCTCGTCCCTTCTCTTCCCTTTACACAGCCCAAACAGATTAGATGGGAGCAAAGTTCCTGCACAAATGAAAAGAACAGAGGTTCTGCTTCAGACTATTGCAGTAGTAAAATTGTCAGAATCAATAGAGAAATTGAAGATATTGCAGCAAAATTGTCAAAATTATATCAGCCACTAAAACTCCCAGGTCTTGCAGCAGCAAGATAGCAGAAAGAGATGGGCCGGGAACATAACATAATTTGCTCTTCCAATATGTCAAACCGGGAAGTGGAAAAAAAGACAGAACCGAACAAAGAGAGGAGAGGAGCATCCAATATAGTAAATAATTTATTCTCATTTCTGAATGCAAGCAAGCAGAAAATAGCATTCATTATAAGGCCCATAAACTCAGGGGAATGATAAATGATACCAGGACATGGTCCACCAAGATATGGCCACTCTAGTTGTGTAACAGTGCGATGCATGATATCAAGGACATGATCCAGTTCAGATGTTATGCACAGACTAATATTCAGGCAGTTATAATTTTACTGAAACCACACAATAGTCCAAACCTTTAATAGACAAAACTCTACATCCTAGCTAATTCAAATCAAGAATAGAACGAGCAGAAGAATGGAAGGGTCTCAAGCTCATCCTGTTCTTCTTGAGGATAATGGTATCAACGTCGATCAGGCAGGAGATGTGCCGACTACAATGTCCAGATCAAAGAAATTAGTCTGACAATCATATATGTGTGTTAAGAGGTCTAAATGTAACATCAATTTCTAGCTCCCAGAGCATTCAAAAATCTATTGAGATATGTCCCCATGTGATAAAAGGACTGCCTCTCAACTATGAAAAAGACAATCATAAAATTTATTCAATTTCATAGCAGGTCTATTATTTGGATTTAACATTATGCCTTAAATATAATGCAAGAGTACAATTGTCCAGTTCATTCGTGTCTATGGCAGCTTCAATTGGCACTGCAAACATTACCCGTTTTAATATTTATCTTTGTTAATGTGAGCAACTGAGCTACGTTCCGAACTGTTCTAAAAAGTAGATGGTTAATCCAATGTATTCTGTTTGTACATCAACATTTGACACGCCCAACTCGCTGTATATGTCATTTACCGGATGTTGAAATTAAAGTTTGTATCTTTGTTCTGACGCTATACTTGAAATCTTTATGTTTTCAAGAAATAATCTATTACACTTCTACAAAGGAATGAAAATGTACAATTCTGTTTGCGGACATGCTTCTTCTACTTCTATTTAAGGATTGCATTTACTATTATTTTAGAAGATAACACCGACCAAATATCTGAGAATCCATTAGTACGTACATGATAATTAAAATGTAAATATTCAGACCAAAACATCAGATCAAAGGAGATTATATTCACTTAAACTTGACTGAAATTAAATTGGAAAAAGCCATGTAGTACAAGACGACAACAACAACAGACATGTAGTGCTAGCTTCCAAGGATTCATTTCAGTACATGAAGAATTAAGGGGCAGTTTTGTTCAAAATAACAATTAAGGAGTGGCCGTTTACATACTGATGTACGCATACAAATGGACAACCAAGGAGCGCCATATACTGCAAGTGCCATTCACATCCAGACGCATACAGACTGAATACAAACTGAACCAATGTACCAAACCAAGGTGCTTATCCATATGTATGTATGTAACAGATGCTAGTGCCATCCAGATTTGGGGGTAGAGAGAAGGGAAGCTCACCACGTCCACGTTTCAAGTGTCGCGTACAGGAGGAGGCGAATCCATGAGCGTGAGGATGAGCTAGACAACGCCGGATGGGTGGACGGGATTTGGGGACGGGGGTGCCTGAACTGTACCGGTGTGTGTCCTTGGAGGTAGAGGACGAGAAGGAGCACCGCCGCCATCATCGACCGGGACAAGGCTGTCGCGCCCGCGCTCATCCCGAACAGCCGCTGCAGGCGCGTCGCGTCAGCACATCCTACGGCAGGAGGGCCTTCACGCGGCCCTGTTCCAGGAGCACCATCCAGCAGGTGGCAGGGGATGGAGAGAATCCGCCGGAGCCACGCCGGTGATGAAACCCTAGCTAAGAATATGGGTTGAGAGCGAGCGTTGGTGGCCGGGCGTAGTGAATCTAACCGGAGGGGAGGAAAGAGCGGAGCGAGGGGAAGATGGGGGTGTGCTGGGCGCCGGCCATAGCTGGCAGAAGTCGCCTGAATCGGGCGGCAGCACCGTGGAGTCGCAAGGAGTTGCGTGGGAGAGAGATTGGGGGCTGGCTGCGCAGGAGGAAGGGAGGGAGGAGTGGCCGAGCAGGTTTAGGGTTAGCATTTTGTATGCGGGACTGTTAGTCGGGCTTGAGCGGGCTTGAGAGGGCCTGCGGGGCTGTAGCATTCCATCCATGACAGTTTTCGAGAACGTCATCAGAAATTCGTCATGCATTAACAGCTTTCTTGTAGTGGGACAAGGTCTTCACTCAACTACAAGGTTGATTTTCAGAATCACCTTAGCTATCTGCCCCCGATTGAAGTCCTCAAGCAGGCTTTTGGTTCAACTGATGAAAAGGGCAAGGCTCCTGCTGTCATTAATGAAGGCATTCGTCCATTGGATGGTCAGTTTTGCAAAGCTGCGTCTTATTCCACCAATGATGACTCTGCAACACATGACTCTGCTGCCAATGCACCCAAGTCTACTCCCCAAGCCACTGCTCCTCGTGTGATGACTGACCGTGAGCTTCTGCTTAGTCTTCACAAGAAGGTGGATCAAAACCATAAATGGGTTAAGCGTCAGTTTGGTTCATTTCTTCACAACATGACTACTACACACAATGAAGTGAAGAAAAACCATTACTACCTCCATGAAGTTTTCGGTCGCACCTGGGCCATTCTGTCACATCTGTATGGTGAAGAAGATCTCAAGAAAATGGGTCTCAAGGAACATTTTGACTGGTCTGCACCTCCACCGGAGAAATACAAGAAGGTCAAGGTTCCTCCTTTGGTGTCCAGCTCCTATTCTTCATCGCACGACACTGACGAGCATGAAGACTTGGACGACACTTCATCAGGCCCTTCCACGACAAACGACCCCAACAACGCTGGCGCTCCTTCATCAACTTGATATTATTCAGGGGCGTTAGTCCTCATTTTCGATCCTTTTGGTCATTCGATGACAAAGGGGGAGAATTTTTGAGTTAGTCTTCAAGCGGGTCTGTCTATATGGGCGTTTTTTTGCTAAGTTACAACTCTCGCTCTTCTGAAACTTTATTGGATCGAGTTGTAAACTTAAACTTGATGGTGCTCTGATACTTTTGATGTGTTTTTCTGCATGCTTATTTCTCATATATGTTAATGCACGCATGCTGAATTACATCAGTCACCATATTTCATCATGCATTCCAAATTCTTCATTATGATATGTCAAATGCGTGTATGAATTACAAGATATAGGGGGAGATATCCATGATTCAACTCTTCATGTGTGCATTGCTTCAAATGCAAATTCATCACTATGCACATCTTCAGGGGGAGTTCTTCTATATCTTGCAATCAAATTTCTCAATATCAGTATTTACACTTCATATGTTTATCCCCGTTGAAAACTTAACCTATATTGCCATCAATCACCAAAAAGGGGGAGATTGTAAGTGCATCTAGTGCCCCTTAGTGATTTTGGTGTATTGAAGACTTATAGGTTAAGGGACTAATGCGTTTGTGAGTGTACACATGTCTATAAGTCTATGAGGAGTTTGATATTTACAGAGAAAGTCGACCCCCTAAAAATGAAGTTCTTCGACTGAAGACTTGGCATTTCTGAAGACTTTCTGAAGACTCTGAAAGTGAAGAAATTGGTGTGACCTTGAAGACTTGGTATTCATTTGAGGAACATGAAGCGTGAAGACTTTTGTTTTTGTAGTTTCATTTTATCTTTCTTGAGTCTTAGGAAACACCGTACTGTTAAAGGGGGTCGAGGAAATACTAAGGAAAAATTTCCATGTGATGCTCAACTCAAAATCCTACACCTGCCAATCCCTTTGAGTGAAGCCATTGGAAATCTCATACAGTTCAGTCATATTCTTAAGTGATAGAGACAAAGTTCTTCTGGTCTCTGAGGAATTGTTCTGACTGAGGAGTTAGGAATTCGCGAGTGTGGATTGCCTATATAGTGAGGAACATGATAGCCCTGAGGAATTTGATTCTCACAATTCTGACCGTTGCTGTGCTATGCACCAGCTATCCCAGAATATCTACCCACCTAACGATCATATCATTGAAGGGCATTTATGTCTTATCATGTCGAGCTGCTCCCTAGGCTATAAATAGCTGCCCCCTAGAACCACTAGCTGGTTGGCTGCTCCGAGAGAAACTGACACTTGTGAGGAAAATCATCAAGTGAGGAAAACCCAAACCCAAACACCTACAAACCCCAAGTGATTGAGCGTCATTGAAGAGATTGATCCTGCGTGGATCCGACGCTTGTTACCTTTGAAGACTATGCTTATTCCAGACAGTTAGGCGTCAAGGTCTAGAGCATCCAAGAGGAATTGTGGATCACTGAGTGACCAAGTTTGTGAAGGTTCGGAAGTCACCTGAAGACTTACCACAAGTGATTGGGCGAGGTCTGTGTGACCTTAGCTCAAGGAGAATATGGTGAGGACCGTGTGTCCGGGACTGTGTGTCCTCAGGTTTAAATACCGAGCCGCTCCAACCAGATGTACAACTGAGACGACAGTTGGAACTGGTCTACCAAATCATTGTCTTCACCAAGCTCACTGGTTCTATTTCCTCAACTCTTTCATTTCCTCATATCTGTGTTTGAAGACTTTGACTGAAGACTTTCTCAATTTCCTCAGTTCAATTTCTTTAGTCGGTTTGTCTTCATCCTGTGTTATCCTGTGCTTACGCTTTTTGTACTCTGTGCCTGTCTTCATTTTATCATGATGACTATGCTTGTGTTTTGTTATGTTTACTTTTGAGTACTTATTCCGCTGCTAGTAGTTCTTCGCTAAGGAATTTCCTCACCTGCAAATTCCTCAGTGAAGAATTCATAAAATCTCCTATTCACCCCCCTTCTAGTCGATATAACGCACTTTCACTCCCAGCTTTGTTAATCCTAAGAAACCCGATCATGTTTACAAACTTCACAAAGCTCTTTATGGTCTTAAACAAGCTCCTAGAGCTTGGTATAAATGCTTGACCAAGTTCCTTATTGAAAAAGGCTTTGAGGTTGGAAAAATTGATTCTACGCTTTTTTACTAAAAGGGTTAATGGAGAATTATTTGTGCATGTTGATGATATCATATTTGGTTCGACTAACCCTCATTTTAGTGAAAAGTTTGGAAAGCTAATGTCAGAGAAGTTTGATATGTCTATGATGAGTGAACTCAAGTTCTTTCTTGGGTTGCAAATCAAGCAAACTAAGGAGGGTACCTTTGTGTCTCAAACAAAGTATACCAAGGACTTATTCAAGAAGTTCAACATGCAAGAAAGCAAAGGTATGACAACACCCATGCCTACTAGTGGACATCTTGACTTGACTAAGGATGGCAAACTGGTTGACCAAAAGGTTTACCGCTCTATGATTGGTTCATTGTTATATCTATGTGCCTCCTGTCCCGATATTATGCTAAGTGTGTGCATGTGTGCACGATATCAAGCGCCCCCCGAAGAATGTCATCTTAAGGCTGTGAAAAGGGTAGTGAGATACTTAATTCATACACCAAATTTTGTCATTTGGTATCCTAAGAGGTCTTGTTTTGATCTTGTTGGCTATTCCGACTCGGACTATGTCGGTGATAAGGTTGATAGAAAGTCCACTTCGGGTACTTGTCAATTTCTTGGTAGATCTCTTGTGTCTTGGTCCTCCAAGAAACAAAACTCGGTATCCTTATCCACTGCCAAAGCGGAATACATTGCCGCTGGTTCATGTTGTGCACAATTACTTTGGATGACCCAAACTCTTAAAGATTATGGGATATATGTGAAACATGTTCCATTGCTTTGTGATAATGAAAGTGCTATTAAGATTGCTCACAATCATGTGGAGCATTCTCAAACTAAGCATATTGAAGTTCATCATCATTTCATTTGAGATCATGTTGCTAAAGGAGACATTGATCTTAAGCATGTTCGTACCGATAAGCAATTGGCGGATATATTCACCAAACCGCTTGATGAGAAATATTTTGCCATTTGAGAGGCGAATTGAACATCATTGATGCCTCAAACTTGGAGTGGAAACTCCATTTGGATGCATGCAAGGCATGAGCCTTTGACTAATCCTTGATATTTCTCTTATGATCCTGATCATATGTCTTGGATCTATATTTGTACCCCTGCATGTCATCTAACCCTTGTAGGTACTTAGATGAATCCAAATATATGAGATTGCAACTCACTCACATCTTGAGCAATCTCTACATCACCAAGTCTCTACAATATGGTGGTTGAAGTCAAGGAAGCACAAATCGTTTCAATATAGCCTTTGACAATCTCTATATATCAAATTTCATTGGAATCAAACTTCATGATTGTCATTTTGGATACACAAGTGCTCTTCCTTGCATGACTAAACCATGTAGGTAGATGAACTCAAACTACTAGTGGTGCTCCCAACCATTGATGAGCTACATCAACCTTGAGCATCCTACACAAGTTCAACTACATGACCAAGATCAACACCACCACCCAAGGTATGTCATTCCATCTTAGAGAAGCTTTACCCCAAGTCATGGGTCAAAGTAGCTCAATAAGATGATAATACATCAAAATGCTTAAACGAAAAATGGCAACCCCATTTTGAGCTTAAACGATGAGTATGACCTACGATCAAGTGTTCTCACTTGACTCCCCAGTCATACTCTAACATAGGTGATCGCCGACCAATTCTAGATGAAGTTCTCTAGTGTTTCTTTGTGTGCTTGCATTTGTGCCTAGCATGTTTCACTTTCACTTCATCTAGATTTCTTTTCTTTTTCTCTGTTATGTTCTGCATTCCCTGCATACAATTCATTGCAAATCTTTCAGTTGATTCCCTGCAAATCTTTGTGAGATCTTATTTGCCTAGTGAGCTGAGATGACAAGACTTTTCCTATGTATTGAACTCAGTCTCACCAATTTATACATCCCAGCTAGACCGAACTACAATGCCACATTGTAGATTGTTCATTGGTCCAACCGACAAGGACAAACCCAATCTGACCGATATGCATCATCTCTGACATCTCCAACTTGGTTGCACCGATGAGAATAACTCGGCGTTACCGATTTCAATACCGAGAAAACTTTTTGTCATTTGCATCCTGCATATCTGTTCCAGCTCCACTCGATGATTCTTGTCCTCTACCAGCATCTTAAAATTACATGTTGCTTTCAGATGTGACTCAAGGACCGAACCTACTTGACTCATGCTCCAGAAGATCCCTTCTTGGAAATTGATGTCAAAGGGGGAGAGAGAGCGCATCAAAGCTTATCACATAAGAGAGAATGCACACCTTAAGCTTCTCCAGATGCATATTATCTACAGAGGAGAGAAATCGCATGCCTTTAAGAGGAGAAAGACATGTTAGCATGTGTTATTGTAACGCCCCGAGACCGATGCTCGAGAAGACTTCCATATATTCCGGGTTTCGCCGTGTGTTTCATTTGTGCCTGCCCTTTTATTTTTGCATTGCATCATGTCATCATGCCTTCATCTCATAAATCTTTTGCAACTCAACTAAATAAATGGCATGGATCTTTGATCCATTTAAATCGTGGGAATTCACTTGTGATATCTCTTTATAACATATTGAAGCCTCTCAATATTATTAGAGAGCTATAATAAAAATATTCCATTCTTTTGGAATTAACCAAAACACACTTGAAAAATCCCCACTCCCTTTCTACTTCAAGTTTGGTCCCCAAACTTTGCCAACATTTCTTTTCCCATTTATCGAGGCTCCTCCTAAATTCTCAACATTTTTGGACTCTTCTAAATCCTAGTCCTTGTTCAAACCTTTTAAATTAAATTCAAATGACTTTGAATTTAATTCTTGCAATCTTGCCCACTCCATTTTTCTTGGGTCAAGCTCATTTTTGTGAGTCCGGGAAAATAATCCCCATGCCCAAATTCTTGTCCACTCATTTCTTTTCTCTCCTTTTATTTCTTTGCTTTTCTGTTTTTAGTAGAGATTTGAAAAGAGAGAGAGAGAAGGAGCCCAGCAGCCTGGGCCTCCCAACCTCCCACGCCGGCCCAAGGCCAAGGCCCATCCGCCCCCACCAATCCCTCCTAACCCTCGACCGAACCCTAGCCTGATCCCCCCGCACCGCCAGAACGACCCCATCTCCTGATCCCCATCTCTCTCGCTTTCACCCTCTCCCGATCCCCATCTCTCCTCCTCCCCGTTCATCTTTCTCGCCGGGAGCTCGAGCTCTGCCTGGAGACGACCTGCCCGCGCCCCTGCTGGCCCTCCTCCGACCTCATCCCCACGAGCACGGCCGCCGGGACGCCACTTCGCCGGTCCCTGTCGCTCCGCCTCTCCAGGGAACAGCAGGCGCGCTGCTCCACGCCAAGAGCAGCGCCTCGCATCGCCGCCTCCTCGCCATGGCGCCCTGCCGGCCGGCGAGCCCAAGCCTGCCGCCGCGCCGACCGAGTCTCCTTCCACCTCGCCTCTCTGCAACTCCCGTGGATGCCATCCAGGGAACCCATGGCGTCGTCGTCTCAAGGCCGTCGCCGGTGGGATCCTGCGTCCCTCCGCCATCTTCCTGGTCAAGTGACGCGAGGGCCGACCCCGCCGCGTTCCTCTACTCCTCTCGCCTCGAGCACCTGCCGCTGAACACCACCTTCGTCTTCTGCTGCTGCTTCACCGATGAGCATAGGCCGCCGCCGCGTTGCTTTGCCTTCGCCTCCCGGCTTCGTCCGCAAGAACGGTTACAGTCACTTGGGTTCGACAAGTTGCCGAGTACCACTACATTTACCATGTACATCTACACCGAGACGAGACCGCCAAGATGCATCCTGATGTCGCCGAAGACACGTGAACATCTACACGACGATCGCCGAGTACCTCTTCGCAAGTACCCCTACGCGCGAAGACGCCAAGATAGTTTCGGAATTCACCAAGTACCACTACGGCCGGAGACCTCGACGCCCGACGCCTAAACGATCACCGAACCGGAAACAACGCCAAGTACTAGGTCAACGAGTACAGCCAAGTTCGTCTTCCGCCGTCTCCGAAATCGCCAAGTACCACGACGAACCGAGAACAACTACCGTCGACGTGCATTTTGCCAAGTACCACTACCGCCGTCGCAAGAACGGGACCGGAAAGTCCGAAGACCCCAAGTACCACGACACCGATGACATGAACATCTACGGAATGTGTACGACTACGCGATGTGACGCCAAGTTCGATGACGACCGTGTACCCCTACCGCTCCTCGAACATGAACGTCTACTTCCTCTTCGACTCGTGAACGTCTACTTCCACTACTTCCACTACGAACATCCCGAGAACGTCTACTTCCTCTACTTGGCACCGATCGAGAACCGTCCCGTTTGCACACTTCGAAGGTATAACCCGAGACGACGTCCGTGTAACGAATGCTTGCGATGTTTGGGATGCTCATGTTTGCACCGTGTCCAGATTGTCACTCGTTTCCTTGTCGCCAACTCGTGGGACACCCGGTATCCGGGAGTGCCCCGCCATCTTTTGCACGCATACGCATACTTCTCCTTTGCATCGGTATCTCAATCGAGTTACCGGAACCGAAACGCTGCCGTGGCACCGTTGTCGTTACCGTCACCGTGGCACCCTTTCTTTCCACCACGATGACGAAATGCCCCATATCTTATAACATGCCGACATTTTCATAAATATTGCACAAAACTTGCTCATGTCATTCGCATCATGATAATAACATTTAAATGGTTTAAATTGTTGTTGCACCAAATCGAGTAATGCATATGGGGATTTACTGGAATTGTTGTTTGGCGTTCTGGCCTCATTTAAACTTGCCTAGATAGGTAGTTTTACTTTGCTTCACCTCTTGCCCTGTTAATGAACATTTAATATTGTTGGGTACATAAACGAGATCAAACTAAATTACTTGTATGTGGTGTTTCGTCAATATGCAACGGAGTTGCATATTGAGCTCCACTTAATTTGTAGGATTGTTTGTGCACTTTGCCATGCCATGCATATTTAAACCGGACATGCACCATACTTGATTGAGCATCATGCTATGATTATGTGGTGGTTGTTTACCATGATTGTTTGCTTCTTTCCGGTTTTGCTTCTTCGGGTTGGTTCCGGTAACGTCGCGTTTGTGAGGACCTGTTTGTCTACGTCCGTTTGTCTTCTTCATGGACTCGTTCTTCTTCCTTGCGGGATTTCAGGCAAGATGACCATACCCTCGAAATCACTTCTATCTTTGCTTGCTTAGTTGCTCGCTCTTTTGCTATGCCTATGCTGCGATACCTACCACTTGCTTATCATGCCTCCCATATTGTTGAACCAAGCCTCTAACCCACCTTGTCCTAGCAAACCGTTGATTGGCTATGTTACCGTTTTGCTTAGCCCCTCTTATAGCGTTACTAGTTGCAGGTGAAGATTGGAGGCCGTTCCTTGTTGGAACATTTATTTACTTGTTGGGATATCACTATATATCTTATTTAATTAATGCATCTATATACTTGGTAAAGGGTGGAAGGCTCGGCCTTATGCCTGGTGTTTTGTTCCACTCTTGCCGCCCTAGTTTCCGTCATATCGGTGTTATGTTCCCGGATTTTGCGTTCCTTACGCGGTTGGGCTATAATGGGAACCCCTTGACAGTTCGCCTTAAGTAAAGCTCTTCCAGCAATGCCCAACATTGGTTTTACCATTTGCCACCTAGCCTTTTCTTTCCCTTGGGTCGGCCAGCCCAAGGGTCATCTTTATTTACCCCCCCGGGCCAGTGCTCCTCTGAGTGTTGGTCCAAAATGTCAGCCGCCGGTGGCCACCAGGGGCAACTCTGGGCTGGCCTACCGGAAGTTTAGACAATCCGGTGTGCCCTGAGAAAGAGATATGTGCAGCTCCTATCGGGATTTGTCGGCACATTCGGGCGGTGTTGCTGGTTTAGTTTTACCCTGTCGAAATGTCTTGTTGTACCGGGATACCGAGTCTGATCGGAATGTCTCGGGAGGAGGTCTATTCCTTCGTTGACCGTGAGAGCTTGTGATGGGCTAAGTTGGGACACCCCTGCAGGGATTTGAACTTTCGAAAGCCGTGCCCGCGGTTATGGGCAGATGGGAATTTGTTAACGTCCGGTTGTAGAAAACCTGAAGTTGACCTTAATTAAAATGAATCAACCGCGTGTGTAACCGTGATGGTCTCTTTCCGGCGGGGTCCGGGAAGTGAACACGGTTGTTGGAGTTATGCTTGACGTAGGTAGTCCAGGATCACTTCTTGATCATACTTTTATCGACCATGCTTTGCCTTCTCTTCTCGCTCTCTTTTGCGAATAGGTTAGCCACCATATATGCTAGTCGCTTGCTGCAGCTCCACCCCATACCTTTACCTTACCCATAAGCTTAAATAGTCTTGATCGCGAGGGTGCGAGATTGCTGAGTCCCCGTGGCTCACAGATACTTCCAAAACCAGTTTGCAGGTGCCGATGAGTCCGTGTAGATGACGCTACCAAGCTCAGGAGGAGCTCGATGAAGATCTTGCTCTTTGTGTTGTTTCGTTCTAGTTGATCAGTAGTGGAGCCCAGTTGGGGTCGATCGGGGACCTTTGTCGCATTTGGGGTTCTTCTTTTATTTTGGCTCCATAGCCGGGCCATGATTGTATTTGGTTGATGTAATGCTTTATTCATGTAATTGTGTGAAGTGGCGATTGTAAGCCAACTATGTTTTTCTTTCCCTTATGTATTACATGGGTTGTGTGAAGATTACCTCACTTGCGACATTGCTTTCAATGCGGTTATGCCTCTAAGTCGTGCTTCGACACGTAGGAGATATAGCCGCATCGAGGGCGTTACAAGTTGGTATCAGAGCCTTCCCCGACCTTAGGAGCCCCATTGCTTGATCGTTTTTAGTGGCCGAGTTGTGTCTAGAAATATTTTTTTGAGTCATTTAGGATTATATATATCGGAGAGTTAGGAATTCTTTTTACTTCCCAGTCTCCTCATCGCTCTAGTAAGGCATCCTGACGTAGAGTTTTGACTCTTCTCTTCTCAAATTTCACTAAAAAAATTTTAGGATCACGCGGGTATCTTGGAATCGTTCCGATGGTTTTATGATGAGAACATTGTCTTGGTGCCTCCTGTCAGGGGTTTAGTGGAAGTGTCCCGGGGAGTTGAGCTCTGAGGTGTTGTCATCATAATTTTATCGTTGCAGTTCTGGAATACCTGAGTTTAGTACGCCGACATCGAAAATCTCTTTTATGCAGTTCGTTGGTGAGATAACCTCGACGCCACCCAGTACTGGGGCGGGAGTTCGGGAGTATCGCCATAACTTGTATAACGGATGCTTTTCGAAGGTTGAGGTAGATGGTTTCCGAAGGTTTCTTGGTTATGTGTTGAAGGATGGATACAGCTGGATGTAGGATTTGCTAGTTTTGGGTGAGATATTATGCTTCCCCTGTATCCCCAACACCTGATTGCATAACCGGAAAGGTTCGGGAGTTTCATAGGTGGGAATTCAAGTAGCTCTTAGGATATCTTTCCGACAAATGTATGATATGAAATTGGGGTTCGACGTCTAGTGGTCCGCCTATTCACGGTCGGTTTTACAGTGGTCTCGTTGTGTCTTAAAGAGTCCTTGGCTATGCCGACTCGGGGACGCTTCGTATGTCATGTGCACTGCCTTGTACATGATGGTGCTGTACGATCGAGCCCGTGTAGGCCCCACCACGAAAACTTCGGACGAAATCTCTATCATATGTTTGTTCCGGCTTATTCTGCAAGCCAACCCCTTGTTTTTGTTTTGAGTTGTGGTATTCGAGTTGCTTCAATGTCAAGTGTTGATTCCATACCTTCCCGAAACAGTGTTCTCATACTCCGATGTGAATACTAATCCTTCTTGATCATCGAGATTGTGTTGTCAATCCTTTTCAACCGGCGTGTTTTCTCTTCAAGTGGATTCGATCACTTCAACATTCGCAAGATTCAATCTCAGCTTTCTCAACGGTGTTTGTTTCATCCGTCTCCAAGTTGCCTTTGTTTTTCCCGCCCTCCCACCCTTGTTTTTCTTAAAGGATTCAGATTTCTTCATCAAGTATCCATCTTATTCATGTGAAGCCTCCCCACTCTTTTTTTTCCGTCAATATTCTTACCCGGTGTTGCTCATGAAGATTCTAACGGAGCCTCAAGTTTATCATTCTTTGTTCTTTTATCTTCCCCGGTGTTCTCAATGCAATCTTTCGATGGTGATCACATCCTTTTTCCTCGTTTCAAATGTGTCCTCATGCCGGTGCTCATCATATTCATTCATTTCTCGCTATTCAATTATTCCGGAGTGCTCAAGATATCTCGAAGATTTGTGCTTACACTCTGCTTTCATTCAAGCTCTTTCGAGGATGTCCCCTCATTCAAGTCATTTAATTCAACCGGTGCTTTCTCTCTTTTGAATCGTTCAACGGTGTTTCTTTTGAGTGGGCCCTAACCCACAGGTCTTTTCCCAGGATCTTACCTGAATCTTCTTATTATCCCGGAGTTAATCTCAAATTCTTTTCCAAATTGTCATCAGTCAAATGTTTTCTCCTAGATCTTTCACAATTCTTTTCATCGTTGGCTCAACTTTTCTATTCTTTATTCCGGAGTGCCTCTACAATTATTGTTGGTGTTTCTCATCGTCCCTCTCATCATATGAAGACCGAAGAAGATTGTTCTCTCAATCGTGCTACATTCTCTTCAAGATCCGTGATTCTAGCTTGTTGCCATCCTCTCTTAATTATTTGCGATCGTGAGATATTTTTTTCACCCATCCGGAGTAATTCAGAGTATTTTCAGTTTGATTCTCCGGAGCCCATCATCTCATAATTATTCATTCCCAGCTTTCAGTTATCGTTCTCCTAATCTTACCGGTGCATCGTTCAAGTGTTCTCTAGTCAGCTCGTCATCTCTTCGTTCTCTCATATATAAATTCTCTCAAGCATCTTCATTCATTTTATAATTCTTCCCGGTGTTTCTTTATCTTCTCTTCGTTCATTTTTAATTCTTACGGTGGTTCGTTTAAGATTTCTCTTCCTTCTTTATCATACCAATTCATTCGTTGTTTCGATTCCACCGGTGGTTAGTTGAAGACCTTCTCAAGTTGACGCTATATCTATCTTAACCCTTTCTACGAGAATAAGTAGTATGCCAATTCCATTGCTTGTCATCAATTTTAATTGGTGAAGGATACATATAATGTAATTCTTATTCTTGTTTCATCCGAATGAGTATTTTTTTCCGGAGTGGTTCATCATATCATATTCGCAGTTTGAGATGCCTTATCTTTTCTTTCCCGGAGTTCCAAGCTCTAATTATCATGACAAAGATCTATCTAATCATTGCAAGGGCTCAACTTGTGTTTTCAACTTCTCCTTCATTCCGTTTTGATCATATTTTCATTACCGGAGTTCTTCATGGAAGTTCTACATGATGGTTCATCAAGGATTTATGTTTCTTCTCGAAGTGTTCATCGAGATTCTTTTCTAAGAAACTCAAGCATTCTTCATCTTGCTATCCGGAGTGCAATTTCTTTCTACCGTATCTTTGGAGGCGGTATTATGTCCTTCTTGATAATTCCCCTTCGTGCTTCGTGAGTCACAAGCTATCAAGAATGAGATATTTTAAATCCATCAATCTCTTCTTTGGAGTTATCTTGGGTTATATTTCACCTATATCCTTCCCTAAGGATTGTTGCTAATTTTGGTGCTTATAAATGATCCAAGTTCTACATTTGTCCTTCCGGCGAATAGTTCTCGTCTCCTTGTCATACAAACCCAATCAAATCTATTCCGTGAGTGGCAAGTTGTCACCTCATAATGTTGGGGGTATCTTCTATAAGTCCATATCAAGCTTATCTTTTCGTTGTTGGGTTTTTTCCAACAACTCCATTCGACCTTTCTCCTAAAGATGCCTTTTCAAACTCTCTTGTGGTAGAAATTGGCATTTTCTTCTCAATTCTCTTATTTCAATTATCTATCTTCTATTCTTTTGTTCCGGAGGCTTTCTGATGTTGCTCTCTTCAACCCATCTTTTCGTTCTGTCAGGATCATGTTCTTTTCTTGGCTAATCCATTTAACCGGAGTGTCGTGTCCTCTGCGCAAGATCTTTTTGCCTTATCAAGTCTCGCATCTCTTCCCAACCGGAGCGCTATACGAATTTGTTCTTCTTTGTTCCTCCTTCCTATCGGTGTGTTTTCAATTTTGTTCATCCCCATTGTATTCTTTCCTCGAAATGGCTTAACCTTTTCAAGGTTCGTGGTTTCACTCGTTTGTCAAAGAAGCAACTTAGTTTTACCTCTTCTTTTTCTCTTCCGTTGTTCCTCCGGTGCCATTCTAGATCTCGGGACGAGATCCTCTCGTAGTGGTGGAGTGTTGTAACGCCCCGAGACCGATGCTTGAGAAGACTTCCATATATTCCGGGTTTCGCCTTGTGTTTCATTTGTGCCTGCCCTTTTATTTTTGCATTTCATCATGTCATCATGCCTTCATCTCATAAATATTTTGCAACTCAACTAAATAAATGGCATGGATCTTTGATCCATTTAAATCGAGGGAATTCACTTGTGATATCTCTTTATAACATATTGAAGCCTCTCAATATTATTAGAGAGCTATAATAAAAATATTCCATTCTTTTGGAATTAACCAAAACACACTTGAAAAATCCCCACTCCCTTTCTACTTCAAGTTTGGTCCCCAAACTTTGCCAACATTTCTTTTCCCATTTATCGAGGCTCCTCCTAAATTCTCAACATTTTTGGACTCTTCTAAATCCTAGTCCTTGTTCAAACCTTTTAAATTAAATTCAAATGACTTTGAATTTAATTCTTGCAATCTTGCCCACTCCATTTTTCTTGGGTCAAGCTCATTTTTGTGAGTCCAGGAAAATAATCCCCATGCCCAAATTCTTGTCCACTCATTTCTTTTCTCTCCTTTTCTTTCTTTGCTTTTCTGTTTTTAGTAGAGATTTGAAAAGAGAGAGAGAGAAGGAGCCAAGCAGCCTGGGCCTCCCAGCCTCCCGCGCCGGCCCAACGCCAAGGCCCAGCCGCCCCCACCAATCCCTCCTAACCCTCGACCGAACCCTAGCCCGATCCCCCCGCGCCGCCAGAACGACCCCATCTCCCGATCCCCATCTCTCTCGCTTTCACCCTCTCCCGATCCCCATCTCTCCTCCTCCTTGTTCGTCTTTCTCGCCGGGAGCTCGAGCTCCGCCTGGAGACGACCTGCCCGCGCCCCTGCCGGCCCTCCTCCGACCTCATCCCCACGAGCACGACCGCCGGGACGCCACTTCGCCGGTCCCCGTCTCTCCGCCTCTCCAGGGAACAGCAGGCGCACCACTCCACGCCAAGAGCAGCGCCTCGCATCGCCGCCTCCTCGCCATGGCGCCCTGCCGGCCGGCGAGCCCAAGCCTACCGCCGCGCCGACCGAGTCTCCTTCCACCTCGCCTCTCTGCAACTCCCGTGGATGCCGTCCAGGGAACCCATGGCGTCGTCGTCTCAAGGCCGTCGCCGGTGGGATCCTGCGTCCCTCCGCCATCTTCCTGGTCAAGTGACGCCAGGGCCGACCCCGCCGCATTCTTCTACTCCTCTCACCTCGAGCACCTGCCGCTGAACACCACCTTCGTCTTCTGCTGCTGCTTCACCAATCAGCACAGTCCGCCGCCGTGTTGCTTTGCCTTCGCCTCCCGGCTTCGTCCGCGAGAACGGTTACAGTCACTTGGGTTCGATAGGTTGCCGAGTACCACTACATTTACCATGTACATCTACATCGAGACGAGACCGCCAAGATGCATCCTGATGTCGCCGAAGACACGTGAACATCTACACGACGATCACCGAGTACCTCTTCGCAAGTACCCCTACGCGCGAAGACGCCAAGACAGTTTTGGAATTCACCAAGTACCACTACGGCCGGAGACCTCGACGCCCGACGCCTAAACGATCACTGAACCGGAAACAACGCCAAGTACTAGGTCAACGAGTACAGCCAAGTTCGTCTTCCGCCGTCCCCGAAATCGCCAAGTACCACGACGAACCGAGAACAACTACCGTCGACGTGCATTTTGCCAAGTACCACTACCGCCGTCGCAAGAACGGGACCGGAAAGTCCGAAGACCCCAAGTACCATGACACCGATGACATGAACATCTACGGAATGTGTACGACTACGCGATGTGACGCCAAGTTCGATGACGACCGTGTACCCCTACCGCTCCTCGAACATGAACGTCTACTTCCTCTTCGACTCATGAACGTCTACTTCCACTACTTCCACTACGAACATCCCGAGAACGTCTACTTCCTCTACTTGGCACCGATCGAGAACCGTCCCGTTTGCACACTTCGAAGGTATAACCCGAGACGACGTCCGTTTAACGAATGCTTGCGATGTTTGGGATGCTCATGTTTGCACCGTGTCCAGATTGTCACTCGTTTCCTTGTCGCCAACTCGTGGGACACCCGGTATCCGGGAGTGCCCCGCCATCTTTTGCACGCATACGCATACTTCTCCTTTGCATCGGTATCTCAATCGAGTTACCGGAACCGAAACGCTGCCGTGGCACCATTGTCGTTACCGTCACCGTGGCACCCTTTCTTTCCACCATGATGACGAAATGCCCCATATCTTATAACATGCCGACATTTTCATAAATATTGCACAAAACTTGCTCATGTCATTCGCATCATGATAATAACATTTAAATGGTTTAAATTGTTGTTGCACCAAATTGAGTAATGCATATGGGGATTTACTGGAATTGTTGTTTGGCGTTCCGGCCTCATTTAAACTTGCCTAGATAGGTAGTTTTACTTTGCTTCACCTCTTGCCCTGTTAATCAACATTTAATATTGTTGGGTACATAAACGAGATCAAACTAAATTACTTGTATGTGGTGTTTCGTCAATATGCAACGGAGTTGCATATTGAGCTCCACTTAATTTGTAGGATTGTTTGTGCACTTTGCCATGCCATGTCATTTAAACCGGACATGCATCATACTTGATTGTGCATCATGCCATGATTATGTGGTGGTTGTTTACCATGTTGTTTGCTTCTTTCCGGTGTTTGCTTCTTCGGGTTGGTTCCGGTAACGTCTAGTTGTGAGGATTCGTTCGACTACGTCCGTTTGTCTTCTTCATGGACTCGTTCTTCTTCCTTGCGGGATTTCAGGCAAGATGACCATACCCTCGAAATCACTTCTATCTTTGCTTGCTTAGTTGCTCGCTCTTTTGCTATGCCTATGCTGCGATACCTACCACTTGCTTATCATGCCTCCCATATTGTTGAACCAAGCCTCTAACCCACCTTGTCCTAGCAAACCGTTGATTGGCTATGTTACCGTTTTGCTCAGCCCCTCTTATAGCGTTACTAGTTGCAGGTGAAGATTGGAGGCCGTTCCTTGTTGGAACATTTATTTACTTGTTGGGATATCACTATATATCTTATTTAATTAATGCATCTATATACTTGGTAAAGGGTGGAAGGCTCGGCCTTATGCCTGGTGTTTTGTTCCACTCTTGCCGCCCTAGTTTCCGTCATATCGGTGTTATGTTCCCGGATTTTGCGTTCCTTACGCGGTTGGGCTATAATGGGAACCCCTTGACAGTTCGCCTTAAGTAAAGCTCTTCCAGCAATGCCCAACATTGGTTTTACCATTTGCCACCTAGCCTTTTCTTTCCCTTGGGTCGGCCAGCCCAAGGGTCATCTTTATTTACCCCCCCCCGGGCCAGTGCTCCTCTGAGTGTTGGTCCAAAATGTCAGCCGCCGGTGGCCACCAGGGGCAACTCTGGGCTGGCCTACCGGAAGTTTAGACAATCCGGTGTGCCCTGAGAAAGAGATATGTGCAGCTCCTATCGGGATTTGTCGGCACGTTCGGGCGGTGTTGCTGGTTTAGTTTTACCCTGTCGAAATGTCTTGTTGTACCGGGATACCGAGTCTGATCGGAATGTCTCGGGAGGAGGTCTATTCCTTCGTTGACCGTGAGAGCTTGTGATGGGCTAAGTTGGGACACCCCTGCAGGGATTTGAACTTTCGAAAGCCGTGCTCGCGGTTATGGGCAGATGGGAATTTGTTAACGTCCGGTTGTAGAAAACCTGAAGTTGACCTTAATTAAAATGAATCAACCACGTGTGTAACCGTGATGGTCTCTTTCCGGCGGGGTCCGGGAAGTGAACACGGTTGTTGGAGTTATGCTTGACGTAGGTAGTCCAGGATCACTTCTTGATCATACTTTTATCGACCGTGCTTTGCCTTCTCTTCTCGCTCTCTTTTGCGAATAGGTTAGCCACCATATATGCTAGTCGCTTGCTGCAGCTCCACCCCATACCTTTACCTTACCCATAAGCTTAAATAGTCTTGATCGCGAGGGTGCGAGATTGATGAGTCCCCATGGCTCACAGATACTTCCAAACCAGCTTGCAGGTGCCAATGAGTCCGTGGAGATGACGCAACCAAGCTCAGGAGGAGCTCGATGAAGATCTTGCTCTTTGTGTTGTTTCGTTCTAGTTGATCAGTAGTGGAGCCCAGTTGGGGTTGATCGGGGACCTTTGTCGCATTTGGGGTTCTTCTTTTATTTTGGCTCCATAGCCGGGCCATGATTGTATTTGGTTGATGTAAAGCTTTATTCTTGTAATTGTGTGAAGTGGCGATTGTAAGCCAACTATGTTTTTCTTTCCCTTATGTATTACATGGGTTGTGTGAAGATTACCTCACTTGCGACATTGCTTTCAATGCGGTTATGCCTCTAAGTCGTGCTTCGACATGTAGGAGATATAGCCGCATCAAGGGCGTTACAGTTATGTTTGTTTTGCTCTGATTTTCTTTTCCCTATCTTCTCCCACTATAAAATATCAGATTCAGGGGGAGAAAGAGCTCATTTCCAAGGGAACAAAATCTTTGGAATTCAGTGCATATCTTTACTCTTTGGGGAAATGTCTATATCCAAATAGAGTACTAAGTACTCAATCACTACATTTCATCCCAATCTTGGTACTCTTGTGATTTCCTGCTCTTGCTCTGTCTAGTAGATGCTCCTATGTTATCTAACCCTGTTTGCTCAGGATCATCTCTTCCAAAGCCAGCTCAAGACCACAAGGTAAGTATATGCATCACACTCATGTGCATGATGACCTCTTGCTGATGTACTAATTGTTTGCAAGAAAAACTCATGAACATGAAGGTACATTTCTTGTATCTACATCATTTGCTCTGATGCATATAGCCAATATACATGTACACTGGTAAGCGTTGGTCCTAAACAAACGGTTTAAAACCCCTTTCCGCGACGGCATTTGGAACCATTGCCAAGTGAGTGTGGGCGATAGGGGGTCCTTCCCACACTACCCAGAAACCATCGGGGATAGGGCCCCTACAGTACTCCTACTCGTTTCTGCTCGCATTGCCATCGTAGTCGGTATTCTATGGTGCTATGTTTATCATGCACGACCCATCACAAATGGTTCACTATTATAGAACGTGTATGATGCGCGGCCCATCACAAACGGTTCACCGTTAATAAGATTAGCTAATCATCGTACGAGTGTCGGACAGGATTATGAAACGTCGGACCATCATAACATCGTCGTACACAACAACTATCGCACACGCTATTCTATGGTGCAACATTTACGATGCATACTTCATCAGAAACAGTTCATGGTTGCGAATCGTGTACGATAAGGCAATTAACACAAACATTTAGTTTGCCCGCACAATTTGTGATATTGTCTGACATCGCACATGCTTTGCAAATGGCAACTGTGTGCTTGCTTACACACTTTTCCTCTCTGTGAACCGTTTCCGATTATGATGCATATCGCAAACGTTTGTGTTTTACCAACCGTGTGTGCCGTAATAACCTGGAGAGTGTAATTTCACCATAATTTGATTGCTGCTTTTCCAAATTGTACCGGATTTGGATTTGGATTTGAATGTATGCTACAACTTGTAACGCCCTCGATGCGGCTATATCTCCCATGTGTCGAAGCACGACTTAGAGGCATAGCCGCATTGAAAGCAATGTTGCAAGCGAGGTAGTCTTCACACAACCCATGTAATACATAAGGGAAAGAGATACATAGTTGGCTTACAATCGCCACTTCACACAATACATGAATAAAGCATTACAAATCCAAATACATTCAAGGTCCGACTACGGAACCAAAATAAAAGAAGAACCCCAAATGCGACAAGGTCCCCGATCGAGCCCAACTGGGCTCCACTACTGATCAACTAGAACGAAACAACACAAAGGACATGATCTTCATCGAGCTCCTCCTGAGCTTGGTTGCGTCATCTGCACGGACTCATCGGCACCTGCAAGCTGGTTTTGGAAGTATCTGTGAGTCATGGGGACTCAGCAATCTCGCACCCTCGCGATCAAGACTATTTAAGCTTATGGGTAAGGTAAAGGTATGGGGTGGAGCTGCAGCAAGCGACTAGCATATATGGTGGCTAACCTATTCGCAAAAGAGAGCGAGAAGAGAAGGCAAAGAACGGTCGAGAAACTATGATCAAGAAGTGATCCTAGAACAACCTACGTCAAGCATAACTCCAACACCGTGTTCACTTCCTGGACTCCACTGGAAAGAGACCATCACGGTTACGCACGCGGTTGATGCATTTTAATTAAGGTCAACTTCAGGTTTTCTACAACCGGACATTAACAAATTCCCATCTGCCCATAACCGCGGGCACGGCTTTCGAAAGTTCAAATCCCTGCAGGGGTGTCCCAACTTAGCCCATAACAAGCTCTCACGGTCAATGAAGGATATTCCTTCTAGCGAGAAGACCCGATCAGACTCGTAATCCCGGTTACAAGACATTTCGACAAGGTAAAACAAGACCAGCAAAGCCACCCGAATGTGCCGACAAATCCCGATAGGAGCTGCACATATCTCGTTCTCAGGGCACACTCAGATGAGACTAGCTACGAGTAAAACCAACCCTCAAGTTTCCCCGAGGTGGCCCCATAGGCAGCTCAGTTCGGACCAACACTCAGAGGAGCACTGGCCCCGGGGGGGGGGGGGGGGTTAAAATAAAGATGACCCTTGGCAGGCCTACCCAAGGGAAGAAAAGGCTAGGTGGCGAATGGTAAAACCAATGTTGGGCATTCCTGGAGGAGTTTTATTCAAGGCGAACTGTCAAGGGGTTCCCATTATTACCCAACCTCTTAAGGAACGCAAAATCCGGGAACATAACACCGATATGACGGAAACTAGGGTGACAAGAGTGGAACAAAACACCAGGCATAAGGCCGAGCCTTCCACCCTTTACCAAGTATATAGATGCATTAATTAAATAAGATATATTGTGATATCCCAACTAGTAAACATGTTCCAACAAGGAACAACATCTCCATGTTCCAACAAGGAACAAAACTTCAATCTTCACCTGCAACTAACAATGCTATAAGAGGGGCTGAGCAGAGCGGTAACATAGCCAAACAATGGTTTGCTACGACAAGGTGGGTTAGAGGCTTGGCTCAACAATATGGGAGGCATGATAAGCAAGTGGTAGGTATCGCAGCATAGGCATAGCAAAAGAGCGAGCATCTATCAAGCAAAGATAGAAGTGATTTCGAGGGTATGGTCATCTTGCCTGAAATCCCGCAAGGAAGAAGAACGAGTCCATGAAGAAGACAAACGGACGTAGACGAACGAATCCTCACAACACGACATTATCGGAACCAACCCGAAGAAGCAACACCAGAAAGAAGCAAACAACATAGTAAACAACCACCACATAGACATGGCATGATGCACAACCAAGTATGATGCATGTCCGATTTAATGAGGCATGACATGGCAACATGCACAAACAATACTACAAGTTAAATGGAGCTCAATATGCATCGGGATGCATATTGACAAAACACCACATGACTTATTTAGTTCTCTCTCGTTTATGTACCCAACAAGGTTAAATGTTGTTAGCATGGAAGAAGGTGAAGCATGATGAAACTATCTAATCTAGGCAAGTTTAAATGAGGCCAGAACAACAAAACAACAAGTCCGGAAACTCCTCATATGCATATATTAGGTTTGGTAACGATCTGCCCTAAACATAATTTTAGAGTTGTTAAACATGCAAAGTAAAGCCATCATGATAATCCAGGCATTTTTCTACCCCATTTACATATAAAGTTTATTAAAAACCAAGCTACGGTTATTTAGTTATGAATTAAACCGTTTTAGCAAGTTATTTAAGCAAATTTATACAAACAGCATCTTAAACATTTTAAACATAGATGAAAGTTGCATATTATTAAACTACATGAAAATCTAAGCAAGTTTCATATTAAGTTTGTTTTAATCCGATGCACGGTTCGAGAGTTATTATATGCATGAAGAACAGGGGCTTTTCTGTGAAACTGTCTTTCTCTGGAAATTAGACAAAATCGCAGCAGGGAAAAAAACACTACATGGGCCGAAACTGAGCAGAGGTCCAACAGAACAGGAAAAAAAGGAGGCGCTGGTGGTGGCCTCACCATGGGCCTCGGCCTGGTTCAGTGGAGGAGGAGGTAGGCCGCGAAGGGGCAAGCTGGGCCTGGAGCGCTGGCAGGCCTTGGCGCTGGGCTGGAGGCGCGCTGGGACTAGGCGGCTTGGCGGATGGACAGTCAACGCGCGGCGGGGTGCTTGTTCCCGGGCTGCCGCTCGATGCAGAGGAAAACACACAGAGGAAGCGAGACGCTGGCGGCTTCAGGCGATGCAGGGAAGCGGCGGCGCGCACAGGACGTCTGGGAAGGATGGGTTCATGGCGGAGGCGGCGAGATCCAGTGGTCCTCGGCCGGATCTGGCGCAGAACGACAGCGAGGACCTGAGTAGGAGCTCCATGAGGGAAGTGGCAACTGCTATTACCTGAAGAAAAAAGGGAGAGAGAGATTCAAGGAGGGAACAGGGAAGGAGAAGGACGAGAAGGAAGCAGAGGGACGCGACGGTCCTGCCGGTCTGGTGCTACTCCAGTCCGACAGAGCTTCACGGCAGCGATGCGAAAGCAGAGGTCTCCGGCGCGGGAGGCTAGCAAGGGAGGAGAGCAGCGGCTTGGTGGTCTCGCGGTGAACTTGGTCGCAGGGGCATCCGGGTCCGAGTCCAGCAGCAGGGTCGAGGACGGGGCACACGAGGGGAAGCTTCAAAGAAGGAGGAGCTCGGGCAGCGACTTGCGACCGGGCACGCGAGCTCGAAGCAAAGGCTGCTCGGGGCCGCGCTGCTGCTGCAGCGAGGGAGGAGCATGGCGCTGGGACCTCCGATGGCTGCTGCTGCTGTTTGAGTGGCCGGCCACCGGCGAGGCAGAGGCGCGCGAGGCCGTGGCCTCGATCCATCCTGGATCGGGCGCCGGCTGGCTGCGGGGAAGACTGAGGAAAGAGGAGGCGGGGATGTGGATGAGGATGGCGATGGGAGATGCAGGTGGATGGACAGATCGATTGAAAACAGAGGGGATTGGCCGGCGTTGAAAGCAAGGAGAGTGGCGGCGGATGGGATGGATGGAAGGGACAAACTGCCTAGGATCTAGGGTTGGTCTAGGTTTATATAGTGAGTGGGTTAGATTAGGGGCTAAATCCTCCCTCCGATCGCAATCGGACGATCGCGAATAAATAGGTTACGGTGCCCAAATAAGAAAACGGTGATATTTTGTAGATGTTTGGGGATGTTCCGGATCCAACGATGACGACTGTCCGGGTCGGATCCGGGACCGATTTCGGACGTGCGCGGGAGGAGGGCCGCGGGCTAACGGGAGAGATTAGGTTGGGCCTGGCAGTAGGTAGTGGACTGTGCAGAAGGCCTCAGGCTGAGAAAAGGGAAGAGATAAGGCCCGGCGACTGTTTCTGGAGACCGTAAACGTCCGACGTTTGACCGGCTATAATGCCGCTATAGTTTAACGATTGGGCAATCAAACGAGCTCCGAATGCGATGAAACTTGGCAGGCGATCTACTAACAACATAACAACACCACATGCCAACTTTCAACACATTCCGAGAACATTTTCCAACCACTTATAAAATACTATTTTGGACATGCCGCGGGCGCGTGCAAGTGTGTCTGGGCTCAGAACGGACAACGGAGAGAACGAGGAGGCCGGGACGGATGCAAGTTTTGAAAAGATGATGATGCTATGCCCATTATGACATGATGAAATGCAACACGCAAGCAAATGACATGGCAACGACAGGAAATAACTGGACGACACCTGGCACATCGGTCTCGGGGCGTTACAACACTCCACCACTACGAGAGGATCTCGTCCCGAGATCTAGAATGGCACCGGAGGGACAAACAGAAGAGAAAGAGAAGAGGTAAAACTAAGTTACTTCTTTGAACAAATGAGTGAAACCAAAGATCCTTGCGAGGTTGAACAAATTGAAAGAAATTAATATAATGAAGATGAACGAAGTGGAAAACACTCCGTTAGGAAAGAGGAACAAGGCACATTGCGGAAAAAAAACCTTGAGGTTGAAGGCCAAGATATATATTGAAACCACACCGGTCTAAAAAAACAAAATAGAGAAGGATTTAGAATGATATAATTTGGACAGCACTCCGACTGTAAATGGATGGAATCGAACAAGAGCTTGATAAGATGATAGTATGCTTGTTGAAATCAACAACACACTGCCTCCGGAACTATTGAATGAAAGGAACAAGGGGTAAGAGAGATCTCCGACAGCACTCCGGTTTAAAGAGATGAAGAAAAAAAACTTGATAAAATGAAAGAGCTTGAGCAAAGGGCCACAACACTCCGGTTAATTGGGTAGGCATGAAAAGAATAAGGTCCTGACAAAACGAAAATATGGGTTGAAGAGAGCAACATCACAAAGCCTCCGGAACAAAAGTAAGAATGGAATGAATGAAGGGAAAACATGATCTTGAGGGAGCACACTTACAACAAATGCTAGAACGGAGTTGTAGGAAAATCAACAACAAAAAGAATAAGTTTGATATGGTCTTATGTAATACATCTCAAAATTACGAGGTGACAACCTGCCACTCACGGGAAGAAGAATTGGATTGGTATGAACAAGGAGACGAGAAGCTTATTTCACTGGGAGCACAAATGAAGAACTTGGGTCAATTATACGCACCATAATAGCAACAATCCTTAGGGAAGGCTTAAGGTGAAAAATAGCCCAAGATAACTCCAATGAAGAGATTGATGGATTTAAAATACCCCATTCTTAACAACCTATGAATCATGAAATATGAGCTCAAATTTTCAAGAATGACATAATACCACCTCCAATGATAAGGTAGAAAGGATTGCACTCCAGATTGCAAGATGAAGAAAGCTTGAGCTCCTTAGAAAAGAATCTCGATGAACACTTCGAGAAGGAAATAAAATCCTTGATGAATCCATCATGTAGAACCTTCATGAAGAACTCCGGTAATAAAAGAATGATCCAAAATAATTGAATGATGAAAAGAATAAGATTGAAGCCTTGTAATGATTTAGATAGAGATCTCCATGATAATATAATTGAAAGAGGTTGGAACTCCAGGAAAAAGAGAAGATGAAACAAATGAAACCGAGAATTTGAAGGGCCTCCGGAATAAGAAATTAAATCACTTGGATGAAACAAGAATTAGAATTAGATTATGCTTATCCTTCACCAATTAAATTGATGACAATGAACGGATTTGGCATATTGCTTATTCTCGAAGAAAGGATTAAGATAGATATTGCGCAACCTTGGAAAGGTCTTCGACGGTCCACCGGAAGGGTTGAAAACAACGAATAAATTGATATGATAACGAATGACGAGAACTCTTGAACGAACCACCGTAAGAATTGAACAACGAATGAAGTAAAAGGATGAATCACCGGTAAGAATTAGCAAAAGAACGAATATACATTAGAGAGTTTAGATAAAAAAGAGCGAAGAGATCATGAACTGATTAGAGGGTATTTGATCGATGCATCGGTAAGATTTAGAGAACCATATCTGAAAGCTAAGAATGAACAAGTCTTCTGAAATGATGGGCTCCGGATAATCGAACTAAAAATACCCTTGAATTGCACCGGATGGGTGAAAAGAATTCCCACAATCAAAAATAATTATGAGAGGATGGCAACAAGTTAGAATCACGAATCTTTGGAAGAACAGATAAGATTTGGTGGAAAACTCTTCTTCGGTCTTCAAATGTTGAGAATGACGATGCGAAACATCAACATGAGTTGTTGAGATACTCCGGGATGAATATTAGAAAGGTTGAACCCATGATGAAAATAAATTGAGAGATCTTTGAGAAACACATCTGACTGATGAAAATTCATTCTTACGTCAAACTTCGAAAAGAAATTTGAGGATAGCTCCGGAAAAATATGAGGAGTCAGGTAAGATCCTGGAAAAGACTTGTGGGTTAGGGCCCACTCAAAAGAAACACCGTTGAACGATTTAAGAGTGAAAGCACCGGTTGAATTAAATTGTTTGAATAAGATAACATTCTCGAAAGATCTTGAATGAATGAGAATAAACACTAACATCCTCTGAGATATCTTCAGTACTCCGGAACAAATGAATAGCGAGAGATGGATGATTAAGAGGTGCACCGACATAAGAAAAGCATTGGGCAAAATGAAAGGACTATGCTCAATACCAAGGCTTGAATTGAATCCATCTGAGAAGAAAAAAGAATGAAGAATGATGACCTTGAGGCCCCGTTAGAATGACCATGAGAATCACCGGATAAGAACATTGATTGAAAAGGAATGAAGAGGCCTCGCATCAATAAGATGGATACTTGATTAAGAAATCTGAATCCTTGAAGAAAAAGGGTGGGAGGGTGGAAAAAAACAAAGGCAACTTGGGACGGATGAAACGAACGCCGTTGAGAAGACTTGAGTTGATCTTGCGGATGTTGCAATGATCGGATCCACTTGAAGGGAAGCTCACCGGTTGAGAAGAAATTGAAATAACAACTCGATTATCAAGAAGGATAAGTATTCACATAGGAGTATGAGAATACCGCTTAGGAAAAGTATGGAATCAACTCTTGACATTGAAGCAACTCGAATACCACAACTCAAAACAAAAACCAAAGGATTGGCTTGCAGAATAAGCCAGAACAAACATATGATAGAGATTTCGTCCGAAGTTTTCGTGGTGGGGCCTACACGGGCTCGATCGTACAGCACCATCATGTACAAGGCAGTGCACATGACACACGAAGCGTCCCCGAGTCGGCATAGCCAAGGACTCTTTAAGACACAACGAGACCACTGTAAAACCGACCGTGAATAGGCGGACCAGTAGACGTCGAACCCTAATTTCATATCATACATCTGTCGGAAAGATATCCTAAGAGCTACTTGAATTCCCACCTATGAAACTCCCGAACCTTTCCGGTTATGCAATCAGGTGTTGGGGATACAGGGGAAGTATAATATCTCACCCAAAACTAGCAAATCCTACATCCACCTGTATCCACCCTTTAACACATAACCAAGAAACCTTCGGAAATCATCTACCTCAACCTTCGAAAAGCATCCGTTATACGAGTTATGGCAATACTCCCAAACTCCCGCCCGAGTACTGGGTGGCGTCAAGGTTATCTCACCAACAACTGCATAAAAGAGATTTTTGATGTCGGCGAACTAAACTCAGGTATTCCAGAACTGCAACGATAAAATTGTGACGACAACACCTCAGAGCTCAACTCCCCGGGACACTGCCACAACCCTTAAATGACAGGAGGCACCAAGAACAATGTTCTCGTCACAAAACCATCAGAACGATTCCAAGATACCCGTGTGATCCTAAAAAATATTTAGTGAAATTTGAGAAGGGAAGAGTCAAAACTCTACGTCAGGATGCCTTACCAAAGCGATGAAGGGACTGGGGAGTAAAAAGAATTCCTAAACTCTCCGATATATAATTCCTAAATGACTCAAAACATTTTTCTAGACTCAACTCGTCCGCTAATTCGATCAAGCAGTGGGGGCTCCTAAGGTCGGGGAAGGCTCTGATACCAACTTGTAACGCCCTCGATGCGGCTATATCTCTCGCGTGTTGAAGCATGACTTAGAGGCATAACCGCATTGAAAGCAATGTCGCAAGTGAGGTAATCTTCACACAACCCATGTAATACATAAGGGAAATAGATACATAGTTGGCTTATAATCGCCACTTCACACAATACATGAATAAAGCATTACAACATCCAAATACATTCAAGGTCCGACTATGGAACCAAAATAAAAGAAGAACCCCAAATGCGACAAGGTCCCCGATCGACCCCAACTGGGCTCCACTACTGATCAACTAGAACGAAACAACACAAAGGACAAGATCTTCATCGAGCTCCTCCTGAGCTTGGTTGCATCATCGGCATGGACTCATCGGCACCTGTAAGCTGGTTTTGGAAGTATCTGTGAGTCACGGGGACTCAACAATCTCGCACCCTCGCGATCAAGACTATTTAAGCTTATGGGAAAGGTAAAGGTATGAGGTGGAGCTGCAGCAAGCGACTAGCATATATGGTGGATAACATACGCAAATGAGAGCGAGAAGAGAAGGCAAAGCACGGTCGAGAAACTATGATCAAGAAGTGATCCTAGAACAACCTACGTCAAGCATAACTCCAACACCGTGTTCACTTCCCGGACTCCGCCGGAAAGAGACCATCACGGTTACACACGCGGTTGATGCATTTTAATTAAGGTCAACTTCAGGTTTTCTACAACCGGACATTAACAAATTCCCATCTGCCCATAATCGCGGGCACGGCTTTCGAAAGTTCAAATCCCTACAGGGGTGTCCCAACTTAGCCCATAACAAGCTCTCACGGTCAACGAAGGATATTCCTTCTAGCGGGAAGACCCGATCAGACTCAGAATCCCGGTTACAAGACATTTTGACGAGGTAAAACAAGACCAGCAAAGCCACCCGAATGTGCCGACAAATCCCGATAGGAGCTGCACATATCTCGTTCTCAGGGCACACTCAGATGAGACTAGCTACGAGTAAAACCAACCCTCAAGTTTCCCCGAGGTGGCCCCGCAGGCAGCTCAGTTCAGACCAACACTCAGAGGAGCACTGGCCCGGGGGGGTTAAAATAAAGATGACCCTTGGGCAGGCCTACCCAAGGGAAGAAAAGGCTAGGTGGCGAATGGTAAAACCAATGTTGGGCATTGCTAAGGAGTTTTATTCAAGGCGAACTGTCAAGGGGTTCCCATTATTACCCAACCGCTTAAGGAACGCAAAATCCGGGAACATAAAACCGATATGACGGAAACTAGGGCGACAAGAGTGGAACAAAACACCAGGCATAAGGCCGAGCCTTCCACCCTTTACCAAGTATATAGATGCATTAATTAAATAAGATATATTGTGATATCCCAACAAGTAAACATGTTCCAACAAGGAACAACATCTCCATGTTCCAACAAGGAACAAAACTTCAATCTTCACCTGCAACTAACAACGCTATAAGAGGGGCTGAGCAGAGCGGTAACATAGCCAAACAACGGTTTGCTAGGACAAGGTGGGTTAGAGTCTTGGCTCAACAATATGGGAGGCATGATAAGAAAGTGGTAGGTATCACAGCATAGGCATAGCAAAAGAGCGAGCATCTAGCAAGCAAAGATAGAAGTGATTTCGAGGGTATGGTCATCTTGCCTGAAATCCCGCAAGGAAGAAGAACTAGTCCATGAAGAAGACAAACGGACGTAGACGAACGAATCCTCACAACACGACATTATCGGAACCAACCCGAAGAAGCAACACCGGAAAGAAGCAAACAACATAGTAAATAACCACCACATAGACATGGCATGATGCACAACCAAGTATGATGCATGTCTGGTTTAATGAGGCATGGCATGGCAACATGCACAAACAATACTACAAGTTAAATGGAGCTCAATATGCATCGGGATGCATATTGACAAAACACGACATGACTTATTTAGTTCTCTCTCGTTTATGTACCCAACAAGGTTAAATGTTGTTAGCATGGCAGAAGGTGAAGCATGATGAAACTATCTAATCTAGGCAAGTTTAAATGAGGCCGAAACAACAAAACAACAAGTCCGGAAACTCCTCATATGCATATATTAGGTTTGGTACTGATCTGCCCTAAACACAATATTAGAGTTGTTAAACATGCAAAGTAAAGCCATCATGATAATCCAGGAAAAAAAGGAGGCGCTGGTGGTGGCCTCACCATGGGCCTCGGCCCGGTTCAGTGGAGGAGGAGGTAGGCCGCGAAGGGGCAAGCTGGGCCTGGAGCGCTGGCAGGCCTTGGCGCTAGGCTGGAGGCGTGCTGGGACTAGGCGGCTTGGCGGATGGACGGCCAACACGCGGCAGGGTGCTCGTTCCCGAGCTGACGCTCGATGCAGAGGAAAACACACAGAGGAAGCAAGATGCTGGCGGCTTCAGGCGATGCAGGGAAGCGGCGGCGCGCACAGGAGGTCAGGGAAGGACGGGTTCATGGCGGAGGCGGCGAGATCCAGTGGTCCTCAGCCGGATCTGGCGCGGAACGACGGCGAGGACCTGCGTGGGAGCTCCATGAGGGAAGTGGAAACTGCTATTACCTGAACAAAAAAGGGAGAGAGAGATTCAGGGAGGGAACAGGGAAGGAGAAAGACGAGAAGGAATCAGAGGGACGCGACGGTCCTGCTGGTCTGGTGCTGCTCCTGAAGGAAATATGCCCTAGAGGCAATAATAAAGTTATTATTTATTTCCTTATATCATGATAAATGTTTATTATTCATGCTAGAATTGTATTAACCAGAAACATAATACATGTGTGAATACATAGACAAACAGAGTGTCACTAGTATGCCTCTACTTGACTAGCTCGTTAATCAAAGATGGTTATGTTTCCTAACCATAAACAAGGAGTTGTTATTTGATTAACGGGATCACATCATTAAGTGAATGATCTGATTGACATGACCCATTCCATTAGCTCAGCACCCGATCGTTTAGTATGTTGCTATTGCTTTCTTCATGACATATACATGTTCCTATAACTATGAGATTATGCAACTCCCGTTTACTGGAGGAACACTTTGGGTGCTACCAAACGTCACAACGTAACTAGGTGATTATAAAGGAGTACTACAGGTGTCTCCAAAGGTACATGTTGTGTTAGCGTATTTCGAGATTAGGTTTTGTCACTCTGATTGTCGGAGAGGTATCTCTGGGCCCTCTCGATAATGCACATCACTCAAAGCCTTGCAAGCATTGCAACTAATGAGTTAGTTGCGGGATGATGTATAATAGAACGAGTAAAGAGACTTGCCGGTAACGAGATTGAACTAGGTATTGGAATACCGACGATCGAATCTCGGGCAAGTAACATACCGATGACAAAGGGAACGATGTATGTTGTTATGCGGTCTGACCGGTAAAGATCTTCATAGAATATGTAGGAGCCAATAGGGGCATCCAGGTCCTGCTATTGGTTATTGACCGGAGACGTGTCTCGGTCATGTCTACATTGTTCTCGAACCCGTAGGGTCCGCACGCTTAAGGTTATGATGATAGTTATATTATGAGTTTATGCATTTTGATGTACCGAAGGTTGTTCGGAGTCCCGGATGCGATCACGGACATGAAGAGGAGTCTCGAAATGGTCGAGACGTAAAGATTGATATATTGGAAGCCTATGTTTGAATATCGGAAGTGTTCCGGGTGAAATCGGGATTTTACCGGAGTACCGGGAGGTTACCGAAACCCCCCGGGAGCTATATGGGCCATGATGGGCCTTAGTGGAAAAGAGAAGAGGCAGCCCCTCATGGGCCGCGCGCCCCTCCCCTCCCTTGGTCTGAATAGGACAGGGATAGGGGGACGGCCCCTCTCTCTCTTTTCCCCCCTCCGCGAATCCTATTCCAACTAGGATTGGGGGGGGGGGAATCCTACTCCCAGAGGGAGTAGGGCTCTCCTGGCGCGCCCTCCTTGGCCGGCCAGCCGCCCCCTTTAGTCCTTTATATACGGAGGCAGGGGCACCCCAGAGACACACAAGTAGATCCACGTGATCATATTCTTAGCCGTGTGCGGTGCCCCCTTCCACCATAGTCCTCGATAATATTGTAGCGGAGTTTAGGCGAAGCCCTGCTGCAGTAGTACATCAAGATCGTCACCACGCCGTCGTGCTGACGGAACTCTTCCCCGACACTTTGCTGGATCGGAGTCCGGGGATCGTCATCGAGCTGAACGTGTGCTAGAACTCGGAGGTGCCGTAGTTTCGGTGCTTGATCGGTCGGGTCGTGGAGACATACGACTACATCAACCAAACGCTTCCGTTGTCGATCTATAAGGTACATAGATCATACTCTCCCCTCTCGTTGCTATGCATCACTATGATCTTGCGTGAGCATAGGAAAAGTTTTGAAATTACTACGTAACCCAGCAGTGGTATCAGAGCCTAGGTTTATATGTTGTTGTTATATGCACGAGTAGACCACAAGTGAGTTGTGGGCGATATAAGTCATACTGCTTACCAGCATGTCATACTTTGGTTTGGCGGTATTGTTGGATGAAGCGGCCCAGACCGACATTACGCGTACGCTTACGCGAGACCGGTTCTCTCGACGTGCTTTGCACAGAGGTGGCTTGTGGGTGACAGTTTCTCCAACTTTAGTTGAACTGAGTGTGGCTACACCCGCTCCTTGCGAAGGTTAAAACAACACCAACTTGACAAACTATCGTTGTGGTTTTGATGCGTAGGTAAGATTGGTTCTTGCTTAAGCCCGTAGCAGCCACGTAAAACTTGCAACAACAAAGTAGAGGACGTCTAACTTGTTTTTGCAGGGCATGTTGTGATGTGATATGGTCAAGACATGATGCTGATTTTTATTGTATGAGATGATCATGTTTTGTAACCGAGTTATCGGCAACTGGCAGGAGCCATATGGTTGTCGCTTTATTGTATGCAATGCAATCGCGCTGTAATGCTTTACTTTATCACTAAACGGTAGCGATAGTCGTGGAAGCACAAGCGCGGCGAGACGACAACGATGCTACGATGGAGATCAAGGTGTCGCGCCGGTGATGATGGTGATCACAACGGTGCTTCGGAAATGGAGCACAAGATGATGATGGCCATATCATATCACTTATATTGATTGCATGTGATGTTTATCTTTTATGCATCTTATCTTGCTTTGATTGACGGTAGCATTATAAGATGATCTCTCACTAAATTATCAAGTAGTGTTCTCCCTGAGTATGCACCATTGCGAAAGTTCTTCGTGCTGAGACACCACGTGATGATCGGGTGTGATAGGCTCTACGTTCAAATACAACGGGTGCAAAACAGTTGCACACGCGGAATACTCATGTTATACTTGACGAGCCAAGCATATACAGATATGGCCTCGGAACACGGAGACCGAAAGGTCGAGCGTGAATCATATAGTAGATATGATCAACATAGTGATGTTCACCAATGAAACTACTCCATCTCACGTGATGATCGGACATGGTTTAGTTGATTTGGATCATGTAATCACTTAGAGTATTAGAGGGATGTCTATCTAAGTGGGAGTTCTTTAAGTAAATTAACTGAACTTAAATTTATCATGAAACTTAGTACCTGATAAGTATCTTGCTTGTTAATGCTTGTTTGTAGATAGATGGCTCGTGTTGTTGTTCCGTTGAATTTTAATGCGTTCCTTGAGAAAGCAAAGTTGAAAGATGATGGTAGCAATTACACGGACTGGGTCCGTAACTTGAGGATTATCCTCATTGCTGCACAGAAGAATTACGTCCTGGAAGCACCGCTGGGTGCCAGGCCTGCTGCAGAAGCAACGCCGGATGTTATGAACGTCTGGCAGAGCAAAGCTGATGACTACTCGATAGTTCAGTGTGCCTTGCTTTACGGCTTAGAATCGGGACTTCAACGACGTTTTGAACGTCATGGAGCATATGAGATGTTCCAGGAGTTGAAGTTAATATTTCAAGCAAATGCCCGGATTGAGAGATATGAAGTCTCCAATAAGTTCTATAGCTGCAAGATGGAGGAGAACAGTTCTGTTAGTGAGCATATACTCAAAATGTCTGGGTATAATAATCACTTGATTCAATTGGGAGTTAATCTTCCAGATGATTGCGTCATTGACAGAATTCTCCAATCACTGCCACCAAGCTACAAGAGCTTCGTGATGAACTATAATATGCAAGGGATGAATAAGACTATTCCCGAGCTCTTCGCAATGCTGAAAGCTGCGGAGGTAGAAATCAAGAAGGAGCATCAAGTGTTGATGGTCAACAAGACCACTAGTTTCAAGAAAAAGGGCAAAGGGAAAAAGAAGGGGAACTTCAAAAAACAGCAAGCAAGTTGTTGCTCAAGAGAAGAAACCCAAACCTGGACCTAAGCCTGAAACTTAGTGCTTCTATTGCAAGCAGACTGGTCACTGGAAGCGGAACTGCCCCAAGTATTTGGCGGATAAGAAGGATGGCAAGGTGAACAAAGGTATATGTGATATACATGTTATTGATGTGTACCTTACTAATGCTCGCAGTAGAACCTGGGTATTTGATACTGGTTCTGTTGCTAATATTTGCAACTCGAAACAGGGACTACGGATTAAGCGAAGATTGGCTAAGGACGAGGTGACGATGCGCGTGGGAAATGGTTCCAAAGTCGATGTGATCGCAGTCGGCATGCTACCTCTACATCTACCTTCGGGATTAATATTAGACCTAAATAATTGTTATTTGGTGCCAGCGTTAAGCATGAACATTATATCTAGATCTTGTTTGATGCGAGACGGTTATTCATTTAAATCAGAGAATAATGGTTGTTCTATTTATATGAGTAATATCTTTTATGGTCATGCACCCTTGAAGAGTGGTCTATTCTTGTTGAATCTCAATAGTAGTAACACACATATTCATAATGTTGAAGCCAAAAGATGCAGAGTTGATAATGATAGTGCAACTTATTTCTGGCACTGCCGTTTAGGTCATATCGATGTAAAGCGCATGAAGAAACTCCATACTGATGGACTTTTGGAACCACTTGATTATGAGTCACTTGGTACTTGCGAACCGTGCCTCATGGGCAAGATGACCAAAACGCCATTCTCCGGTACTATGGAGAAAGCAACATATTTGTTGGAAATCATACATACAGATGTGTGTGGTCCGATGAATATTGAGGCTCGTGGCGGATATCGTTATTTTCTCACCTTCACAAATGATTTAAGCAGATATGGGTATATCTACTTAATGAAACATAAGTCTGAAACATTTGAAAAGTTCAAAGAATTTCAGAGTGAAGTTGAAAATCATCGTAACAAGAAAATAAAGTTTCTACGATCTGATCGTGGAGGAGAATATTTGAGTTACGAGTTTGGTGTACATTTGAAAAATTGTGGAATAGTTTTGCAACTCACGCCACCCGGAACACCACAGCGTAATGGTGTGTCCGAATGTCGTAATCGTACTTTACTAGATATGGTGCGATCTATGATGTCTCTTACTGATTTACCGCTATCGTTTTGGGGGTACGCTCTAGAGACGGCCGCATTCACATTAAATAGGGCACCATCAAAATCCATTGAGACGACGCCTTATGAACTATGGTTTGGCAAGAAACCAAAGTTGTCGTTTCTGAAAGTTTGGGGCTGCGATGCTTATGTGAAAAAGCTTCAACCTGATAAGCTCGAACCCAAATCGGAGAAATGTGTCTTCATAGGATATCCAAAGGAGACTATTGGATACACCTTCTATCACAGATCCGAAGGCAAGACTTTTGTTGCTAAATTCGGAAACTTTCTGGAGAAGGAGTTTCTCTCGAAAGAAGTGAGTGGGAGGAAAGTAGAACTTGACGAGGTAACTATACCTACTCCCTTATTGGAAAGTAGTACATAACAGAAAACTGTTTCTGTGACACCTACACCAGTTAGTGAGGAAGCTAATGATGATGATCATGAAACTTCAGAACAAGATACTACTGAACCTCGTAGATCAACCAGAGTAAGATCCGCACCAGAGTGGTATGGTAATCCCGTTCTGGAAGTCATGCTACTAGATCATGATGAACCTACGAACTATGAAGAAGCGATGGTGAGCCCAGATTCCGCAAAGTGGCTTGAAGCCATGAAATCTGAGATGGGATCCATGTATGAGAACAAATTATGGACTTTGATTGACTTGCCCGATGATCGGCGAGCAATTGAGAATAAATGGATCTTCAAGAAGAAGGCTGACGCTGACGGTAATATTACTGTCTACAAAGCTCGACTTGTCGCAAAAGGTTTTCGGCAAGTTCAAGGGATTGACTACGATGAGACCTTCTCACCCGTAGCGATGCTTAAGTCTGTCCGAATCATGTTAGCAATTGCCGCATTTTATGATTATGAAATTTGGCAGATGGATGTCAAAACTGCATTCCTGAATGGATTTCTGGAAGAAGAGTTGTATATGATGCAACCAGAAGGTTTTGTCGATCCAAAGGGAGCTAACAAAGTGTGCAAGCTCCAGCGATCCATTTATGGACTAGTGCAAGCCCCTTGGAGTTGGAATAAACGTTTTGATAGTGTGATCAAAGCATTTGGTTTTATACAGACTTTTAGAGAAGCCTGTATTTACAAGAAAGTGAGTGGGAGCTCTGTAGCATTTCTGATATTATATGTGGATGACATATTACTAATTGGAAATGATGTAGAATTTCTGGATAGCATAAAGGGATACTTGAATAAAAGTTTTTCAATGAAAGACCTTAGTGAAGCTGCTTACATATTAGGCATTAAGATCTATAGAGATAGATCAAGACGCTTAATTGGACTTTCACAAACCACATACCTTGACAAAGTTTTGAAGAAGTTCAAAATGGATCAAGCAAAGAAAGGGTTGTTGCCTGTGTTACAAGGTGTGAAGTTGAGTAAGACTCAATGCCCGACCACTGCAGAAGATAGAGAGAATATGAAAGATGTTCCCTATGCATCAGCCATAGGATCTATCATGTATGCAATGCTGTATACCAGACCTGATGTGTGCCTTGCTATAAGTCTAGCAGGGAGGTACCAAAGTAATCCAGGAGTGGATCACTGGACAGCGGTCAAGAACATCCTGAAATACCTGAAAAGGACTAAGGATATGTTTCTCGTATATGGAGGTGACAAAGAGCTCATCGTAAAAGGTTACGTTGATGCAAGCTTTGACACTGATCCGGACGATTCTAAATCGCAAACCGGATATGCGTTTACATTAAACGGTGGGGCTGTAAGTTGGTGCAGTTCTAAAAAAGCGTTGTAGCGGGATCTACATGTGAAGCGGAGTACATAGCTGCTTCGGAAGCAGCAAATGAAGGAGTTCATATCCGATCTAGGTGTTATACCTAGTGCATCGGGTCCAATGAAAATCTTTTGTGATAATACTGGTGCAATTGCCTTGGCAAAGGAATCCAGATTTCACAAGAGAACCAAGCACATCAAGAGACGCTTCAATTCCATCCGGGATCTAGTCCAGGTGGGAGATATAGAGATTCGCAAGATACATACGGATCTGAATGTTGCAGACCCGTTGACTAAGCCTCTTCCACGAGCAAAACATGATCAGCACCAAGGCTCCATGGGTGTGAGAATCATTACTGTGTAATCTAGATTATTAACTCTAGTGCAAGTGGGAGACTGAAGGAAATATGCCCTAGAGGCAATAATAAAGTTATTATTTATTTCCTTATATCATGATAAATGTTTATTATTCATGCTAGAATTGTATTAACCGGAAACATAATACATGTGTGAATACATAGACAAACAGAGTGTCGCTAGTATGCCTCTTCTTGACTAGCTCGTTAATCAAAGATGGTTATGTTTCCTAACCATAAACAAGGAGTTGTTATTTGATTAACGGGATCACATCATTAAGTGAATGATCTGATTGACATGACCCATTCCATTAGCTTAGCACCCGATCGTTTAGTATGTTGCTATTGCTTTCTTCATGACATATACATGTTCCTATAACTATGAGATTATGCAACTCCCGTTTACCGGAGGAACACTTTGGGTGCTACCAAACGTCACAACGTAACTGGGTGATTATAAAGGAGTACTACAGGTGTCTCCAAAGGTACATGTTGGGTTGGCGTATTTCGAGATTAGGTTTTGTCACTCCGATTGTCGGAGAGGTATCTCTGGGCCCTCTCGGTAATGCACATCACTCAAAGCCTTGCAAGCATTGCAACTAATGAGTTAGTTGCGGGATGGTGTATTACAGAACGAGTAAAGAGACTTGCCGGTAACGAGATTGAACTAGGTATTGGAATACTGATGATTGAATCTCGGGCAAGTAACATACCGATGACAAAGGGAACGACGTATGTTGTTATGCGGTCTGACCGATAAAGATCTTCGTAGAATATGTAGGATCCAATATGGGCATCCAGGTCCCGCTATTGGTTATTGACCGGAGACGTGTCTCGGTCATGTCTACATTGTTCTCGAACTCGTAGGGTCCGCACGCTTAAGGTTACGATGACAGTTATATTATGAGTTTATGCATTTTGATGTACCGAAGGTTGTTCGGAGTCCCGGATGCGATCACGGACATGACGAGGAGTCTCGAAATGGTCGAGACGTAAAGATTGATATATTGGAAGCCTATGTTTGAATATCGGAAGTGTTCCGGGTGAAATCGGGATTTTACCGGAGTACCGGGAGGTTACCGGAACCCCCCGGGAGCTATATGGGCCATGATGGGCCTTAGTGGAAAAGAGAAGAGGCAGCCCCTCATGGGCCACGCGCCCCTCCCCTCCCTTGGTCTGAATAGGACAGGGATAGGGGGACGGCCCCTCTCTCTCTTTTCCCCCTCCGCGAATCCTATTCCAACTAGGATTGGGGGGGGGGATCCTACTCCGAGAGGGAGTAGGACTCTCCTGGCGCGCCCTCCTTGGCCGGCCAGCCTCCCCCCTTTAGTCCTTTATATATGGAGGCAGGGGCACCCCAGAGACACACAAGTTGATCCACGTGATCATATTCTTAGCCGTGTGCGGTGCCCCCTTCCACCATAGTCCTCAATAATATTGTAGCGGAGTTTAGGCGAAGCCCTGCTGTAGTAGTACATCAAGATCGTCACCACGCCATCGTGCTGACGGAACTCTTCCCCGACACTTTGTTGGATCGGAGTCCAGGGATCGTCATCGAGCTAAACGTGTGCTAGAACTCGGAGGTGTCGTAGTTTCGGTGCTTGATCGGTCGGGCCGTGGAGATGTACGACTACATCAACCAAACGCTTCCATTGTCGATCTATAAGGTACATAGATCATACTCTCCCCTCTCGTTGCTATGCATCACTATGATCTTGCGTGAGCGTAGGAAAAGTTTTGAAATTACTACGTAACCCAACAGCTCCAGTCCGACAAAGCTTCACGGCAGCGACGCGAAAGCAGAGGTCTCCGGCGCGGGAGGCTAGAGAGGGAGGAGAGCAGCGGCTTGGTGGTCTCCCGGTGAACTTGGTCGCAGGGGCATCCGGGTCCGAGTCCAGCAGCAGGGTCGAGGACGGGGCGCACGAGGGGAAGCTTCGAAGAAGGAGGAGCTCGGGCAGCGACTTGCGACCAGGCGCGCGAGCTCGAAGCAAAGGCCGCTCGGGGCCGTGCTGCTGACGCGGCGAGGGAGGAGCACGGCGCTGGGACCTCCGATGGCTGTTGCTGCTGTTTGAGTGGCCGGCCACCGGCGAGGCAGAGGTGCGCGAGGCCGTGGCCTCGATCCATCCTGGATCGGGCGCCGGCTGGTTGCGGGGAAGACTGAGGAAAGAGGAGGCGGGGATGTGGATGAGGATGACGACGGGAGATGCAAGTGGATGGACAGATCGATTGAAAACAGAGGGGATTGGCCGGCGTTGAAAGCAAGGAGAGTGGCGGCGGATGGGATGGATGGAAGGGACAAACTGCCTAGGATCTAGGGTTCGTCTAGGTTTATATAGTGAATGGGTTAGATTAGGGGCTAAATCGTCCCTCCGATCGCAATCGGACGATCGCGAATAAATAGGTTAGGGTGCCCAAATAAGAAAACGGTGATATTTTGTAGATGTTTGGGGATGTTCCGGATCCAACGGTGACGATTGTCCGGGTCGGGTCCAGGACCGATTTTGGACGCGTGCGGGAGGAGGGCCGCGGGCTGACGGGAGAGGTTAGGTTGGGCCTGGCGGTAGGTAGTGGACTATGCAGAAGGCCTCAGGCTGAGAAAAGGGAAGAGAGAAGACCCGGCAACTGTTTCCGGAGACCGAAAACGTCCGACATTTGACCGGCTATAATGCCGCTATAGTTTAACGGTTGGGCAATCAAACGAGCTCCGAATGCGATGAAACTTGGCAGGCGATCTACTAACAACATAACAACACCACATGCCAACTTTCAACCCATTCCGAGAAAATTTTCTGACCACTTATAAAATACTATTTCGGACATGCCGCGGGCGCGTGCAAGTGTGTCTGGGCTCAGAACGGACAACGGAGAGAACGAGGAGGCCAGGACGGATGCAAGTTTTGAAAACATGATGATGCTATGCACATGATGACATGATGAAATGCAACACGCAAGCAAATACATGGCAACGACAACAAATAACTAGACGACACCTGGCACATCGGTCTCGGGGTGTTACAACACTCCACCACTACGAGAGGATCTCGTCCCGAGATCTAGAATGGCACCGGGGGGACAAATGGAAGAGAAAGAGAAGAGGTAAAACTAAGTTACTTCTTTGAACAAATGAGTGAAACCAAAGATCCTTGCGAGGTTGAACAAATTGAAAGAAATTAATATAATGAAGATGAACGAAGTGGAAAACACTCCGTTAGGAAAGAGGAACAAGGCACATTGCGGAAAAAACCTTGAGGTTGATGGCCAAGATATATATTGAAACCACACCGGTCTAAAAAAACAAAATAGAGAAGATTAAGAATGATATAATTTGGACAGCACTCTGACTGTAAATGGATGGAATCGAACAAGAGCTTGATAAGATGAGAGTATGCTTGTCGAAATCAACAACACACTTCCTCCGGAACTATTGAATGAAAGGAACAAGGGGTAAGAGAGATCTCGGACAGCACTCCGGTTTAAAGAGATGAAGAGAAAAAACTTGATAAAATGAAAGAGCTTCAGCAAAGGTCCACAACACTCCGGTTAATTGGGTAGGCATGAAAAGAATAAGGTCCTGACAAAACGAAAAGATGGGTTGAAGAGAGCAACATCACAAAGCCTCCGAAACAAAAGTAAGAATGGAATGAACGAAGGGAAAACAAGATCTTGAGGGAGCACACTTACAACAAATGCTAGAATGGAGTTGTAGGAAAATCAACAACAAAAAGAATAAGTTTGATATGGTCTTATGGAATACATCTCAAAATTATGAGGTGACAACCTGCCACTCACGGGAAGAAGAATTGGATTGGTATGAACAAGGAGACGAGAAGCTTATTTCACCGGGAGGACAAATGAAGAACTTGGGTTAATTATACGCACCATAATAGCAACAATCCTTAGGGAAGGCTTAAGGTGAAAAATAGCCCAAGATAACTCCAATGAAGAGATTGATGGATTTAAAATACCCCATTCTTAACAACCTGTGAATCATGAAATATGAGCTCAAATTATCAAGAATGACATAATACCACCTCCGATGATAAGGTAGAAAGGATTGCACTCCGGATTGCAAGATGAAGAAAGCTTGAGCTCCTTAGAAAAGAATCTCGATGAACACTTCGATAAGGAAATAAAATCCTTGATGAATCCATCATGTAGAACCTTCATGAAGAACTCCGGTAATAAAAGAATGATCCAAAATAATTGAATGATGAAAAGAATAAGACTGAAGCCTTGTAATGATTTAGATAGAGATCTCCGTGATAATATAACTGAAAGAGGTTGGAACTCCGGGAAAAAGAGAAGATGAAACAAATGAAACCGAGAATTTGAAGGGCCTCCGGGATAAGAAATTAAATCACTTGGATGAAACAAGAATTAGAATTACATTATGCTTATCCTTCACCAATTAAATTGATGACAATGAACGGATTTGGCATATTGCTTATTCTCGAAGAAAGGATTAAGATAGATATTGCGCAACCTTGGAAAGGTCTTCGATGGTCCACCGGAAGGGTTGAAAACAACGAATAAATTGATATGATAACGAATGACGAGAACTCTTGAATGAACCACCGTAAGAATTGAACAACGAATGAAGTAAAAGGATGAATCACCGGTAAGAATTAGCAAAAGAACGAATATACATTAGAGATTTTAGATACAAAAGAGCGAAGAGATCATGAACTGATTAGAGGGTATTTGATCGATGCATCGGTAAGATTTAGAGAACCATATCTGAAAGCTAAGAATGAACAAGTCTTCTGAAATGATGGGCTCCGGATAATCGAACTGAAAATACCCTTGAATTGCACCGGATGGGTGAAAAGAATTCCCACAATCAAAAATAATTATGAGAGGATGGCAAGAAGTTAGAATCACGAATCTTTGGAAGAACGGATAAGATTTGGAGGAAAACTCTTCTTCGGTCTTCAAATGTTGAGAATGACGATGTGAAACATCAAAATGAGTTGTTGAGATACTCCGGGATGAATATTAGAAAGGTTGAACCCACGATGAAAAGAAATTGAGAGACCTTTGAGAAACACATCTAACTGATGAAAATTCATTCTTACGTCAAACTTCAAATAGAAATTTGAGGATAGCTCCGGGAAAATATGAGGAGTCAGGTAAGATCCTGGAAAAGACCTGTGGGTTAGGGCCCACTCAAAAGAAACACCGTTGAACGATTTAAGAGTGAAAGCACCGGTTGAATTAAATTGTTTGAATAAGATAACATTCTCGAAAGATCTTAAATGAATGAGAATAAACACTAACATCCTCTGAGATATCTTCAGTACTCCGGAACAAATGAATAGCGAGAGATGGATGATTAAGAGGTGCACCGACATAAGAAAAGCATTGGGCAAAATGAAAGGACTATGCTCAATACCAAGGCTTGAATTGAATCCATCGGAGAAGAAAAAGAATGAAGAATGATGACCTTGAGGCCCCGTTAGAATGACCATGAGAATCACCGGATAAGAACATTGATTGAAAAGGAATGAAGAGGCCTCGCATCAATAAGATGGATACTTGATTAAGAAATCTGAATCCTTGAAGAAAAAGGGTGGGAGGGTGGAAAAAAAACAAAGGCAACTTGGGATGGATGAAACGAACGCCGTTGAGAGGACTTGAGTTGATCTTACGGATGTTGAAATGATCGGATCCACTTGAAGGGAAGCTCACCGGTTGAGAAGAAATTGAAATGCCAACTCGATTATCAAGAAGGATAAGTATTCACATAGGAGTATGAGAATACCGCTTAGGAAAAGTATGGAATCAACTCTTGACATTGAAGCAACTCGAATACCACAACTCAAAACAAAAACCAAAGGTTTGGCTTGCAGAATAAGCCAGAACAAACATATGATAGAGATTTCGTCTGAAGTTTTTGTGGTGGGGCCTACACGAGCTCGATCGTACAACACCATCATGTACAAGGCAGTGCACATGACATACGAAGCGTCCCCGAGTTGGCATAGCCAAGGACTCTTTAAGACACAACGAGACCACTGTAAAACCGACCGTGAATAGGCGGACCACTAGACGTCGAACCCCAATTTCATATCATACATCTGTCGGAAAGATATCCTAAGAGCTACTTGAATTCCCACCTATGAAACTCCCGAACCTTTCCGGTTATGCAATCAGGTGTTGGGGATACATGAGAAGCATAATATCTCACCCAAAACTAGCAAATCCTACATCCAGCTGTATCCATCCTTCAACACATAACCAAGAAACCTTCGGAAATCGTCTACCTCAACCTTCGAAAAGCATCCATTATACGAGTTATGGCAATACTCCTGAACTCCCGCCCCAGTACTGGGTGGCGTCGAGGTTATCTCACCAACAACTGCATAAAAGAGATTTTCGATGTCGGCGAACTAAACTCAGGTATTCCAGAACTGCAACGATAAAATTGTGACGACAACACCTCGGAGCTCAACTCCCCGGGACACTGCCACAACCCCTAAATGACAGGAGGCACCAAGAACAATGTTCTCGTCACAAAACCATCGGAATGATTCCAAGATACCCGCGTGATCCTAAATTTTTTTTAGTGAAATTTGAGAAGAGAAGAGTCAAAACTCTACGTCAGGATGCCTTACCAGAGCAATGAAGGGACTGGGGAGTAAAAAGAATTCCTAAACTCTCTGATATATAATTCCTAAATGACTCGAAACATTTTTCTAGACTCAACTCGTCCGCTAATTCGATCAAGTAGTGGGGGCTCCTAAGGTCGGGGAAGGCTCTGATACCAACTTGTAACGCCCTCGATGCGGCTATATCTCCCACGTGGCGAAGCACGACTTAGAGGCATAACCGCATTGAAAGCAATGTCGCAAGTGAGGTAATCTTCACACAACCCATGTAATACATAAGGGAAAGAGATACATAGTTGGCTTACAATCGCCACTTCACACAATACATGAATAAAGCATTACAACATCCAAATACATTCAAGGTCCGATTACGGAACCAAAATAAAAGAAGAACCCCAAATGCGACAAGGTCCCAGATCGACCCCAACTGGGCTCCACTACTGATCAACTAGAATGAAACAACACAAAGGACAAGATCTTCATCGAGCTCCTCCTGGGCTTGGTTGCGTCATTGGCACGGACTCATCGGCACCTGCAAGCTGGTTTTGGAAGTATCTGTGAGTCACGGGGACTCAGCAATCTCGCACCCTCGCGATCAAGACTATTTAAGCTTATGGGAAAGGTAAAGGTATGAGGTGGAGCTGCAGCAAGCGACTAGCATATATGGTGGATAACATACGCAAATGAGAGCGAGAAGAGAAATCAAAGCACGGTCGAGAAACTATGATCAAGAAGTGATCCTAGAACAACCTATGTCAAGCATAACTCCAACACCGTGTTCACTTCCCGGACTCCGCCGAAAAGAGACCATCACGGTTACACACGCGGTTGATGCATTTTAATTAAGGTCAACTTCAGGTTTTCTACAATCGGACATTAACAAATTCCCATCTACCTATAACCACGGGCACGGCTTTCGAAAGTTCAAATCCCTGCAGGGGTGTCCCAACTTAGCCCATAACAAGCTCTCACGGTCAACGAAGGATATTCCTTCTAGCGGGAAGACCCGATCAGACTCAGAATCCCGGTTACAAGACATTTCGACAAGGTAAAACAAGACCAGCAAAGCCACCCGAATGTGCCGACAAATCCCGATAGGAGCTGCACATATCTCGTTCTCAGGGCACACTCAGATGAGACTAGCTACGAGTAAAACCAACCCTCAAGTTTCCCCGAGGTGGCCCCGCAGGCAGCTCAGTTCGGACCAACACTCAGAGGAGCACTGGCCCGGGGGGGGGGGGTTAAAATAAAGATGACCCTTGGGCAGGCCTACCCAAGGGAAGAAAAGGCTAGGTGGCGAATGGTAAAACCAATGTTGGGCATTGCTGGAGGAGTGTTATTCAAGGCGAACTGTCAAGGGGTTCCCATTATTACCCAACCGCTTAAGGAATGCAAAATCCGGGAACATAACACCGATATGATGGAAACTAGGGCGACAAGAGTGGAACAAAACACCAGGCATAAGGCCGAGCCTTCCACCCTTTACCAAGTATATAGATGCATTAATTAAATAAGATATATTGTGATATCCCAACAAGTAAACATGTTCCAACAAGGAACAACATCTCCATGTTCCAACAAGGAACAAAACTTCAATCTTCACCTGCAACTAAAAACGCTATAAGAGGGGCTGAGCAGAGCGGTAACATAGCCAAACAACGGTTTGCTAGGACATTGTGGGTTAGAGGCTTGGCTCAACAATATGGGAGGCATGATAAGCAAGTGGTAGGTATCGCATCATAGGCATAGCAAAAGAGCGAGCATCTAGCAAGCAAAGATAGAAGTGATTTCGAGGGTATGGTCATCTTGCCTGAAATCCCGCAAGGAAGAAGAACGAGTCCATGAAGAAGAGAAACGGACGTAGACGAACGAATCCTCACAACACGACATTATCGAAACCAACCCGAAGAAGCAACACCGGAAAGAAGCAAACAACATAGTAAACAACCACCACATAGACATGGCATGATGCACAACCAAGTATGATGCATGTCCGGTTTAATGAGGCATGGCATGGCAACATGCACAAACAATACTACAAGTTAAATGGAGCTCAATATGCATCGGGATGCATATTGACAAAACACCACATGACTTATTTAGTTCTCTCTCATTTATGTACCCAACAAGGTTAAATGTTGTTAGCATGGCAGAAGGTGAAGCATGATGAAACTATCTAATCTAGGCAAGTTTAAATGAGGCCGGAACAACAAAACAACAAGTCCGGAAACTCCTCATATGCATATATTAGGTTTGGTACTGATCTGCCCTAAACATAATTTTAGAGTTGTTAAACATGCAAAGTAAAGCCATCATGATAAGCTAGGCATTTTTCTACCCCATTTACATATAAAGTTTATTAAAAACCGAGCTACGATTATTTACTTATGAATTAAACCGTTTTAGCAAGTTATTTAAGCAAATTTATACAAACAACATCTTAAACATTTTAAACATAGATGAAAGTTGCATATTATTAAACTACATGAAAATCTAATCAAGTTTCATATTAAGTTTGTTTTAATCCGATGCACGGTTCGAGAGTTATTATATGCATGAAGAACAGGGGCTTTTCTATGAAACTGTCTTTCTCTGGAAATTAGACAAAATTGCAGCAGGGAAAAAAACACTACATGGGCCGAAACTGAGCAAAGGTCCAACAGAACAAGAAAAAAAAGGAGGCGCTGGTGGTGGCCTCACCATGGGCCTCGGCCCGGTTCAGTGGAGGAGGAGGTAGGCCGCGAAGGGGCAAGCTGGGCTTGGAGCGCTGGCAGGCCTTGGCGCTGGGCTGGAGGTGCGGATGGACGGTCAACGTGCGGCGAGGTGCTCGTTCCCGAGCTTCTGCTCGATGTAGAGGAAAACACACAGAGGAGGCAAGACGCTGGCGGCTTCAGGCGATGCAGGGAAGCGGCGGCGCGCACATGAGGTCAGGGAAGGACGGGTTCATGGCGGAGGCGGCGAGATCAAGTGGTCCTCGGCCGGATCTGGCGCGGAACGACGGCGAGGACCTGCGTGGGAGCTCCATGAGGGAAGTGGCAACTACTATTACCTGAAGAAAAAAGGGAGAGAGAGATTATGGGAGGGAACGGGGAAGGAGAAGGACGAGAAGCAAGCAGAGGGACGCGACGGTCCTACTGGTCTAGTGCTGCTCCAGTCCGACAGAGCTTCACGGCAGCGACGCGAAAGCAGAGGTCTCCGGCGCGGGAGGCTAACGAGGAAGGAGAGCAGCGGCGTGGTGGTCTCCCGGTGAACTTGGTCGCAGGGGCATCCGGGTCCGAGTCCAGCAGCAGGGTCGAGGACGGGGCAGATGAGGGGAAGCTTCGAAGAAGCAGGAGCTCGGGCAGCAACTTGCGACCGGGCGCGCGAGCTCGAAGCAAAGGCTGCTCGGGGCCGCGCTGCTGCTGCAGCGAGGGAGGAGCACGGCGCTGGGACCTCCGATGGCTGCTGCTGCTGTTTGAGTGGCCGGCCACCGGCGAGGCAGAGGCGCGCGAGGCCGTGGCCTCGATCCATCCTGGATCGGGCGCCGGCTGGCTGCGGGGAAGACTGAGGAAAGAGGAGGCGGGGATGTGGATGAGGATGGCGATGGGAGATGCAAGTGGATGGACAGATCTATTGAAAATAGAGGGGATTGGCCGGCGTTGAAAGCAAGGAGAGTGGCGGCGGATGGGATGGATGGAAGGGACAAACTGCCTAGGATCTAGGGTTGGTCTAGGTTTATATAGTGAGTGGGTTAGATTAGGGGCTAAATCGTCCCTCCGATCGCAATCGGATGATCGCGAATAAATAGGTTAGGGTGCCCAAATAAGAAAATGGTGATATTTTGTAGATGTTTGGGGATGTTCCGGATCCAACGGTGACGACTGTCCGGGTCGGGTCCGGAACCGATTTCGGACGCGCGCGGGAGGAGGGCCGCGGGCTGACGGGAGAGGTTAGGTTGGGCCTGGCGGTAGGTAGTGGACTGTGCAGAAGGCCTCAGGCTAAGAAAAGGGAAGAGAGAAGGCCCGGCAACTGTTTCCGGAGACCGAAAACGTCTGACGTTTGACCGGCTATAATGCCGCTATAGTTTAACGGTTGGGAATCAAACGAGCTCCAAATGCGATGAAACTTGGCAGGCGATCTACTAACAACATAACAACACCACATGCCAACTTTCAACCCATTCTGAGAACATTTTCTGACCACTTATAAAATACTATTTCGGACATGCCGCGGGCGCGTGCAAGTGTGTCTGGGCTCAGAACGGACAACGGAGAGAACGAGGAGGCCGGGACGGATGCACGTTTTGAAAACATGATGATGCTATGCACATGATGACATGATGAAATGCAACACGGAAGCAAATGACATGGCAACGACAGCAAATAACTGGAGGACACCTGGCACATCGGTCTCGGGGCGTTACACAATTTTATTCATATCCATCAGGTTCAAACAACCAATGCATTATTCAATTCATATGTACATATGTTCAAGAATTACATAAGAACCAAATAAAGAATGATGAACCACAGTTGTATACTTGTACTATTAAAGACGATAAAGAAAGAGGCGAAATATATTCTGGTTGCTAAACAAGGTGAAGCGGAATCCCCATATTGTGCCCTCCTCCATGCAGAAGGCACGCACGACTCTAGTCCAACCCCTTGTGATGTCCGACTGCCCATCCTTCGTGGTCTTCATGAAAACATCTAGATAATCATCGTGTTTTGGTAGAAATACTTTAACCTTTGCATGCCCACCAATCATGTAGTTTGAGAGGTAATCTTGAGTAAACTGCTTTGGCAACCACTGCAAAGGAAAAAGATTTAGACATTGTCATCTAACACAACTCATTATGGGCAGAAAAAAGAAGGTTGCAGAGTTCTTACTTACCATCCTGCAGTTCGCTGATGTCTTGGATAAAGTGTAAACAAATAGTTTAATTGCCATCTTTGGACCAATTTTACTAGCAATCTTTATCAGCTTCCTCACTTGATGCTAGTTCATCGATATCTCATTGCCCCATACACAGAAGGGTCGAAACACGGATCTTTACCAATGACATATGTACCTAAACGCACCAAGTTAATATTAGAAGCTAAACAACAATTGCACAATGATGTAGTACAACACTCTTTTATAACATGTCTATATACATCTGCATGTGGTAGTCCATTTGAAATCTCTAAAAAGACAAATATTTAGGAACGGAGGGAGTATCTTATAACATCCAATATACTCACATATTAGATGAATTAACATCTTATATTATGGGCCAGAAGGAGTTTAGTTCATTCTTACAAATTATCTGTTGTATCCACGGCTTACAGTTAGTTTGAGCTAGTTCGGGCTCAAATAGCCCTAAAGTATACCTAAATAAGAGAGCTAGTTTGAGCTAGTTGCATCTATAACCCACCCAAAAAACTAGTATCCAACCCAAGAGGTGCTAATTGGAGCTAGTTCTCCTAGTGCATTTATTGTCAATCTAACCCTACCATCCAAACAACTCTTTGGATGGAGTTAGTTCAGGGTTTGTAATGAGCTAGAAACTAACTCTAACCTCTAGCTAAGTTGAGTATCCAAACAGGGTTGTGTCATTGCTGTTGCTGTTGCTGCTCTTCTACGTATAGACATCATTAGAACATTAATGTAAAACTCTTCCTTGTTGCTATGTAGCCTAGGATTGCATATTTAGACATTAAGTACAGTGCATGTTGCTATATAGCCTCGGATATATTACATATGGCCCTAGTTAACCTAAGGAAAAATGTGTTGCAGATATATTCAGTTAAAAGCCCAATTCACCAATTAGTCCCTTATCGGCCACCGGCCTATATGGTACCAGCTACCGATATCCTGAACAGTGAGCAGATATAAGCCATGGGATGAAACTAACCTCGATGGAAAACAGCAGTCGTTCCCAAAATTGTCTTGTGTAGGTACATCAAGAAGCATGTTAAGCACAATAGGCTAAACATCAACCAAAATTACACATGGCAGACAAAATAATCTCCAAAAGATAGCTTCATTGTGCAGGTTTAGGCACGCCAGTAAAGCAAAACAAGTGGAAAGGTGTGCTAACTGCAACAGGCCAAACATTTAACAACAAACAACACATGGTCATTCAAACTAGTATTGTGCCAGTCTAAGTACACTAGTTATGGTTAAATAAAAATGGAAAGGCGTGTTAACTACACGATGCAGCAACCAAATATAGTCATTCATAGTGGTATTGTTGAAGCTGGTACTGATGATTGAACTGCACAGTTCATACTTGCACATATAGAACATCACGTTGTGAATAACTAGAATAAAGAAGGCATACTACAACCAACCAAAGATAGCATTTGAAACTGAACATATGCTAACTACAAACAACCGAACAATCAAAAAACTTTAAAAGAGGCATATGCTAGCTATAACAGGCTTAACAACAAGCAAATATATGCATTCCTATCGGTATGTTTGAAACTGGATTGATGAAATGTACTGCACGGTAAATAATTGCACATATAGAGCATCACATTGTGCACAACTGAAATAAACAAGGCATATTGCAAACAACCAGATATAGCAATTAAAACTGGACATATTCTCACTACACTACAAAAGGGACTCAACAAAACAAATCATGGGTTTCCCCCTGTGAAGAGGCATGGCAAAACAAATCATGGGTTTCCTCACTTGTCACGGATGGTGATGTAGGGTAGGAACCCTAGGGGCCGATCTTTCACGAAAGGAGCGGATCCCGCGAGGAACACGAAGAACATGAGGGGAAAACATGAGAGAATCACTAAACCAACAAGAAATAGTCACACATATGCTAGATCCTCAAGTACATAAGAGATCATGCGATCCACGGTCAACTAAGGACGATACAAGTAGCACGATCTTCTTTGTAAGGAGGTCTTGAGGTTCTACCCGTAAAGGGGTCTTGAATCCGCTTGGGGGATCTTTTCCGACGAGGCGCTATCTCTGAGGAGAAGGTAACCAAGTGGATGAGCAAAGCTCTCACACAAAATATGAGCTAATCCTTTGCTAACCCTAAAACCTAGGTAGGAGAAGAGTATATATAGTCTAGGTGGGCAAAGGGGTACATGGGCTACGGCCCAACACACAAACAGCACACAGGCGTCAGACATCGAGAAGTTACCGGTCGTCCGAAGACTCGTGAGGGTCCGGACGTCCGGTGCTCATCGGACGTCCATAGATTCGGCTCGGGTGGGCTTTGGTCGGACGTCCGGTCGGGGTCGGACGTCTGGGGCATCGGTCATCCGGAGGTCTTTGGAAATCCGTAGATTCGTCTCGGGTGTGGATGTGCCGGTCGTCCGGAGCCTGGAGGTTGTCGGACGTCCGGGGTTCGCCGGTCGTCCGGAGCCTGGGAGCTTCAAGCTTTCCTTCTTCTTGTCCATTGAGCTTGGTGTCCTCACCGTCTTGTCCGTGGCTTTCCTCCAAGCGTCTGATCACACAAAGGGTTTCCGCTTGAGGTAGTAGCCAGATCTCATGCATAGAAAGTGGTAGTTCGAAGAGGAGTGAGTTCACCTTGGTTTCAAGAGCTCTTGCACGTGCTCGTGTCATGGGTCCGCTAGGCACTTGGTGAGACGATGGTAGGTCCATGGGGATGACCTTGGGATGCTCCACATCATCTCCCCTCCCTTGGGGAAGATCCGACCTTGGATCAAATTCTTCATCACCATGGTAGGGCGACAGGTCCTTGACATTGAAGATGTCACTCACATTGTACTTGTCGCGCGGGAGGTCGATCTTGTAAGTGTTGTTGTTGTAGCATGCAAGCACCTTGAAGGGTCCATCCGCTCGAGGTAGAAGCTTGGACTTGCGTTCGTTGGGGAAGCGTTCTTTGCGAAGGTGTAGCCACACAAGATCACCAATGTCGAATACCATGGGGTGCTTGTTGATGTTGAGCTTGGTCGCAAGTCGTTGTACTTGGCGCTCGATGGTGTGCCTTGTATCTTCATGCACCTTCTTGAGATGGTTAACGCGTGCACTTGCATCCATATTGATGTGCTCTTGTAGTGGTAGAGGGAGAATGTCCAATGGGGACAATGGGTTGAATCCGTAGACGACCTTGAAAGGGGACTTGCCGGTTGTTGAGTGTCTTGCGCGGCCCTACAGAGAGAAAAGCGTAATACGGTCACTGAACTTCAGAATAAGCTAATTACGATCACTATATATGTTTTGCGGTGATTATACGGTCACATGCTCACAGTTCAGCATCGGATTGCACTCTGTTGACCGGCCAAATAGTCTGCGTGGCGCCATGTTGACTAGTTAAAATGACTATGTTCCTTGTGGGTCCCACCTGTTAGTTCGCATAGGCAAAAGGTCATATAAACACAAATTACGCAGGCGCGACAAGGCTGCAACCCGTGCGCGGGAATCACCTGGTTGTGTATGTGTCTGTCAGGGCCTGATGTGTGCGCATGCACGTGTAGGTTGAGTATTTGAGCATGAGAGTGTGTGTTGGTCGTGTGGTGTACTGGTGTGTGCATGCATGCGTGCGTGTGTGCGTGTGAGTGTTGCGTGCGTGCGTGGCTGTGTGTGTACGTGTCAGTGTTGTGTGCGTGCGTGGGTGCATGTGTTTGTGTGAGTGTTGCGTGGATGCAGTTCATGTGCATGCATGTGTGTGTGTATAATCACCACACCAGCTCCTGTGTGCTAAAACAGACGGCTCAGCATACCAATACAAGGCCACCTTGTCCGCTGTGCCCGCGGTCATGACTTCAAACCACCATCCAAATATTTTTTTGTCGTTTGTTTTCATTCTTACTAGCAAGATGCCCGTGCGTTGCACGTAACATCAAGATGCATTTGTATGACTTGTTTATCTTGTGAGAGAAAAGGATGAATGAGGGAAGGCCTTATTTCCAAATGTGGAGAGGTGTGTGGGTACCTTTTTGCAAAATTGCCATAGTTTCTTTCCTATCCGTCAGATATAAATCGGACGGCCTATATTGCAGGATGGTAGGCACACCATCATCACCAACTCTATTTTTTATAAGAGTGTATTTTATGTATTTTATAAGAGTGTAGATGTAGATTAGATACAAGTCGACAGGTGGGCACAATGGTAGTGAGATAATGTGATGCAACACTAGAGGTGCCACGTGGAGCGTTTAACTGGTCAACTAGTCATGTCATGAGCAAATACAGAGTTGTACGGTGAGCCCGTGATTGTATAATAACTACTAGGTGTAAATGGTGACCGTAATGAGTGGATTCTGAAGTCCAATGTACGTATCGTCCTTTCGCTTCAAATACAATGATCGTCATTGCATATATCATGAGAGAAAGATGAAACATGCGTGAATTTTCTGGGGGCTTACTTTTAGAGGACCTGGAGATAGTTTTGTGTGCATACATGAAAGGGGCGTACAGGGGGCGTATGCGATGGAGAGAGAGATGCTCTTCGTTTCTTTTTATTATGACTAACTTTGTATATAGTATAAAATATACAAATTCATAGTGCGGAATAAATATCATTGTGGGCACCATGCAATGCAAATTAGCGTTCGTACTCCTCCATATAACTTTGTAATGTTGTATATATGTAGAAACTCTAAAATAATTTTTTGGCCACACTTTATTCAAAAGGAATGTTGTATGCGAAATAAACATGAAGAGAGGACTTTTTAGATCAATGGGGTATGTGATGTAACATGTGTGAATGTGTAGTTGATGCATTTGGCTGGGCCTAGAGAGGTATGTGTGTGTATTACGTATTCGAGAGAGGCATGTATAGAGGGGCCGATGGGGGGCGTGGGAGAGATAGCACGTGAGAGTGGTCTAGAGAGAGAGACGAATATGACGTCACGACAAGAGATTCCATTCCCTTGAGTGTGTATATGCAAGGGGGAGGGAATAGAGGCACCAGGAGAAATTTTCTGTGTGTGTGGTGTTTGAGTTGGTATGTGTGGGTGTGAGAAGATCATGAGACGTGGGGGCAGAGGGTGTGTCACCGCGTGAGGTCCGGTGGGTCGAGGTGAGGCCCTTCATTCGGTTCCGTCCTGCGCCACATTGGTCGGCCCGTGACACATTTAGGAAGACCCATGGATGTCTAGTCGTACAAGACAAAGATAGCACAATTGTGAAGGACTCTGTGTCCACTGACAAAGCCGGCTAGGATTTGTAACCCTAGGTTCTCGAACTAAGGTAACCCCTTTATCTCTGATATCACTATTCATCCAACCTAACTTTAAGGGGCATCCTATAGAATGCTCTGCTAGAATCATACTCGTCGATTAGGAAGAGAGGTGTGAGACAATGCATGAGAGACATGCATAAAGATAATGTGCGTACATGAGACACGTAGGCAGGTCCATGTATATAGAAAGGGTCGATGAGGATTGTGCGTGTGTATGTTTGCGAGAGGAAGAGTGCTTGTGATAAAGGTTAGTGAAAAGAGTTGTAAATGGTTACGAGAGGGAGGGAGGGTTATATCTAGAGCATGTGTGCGAGAAAGACACCTCGGGAGAGAGTGTGTGAGCATGTGTGAGAGACCACCGATGGAGAGTGAAACTACACGTAAAAGACTGCTCTACACATTGATTAAAGATATAAATTGTATCCAAATATTAGGATGGGATCATGATATTTGTAATTCGCATAAGGAGCGGTCATTGATCCATCAGACATCTTGATTCTATCTAATTTGAGCATGTCTATGTTATTATTCGACACAATTGATCCACATAGTTAGTATTTTGAACTCCAGACAATGCATCGCTTTAGCAATCGAATATAAACGTAAGTATAGTTCATGTTGTGTGTGTAAAGCACATTATATATACGAAAGTTACACAATGGACATTATAAATAGCTACCTATGAACTAGCATACATTTGAATTCAACTTAAGGTGGTTTAAAAAAATCGAATTCAACATGAAGTCCATTCAATTATTTGAATTTGATATCATGGCATTTGTAAACCATACCTAAATTATGGGGGCACCAATCTTTGCTCTGATTTTGTACATAATAGCATATGTAGTCGTGTACAAAATAGATTCAAATTTAGCTCCTCCATTCCAAAATAATCGTAGTCATAGGATTTTCAAGTGTCAAAATTTTAAAAAGAAGCGGATAATTTAATGAGGTTTTCAAACATACAAGGTCAAATATAACATTATCTATTTATGTCAATCCTCATAGTTCAAGAGTACTCTAAACGTGAATGCTTTTGTTTCAAAATTTCAAACGAAGCACCAAAAGAGCCTCTACTCACCCGAAACCGCGTGAGACCAATGTTTGGTAGTACAAGGAAAGTACTTTTCTAATAACTCCGACCCGTGAAACCTACCAGCCCGACGTCCAAAGGTCTAAACCGGGGTAGGTTTGTAGCTTCATCTAGATGCCACGCAACTGCATCCGAAAAACATTCATACACAATGGCCGCCTAAGCACACATGCGCGCGGCCGAAATTGCTCCCCCCACTATTTGGGACACCTGGGATTACCATCCTACCCCTGACCCGCAGTAGGTCCGAAATTTAAGAGGGGGGCAAAGTTTGTACTTTCCCCAAATTTCAAACAAGCGCGTCCCATCTTCTGTTCAAAAAAGCCAAAAACAAGTGCGTCCCAGACCGAAACATGGTTTCCCCCACCCGTCTGATTCCCCATTCGTACTCCGTGGGCGCCAAAACTACCTCTCCACCAGCCGCGAAACCCCGGCGTCCTCCGCCCGCCACCCCATCCCACCCATCAACTGCCGCCCTCCTCCATCATGTCGGAGCTGATACCCCGACGTCGTCGTCCACCGCAACCTCAACCGCAACGCTCTCCACGGCTAGTAGTTGAAGCCGAGGCCGGGCCGTCTGTACCCGAGCCAGTTCAACCACGCCGTCCTGTGCCTCACCGCTGCTGCTCCAACTTCACCACCCTCCACCGCACCGGAGCTGTTCTTGCTACGCCGCCCTTCGCCGCCTCGGATCTGCTTCCCCTCCGCCGTCATACGGCCATGGAAACATAGTCAACAATTTGGCCATGGGTTCATCCAAGCCTGCACCCTCCAGAACATCGGTTTCCCCGGTAAAAAGAAGAAGATCAGCATGACATGTGGAGGTGACCACACCGGCAACCGAAAAAGGTACTCCTCTTCCCTTATTCGTGCAAATCTTACGTCTCTGCTTGCACGGTATTCATCCCACAGAAGACACTAGTTGACCGCTTCTTCTTGATCCTAGATGTTCCTAGTAACTCGCAATGCACAAGGTTTCTCCTCATATACTATTTCACCTTAGCTAGAGGTCCGTCGCCCCCCTGAATTTCAATTTCTGGCCACTTGATTCCCAATTAACAGAAGCATTCCCTGGCGTAACAGGCGCTAGTACGCCTATTACGCCGGTGAAGTAATGCCTTGGTGTTTATCTTAGGGGCGTGTGCAGCCTAGAGCTACTGGCGCCCGATCTGGAGGTCGACCGGGATTAAAGGGATGGCCTGGGGGCGCTGCCAAGCACGGCGGTGGTGTGAGGTCGATGGGAGGGCGGGGCGACGGAGGCAGGGGTCTGGGCCGGTGGTCGCTGGCGGTTCGAGAAAGATCGTCAACAGTGACTGGAGGGAGGTAGACGAAGGCCATCTGCCCGTTCCTTATAGATCGGACGGTTCATTAAAAAAATCGACTGACCTATTTATTTTTAGTCGATTGTTATCTTAGATATGACCACATGTGGTGGTGTGCTAGAGGAGTACCTGCATTTCCTGTGCTCATATATTACAAAATCATACAGAGTAGAATCTAATTTTGTTTGCCATGCAATGTTGTAGAGCTATCATATGTCTCCCGTCATTTATTTTTCAGTCACCTGCTATCTGCTAGTTTTATAGTGCACTAGTTTTGCACACACTTCACCCTTACTCTCACTATTGTGTTTTTATGCAAAGGTATTTCAGACTCTGCTGCCATGAGAGAAGCCAAAAAGAAAAGAGAGAAGTCACTCCAGCTTCGTATGCAGGTAGGCAAGACACGTTACATTGCTATAAAGGGTGCAGTGTCAGCAGATGGAGACGGTAAATGTAGCTCTGGAGTTGATGACCTCGCTTGCAATGAACCACCATCCCAGGTGCTTGCTTTAACTTTGTGGTGTCATATGTGGTTGCATGTTCCATATGGTGTCTAGCTCGTATTCGAAAAGCCGAAGTCGGTAAGATAAGGAAAGGTATTTTTTTACATGAACCACCATCCCGTGAGCACCAGAAGACAAATAGCTAGTCAGGGCACTGGCCGAGCTAGTGACAAGCCCAGCAAAGATAGGCATCACCTGGAAGCCAACTAAAAAGCTGCAATGGTGGCGAAGCAGCCCGCCTCCCACCAGGCTCTCAGGTCCTAGATGATCATGCTCACCACTCCAGCCGGATGTCTAGCTTGTATTGCTTCCAATTTGGTTAAATTGCATCTGCTTAGCTTACACATTATACCTTTGGATATGACATGCCTATCTGTTTTTGGTACATACTAGTACTTCTGTGTATTAACCATGTTCTTACATCAAACTAATGTTCTTGTGTATCCCTCATCAATCACTTATGACGAGGCAGGCAGGCAAGGGGACTACTCCTCATTTAAAGAATGCAGCGTTAGCCTCCCGACATGATTCTCAAGAAACAGAAATGCTAGATGAAGATAGTGAACGTAGCTTTGTAGTTGATTACAACATTTCCCCTACACTAGCATCGCAGGTGCTTGCTCTAACTTGGCAGCGTGATATGTGGTTGCATGTTGCATATGGTGTCTAGATTGTAATTCTTCCAATCTGGTTAAACAGCATGTGCTAGTCTGCTTAGCTTATACATTATACCTGTGAATGTGACATGCCTTCCTGTATTTAGTACATAGTACATCTGTCTATTAAGCATGTCCTTACACAAAACTATTGTTTTTTTGTATCCCGCATCAATCAACATGACGAGACACCTTTAGTATATGCAGTGTGATATTAGTTGCATCTTTCATATGATTTATAGCATGCGCTGCTTCTAATTTGTTGAAATTCCATTTATGATGGGACGCTTTTAACTTGGCAGAGTCATATTGGTTGCATCTTTCATGTGGTGTCTAGCTTGAATTGCTTCTTATTTGCTGGAATGGTTTTTGCTTAGTTTACACAAACAGTTGTGAACATGCCATGCCATCATGTTTTTCGTACATATTCCATCCTGGTATCATGTGTTTGCCTTACATCAAAGTAGTGATTGTCAGTATCATGCATGAATGAGTTCTGAAGAGAGAATTTTATTGCTTTTCTTGTCGGTTTTACTTGACAATTCAAAATCAATAAAGCGGAAGGAAGTTAGCAAGGCAGCGGATAAAGGTGCTCCTTACAAACGGAGGGCCTCTACAGTTTCTACTCCTCCACACCCCCAAGATGATTTCCAAGACAACACATGCATAGACACTCAACAAAGATGTGTTTATGATGAGCACGTCTCCCCTAGTGCAGCATCACCAGTGCTCCCTCTAACTTGGCACTGTTATATGTGGTTGCATGTTATGTGTGATGTCTAGCTTGTATTGCTTCTAATTTTGTTGAATTCCATCTGCTTACTTTACACATTATACTTGAATAAGACACGTGTTCCTGTTTCTAGAACATACAATATCTGTCTATCACACCATGTTCTTACATCAAATTACTACTGTTGTGTAACCTGCAACAATCACTTATCATAAGACACGTTTGACTTTGGAGTGTGATATAGGTTACATCTCACATTCTTTTCTAGCTTGTACTACTAATTTGTTGAAATGGCACTTATGATGAGACAGTTTTAACTTGGTAGAGTGATATTCGTTGCATCTTTCATATGGTGTCTAGCTTTCATTGCTTCTAATTTGTTGAAATGCCTTCTCCTTAGTTTACACATCATAAGCTGTGAATATGCAATGCTGTGAATATGCAATGGCACTAATGACGAGAGACCTCTAACATGGTAGTGTGATGTTGTTTGCATCTTGCATATGATTTATTTCTTGTACTGCTTCACATTTGTTTAAACGCCATTTATGATGAGACACTATTAACTTGGCAGAGCAATATTTGTAGCATCTTTCATATGGTGTCTACCTTCCATTGCATTGCTTCTAATTTGGTGAAATGTCTTCTTATTAGTTTACACATCATAGTTCTGGTTATCTCTTCCGTCCTGTTTTTCATACATATGACATCCTCCTATCATGTGGTTGTCTAACATCAAAGTTTAGTTCATCTGCATCACGCATCAATTTGTTCTGAAGAACTAAATTGTTATTCATTTTTCTTGTCGGCTTGACTTAACATGGCACAGAGAAAGAGGAAGAAACACATAATGGCAGGGAATGAGAAGCGGATGAATCCTGCAGATTCTGCTGGTACTGATGGTGCAATAGAAGGTCAAAGTCCAGCAGAAAATTCTACAAACATGGCATCCCATGCTACACGAGTTGCAAAAAAGGCCAAACAGAAACAAATAGCTGCCACCAAACAAGCAGAGACAACCCTAGTTCTTGCAACACCTACCACAGTACTACCAGCTGCACGACTTACTCGTGCGCCAACTGAGCTAGCAGCACGTTCCCAAGCTCCCTTGCCACCTGACACTACTTCCCAAGCACTCTTGACACAAGACGAGTTGGCAATATCAGATGAACCTTCTGAGCTTCAACATCAAGAAGGTAGTTGCTGGAGTCAAGTTACAGTTGCATGCTTCTTTATATGCACTCTCACAGTTTGATGTACACTAACACTTCCTATGTTCGTTGTTGGACTAGCACCTAGGCACAAGAGGAAACAAACATCAGGGATAATGCTCGATAGGTTAACTAAATCTAGAGGAGGAAGAATGGAGATCCGTTTTGAGGCAGGTTTAAAAAGGCCACGTGATGCTACAGAGTCAGCCAAGTTAGTATCAGAGGCAGCGGTTGCCGTTAGGTGTCATGTACGTATCCTCCCAACATGGATTCAGTACAGGAATGACAAAGACGAAACCCAGTTCAACATATTCCTCGACCATTTATCTGTAAGTATGGTTATGTATGGAAACTAGTAATATCGTCTTGCTCTGTCCCATACTTTCTAGGTTGCTGATAATGAGACTCCCATAATTTTCAACAGATGAGGTTCAAGTTGGATAGCCAAGATGATGCAACCAGACAAGCTTGCAGCCATGTTTTCAAGTCTGCTCTGCGACAATATCTGTATAACTTGAGGAAAACTCACTTTGAAGGCAAGGCTAATAGTGAACTTTCCCAAACATCTCTAGTGGAAAATATATCGGATGAAGACTGGAGGGGCCTTGTTAAACACTGGTCTGATCCAAAGTATCAGGTACATTATATATATGTGATCAGATCACATGTTGAAGTCCTATTTACGCATGCGCCACACAAATCTATCTTCTTGTAGGTGAACTGTTCAAAGAACAAGGCCAACCGTACAAAGTGAAATTCCAACAGACGATAGGATCTCATAGCTATATTGCACACTTCGAGGCTCTTGTAATTAGCTGTTGTTTCACTCTTTTCGTTGTACCATATTACCAGATCTATATTGACTTGTTCGAAATGCAGAGGAAAGCCCGCAAGGACCAAAAAGTACCTGAACCAAATGATGTGGAAATCTTCAAGGACTGTCACACCACCAAGAAGAAGGGCATGACTACACCAGTCAAAGCCGCTGTTGTAAGTCCTTAATCCTCATGTCTTTTAACTACTGCTTACTCTGACTTGTGCCTTGAACTGCATGGTTTGCAACAAATGTCTATTACTCTTTTCAATTTTATACACAATTTTCTTAGCATATCATTGCACCTTACAAGGTTTAAAAGAGAGGAGTGATGTTCCTTTGATCTTGACACGTAATCTAGTTCCGTGCTGGACTTGCCCACACAACGTTGCAATTGCCTGTTTGTCTGTTCTCAATTGTTTTGTGATATGAATGATGTCTTACTATGCTTACTATATTATAAACTTCGTCTCTTTATCCTTAGCCCTCAATACAATGTGAAGAAATAGACAATACATTAGCGATGGTACATGGTCATATGTTTGGAACCTAGTTTTATTATGTACTTTGCAATAAAATACAACTAATATTTTACATGGGTTCACCAGAATAAGTTCTATATATAGACCAAAGCTATTTTGTTTGGTTTTGCTGCCTCCTTAATATCTTCTGTTCTGGTACTACTAATGTAAAACCTCAACTTTTCAGCGAGCTATGGAAAAAATGGTGGAACCGCCACCTTCTGAAGGTGGCGAGGCAACTATAACCGCAATGTCAGCTCTTGCTGCAGTGGGTCAGTACCTGTCCACTAATAGTGCCAAAAGCACGTTCCTGCGTAATACTGGGTTGGTTGTTAAGGAAATATCATCCAAACTGCCTCATGATCAAGATATGCAAGCTCAAAGCAATGTTGTATCTGCGCTCCAGCCACAAGTCCATTCCCTAACAGAGACCCTTTGTGAAACAAGGAGAAACATTGCTCAATGTCGTCAAGATATGCATGGTTTTGAAACCAGACTATCAGACATTTGCTATGTTGTTCAGGAGCCTAGGGGAAATGAAGGTGAGGGTTATGGTGCTCCATCAGACAATACATCATGAAAACGTAATAGTCAGGTCAAATGAACTGAGCTTCTGAACTTCTGGTGGTGCATTTATCTGCTGGACTGTTAAGTTTTATGCCAACCTTCCTTTTGTTATATAGTTGTAATTTGTTTTGGTCCGATACAAAATTTATTCTTAACATGCAGCCACCGGCTGAAGAAAACAGAAAGCCATTTTTGTATAGTGTAGGGTGTTCCCTATATTTGCACTGGTGGCGATCTTTGATGCCAAGTGGATGTAATCTGTGCAATCGCCTTAATAGCCTAGCATTAGTTTCGGCCTTATTTATTTCCTAGTCTTCTTTTTCCCTGGTTTACTAGTGGCCGCAACTACCATGGGCCATATACGGGCCGTAGGATCCATGGGTCTCCGACGGGCCGTCGATAAATGGGCCTGTAATCGGTGGGCCTCGGGCCGTCGGATAAATGGGTCTACATGGGTCGTAATCAGGCGTAATTGTTATCGGCCTAGCACGGTAACAGGCCGTTAAGAGGTCGTAGGACAGCAAAGGCTTAATTCTGTCACGCGCATAACGAGTCGTTAATGGGCTAGAATATAGGACGGGCTGGAAACGGCGCAATGGGTTAACAGGCCAAAAATGGGCCGACTCTTGCCATGGGCCGAATTTGGCTCTGATACGTCCCCAATGTATCTATAATTTTTGATTGTTCCATGCTATTATATTATCAACCTTGGATGTTTTATATGCATTTATATGCTATTTTATATGATTTTTGGGACTAACGTATTAACCTAGAGCCTAGTGCCAGTTTCTGTTTTTTCCTTGTTTTAGAGTATCGCAGAAAAGGAAAATCAAACAGAGCCCAATTGACCTAAAACTTCATGAAACTTATTTTTGGATCAGAAGAAGCCCAGAAGACTTGGAGTGCACGTCAGGGGATCTACGAGGAGGCCACGAGGGAGGGGGCGCGCCCACCCCTCTCGGCGCGCCTTCCACACTCGTGGGCCCCTCGTGGCCCCCCCCTGACGTACTTCTTCCGCATATATATATCTCCATATACCCTAAAAACATCCGGGAGCACAATAGATTGGGAGTTCCACCGCTAGAAGCCTCCGTAGCCACCGAAAGCCAATCTAGACCCGTTCCGGCACCCTGCCGGAGGGGGAATCCCTCTCCGGTGGCCATCTTCATCATCCCGGTGCTCTCCATGACGAGGAGGGAGTAGTTCTCCCTCGGGGCTGAGGGTATATACCAGTAGCTATGTGTTTGATCTCTCTCTCTCTCTCATGTTCTTAAGGTGGTACGATCTTGATGTATCGCGAGCTTTGCTATTATAGTTGTATCTTATGATGTTTTCTCCCCCCTCTACTCTCTTGTAATGGATTGAGTTTCCCCTTTGAAGTTATCTTATCGGACTGAGTCTTTAAAGATTTGAGAACACTTGATGTATGTCTTGTCGTGCGTATCTGTGGTGACAATGGGATACCACGTGATTCACTTGATGTATGTTTTGGTGATCAACTTGCGGGTTCCGCCCATGAACCTATGCATAGGGGTTGGCACATGTTTTCGTCGTGATTCCCCGGTAGAAACATTGGGGCACTCTTTGAGGTCCTATGTGTTGGTTGAATAGATGAATCTAAGATTTTGTGATGCATATCGTATAATCATACCCACTGATACTTGAGTTGACATTGGAGTATCTAGGTGACATTAGGGTTTTGGTTGATTTGTGTCTTAAGGTGTTATTCTAGTACAAACTCTAGGGCTGTTTGTGACAGCTATAGGAATAGCCCAACGGATTGATTGGAAAGAATAACTTTGAGGTGGTTTCGTACTCTACTGTCGGTGTCAAAACCGGCGGATCTCGGGTAGGGGGTCCCGAACTGTACGTCTAGGATCGATGGTAATAGGAGGCAGGGGACACGATGTTTACCCAGGTTCGAGCCCTCTTGATGGAGGTAATACCCTACGTCCTGCTTGATTGATATTGATGATATGAGTATTACAAGAGTTGATCTACCACGAGATCGTAGAGGCTAAAACCCTAGAAGCTAGCCTATGGTATGATTGTTGTATATCATCTATCGACTAGCCTGGCCTCGGTTTATATAATGCAACAGAGGCCTAGGATAACAAGAGTCCTAACCGAATACGCCTGTGGGGAGGAGTCCTTGTCTTGATCACCAAGTCTTGTGGAATCTTCCATGTATGCGGCAGCTGTCCGAACTGGACCATGAGTATACGGCCATGGGGGTCCTCGGCCCAATCTAACAGATCGGGAGACGACGTGGTGAGTACCCCCTAGTCCAGGACACCGTCACTAGCCCCCTAAACCGGTCTTCAAGTTAGGGACGCTCCTCGATTCTTCCGAACTGTTCTTCATCTTCGGTTGTCGATCTTCAAAACTGGTTCAACAAATCTTCTCATCTTCGATCTTGAGGATCGCCGAAATGCATTCGACGAGTTTACACGTCGGGTATCCGAGGAGCCCCTTTAAGTTTCCGGCCTTTATCAATGCCTTATTATTTTTATGCCACACCTCAGGTTTGAAGTTGTTCCCGAGAGGCAGTGTCCTCTTGCATCCGAGCTCTAACGCCGGACTGCATTCGAGGTATCTTTTGCAGCTGAGCACCAATGCTGGACTGCTTCCGAGCTCCAACACCGAAATGTATCCGAGCTCCAACGCTGGACTGTGTCCAAGCTCCAACACCGCACTATATCCAAGATGTCATAGATCATCTTGGTCCAAAAAAGTTGATGGAGTTTAGCCGAGCTTAATGCTGGAAATGCCCTCTATGGAGCCAGCCACTAGCACCCGAGCTTTATGCCGGACTGCTTCCGAGGTGGTGCACCACCCCGACTGTGGGCCAATTTTTTGTCAATATTTTTGATTGGTGCAATTTATTCTCTGCCGAGATATATAGCTAGTAAGCCTCAACGTGTGTATCGGTTTAAAACCCGAGATGCACTTGAAGGATGATGTAAGACCACTGATCCCAGTAACCGCTGAGACTCAGGTTGATTTGCAAAATCGGCCTGAGGATCAAGTCCTAGCTTGGCAGAATACTTCGGGATACAAAAAGCGGCATGCTCAGTCCTCGAGACTCAGGTTGGGTGTGGCCGACCAACCCGAGGATCATAATCTCCTCGGAAACTGTATTGCACTTAAAATTTTCTGCATTGGACATGCAATGCAGTAGCCCCCGAGACACTGGTCGGGTGGCAACACCAGATCAGGGGATTGATGTGCCCCTTTAATATTTCTAAATAATAAGCCCGAAGCCTAGTAGCCCCCGAGCCTTAATGCGGGCACGGGTGGCCGAATTAAGGATCGATATCCATAGTAAAATCACAAGTTGTGTGTAATGACTCTATGTATCCAAGTACTTTACATCCTTAATGCTCGGATCCGCATTGTACAAAACTTTGTTGACTGACCATCGGCTTCCATCTCCTCGGCTAGTAGCCGAGGAGTGTTTGTCCTACTTTATAAAGCCTTTATGAGGGCAAAGATTTACGACAAACAAGGCAATCTGGCCATACAGTTTTATAAACAAAGGTATGCAGAGAGATATGTTATATTACTGTTTAACATAAGAAATGTCTTCCAAAGAAAATAGTCCCGCTATCGGTTCCTTTCTTTGGGTTGTCATGCTAAGCATGATCATAAAACCTCAGCTCTAATGTAAGAGCAAAATATCGAGAATTAAGTTTGGGAGGCCAGTTAATAGCCCCCGGTAGTGTTTGGTGACAGTCGAGGTCAAGCCGTAAACACTTCGGCCATTGTTATGAATGGCCCGTCATTTAACACCGTCATCGGATGGCTGACCAGTTTACGCTTATTGTGACAGTCAGTTTTCGGCTTTCTCCACTGAAGTGCTTAACCATGTGAGCTGGAAGCACAATCGCAGTGGTTCTCCCTTTGGACACCTAGCCAAACAAAGCGGAACGTAGGAGGCAAGCGCAGGAGCCCGGCCACCCAACTATTGACTGAAGACACAATTCGAAACCAATGCATATATAGTGAGATCCGAGATTTTTTTTGCCGAATCTATAAGGGTGTTCGGCATTGCACTCTGAGACTTGTGCTGGAAACACACAAATAGTTTAGAAGTGTCAAAAAGCTTGGAAAACCAAAAAACGTTAGTAAAAACATGACATCCAAACAAGATCAAGTGTTCGGTGCCAATCCGAAAATTGGAAGAGAAAGAAAAAAATTGTGCTTCTGTCGTGTTTTGGCAACGACCAAGAAGAAAACACATTTACAGCACATATATAAATTTTAAGAGCCCCCAAGTGACTTGGGTAAGAATTTTATGTATAATTATTGTATGTACCGAAGTACTTATATCATATTTGTGTTCACCCGAACTTTAAACGCGTCTTAACCGACCGTCGGCTTCTCCCTCTTCGGCCAAGGGCCGAAAAGTGTCATGTACTCCGCCTGTCGAGAGTATCGGTGGTGTTTCCGATGACCAGGCAATCAGGCCATATGGCTGTAACAGACAAAGCGCGCTCAGGGAACTTATGCTATATTACTAACGAAGTGTAAGAAGCATCTTTGAAGAAAATAGTACCCCCACCGATACCTTTCTTCGGTGCTCATTATTACTATGAGACTTGTGCAATAGATTTTTTGTACTCATGAGTTCCGTTGTGTGCCGACCATGATTGAAAACAATAAGAGCGCTAGCTTTTGGCTTCACCCAGTCTGAGGTCAGAGCTCGGATGACCCGGTCGTGACAATCGTGGAGGTGCTCCCTTTACTCCCTAGCCGAACAATCGGGAACGTAGGGGTAAGCACAGGAGCCAGGCAACCCAGCTTGCAAATAGCTTAGGTCAATATGGTGCATATTGTGGCGTAATACACGAACAAGGAACGAAGTCGTACAAGTATAATCATATGCAAGAGGAAAAGCTCCATCAAGGGAGCCCCCAAATAAACGGGGTATTTGAATTTGTGTGTCACAAACAAAGTTTTGACAAGGAGATTCTCTACAAGCAACTTTTTTTTCAAAAAGGTATAATGCTTGGTCGAACCGAACACAAGTTAAAAATTTAAAACTTTGAGCATGAAGGCAACTTAGCTGGTTAATGTGTTCGGTATTGATGACGCGGCCCGAGCTTGATGCGGGACAAGGTTCCATCCCCTAAGCCGGTCCCAAGGTGGTGGAGCAAAGAGCTCGGCACTCCGAAGTGGTGACATAGCACGGTCAATGCGGGCCCGCAGAGTGATGCCGAAGTCCCTGGCATGGGGTAATGAAGTGTTGACGAAGTCCCCCGTCCAGCTGAGGTGACGTGGTATGTCAGTACGCCGAGTTGACGATACGGCCCAACCCGGATCATTTTCCTGTAAACAAAAAATAGTGCAAACCGGAGATAATAGTAATAATAATAATTTTAAAAAATCATTGCATAATAAATAATTTATGCAAAGTGAGTAATAAAAGAAATATGGCCTGACGCCGAAGTCAATGTCAATGCAAGGCATCGGCGTGATGCGGTAAAGGCGTGGCAAAGCCTGAATTCACAGGTCGGTCCAAGTTCCGGATGCGGCGTTTGCCGGACCATGTACGGAAACTGACCGAACCACCATGCGACCTCGTTAATGCAGCCATCATTTGATAGACCTGTGTACATATGATGAACAAACCAGAGTAATAATTCTTGGGAAAAATGAACTCGAACAAGCAAAATATACTAGGATTAATAGCACCTCGTTTATTTGTTGTAGCAATCCGAAGAAAGGTGATTCTGAAAATTGGGACTCGATCCGCACACCCATTGCCTGATGGGCGATAAAGCGACGGTATGGCGATGCTGGCAAAGGTTGGCTCGCCGAGGCAAAGCCCTCGGTCCAGCTAACGTGACGGAGCTGGTCGGCTAGTGACGCCGAAGTCTCTGGAGTTGGTTGATGAAGAGATGGCGAAGCCCCCGGTCCAGCCAAGATGTCGAAGCCTCGATGTCAGCCGATGAGTTGAAGTAGGTCGGCGTGATGGACACCAGCTTGAAGAAGTAATAGTGCGGCCCTGCCGATGCAGGTCGTGACGTGGTCGATGCTAGCTTGATAAAGTGACCGTGCGGCGATGCCAGTATGCCCGCTCCGTGTAATCCATGGGGTGGCGATGTTGGTGATGATTTATCCTTCACGATGCCGGACTCTTGTTCGGCTTGCCGAGATGATGATCCGAAGAAGTTGAGCTCGGCTCAACAAAGTGACGACGTGTCTAGCGCAGGTCGGCAGCCTTGGAGCAATATTGCCGGACTGGTTTGACACCAGCATGATGATGAAGATGACCTCAGGGGAGGCTTAAAATTTTACGGGCACGTGTTTAAAAACAACGCACAATACCTAGAAGAGAATTCCTCTAAAAAGGTTGTCCAATATCACGTTCATAAAGAAACATGAATTCGGGTCGGATCCGTATTCGCGCCGAAAACGGATCCGAAAATGGGTCCACTCATCGGAAGGTTCCCGGAGTTTGAACCATCAGATCGAGCTGAAATTTGGAGGGGTGGTAGATATGGGAATTCCTCAGTAGATGAACAGTTGGATCTTCAAAAGGACCTCCGAGCTGGGCTCTGGAGACCACGCCCTAAACTTGTCCAGATTCCCATCCAGATTTGTCAGGGCTCCGGTATATCATAGATTGTCGGAGATTCCTCCATCGGAACTCGACGAAAATTTGCATGGCTGTTGTAGACGTAATTACGCACTATTCCCCCGAAGAAATCGTCAAACCGACGCTCGAGGAGGTGGTGACGGCGAATACAAGTTCGCTGTCCATAAAAACAGCACGATCGTCCGAGGGCAATGTTGACGTTGAGCCCTCGAGCTCCATGGATGACTCCTCTATGATCATGATAGAGATCAGAGTTGATGTTGAAGAAGGCCCCCGTCGGAACATGACGATCGGAGATGGAGCACGGTCCTCGGTCGAGCCAAGGTGACCAGTCGAGCCGGCGACGAATATGCCGGCATTGCAGTTGACCTGCGGGTGAGCCATTGATCCTTTGCCGATCACACAGCGAAACTCTCAATGAAAGCACCAATGTCGGTGTCAAAACCGGCGGATCTCGGGTAGGGGGTCCTGAGTTGTGCGTCTAGGATCGATGGTAACAGGAGGCAGAGGACACGATGTTTACCCAGGTTCGGGCCCTCTTGATGGAGGTAATACCCTACGTCCTCCTTGATTGATATTGATGATATGAGTATTACAAGAGTTGATCTACCACGAGATCGTAGAGGCTAAAACCCTAGAAGCTAGCCTATGGTATGATTGTTGTATATCATCTATCGACTAGCTTGGCCTCGGTTTAAATAATGCACCAGAGGCCTAGGATAACAAGAGTCCTAGCCGAATATGCCGGCGGGGAGGATTCCTTGTCTTGATCACCAAGTCTTGTGGAATCTTTCATGTACGCGACAGCTGTACGAACTGGTCCATGAGTATATGGCCATGGGGGTCCTCGGCCCAATCTAATAGATCGGGAGACGACGTGGTGAGTACCCCATAGTCCAGGACACCGTCACCTACCATAATCTCTTCGTTTGTTCTCCGCTATTAATGACTTTGGAGTGACTCTTTGTTGCATGTTGAGGGATAGTTATGTGATCCAATTATGTTATTATTGTTGAGAGGACCTGCACTAGTGAAAGTATGAACCCTAGGCCTTGTTTCCTAGCATTGCAATACCGTTTACGCTCACTTTTATCATTAGTTACCTTGCAGTTTTTGTAATTTCATATTACAAAAACCTTTATCTACTATCCATATACCACTTGTATCACCATATCTTCGCCGAACTAGTGCACCTATACAATTTACCATTGTATTGGGTGTGTTGGGGACTAAGGGAGTCCTGGATTAGGGTGTCTCCGGACAGCCGGACTATACCCTTTGGCCGGACTGTTGGACTATGAAGATACAAGATTGAAGACTTCGTCTCGTGTCCGGATGGGACTCTACTTGGCGTGGAAGGCAAGCTAGGCAGTATGGATATGGATATCTCCTCCTTTGTAACCGACCTTGTGTAACCCTAGCCCCCTCCGGTGTCTATATAAACCGGAGGGTTTTAGTCCGTAGGACAACATACAATCATACCATAGGCTAGCTTCTAGGGTTTAGCCTCTCCGATCTCGTGGTAGATCAACTCTTGCAATACTCATATCATCAAGAATAAATCAAGCATGACATAGGGTTTTACCTCCGTCAAGAGGGCCCGAACCTGGGTAAAACATCGTGTCCCCTGCCTCCTGTTACCATCCGCCTTAGACGCACAGTTCGGGACCCCCTACCCGAGAACCGCCGGTTTTGACACCGACATTGGTGCTTTCATTGAGAGTTCCTCTGTGTCGTCGCCATTAGGCTTGATGGCTCCTACGATCATCGATAGTGACGCAGTCTAGGGTAAGACTTTTCTCCTTGGACAGATTTTTGTGTTCGGCGGCTTGGCACTGCGGGCCAACTCGCTTGGCCATCTGGAGCAGATCGAAAGTTACGCCCCTAGCCACAAGGTCAGGTTTGGGAGCTTAAACTACACGGCCGATGTCCACGAAGACTTAATCTTCGACGGATTCGAGCCCCTGCCTTGTGCGTTGCACGGTCACGATGAGTACAATTTAGCTCTACCATCGGACCGTATTCAGGAGATCGCACCGGCAGCCGCTCCGAGCCTCAATTCGGAGCCAGTTGTGCCATCCATGGATGGGTGGATGGACCCCGTCACGGAGGCCGTATCCTCAGCGGCGATCGAGCCGAATATCGACCTTACCCTTCACGAGAGCCGTGTTGCCAAACTGCCGGATCCTTCTCCGGCCACGGACTCTGAACCGCCTGCACCCGTTCCTATCGAATCCGATTGGGCGCCGATCATGGAGTTTACCTCCGCGGATATTTTTCAGCACTCGCCCTTTGGCGACATACTGAACTCATTAAGGTCTCTCTCCTTGTCAGGAGAGTCCTGGCCGAACTACTTCCGGCAGGATTGGGATGCGGATGACGAAGAAATTCGCCGCCCACCCACCACCCACTTAGTAGCCATTGTCGATGACTTAACTGACATGCTCGACTTCGACTCCGAAGACATCGACGGTATGGACGACGATGCGGGAGGCGAAGAGGAACCACTGCCCACAGGGCACTGGACACCCACTTCATCACATGACGTATACATGGTGGACACACCCAAAGAAAATAACGACGAGGAACGGAAGGACGCAGTGAAGGGTGGTTCCCTCGAGCAGTAGTCAAAGCGGCAGCGTAAATGCCGCTCCAAATCCTGCCTCGGCAGAAATAACGATCACATAGACCCAACGTTAGAGCAGGGCGAACTATTGCCCGACCACGGCAACATGGAAAATATAGCCGAACAACCCAACCCAATCGAAGATAACAGTCCGGACGACATCACACCGGACAGGCGCCAGGAGCAACATAATGCCCACCAAAGGCTCGTTGCCACGGCGAGGAGTCTGAAAAAACAGAAGCAAAGGCTCAAGGCTGCACAAGACACACTCAAAATAAAATGGAGTGAAGTACTCAACACGGCAGCGAGATACGGCAGTAATCGCCACACCAAGAGCTATCCGAAGCGAAAGTTGCTACCTGAATTTGATGAGGAGGCCTTAGATCCTCCACAATTAAAAAATAAAACGGCCATCCGGTCGGATAGACGACCTCATAGCCAACATAAAGTGGCAATCAACGCCGCACATAAACCAGTACGCGATCCGCGTAAGGGCTCGCATCAAAAGGACGGCGCAATCAAATCCATCTATGGACCACGCAAGCGCGCTCCAGCATACGATGCAACACAACAAACATCCGAACACCACGGTACACCCAGATACAGGGTGCTGCACACCCCCTATGTTTCACCGATGAGGTGCTGGACCACGAATTTCCAGAGGGATTCAAACCTGTAAACATAGAGGCATACGACGGAACAACAGACCATGGGGTCTGGATCGAGGACTATATCCTCCATATCCACATGGCTCGAGGAGATGATCTCCACGCCATCAAATACTTACCCCTCAAGCTCAAAGGGACAGCTCGGCACTGGCTTAAAAGCCTCCCCGAAAGCTCCATTGGAAGCTGGGAAGAGCTCAAAGACGCTTTTCGGGCAAATTTTCAAGGGACTTATGTACGACCTCCGGATGCGGACGATTTGAGTCATATAACTCAACAACCCGGAGAGTTAGCCCGAAAGCTTTGGAATAGGTTTCTTACTAAAAAGTACCAAATAGTCGAATGTCTGGACGCCGAAGCCTTGGCAGCTTTTATGCACAACGTCCGAGACGAATGGCTTGCCAGACACATCGGCCAAGAAAAGCCAAGAACAATGGCAGCATTAACAAGCCTCATGACCCGCTTTTGCGTGGGGGAGGACAGCTGGCTAGCCCGATCCAACACCAGCGACCCAAGTACATCCGAAGTTAGAGATGGAAACAGGAAATCACGACGCAGCGAAAATAGTAAGCGCCGGAATAAAGAAGACAGCCCGAAGAGCACGGTGGTAAACGCTGAATTTACAAGCTCTCGGCCAGGGCAGTAGAAACCGCCCTCCAAAGGCAATAGAGACGAATTGTCCAGCCTAAACAAAATTCTGGACCAAATATGTCAGATCCATAGCACCCCTGACAAACCTGCAAATCATACCCACAGAGAATGTTGCATCTTCAAACAGTCCGCAAGCTCAACACCGAACACAAGGGGTAGGATACTCCAAGTGAAGACGAGGACGAGCCTCGCAAGCGAAGCACAGGGGAACAAAAGAAATTCCCACCAGAAGTCAAAACAGTCAACGTGTTACACGTGATAAAAGGGAGAGAAGCGGCACCTTTAGAGGAACATGCCCCAGGGCCTATCACCGCAGAGCTCCGCCACTGGTCGTCCCAACCAATCACCTTCGACCATCAGGATTACTCGGCAAGTATCCGGTGTGCAGGATGGGCTGCCTTGGTATTAGATCCAATAATTGACAGATACCACTTCACCCGAGTCCTGATGGACAGCGGCAGCAGTTTGAATCTGATATATCAGGACACAGTCCGCAAAATGGGGATAGACCCAACAAAAATTTGCCACAGCAATGCTACCTTTACAGGAGTAACGCCTGGCCCGGAGGCTCACTGTTGGGGCTCCCTGCTACTAGAGGTTATATTCGGCTTCCCCGACAACTTCCGCAGCGAAAACTTAACTTTCCACGTCGCTCCGTTTCAAAGTGGCTATCAAGCACTACTCGGACGCGAAGCGTTCGCTCGCTTTAATGCAATACCGCATTATGCTTCCCTCAAGCTCAAGATGCCCGGTCCATGTGGCATCATTACAGTAAATGGAAATATTGATCGCTCCTTGCGCGTCGAAGACGGTGCGGCCGCCTTGGCCGCCGCACACTAAACGGCCTTACCAACTCAAGCATTTGACATGTCGTAAAGATCACAGACACGGCTATACGAGTCCGGCTTAGCTATATGTAATTAATATAGGTTTGATGGCTATACCCCTATTACAATACAAGGGGCTCAACGCGCGCGCAAAAGTGGCAATAAGGCTCACCTTTACTCATTTTCAACTATATATTGTTTATTTAGTATAACTTAACTTTTGCACGACAACTTTTCAATTAAGTTCCTCTCTTTTTCAGATGACCATCGTGCTACACCCGTCCAGGATATGGCACAATGGAGACACAGGCGCAGACGTGTAGCAGGGACCAGTTCCAAGGATTCTTTGTAGATTAAGACCATGCGTAAACCTTTTTTACTGTCTCTTGTTGATTTACATCCCTCGGATTCTCAGTACAACCGAGATGGATGCTGACGTCTTGGCATGTGGCCACGCCAGAATAATGCACGTACCTGGACACCAGGGGCTTATTACAAAGGGTACTGTTTATACCCGGTTTATACCATAAAGACCGAATACCTTAGGGAGTGTTCGACGTCGTGAGTTTGGCCTTTTATGCATCAACTCCGAATCATGTCTTTGGTCAAATGTTGGGTTTGCCCGGCTCCTGTGTTTTGCTGCCTTACGTTCCGCTCTATCGACTAAGGCGGCACCAGGAGAACTACTGCGATTGTGCCCTGGTTCATCCCGACGAGCACCTCAGTAGAGAAAGCCAAAAACTGACTGTCATGATATAGCGTGAGACTGGTCAACCACTCAATGACCTATTGGAATCTTCGGGATTCCTTCGCATTAACGAAGGGCCGTTTCCTGGCCAGGCATGTACGCACCCCGAATCCGAACGAGTGCGGAGCCACCATGGGCTATATAGTAGCCCCACTGTCAAACTCCTATGGCTAAGTGAAAGTGTTAAAGCATCATAGTCCGGTTGCCTAGTTCGCTGCGCTATCACCTCCTTATTAGGACCAAGATGTTGGATTAAGTGTGAATACGCGTCTTCTGCAAACACCCCTACATTATATGCGCGGGGGCTGAAGCCGGCGACTACAATCTTTCAGGTTATATACATGTATGCATAAACGGCCGCATAAGAGGCATCACAATACTTTTGGGCAAAAGTATAAATACAACCTTGATAAATTCAATAAAACATTGTTTTACAATGGGAATACATGTCACTCAAACATCACATTCTTCGAGCACTTGGCCTCTATCATATGAGCGCCCTCAAGAACTTCTTCAAAATAGTGCTCGGCAGCCACTCGGCCTATGGCCGAACCCTGCGCTGCGACAGTGGTGGCATCCATCTCCGCCCAGTATGTTTTGACACGGGCAAGGGCCATCCACGAGCCTTCTATGCACGCCGACCTCTTCATCGCATTAATGCGCGGCACCGCACCAAGGAACTGCTGCACCAAGCCAAAATAGTTGTTCGGCTTTGGCCTTTCCGGCCACAGATGATCCACGACAGACCTCATGGCGAGTCCGGACAATCTATTGAGTTCGGCCCATTCGGTAAGCTGACCAGTCAATGGAAGCGGACACTCTGGAACATTAAATTGTGACCAGAACAGCTTGTCCACTTCACGGTCTGTCTGATCTCGGAAGTATTCGGCCGCATCGACAGCGCTCGCCGCTAAGTCCAGATATGCGTCGGCCGAACTCCACAGTCGATCCAGAGGGGCATACCACAGATCACCGAACTTCCTCCGCAGCATAAAGGGCTTCCCAGCCACAATGTCATCGGCTTCACGCAGTTCCTCCTTCTTCGCCCTCATTGCAGAGCGGGTGCCTTTGGTCGCCATTGTGGCCTTTTCAAGGTCCGTAGCCTTCGCCCGGTTTTCTTCTTCAAGAAACTGGCAGCGGTCGACAGTGTCTTTTAACTTCTCAGCCATTTTGGCCATTTTCTCTTTGCTCTCGCTATGAGTAGCCTTCTCGGCTTTCAACTCTTCGGCCACCTTCAAAGCGACTGCATTACTACTCCTTGCTTGCTCCTTGGCTCAGGCAAGCTCCGCCCGCAGGGCCTCCACGGTGGCAGCTCCATCTGCAGTCACAATATATTAAAGATACTGGCATTACGCTGCTCTTACTATGTGACATTCACTATAAACATCACCTACCCTTTGTCTCGTCAAGCCGCTTGTTAACAAGCTCGATGTAGGCATCCGCCGCATCCAGTCGCCATTCTAGATCGGCAACCCCATCGGTCCGACTAGCCACCGGAGCTTCAGACACCTGCACATAATGGCAGTCTGGTTATTACCTGGGACTACGATCCTCTGTTCGCCGCCGTTCTCGACGACAACTAGAGTCTTAGGGGCTACTATCTATACAGGGTGCACCTAAAAATGTGCGGTACTATCACAAATGTAAATCATTTCACGTACCTCAAAGCCCGTCAGTAGACTCACAAAGGCTTCATGCAACCCGCTTTTGGCGGACGAAATCCTTTCAATCACCGTACCCATCAATGCACGGTGCTCTTCTGAGATAGTGACTCGCCCTAGCAGATCCCTCAGTGCGTCCGACCGCATACCAGACGGTGCCAGATTCTTTTGTTTGCTCTCTTCAAGAGCCAGATACTAAGGGCTTCGGATGACCACGGGATTACCTTCTGGCCTTGCCGGATCCGGAGAAACTCTCCGTGATGACACTTCAAGGTCGCCCGGGGGAGGCGTTTCGCTCACCATCATCTCTGAAAGAAGATCCCCCGAAGACGAGCTCTGTTGAGAAGGACTCAGATCCGAACTGCAACATAGATGCTTCGGTTATCTTCCTCAGAAGTAAGGTAGAATATCCTCACTATTAAGTACTTTTTGATTACTTACAACTCGTTAGAGGGCTGATCCCCACATGGACTTTGTGCGGCAAAAGCACCCTCCGAGACGGGACCCTCTGGTGAAGTTTTCTTCTCCTGTTTCGAAACCTTGGTTTCTGGGTCATCAGAGGTAGTCCTCTTCCTCCCCCAGGGCGAGGGAATGTCAGATTCCTTCCCTTGGTTATCCTCCCTCACGGAGGCGCTCGTTCCCTCGGTTGGAACAGGTAGCGGTGGAGGCCCGCTTTGGCCCTCTCTATTCCCCCTTCATCTTCCTTTGAGGGCACCGGGCAAGGTGCTGGCTCAAGCATCTTTTCCAGCACCGGATTGTCCAAGCCTTCGGGAAGGGGGGCCGAACACCGGATCATCTTCGCCTTTGTTATCCAGTCCTGGTCAAAGAGCGATCCTTCAGAATGATGTCATGATAAAAGAAAGACAGTGTGTTCGGCTGGAGGATTACTTACTTGGGCCGCGGTGCGGTTGCTGCTCAGGCCCACGTCCTCGGAGGTGTCCGGACACTCTATTTGGGGTTCAAAGAACGACTTGTACATCTCCTCGTGCGTCAGGCCGAGGAAATTCTGAATAGTGTGCGTTCCTTTTGGGTTGAATTCCCATAAACGGAGGGGCCGGCGTTTGCAAGGCTGGACTTGACGAACCAACATGACTTGCACTACCATAACCAAACTAAAATCTCCCTTGAAGAGATCCTAGATGCGGCTCTGCAGTATGGGCACATCCTTGGCTGGACCCCAGCTCAGCCCCCTGCTGATCCATGACATCAGTTGTGGTGGAGGGCTCGAGCAAAATTCGGGGGGAGCTACCCACTTGGCACTTCTGGGAGCGGTGATGTAGAGGAAGGCCTCACATACGACAATAAATGCCGAGATGTGGAGAAAGGAATCCGGGGCTAGATCATGGAAATCAAGCCCGTAATAGAACATCAAACCCCTAATGAAGGGATCCAGAGTGAGGCCTAGTCCTCGGAGGAAGTGGGAGATGAACACGACGTCTTCGTTGGGTTCACGAGTAGGGACGACCTGCCCTCGGGCGGGCAGCCGATGCGAGACTTCGGCGGTCAAGTATCTTGCCTCCCTCAACTTCTTGATATCCTCTTCCGTGACGGAGGAGGGCATCCACCGGCCCTGGAGGCTGGATCCAGACATGATTGAAGGCCCGAAGCACCTGACCTGGGCTTTGGGTGTTAGAACTTGAGGCGGGGGAAGGATTCGATTGAGCACGGGAGGAAAAAATTAAAAGCCTTGTCCCTTTATAAAGAGGGTGAATATCAAGCGTCCTCCTCGTGGCCGTTTGGGACTTGCCTAAAATCTAGGAGTCCTAAGCACGGTTGGGTTACCCATGCCCATATTGATGAGAATCCCGTAATAAGGGGGACACGATCTCTGCTTTGAAAAGACGTGTCAAGAAACTACCTCGCATTATGTGCGGGGCTAGTTAAAGGAAACAGTCCGAATAATCACCGGGCCATGGCATGATGTCATGTTGCCAAAACGTGTCAGCAGATTAGATTTGTGGAAATATTATTCTCTCTATGGTGGTATGTGGAAATTATTTTGCAGGGTCCGACACTATCCTTGTATTCAAATTCTTCTGTGGTGTATTCGGAGGAGGAACCCGCCTTGCAATGCCGAAGACAATACAACGCGCCAGACTCATCGTCATTGAAGCCTGGTTCATGGGCTACTGAGGGAGTCCTGGATTAGGGGGTCTCCGGACAGCCGGACTATACCCTTTGGCCGGACTGTTGGACTATGAAGATACAAGATTGAAGACTTCGTCTCGTGTCCGGATGGGACTCTACTTGGCGTGGAAGGCAAGCTAGGCAGTACGGATGTGGATATCTCCTCCTTTGTAACTGACCTTGTGTAACCCTAGCCCCCTCCGGTGTCTATATAAACTAGAGGGTTTTAGTCCGTAGGACAACATACAATCATACCATAGGCTAGCTTCTAGGGTTTAGCCTCTCCGCTCTCGTGGTAGATCAACTCTTGTAATACTCATATCATCAAGAATAAATCAAGCAGGACGTAGGGTTTTACCTCCGTCAAGAGGGCCCAAACCTGGGTAAAACATCGTGTCCCCTGCCTCCTGTTACCATCCGCCTTAGACGCACAGTTCGGGACCCCCTACCCGAGATCTGCCGGTTTTGACACCGACAGTGACACAAGAGACTCTTTGTTATTTGGTTGTAGGGTTGCCTTAGAGAGACCATCTTCATCCTATGCCTCCTACAGATTGATAAACCTTAGGTCATCCAGTTGAGAGAAATTTTCTACTGTCCTACAAACCTCTGCACTTGGAGGCCCAACAACGTCTACAAGAAGAAGGTTGTGTAGTAGACATCAAGCTCTTTTCTGGCTCCATTGCCGGGGAGGTGAGTGCTTGAAGGTATATCTTTAGATCTTGCAATCGAGTGTTTTAGTTTCTTGTTTTATCACTAGTTTAGTTTGTAAAACAAAACTATAAAAAATGGAATTGAGTTTGTCTCATACGCTTCACCTTTTTAATATCTTTCTTGAGTATGATGGAAAGGATAATTGTGCTCAAGTGCTAGAAGAAGAAATCTATAAAATGTTTGGCACTAAATATTTGAATGATGAGCATCATTGCAATGTTGTTAGTATAAATTCCTTGAATATCCATGATGCTAATGACATGCAAAGCCACAAGCTTGGGGAAGCTATGTTTGATGAAGATGATATTTTTTGTCCCCCAAGTTTTGATGAGCAAATTTATTATGATGAAAGCATGCCTCCTATCTATGATGATTATTGTGGTGACACATATACTTTAAAGAATAATAATAACAATGAAACTTGTCATCTTGATTTCAATTTTCAATCCCATGATAGCTACTTTGTTGAGTTTGTTCCCACTACTATTCATGAGAAGAATTTTGCTTATGTGGAGAGTAATAAAATTTCTATGCTTGTGGATCATGAAAATAATGCTTTAGGTGATGGTCATATTGTTGAATTCATTCATGATTCTACTGAAAATTATTATGAGGGAGGAATATATGCTTGTAGGAATTGCAATAATATCAAGTTTCCTCTCTATGTGCTTAAAATCTTGAAGTTATGCTTGTTTTACCTTCCTATGCAAGTTGATTCTTGTTCACATAAGTTGTTTGCTCACAAAATCCCCATGCATAGGAAGTATGTTAGAATTAATTGTGCTAGTAATATTCTTCATGATGCTATCTTTATGTTACAATTCTTATCTTTTATGTGAGCATCATTGAAATCATCATGCCTAGCTAGGGGCGTTAAAGGATAGCGCTTGTTGGGAGGCAACCCAACTTTATTTTTGTTCCTTGCTTTTTGCTCCTGTTTAGTAATAAATAATTCATTTAGCTTCTATTTATATGTGGTTTTATGCTTTTAATTAGTGTTTGTGCCAAGTAGAACATTTGGGAAGACTTGGGGAAAGTCTTGTTGATCATGCTGCAAAAAAAAACAGAAACTTTAGCGCTCACGAGAACTGCTATCATTTTTATTTGGAGAGTGATATTTAGTTAATTATTTTTGCATATGTTTAATAGATAAATTCCTCACGTCCATCAATTTATTTTAGAATTTTATGAGTTCCATAAGTATACTTTGATCCAGATTACTACAGACTGTTCTGTTTTTGACAGATTCTGTTTTCGATGTGTTGTTTGCTTATTTTGATGAATCTATGAGTAGTATCGAAGGGTATGAACCATATATAAGTTGGAATACAGTATATATTTTACCAATATGAATTTAGAATGAGTTCACAACAGTACCTAAGTGGTGATTTATTTTCTTATACTAATGGAGCTTACGAGTTTTCTGTTAAGTTTTGTGTTGTGAAGTTTTCAAGTTTTGGGTAAAGATTCGATGGACTATGGAATAAGGAGTGGCAAGAGCCTAATCTTGGGGATTCCCAAGGCAACCCAAGGTAATATACAAGGATAACCAAGATCCTAAGCTTGGGGATGCCCCGGAAGGCATCCCCTCTTTCGTCTTCATTCATCAGTAACTTTACTTGGAGTTATATTTTTATTCACCACATGATATGTGTTTTGCTTGGAGCGTCAATTTCTTTTTTTAGGATTTTCTTTCTGTTATTTAGAACAATGTTTTGCATCTTTTATTTCAATAAAAGTGGCATTGATAGCCTTTACTATGCCTATTTTACAAGTCTTCATGTTGCTGTTTGAAAACAGAAAGTTTACCGCTGTTGCAATAATTCCCTAGAAAAGTCAGAATGTGATAAAATGTTGAAACCTTTTGCATATTAAGCTCTGATAAATTTAATACAGTGGGAATTTTCTTTCATAATTTTTGGAGTTAGGTAAGTATGGATCTTGCTGCACTCTTTACAGACTGTCCTGTTTAGGCAGATTGCTGTTATGTTTGCATTGTTTGCATATGTTTGCTTCTTTAATGATTCTATTTGAGGATAGGAATATTAAATATGCAGAGGCATTTAGTATGCAATGTTGAATAATAATTTTAGTGATTTTCTACAGTAGAGTATGATAAGGTTTTTGCAATGGTTTATACTAACTTATCTCACGAGTCCTTGTTGAGTTTTGCGTGGATGAAGCTTTTGAGATTTAGGGAGACCGTGATATGAGAGGAATTAAGGAGACACAAAATCTCAAGCTTGGGGATGCCCAAGGCACCCCAAGATAATATTTCAAGAAGTCTCATGTGTCTAATCTTGGGGATGCCCCGGTTGGCATCCCACCTTTCTTCTTCAACAACTATCGGTTAGTATCGGTTGATCCTAAGTTTTTGCTTCTTCACATGATGTTTGCTATTATTAGATGTCATTTTATTTTATTTTTCTTGCTGTTTGAATAAATTGTCAAGATCTGAAATTCTTAAATGTTAGAGAGTCTTCACATAGTTGCATAATTATTCAACTACTTATTGATCTTCACTTATATCTTTCGGAGTAGTTTGTCATTTGCTCTAGTGCTTCACTTATATCTTTTTAGAGCAAGGTGGTGGTTTTATTTTATAGAAATTAATGAAATATCATGCTTCACTTATATCATTTTGAGAGACTTTAGAACAGCATGGTAGTTTGCTTTGGTCATGAAACCAGTCCTAATATGATGGGCATCCAAGAGGGTATAATAAAAACTTTCATATAGAGTGCATTGAATACTATGAGAAGTTTGATACTTGATGATTATTTTGAGATATGAAGATGGTTATATTAGAATCATGCTAGTTGAGTAGTTGTGAATTTGAGAAATACTTGTGTCGAAGTTTGTGATTCCCGTAGCATGCACGTATGGTGAACCGTTATGTGATGAAGTTGGAGCATGATTTATTTATTGATTGTCTTCCTTATGAGTGGCGGTCGGGGACGAGCGATGGTCTTTTCCTACCAACCTATCCCCCTAGGAGCATGCGTGTAGTACTTTGTTTCGATAACTAATAGATTTTTCAATAAGTATGTGAGTTCTTTATGACTAATGTTGAGTCCATGGATTATACGCACTCTCACCCTTCCACCATTGCTAGCCTCTCTAGTACCGCGCAACTTTCGCCGGTACCTTAAACCCACCATATACCTTCCTCAAAACAGCCACCATACCTACCTATTATGGCATTTCCATAGCCATACCGAGATATATTGCCATGCAACTTTCCACCGTTCCGTTATTATGACACGCTTCATCATTGTCATATTGCTATGCATGATCATGTAGTTGACATTGTATTTGTGGCAAAGCCACCGTTCATAATCCTTTCATACATGTCACTCATGAGTCATTGCACATCCTGGTACACCGCCGGAGGCATTCATATAGAGTCATATCTTGTTCTAAGTATTGAGTTGTAATTCTTGAGTTGTAAGTAATTAAAAGTGTGATGATCATCATTATTAGAGCATTGTCCGAGTGAGGAAAGGATGATGGAGACTATGATTCCCCCACAAGTCGGCATGAGACTCCAGACGAAAAAAATAATACAATAAAATAAAAGAGGCCAAAGAAGCCCAAATAATAAAATATAAAAAAAGAGGCCATAAAAAAGAGAAAGGCCCAAATAAAAAATGTGAGAAAAAGAGAGAAGGGACAATGCTAGTATCCTTTTACCACACTTGTGCTTCAAAGTAGCACCATGATCTTCATGATAGAGAGTCTCCTATGTTGTCACTTTCATATACTAGTGGGAATTTTTCATTATAGAACTTGGCTTGTATATTCCAATGATGGCCTTCCTCAAAATGCCCTACGTCTTTGTGAGCAAGCAAGTTAGATGCACACCCACTAGTTTCTTTTGTTGAGCTTTCATATACTTATAGCTCTAGTGCATCCGTTGCATGGCAATCCCTACTCACTCAGATTGATATCTATCGATGGGCATCTCCATAGCCCGTTGATACGCCTAGTCGATGTGAGACTATCTTCTCCCTTTTTGTCTTCTCCACAACCACCCTTCTATTCCACCTATAGTGCTATATCCATGGCTCACGCTCATGTATTGCGTGAAGATTTAAAATGTTTGATAACATCAAAAGTATGAAACAATTGCTTGGCTTGTCATCGGGGTTGTGCATGATTTAAATAGTTTGTGTGGTGAAGATGGAGCATAGCCAGACTATATGATTTTGTAGGGATAGCTTTCTTTGGCCATGTTATTTTGAGAAGACATGATTGCTTGGTTAGTATGCTTGTAGTATTATTATTTTTATGTCAATATTAAACTTTTGTCTTGAATCTTACGGATCTGAATATTCTTGCCACAATAAAGAGAATTACATGGATAAATATGTTAGATAGCATTCCACATCAAAAATTCTGTTTTTATCATTTACCTACTCGAGGACGAGCAGGAATTAAGCTTGGGGATGCTGATACGTCTCCAACGTATCTATAATTTTTGATTGTTCCATGCTATTATATTATCAACCTTGGATGTTTTATATGCATTTATATGCTATTTTATATGATTTTTGGGACTAACCTATTAACCTAGAGCCCAATGCCAGTTTCTGTTTTTTCCTTGTTTTAGAGTATCGCATAAAAGGAAAATCAAACGGAGTCCAATTGACATGAAACTTCACGAAACTTATTTTTGGATCAGAAGAAGCCCAGAAGACTTGGAGTGCACGTCAGGGGATCTACAAGGAGGCCACGAGGCAGGGGGGCGCGCCCACCCCCCTGGGCGCGCCCTCCACCCTCGTGGGCCCCTCGTGCCCCCCTGACATACTTCTTCCGCATATATATCTCCATATACCCTAAAAACATCCGAGAGCACAATAGATCGGGAGTTCCGCCGCCAGAAGCCCCCGTAGCCACCAAAAGCCAATCTAGACCCGTTTCGGCACCCTGCCGGAGGGGGAATCCCTCTCTGGTGGCCATCTTCATCATCCCGGTGCTCTCCATGACGAGGAGGGAGTAGTTCTCCCTCAGGGCTGAGGGTATGTACCAGTAGCTATGTGTTTGATCTCTCTCTCTCTCTCTCGTGTTCTTGAGGTGGTACGATCTTGATGTATCGTGAGCTTTGCTACTATAGTTGGATCTTATGATGTTTTCTCCCCCCTCTACTCTCTTGTAATGCATTGAGTTTCCCCTTTGAAGTTATATTATCGGATTGAGTCTTTAAAGATTTGAGAACACTTGATGTATGTCTTGTCGTGCGTATATGTGGTGACAATGGGATACCACGTGATTCACTTGATGTATGTTTTGGTGATCAACTTGCGGGTTCCTCCCATGAACCTATGCTTAGGGGTTGGCACACGTTTTCGTCGTGGTTCTCTGGTAGAAACTTTGGGGCACTCTTTGAGGTCCTATGTGTTGGTTGAATAGATGAATCTGAGATTGTGTGATGCATATCGTATAATCATACCCACGGATACTTGAGGTGACATTGGAGTATCTAGGTGACATTAGGGTTTTGGTTGATTTGTGTCTTAAGGTGTTATTATATTACAAACTCTAGGGTTGTTTGTGACACCTATAGGAATAACCCAACGGATTGATTGGAAAGAATAACTTTGAGGTGGTTTCGTACCCTACCATAATCTCTTCGTTTGTTCTCTGCTATTAGTGACTTTGGAGTGACTCTTTGTTGCATGTTGAGGAATAGTTATGTGATCCAATTATGTTATTATTGTTGAGAGGACTTGCACTAGTGAAAGTATGAACCCTAGGCCTTGTTTCCTAGCATTGCAATACCGTTTATGCTCACTTTTATCATTAGTTACCTTGCTGTTTTTATAATTTCAGATTACAAAACCTTTATCTACTATCCATATACCACTTGTATCACCATCTCTTCGCCGAACTAGTGCACCTATACAATTTACCATTGTATTGGGTGTGTTGGGGACACAAGAGACTCTTTGTTATTTAGTTGCAGGGTTGCTTGAGAGAGACCATCTTCATCCTATGCCTCCTACGGATTGATAAACCTTAGGTCATCCACTTGAGGGAAATTTGCTACTGTCCTACAAACCTCTGCACTTGGAGGCCCAACAACGTCTAGAAGAAGAAGGTTGTGTAGTAGACATCAGGCCCATTAGGGTAACAGGCCAGTAACGGGCCGACTCTTGCCATGGGCCGAATTTGGCCCATTAGGGGAACAGGCCAGTAACGGGTCGGAAGTAATCGAGGGCCGAAAAGGAGCCCAAGAACGTATGGGCCGTCAATTGGCCGAAAGCTAACACGAGCTGGAAACGACCCATGTAAATCACGGGCCATTAACGGGTATAAAGAAAATTATTGTTCATTATGGGCTAGAGTCACCGTGGGCCTGTAAAGGGCCGAAAGATATGAAGGCCTCATATGGGCCGAAAGACGTCGTGGGCCATACATGGGCCGAAAGGAAATGGGTAGGTGTTATATTCGACGACCCACATGACGTTGTTGGGCCGATTTCCTTTAGGGCCTAATGAGCCGTGAGTTAATGGGCCGTAAAATGGGCTATTTGCAAAGAGGCTGTTAACAGGCTTTTCATGGGCCAGCCCGTTAACTTTTGACCAAGTCAAACGGGCCTCCTTTGTAAGCTAAATGGGATAGTGGTGGGCCGTGGCACGTGTCGACATATCATAGGCGCCTATTTGACCCACTGACGAGCTGACACGTGTTTCATCCGGCCAATAAGAATTTTACACGTGGAAATTTCCCATTGGTCAGGGCTATTAACGGGTTATCAGATCCAAAACCCGACCCGATAGCTTAACGGCGTTCCGTTACGATGGATGCCACGTGTCGGTCACCCTTGACGAAAGCACTTCTGTGACGCGTGATTTATCATCATGGAAGTGGACACTTCCGTGATGATAATTTTGGTAATGTCATGGAACACTTCCACGACAGCACATGTATGACTATCTTGATTTTGTCATAAAATCGTCATGGATGTACATGCATGACAAAAACGCGACCTACTATGACAAACACGTATCATCATGGAAGTGTATTTTTTGTAGTGTTGGTGTGGAATATGTGGCATCTTTGGTCTTCTTCTTGTTGATGTTGAAGAGTCAAGACCTTGGAGACAACGAGAGTGAGACTTGAATCTTCATCGCAAAATACTTGTTCCATGTCTTCTTCGTTTACTTGCCGGTGTAGGGCCACTTGCTCAAGGGCTTCCATTTCTCCTTCACTCATGGAGTCATAAGTGCCATCGTCATTGAGGATCATGGTCCGCTTGTTGGTGCGCTCATAGGACTTGTGGCCTCGGCCTCCGCATGTGAAGCATTTGAAGGAACTCGTCTTGACGGTCTCATTGGTTGGGGTAGATGATGATGAAGCTCTCGGCTTGAAGTTGCTCGTTGTAGTAGGATGACTTGGGGTTGACGAAGCTTTCTTATAACTCGACTTGTTGATGTTGCTTGTAGAAGGCTTTGTTGATGTAGACAGTGTTGGAGTCATTGAAACTTGGGTGTTGGAGAAGTCGTATGACTTGGATGAGAACTTGGCATATTTGAAGTCATCTTTCACTTGACGTTCCGCTTTGGTAGCTTGATGCACTAGCTCGATGAGGTTTGAGTATGGTTGGGAGTCGGCGATCTTCTTGGTAGGATGGTTGAGTCCATTCAAGAAACATGCCATAGCTTGCTTATCATCTTCCGTGACGTTGGATATTATCATTGCAATTTCCATCTCCTTGTAGTACTCTTCAATGCTCTTGGTTCCTTGCTTGAGTAGTTGGAGTTTCTTGAAGAGGTCGCGGTTGTAGTAGGTAGGCACGAAGCGTGCTCTCATGACATAATTAATTTGCGCCCAAGTAGTGATGGGTGGTTCACCTCTTGCCTCACGGCGCTCGATGACTTGTTCCCACCAAATGAGGACATAGTCTTGTAACTCAAGGGATGCCATCGCGATCTTCTTCTCTTCTTCATAGTTGTGCAAGCGGAAGATTTTGTCGACCTTCAATGCCCATGAAAGGTACTCCTCGGGATCGTTGCTTCCATTGAACTTGGGCATGGTGAATTTTAGCTTGCCGTAGCGTTACTCTTCATTGTGTTGGGGTCGGGGATGATGACGCCCATGTTGTTGAGGATTGGCAAACTCGTGTTGCTCTTGGTGAGGAGGGTTGTCAACCTCGTGTTGCTCTTGTCGTGGAGGATTTCCATTGTCTTCATGCGCTTGGTGAACTTGGGGTTCTTGAGGAGCTTGTGGAGGGGCTTGTCAAGCTCGAGGACAAACTTGAGGAACTTGACGATGCGCACATGATTGGTAAATCCTCTCTTGAACTTCTTCGTGAAGTGCTTATTCTTGTTCACGCCGATGGCGATTGCGTGTGGCGATGGCGTGACTTGAATCTCGAAGGGCACGTTGCACCTCAAGTGCTTGAGCTTCACGGAGTTGTTGTTCTTGGCGTTGTGCCTCGGCATCTTGTGCATCTTGGTGTAGACGCGCTCGCTCTTCCTCTTCATGTTGGCGTTGTCGTTGCCGTTCTCATGCTTGCGCAAAGGCAGCTTGGTTTTGACGGTGTCGGTGCTCTTGAGAGTCGGTGTTGCATAGAGGATTGAGGCTTGCTTGACGATCGTTGCATGCGGCACGTCGAAGAGTGTTCAATGTCGGTGTACTTGAGCCGGAGAGGGTGAAGTTGGAGTGTCTACTTGAGCGGCTCCGTCTTGATGAGGACGAAGTGGAAGAAGAGCGGTTGAGCAACAAAGCACGAATCTCGTCCATTCTTGCATCATTCTCTTGCTTGTGATCGTCGAGCTTGTGGTCGATGTAGTCCCTTGTACGTTGCTCGGAGAGTCGCAAGTCGGTAGCGAGGTTGTCGATGTGTTAACTTATTCCTTGTTGCTCTTGATGCAAAGCACGTTGTGCACCAAAGAGGTGGCTCTTTGTGACATAGGAGTTCATGTCGTCGTCTTGCGCGATGAAGAGTGGGTTGGTAGAAGTACTTGGCCTATCCATCATTCCATGAGAAATATGTGAGTGGGAGAAAGAGAAGAACGTATACCAAATGTACCTTGACCGAAGTTGAAGGTGGATCAATGATCACTCCAATGTGGAACAAGGAAATAGCACAATTCGTACCAATTCTTGTCGGTTTCTCACACCTATACAAGTAAAAGCTTATGGTGGAGCTTGGTTAGGATGGTGGCACAAAATTTGATGCAATTGTTAGTGAGCTTCAATAATCTTGGAAAAGATTCACAAGTTTGCAATGCAACAAGTAGACCAAGAAATATAAGGTACACGGAAACTCACATGCAAAGAGATAAGTGGGGTCGTGCAACCAAGGATGAGCCAAAATGTGGAATCCACGAAAATGCTCTTCTTGCACAACACTAGAGAGACGCTAGTACGATTGCACAATAGGCGGATACAAAGACTTGTGCACAACCTACTAAGCAAAAATGCAACGACTTCTATCCCAAGTATGCTCTATGTATGGTGTTTCGATGCTATGAGCCAAGATGATCTAGTATGACAATCTTAATGTTGTATGATGCTATGGTTCTTGCTTAAAAGCTCTTTGCTTATCTTTCCCTTTTGCTTAAAAGCTTGTTTGGCTCTTTGTTGTTTGAGATCTTTTGTCATGCAATGCTTCACGAACCAAGATTGCAATTGTGTATGCGATGACAACCTTGTGACACAAGAGATGATACCAAGATATGCACCAAAGATGTATGTATTCTATGGGGAGTATGATCACTAATGTGCACAAGTCTCGTTGCCGGCAATACTCAAAAGCTAGTCTCGATGGGTAAGCGACGCAAAGGAGTAAGGCTATGATCGCTATCAATGTAATTGCAATAATGATGTATCCAGTACCACGATGATGTTATCGCTTCTTGCTTACGGTATGGTGTCAACACTACAAAAAAAGACACATCCGTGACATTTTGGGCCGAACGAATTTTTTTTCCTGTCATACTTATGACACTTCTATGATGATAATTGTGACAAAACCCGGTATCATCATAGATGTGGTGGGCTCCTACTTCTATGCCAAAAAATCATGACAGGAAATGGGCTTTTCATCCTGGGCGGGCCGGAGACGCAGCTGTATGACATTCTTTGGGCCATCCATGACGGAAAAAACCGTGGTAGAAGTGAGGGCGAGGAAAATATCAGGGTGTTCCCGGTTACGGTGGATGGTCGTCGTCGAGCGATGCACGGAGGTATGCGCATTTCTCTCGTACACGCACGCGCGTGGGTGCGAGGTGTTGGGCTCTAAACGAACCCGAGTGAGGCGTTTGCCTACTGAACCCGAGCGATTGCACTGCAGGCTACGCGTTACTGAATCCGAGCGATCGGTCGATGGGTGTTAACTGAACCCGATCGAGCGATTCCTTCGCTATTGCTACTAACTGAAGCTAATCGATGCTGCCTATGGATGAACAGTGAGCGTTGCTGGGGGGAGGGGTTGGATGAATAGTTCCCGGTGGGGGTGGAAGAACAGGACCCCGTGGTGTTGCCTCTGGATGAACCGGACCCCGATCAAGCCGGTTGGGGCTGGATGAACAGGACCCCGTGGAGGGCTGGATGAATAGTAGATGGTGGAGGGCTAGATGAACACTAGCCCGTGGATGGGTGGTTGAACAGGATCCCGTGTGGAGAGGGTTGGTTGAACAGTAGCCGGTGGAGTAGCGCACGGTGGAGGCTGGATGAACAGGAGCCCGTGGATGAACAGCCGCAGGTGGAGGCTGGAGGAGGTCGACGGTGGATGAACAGTAGCCTGTGGAGGCTGGAGGGGGTCGACGGTGGAGATGAACAGTATCCCGTGGAGTCCCGTTTTGCGGTATGCCACACCCCTCCCAATGAACATGACCCCCGTTTCGACCGTAGCGCTCCAACACAAGTCGGTTTCCTCCATTTTGCGGTACGCCACACCCCTCCCGATCAACAGGACCCCGTTTCGACCATAGGAGGTCCATTTCCTCCATTTTGTGGTACGCCAGATCCCTCCCAATGAACATGATCCCGTTTCGAACGTGGCCGGTCGAACACAAGGCCGTTTCCTCCGTTGTGTGGTACACCAGGCCTTGTTTCCATCGGCTTTTCCGTCCAAGCCCTCCCAATGAACACGACGACGCATTCCGTTCCGACCCTGCCAGTTGGCTCCCCATGAACACGACGACGCTATTTCTCCGTTCCAATCCAGCCATATACACGAGCCCTGGCCGTACGTATGCGCGAGTAGGCCTTCGAGACCCTTCCCGTATGTACGTACGTGGCCGTATTTTCTTTCTTGCACACTGGCCGCTGTACGTACGTGTACATGCTACGTGCGCGCCTCTACTACGACACGTGTGCGCCTCTACATGGACCAGTATGTACATACACGTTCGCGACCAGAATGACAACGCTACGTATGCTTCGACCAGGTGGGTCCCGACTGTCAGACACTTCCTTGCGTGCGAAGATGTAGTTGGTGGGTCATAGCAGTCAGGGGGTGAATCGTTTTATCTGCCCGGACACACTTCCTTGCATGCGAAGATGTAGCTGGTGGGTCCCAGCAGTATGGGGGGAAACATTTTTTTCCTGAAATATGGTGGCCCGTCCGATGGGTCCTCGCTGTGAGGTGGAGGAATAATTATTTTGAGCCTAATAAGGAGGCACTTCCTTACAGCTGCCGTGGACCCAATTGTCAGCCTCTCCACGTACAGTACTCTTCCGATGGAAGTTGGTCGTTGACCACATTGACCACACCACGCTGAGAGCACCACGGCGGTGGATGATGGCGAGGCCTAGGAAGGGGACGACACGGAGCCGGGGAAGACGCGGCAGTGGATACCCACGCGGAGAGGACTACGAGGGTTCACTAGTTCGGTTGCGGTGTGAGGCTGCCATTGCTGCAAAATAACAAGGGGTGTGGGTGAGTGGAGGGATGGCCTGGCCAGTGGTGGGAGTAGTTGGGGGCGGTGAGGCCTCCGCGGCAGCATAGCCGGCCACGGGAGGCAGGAGCAGGCAGCACGACCGGCGCTGCTTCGGGCGGCTGGAGCAAGAAGACCAGAGGTTGAGGAACCACGACGGCCGTTGGATGGACATCGTACGGTCACTGCAGCTAGAATCATTTATATTGACTAAGTTGACAAAGCCCTTGGTACGCGTCAACTTAGTAGGCCCACAGGTCAGCTTCCGAAATGGTGTGCCCCAGATGTCAGGGGGAGGAATCATTTTTTGGGCGGGTGAAGCTAGTATGTCCGAGATTGAAGAAGAAGCACGGCATCCATTGGATGGACATCCAACGACCACTGCTGCTAGAACCGTGTGTTGACTATAAGTTGACAAAGCCTTGCATGCGCATCAACTCTTTTTTTAGGGGACGTGTCAACTTAGTAAGGCCACAAGTGTGTGGAAGAGAACTTATAGCCCATTTGAGATTTGTAAGAATGTGCAACCAATTTTTGAATTCTAATGGAATTTACTATAGCCCATTTACAGTTTGTTAAAAGTACAGCCCATTTCAAGCAACCGTTCAAAACAGAATTCAATAAAATTTCCCACATGTTGATGGGATCCGAAATATTTTTATCCCGTCAGATTAAATACAATTTCAATATAAATTTATATTACATAAAAATCCAACGAAACATTGCGCTCGCAACAATTAATGAAATTAAAATTTTCAATATCCAAAAATAATATTTTATAAAGTAATTACGTGTTTGGTGCATTTTTTATAGTTACTGCCCAGTTTTTATAATTACATCCGATTTATTATTTCTTAAAGCCCATTTTCTTGTTAAGCCTAATGCATCCCTCCTCGGAAAGATTTGCAGTCTAGCAGGGCGGAGAATAACAACTTGACCTTGCCTGGGTATTCCTAAAAAAAGTATAGCTGGGCTAGCCATTTTCAGCTTGAAAAAAATTAATATCTGGGCTGGATATCTGGCCTGGGCTAGACGGGCCACAACCTGCCTAGTTAGTACCTGCAACGATGTTTTCATTGTTGTTCAGAGGAGAAAAATTAATATATGGGCTAAACATCGCTCAAGAAAAACTCTGTAGTGCTCACACCTCAAAAACACAAATACTGCTCGAGCTGCTTGGTCCTAGCTGTCGGCCGCTTCTTATGCAATTCTCTCGTTTATTGACTACATAGGTTAAAAATGGTGTTGGACCGTGATGTCAGGAAACCAGGAGGAAGCAAAAAATTATTGTTTTATATACTAATAAGGAGGCACTTGCGTACGTGCGGCTATGGCCCTAGTGGGTCCCCACTGTCATCCTCTCCAAGTAAAGTCATCTCCTCATCCTCATCTCCATTGACCATGTTGACAATGCGAGACGGCGGCGCCACGGCAAGCGCAACAACTCAAAGGACGACGGAGAGGGCCTCACGGGCCCTACACATGGTCTGATACAGCGCCCGCTGCACATTCGGGAAGCCAGATCATAGGGCCACATGTCCGCGACGGCATTGTCATTCGCTTGTTCACCGGTGCTCGTTGAGGAGACGGATGTTGCAGCACAGTTCCTCCTGCGCTGGTAGCTCTCCCGCCATTAGGGCGTCGAAGTGCAGCCGCACCTGCTCTATGGTGAACACGACATGAACCGGCTTGGACAGTGGCGCCGGCTCCTGGTCGGAAGCTACGTCAATCCTCTGGTTGTCATCGCTCAGCTCGGCGAGCTAGCTGGCGAGCCAGCATGTCCGGCTGTTGGACCGACCGGCTGCCAAGCACGAGTCTGACTGCCCTGGCCCACCCAAACCGCCTCCCTCGCTCGCGCGCGCTTTTCGCCTGAAACGGTCAGCGCCGCTTGCCCCGCTTCCCGGTGCAGGCGATTGCTCCGCCTTCAAACGACACAAGTGTCGTCTGTCCGTGCTTTTGCTGCCCACATTAATGATACGCGGTTGCCGAGGCAGCTACTTCGGCGCCCCACGTCCGTCCCTCTGCCGCCCACCATTGCTATATAAACTGCTGCGCCGGCCATAGCCACAGTCATCCGCATCCGTTCCCTTTCTCCTGTCCACACCACTACTACCCAGCATGGCTTCTTCACGCTCCAGCACTCTTTGGGAAGGGCAGACGACAGACCACAAGGAGATGACAGTCATTGTTGCCGACTGGCTGGCCGGCAGGCAGCCAGAGGACAACGATGTCCCAATGGAGAACATGGTAGTCAACGATCCGGCGCCAACCCCCTCCTCCGCGCCATCCTCGCCGGTGCATTGCACCATGACCATCGGCGAGGCCCGTGCCCAATATATGGACACGGTGAGGCAGAAGCGTGAGGAGCAGTTCCGGGAGGCGCAGGCCGACGCCGCCTACCACCAGCATGTCCTCTAGGAGCACCTGCAGGCGGAGGAGAAGCTCGCCACAGAGCGGACGGAGCAGGAGGCACTGCTCGACTCGTACCTCTCCGCCCGTGAGGGCCACCTCAAGCGCTGGCGGTACCGCATGCGGGTGGCGAAGGCTGCGACCGCCTACAAAGAGGGCGATGAAGCGGGCAAGGTGCTGTTTGGCGAGACCGAGGACGAGGCAGAGGACAATGCCAGCTCCGACGAGTCCCCGCTCCGCTGGCGTCGACGAGGCCCTGCTCCGCCGAGGCCCCGCGGTGCCAATGACGAGGCAGAGGACACCGCCGGCTCTGCCGAGGCCCCACCCTGCCGGCAACGAGGGGGAGGATTTCCTGCACTCCGTTGAGGCGCCGCCCGCCGGCAACGAGACAGAGGACATCACTGGCTCCGCCGAGGCCCCGCCCCGCTGCCAATGAGGCCGCGCCACACAGAAAACGAGGAAGAGTAGAACACGGTAGGTTGCCGCCGCTCGGGTCCAAGTAAGGCCACCGCTGCGACCCTCCGGTTGTTGGCACTGAGCTGTACATCATGGAGCAAAGTATCATCACTAAGCTTCCTCCTTCGTGGATCTCATTGGCACTCTTGATATGGAAGAAAAGGCGAGAGCAAAGGACACACATGCTCGAGGAATTGATGGAGGATCTAGTGCCAATCTGGTACAAAAGAAGAACTTTCAGCCCCACAAGTTCAAGAACAAGGGCAAGTTTGATGGTAAAGCAAAGTTTGATGGGAAGAACAAGGCTGTGCAACACACGAACTTCAAGAAGAAGAATGACAAGAAGAAAGGTGTTTGTCATGTGGGGATCTTGATCATTGGGCTCCTAGTTACCCTAATCGCTATGACAAGCTAGGCGGGTTGACCACTGACGGCCGGTTAGCTTCTTGGCGGCGACGTGGAGTCGGAGAGCTATGTTGGAGAAGGACGCTGCTTCTACTTAACTGCTGGTGCAGTTGGCTAACTGATATGTGGGCCCAACAGGCATCCGGGCCACATGTCAGTTACGCAACTGCACCTGCAGTTAAGTCACTGAAGCTTCCGTTCGGCTCAGCCAAACACAAGTGGGTAGCTTCGGCTAATTAATTATACATCCAGCGCACCCCTTTTTAGTTGAAGAATGTATGAAATGTAATGAAATCCGGCATGTTTATATGAAATCCGACCGTGTATGAATGAATTTATTTCGATTAGTTCGAATTCTTGTATCACTGGCATTGGATGAACATGCAAAACAATACGTACTAGCATTATTCCCAGGGTGCTCACCTCGTTTGCAGCAGTATCACATGTACTCCCTCCGGTCCTTTCTAGTCTGCATACAATTTTTGTCTGTAGTCAAAGTATCTCTACTTTGACCAATATTACAGAAAAAAGTATGCACTTTCACAATGTGTGAAGTAAAAAGGAATAGAAGGAGTACAAAGAGTTTGAGCAACTTTTTAGTGTTCCTGTACATTGCAATCAAACACACAAGCCTGGTAATTCATAGAGAACATTCAAAACAATCGATTATTATGCATCTCAGCATTCACATGTTAGAGCCAATATTTATTTCACAACTAAAGAATAAAGAAAAAATGGATTGGCGCTGCTGACAGCAAAGGGCGTCCCATTCAAAAATATCAAACGCATGTCTTGTTGCTAAAATCAATGAGCAAAATTTGACAAGGTTGTCCCATTCCAAAATATCAAATGCCTACGATTGTGGAATGGGCAGTGTTTGCCATCAGTTCGAACATTGACATGGCACCTCGTGCTAAATAAACCAGATGTTCTTCTTGTGCAGTTCCACCAAAATCAACCAAATTCGCTCGGCACCTCCTTTCTTGTGGTGGAAATGAATGATTCGATGTATTCATGAACATTTTGTGCAGTTCCCGTTGAAATCAAGCTGAGCACCCCTGTTTGCACAAATACAAAAAAGTGATTAGTATAAAGCAAACTGTACTATGAATTGATAGTTTAAACAGGCACGTACATGGTCCATGTAGAGCACACTGTTAGAAAAATGGAACTCACCGGAAAGAATCCTAGAACAACATTGTACTCGCGCATCACAACAAGAAAATGGAGATTTGTCAGTCCTTCTGAGCTGAAGTTAGTTTGGTCTTGTAGGGGGTAATGTAACCATCCTTCAACTGCTCCTTCTGATGAGAAGATAGACAGGGCTTCTTCATCCTGACATAATCGGAACTAGTCACTTCACGTACTCCATATTCTTCTTCAGAGGAGGATGATCCTGTTGTGCAAAGACAAGAGGACAACTAAATGCTAGCATCCCTGTTTGCTCGAAAAAAGGGAAGGAAATATTTAAAACAACATAGATGAAGCACTTCTCAAGGACAATAACACTTTTTGATGACAATATCTAAACATTAGCACAATACCAATAGAGATGACAAAGCTCAATCATATGGATGAAATCAGCGGGCGAGTACCAACCTTTGTCAGGAGGCTTATTGTGTAGAGCATATAGATGAAGCACTTCTCCGGAACCATCTGTTGCTATCTACTATGGTGGCCATGCTTACTATATACTCCTCAATTAGTTTAATGTTTCCAACATCTTCTTGTGCAGCTCCACTAAAATATATGGTATCTTCAAAGAAGATCCCTGTTTGCACAAGTAGAGATAATTACGTATTACATTAAGAGTGGCATCAAATCAGTGGCAAAACAATTGCTCGTTCCAGCCATAGCAATAAATTAAGATGCAAAACTATATCATTACTTGTGTCATCACAGTTCCAGTGCTTCATTACAGCATCGGGAGTTGATTTTTGTTTTTCTTCCGCTTGTTATTCCCCTTCATCACTTGGTTCAATAACAAACAAGCTTCGCCTTCAATGTAAGATTTAGCATGTCAATTAGGTTGCACAAGTATAGCACTAAACAATGACATTAATTTTCTGATGAAAGTGGCCAAATACAGGCCAACAGTTGTGAAATATCCTTATCTTACCTCAATGGTATATTACGGTGCACATACAGATTGGAAGTCTTGTCTCCATTTGTGCAGTTCACTAAAATCAAGCAACATTACCGTACAAGTAGCACAACATATGGAAGCACACTGCAGAATCATGTGAAAGAAGGCTAGTACTAACCTCTCATGATGTAGAATTCAAACAACTCACAAGAAGAAGATCTGAACCAAATTTGCCAACACGATAGGAAGTCAGATCTCCTCTTGTGTTGTTCCACTAAGATCAAGCAATCAAGCAACATTGTCGGTGTGACATTTTGGTTGAACTGCACAAAACACTCTTAAAACAAAAGTGTTTTGTGAAGTGCAACAAAAGGTCACAATGGCAACGAGGTGAAGTAGATAACCCTATTTAAATAGAGGTGCAAAGGAAACAACTAGTGGTCAATAATGATGGATGACACAGAAGCCAACAAAAAGAAGCATCTACCTTATCTAAATGGGAAAGAAAGCAAGACAGTAGCATTTCTGAAACGGTGGCATTGATTAATATTAACAGATAGATTATATTAACAATAAAATTCGTTAAACATGTAATTTGCTTTTAACTGTGGCATTGCATCAATTTTCTTGCGACATTATGGTGGAGAGACTAAAAAAACTCCGTGTCAGTCCCATTTAAACCAAATAGGAGGGACTTTTAGGGACTAAAGTGGGCATTTGGGTCTAAAGAAATAAGATCCCGAGGAAGAGTCTTTTTGGGGCTTTTTCCAACAGTTTCCCTTGCCACGCATCACACCTTGTCTCTATTAGTTCATTACTAGGGGTAACATGGTCTTTTAGCATGTCATTAATAACCTCTAGTCCATGTTTAGTCCCTGGAACCAAGAAGCTAGGGACTAGGGAGTTTTTAACCAAACAGGGCCTTAGATTAACAACAGCTAAAGAGTTGCATGGGACAGTGGACGCACCAGCACCATGTGCATCTAACGATGTACTGGGGTGATGCACAGTCTGTTGCAACAAAGAACAAACAACCAAGGAGCATATTTGTGTTGGTCCCAGTTTTGTTATCTTTAGACACCTTTCCCTATGTGAGCGCATCAAATCTAGTCCCGCTCACTCTATAGCCTTGTCCCCCAAAACAAAGATCAGTTCATTACAGATGTGCGTACTGCGTTTGTTATTGTTTTCCCTTTTCGACCAATGTAGGTGTTGGATAGCCAGACTGTACTAGTACTTTCCCCCTTCCTTTCCTCTTTGAACCACGTCCTAGATTTATGTTATACAACTTTCCCCACTACTTTCCCCCATTCCTTTCCTCTTTGAACCACGTGTTAGATTCATGCGATACAACTTTCTCCCTTCCTTTACTTTTTGAACTACATCCTAGATTCATGCTATACAACTTTTCCCACTACCTTCCCCCATTCCTTTGCTCTTTGAACCAGGTCCTAGATTCATGGTTTACAACTTTCCCCACTACTTTCCTGTTTGATCCAACACCTAGATTCGAGTGCAGAAGTGGAAAAAGCCCACATGCAGCTAGAGCAATGCATGTGGAATAAGTAAATTATACGTTAAGGTTCTTGGGGTGTGGTTCGGTGGGCGACCGGACGCTGTTTGGCCCACACTATGTACGGCAGCGAAGAAGAAGGGGTCGGAGGCCCTCCTGCACCGCCGCTGGGTGAAAGTGAACAACTGCGCCGGTAGTGGATTCCCTCCCTCGCCGACGGCGACAACGTTAAGCCTCCTTCCCTTCCCGGCGGACGGATCCTTCTGGCTCTTTGACCATCAGTGAGGGGAGAGAGAGAGAGAGGCCAACGAAGTCTTGTTTAGATCTGGAGAGGGTGAGAGAGTGTGAAGAGAGCAACTACAAGCAGACCAGCATTGAGGGGAGAGAGACAGAGGACAATGAAGTCTTGTTTAGATCTGGAGAGGGTGATAGAGTGTGAAGAGAGGAACTACAAGCATTGAGGCTCAAGCGTGTATATATATACTTGAGAGAGTGTGAAGAGTGCAAACCCTAGAAAACAAGCGCCGAGGCTGCAGCTGATCGTATAGCTCCGTATCCATCCATTTTGAGCAGTCAAAGAATCCTCCTGGCACGAATTATGCTCAAGTGTAGTTATCAAACCCGAGACCTCAAGTTTGATGAGCGAACAGGCTAACCAGTTACGCAACACTCCCGTTATGTTCAACAAGAGGAAAATAACCTTTTATACATTCCTGCATTCATGTGACAAGCATGCCGTGTTTTTTTGTGTGGGAGTCATTGGGATTTAAATCATAATCGTGTCATGTGGCTTTGGTGGTAAGACTATCCACAGTAGTGCAGAAATAAGGCAGCCTTAGTCACCTTACGTCTCTCCACGTAGTACGTTGGGTCCCACCAGTCAGAGGGTGAAACAAACAAATTAATAAGAAAAATTAAAAGCACCAGCGGTGTATCTTACCTCACACATCTCGCTACTACTCGGGAACACTGTCCAATTGATCCCTCTGTTCGCTCACTTACTATTTTAAGTGAATCCTTATTATAACATGCACACCATTTTGGGCACTTGTATTCGACCTAAGTCAGTGTGCCACCGTATCTCGTACGACTCCCTCCGCCTAGGTGTAATAAGTCACGTTAGAAGGTGCAGCGGGACCAGGGAGCAAGCGGATTGGAGGAGAAGGAGAAACTTGACCGGTCATTCCTCTAATCAAAGCCATGATTTCTGTCTCTAAACGCAACAATTAATCCAAACAATTAAGAGATGCCGTTTTAACTACCATGCAGGGCCACGTATTAACTCACATGCAAGCCGACTTTGATTTCTTGACTGATCAACGCGTAGTTGTGCTCCATGCATTGGGTTTCCGGGGGAGATAACAAGGCAGAGTAAGGAGCGTTTGGTTACATTGCTTAGGCTGGTCGTAGTGATGAGTAACTTGGACTAGTAACATGCATATGTTACTAGTCTATGTTACTACTACGCGAAGTTTGCCGTCGGAAGTGAGCCGATCTGGCTCTCCTGAGCTAGCAAGGTTTTTCTAGCCCACCCAAGCTAGCTGGCCCACAAAAGCTAACATATTTTAACAATTCCAAACACCTAACCTTGCCCGACTATGCTATAAGCTATTCTTGCTAAGACTAGTCACAATGGGAGTAACTTAACTAGTAGCATCACATATTTCAACACAAGATTGCTTATGTGGCAGCTAATTAATGAGGAGAGAGGGGTTTGTGGTAACTTAGGTAGTTACTGTAACATCACACATTTCAAGGCATAATGAGTCTATAGCCTAATAAATAAACTCTTTCATGATACCACTCATATGTTACTACCCACTATGAAGGTAGTAACATAGACTAGTAACATCGGCAAGTTACTACTCTATGTTACTCCCCACTGTGAGCAGTCTAAGGATCCAAACGCTCCCTAAGTAACAATGGTTGCTAGCAACGAGGCCAGGAGGGGATTGAGATGCGAAGTTAATGGACGACGCCTAAACATTTTGGGAATATTTGATTTCTGTAAGATGACTTAACACCTAGACGGAGGGAGTACTACTCCTCAGTCCAGGTTTGATGGAATATTCGTCACCTCTTCACTTCTTGTACGTACTCCATTTGTATCTCACTTCCTGTGGCTTCGCACTCGCACGATTTTCCTATTCTATGAACCTGTGTGTGTGTGTGTGTGTGTGTTTAACAGCATGTGTGTGTTAGAGAGAGCGACAGATCGACCTACTCCTACAGGGAGATGGTGTGTAGTGTATGATTTTAGCTGCCAGAGTCGGTGCATCATCTCGTTTCCGGGCGTCCAGTAGGGACAGGCGGACAGCTGCCAAGCCCACTCCTGACCAGCCTGGCTCACCAAAAGCCCCTCCATCGCCCGCGCGCGCTTCCTGCCCGAAACTGTCAGCGCCGCTCTGCAGAATCGGTGCCGCATTCATGCTCTCACTGGCGCCTGCGTTGAAGGGAGAAGCGGATTCAAGAGTGATGGTTGCTTCGTCCGTCCAACTTACTGCTGGGTCTATGTGATTTGACGGCTCATTGGTCATTATTACCGAGGTGGTAGGACTGTTGGATTGTAGCGACCAGACCTCAAATGGTCCAATCTCTGTGCTCTGGTGTCATCCCTGGATCAGTAATGCTGACACCACACAGTACTTGAAGGATTTATAACAGAGTAGCAATCACACACTTATTACATCAAGTGTCTATAAAGAGAACTTATTACAATAAATATGGCTTAAGGCCATCTAATAACGATAACAACGGAAGGCTTGGAAGATAAGTGAGTCCATCAACTCCAACGGCATCACTGAGTATAGAACCATGACCTAAAGGCACCTTACTCGTCGTCTGAAAATTCTGCAACATGAACGTTGCAGTCCGAAACGGGTCAGCACATGGAATATGCTGGAAATGTAACACATAGAGAGCAAAGAAAAAAGGCTATACTACATGCATATTTGGCTGGTGGAAAGCTCTATGGTTACAGTTTTGCGTAAAGCCAATTTTTCCCTACTGCAAAGGAATAAATTTTATTTAACTATCATGGTGGTTGTTAAACATTGAGAGTGTAGACACCCTCTCAATCCCAATTAAACATCATCATTAAAACCCAACAAAATTAATTAGAGTAACATGATGAGATTCACATGATAATCCAAGTACTAGATACTCAAGTTGTCCATAACCGGGGACACGGCTAACCATGATTAGTTTATACACTCTGCAGAGGATTGCACACTTTTCCCCACAAGACTCGATCTCCTCCGTTGGGATTCTCGCACTGCAAGGTGTTTGAGAAACGGATGACCAAGACATAGTATTTTAGAAGCGCTCAAACCTTACGAATGGGTAGACCATTACGCCTACTTTCCCCTACATCTACTAGTCTACCACTGTAAGAGTTCGCACAACTTAGTCAACTATGCTAGAGCCCATAGTAGCTTGTGGCTGCACACGGAAGTTTCTAGTATGAATAATCTCATGATCCCTTTGAGCCTGGGTGGCGGTCCAAAAGAAAAACAGGCAATCGCTGGAATACCCAGGTGCCTCAATCCACCCAGATGTGTATTAAAGTTGCCACCTTAAATAAACCATTAATTATCAATCTCACATCTGTCATGGGTACACTCACCCAATCTACGTCTACTAGCATAGCGTGGCCTAATAAGCAAACATAGAAGAAACTCCCAAAGGTTTTATCATAACAAGTAAGAGGTACTACCTCATCTACTTCCCAAACCCACAATTTAATTAGACCCTAATCATGCAATGTGTGAGGATTGACCTAATGCAATAAAATCTGGGTAATAGGAAGTATGATCAAAGTGTTACTTGCCTTGCTGATGATCCGCAAAACCTAGCGATTCGAAGTAGCAAGCGGCGCACTCTGGATACTCTATCGCAAACAAACAAGCATACAATAAGTACTCAACTAATGCACAGGTAAAACTTGAATAAGAGATCTAACCAGAAAGTTCAACTTAAGAACTCCGGTTGGCAAAAAGAATCAAATCGAACGAAGCAACGAAAGACAAACGACAAAAGAAACAAGCTTCGCTTACTAATCTGGATCTAGGTCAAATTTTACAGAAGCAAAAACTGGTTTGAGTTGTTTAAACACAAAGAGGGTTTCGAGACGAAACTCCAAGCGCTTGAATCGCCTGATTCCGATAAACGAGCGAAAAGTTATACTAAAACGAAAATCGGGTCAGAAATCGCGATCAGAAAAATCGCGAATTTAATCTGAGAAAAGAAAACGACGAACAGATTAACGAACGAGCGTTCGTTATCTGGATCTAAACGATGAACGCGTTCGTTAAAACGAATGAACGAGTGAACGCTCGCTAATTAACTAAACCGAGAAAAAAAAATTAAAACCAATCTATCTAAAAAAACGAATCTGAAAAACCAAAAATAAACCGATGAAACCAACGGTTTTCTAAAAAAACCGGTGGGCGGGCGGCAGCGGCAACAGGCGGCGGCGACAGCTAGGGCGGGCGGCGGCTAGGGTTTGGGCGGCGGCGGCTGGGTTGAGGCGGCCCGGGTGCGCACTATATAAAGGCCTCAGCCAGGCGGAGTCCTGGCCGGATACGGCCCGTAGGTCGGTTCGAACTTTTAAAAAAAAAAATAATTACGCTCAGAAAAAAATAAAAGAAATACTACACAGACTCCAAAAATCCCGAAATAAATTTTCCCCGGCTTATAAAATCAAGCCGCACAGGATGAACATTTATTTGGGGCCTAAATGCAATTTTGAAAAACACGCATTTTTCCTAAATTCAAATAAAATAGCAAATAAAACCAAAATAAAATGTTATTTGATTTTATTATTAAATCCTCAATATTTCTTTATTTTGGGAAAGTCATTTTATTCCCTCTCTCATATTTTGATAATAGAAATAATTGAAGAATAAATAAATAAAATCAAATTATCCTATTTTCAAGATTTGAGAAAACTCAAAATATGAAAATAACGAAATCCCCAACTCTCTCCGAGGGTCCTTGAGTTGCGTGAAATTTCTAGGATCAACCAAAATGCAAATAAAATATGATATGCATAGATGATCTAGTGTATAACATTCCAAATTGAAAATTTGGGATGTTACAAACCTACCCCCCTTAAGATGAATCTCGCCCTCGAGATTCGGGTTGGCTAGAAAATAGGTGAGGGTGGTCCTTCAGTAAATCGTCCGCTCGTTCCCAAGTGGCTTCATCCTCCGTGTGGTGGCTCCACTGAACTTTGCAAAACTTGATAACCTTGCTGCGGGTGACTCGGCTGGCATACTCAAGTATCTTGACTGGTTTCTCCTCATAGGTCAAATCATTGTCCAACTAAATCGCTTCCAGCGGCACTGTATCTCTCAGCGGTATATCAGCCATCTCTGCGTGGCACTTCTTCAACTGGGAAACGTGGAACACGCCGTGAACTCCTGACAATCCTTCGGGCAATGCCAACTTATAAGCTACTTCTCCCATACGCTCCAAAACTTTGTATGGTCCTACAAAACGTGGCGCTAACTTTCCCTTAACTCCATAGCACTTAACTCCTCGAAGTGGAGATACTCGAAGATAAACTCGGTCTCCGACTTCGTAAACTGTCTCCTTGCGTTTAGAATCTGCATAGCTCTTCTGCCTGTAATGGGCTACCTTGTGCCTATCACGAATCAATTTTACTTTCTGTTCAGACTTCTTAATCAGATCCGGTCCAAACAACTGGCGGTCTCCAACTTCATCCCACGACAATGGGGTCCTGCACCTCCTTCCGTACAAGGCTTCGAAAGGGGCCATCTTCAAACTGGATTAATAACTGTTGTTATAAGAGAACTCTGCGTATGGCAAATTGTCGTCCCAACTAGATCCGTAATCTAGCGCACAAGCTCTTAGCATATCCTCCAAAATCTGATTGACTCTCTCGGTCTGTCCATCTGTCTGTGGATGGAAAGCTATACTGAACTCTTGCCTGGTACCCAAGGTTTCATGCAACTGATTCCAGAACTTTGAGGTAAATTGGGTTCCTCTAACTGATACAATGCTCCTTGGAACTCCATGCAGACATACGATCCTAGTCATGTATATCTTTGCCAACTTGGCACTAGTATAGGTAGTCTTCACTGGAATGAAATGAGCTACCTTTGTCAAACGATCGACTACAACCCAAATCGAGTCATAGCATGAACGAGTTCTGGGCAATCCTGTAATAAAATCCATGCCTAACTTATCCCACTTCCATTCGGGTATCGGCAATGGCTGTAGCAATCCCGCTGGCTTCTGATGCTCTGCCTTTACTCTCTGGCATACATCACAAACTGCTACATACTCCGCAATATCCTTCTTCATTCCAGTCCACCAGAAAGTATCCTTCAAATCTAAATACATCTTGGTATTTCCTGGGTGAATCGAATATGGTGAATCATGGGCCTCTTGTAGAATTATCTTCCTGATCTCTAGGTCGTTAGGCACATAAACGCGGTCTTCAAACCATAATGTATCGTGCTCATGCTCACGAAATCCTTTAGATTTTCCTTTGCTCATTTTCTCCTTAATAGAAGCAATCTCCTTGTCAGTCCTTTGAGCTTCTCTAATCTTATCCATCAAAGTAGACTGAATCTCCAATGCTGCTACATAGCCTCTTGGGACTATCTCCAAACATAGCCCACAAAGATTTTTGGCTAACTCCCTTGGTAAATCTCCCGTCATTAGGGTGTTGACATGACTTTTACGGCTCAGCGCATCGGCTACTATGTTAGCCTTTCCGGGGTGATAATGCAATCTCATATCATAATCCTTGATGAGCTCCAACCATCTCCTTTGCCTGAGATTTAACTCCTTCTACGTGAAAATGTACTTCAAACTCTTGTGATCCGTGTACACCTCATAATGGTTTCCAATGAGAAAATGTCTCCAAGTCTTCAACGCATGCACTACGTCTGCTAATTCCAAATCATGGGTGGCATAATTTAACTCATGAGGCTTAAGTTGCCGTGAGGCATAGGAAACAACTCTTCCTTCCTACATAAGCACTGCTCCAAGTCCTCGACGTGAAGCGTCACAATACACCTCATAATCCATGGTCTGATCCGGCAAAATCAACACTGGTGATGTAACCAGACATTTCTTCAACTCCTGAAAACTGGCCTCACATTCCTCGGTCCATATGAACTTGTATCCTTCTTCAATATATCCGTCATAGGCTTCGCAATCTTCGAGAAATTTTCAATGAATCTCCGGTAGTATCCTACGAGACCAAGAAAACTCCGGATCTCTCCAACTGTTGTTGGCGCTTCCCAATTTGTCACAATGTCAACCTTGGTGGGATCTACTGCTATACCTTCTCTGGATATAACGTGTCCGAGAAATCCAACTTCCTTCAACCAAAATTCACATTTGCTAAACTTGGCATATAACCGATGTTCTCTGAGCTTACCATGTACCAAACGCAAATGCTCCTTATGCTCATCTTCATTCTTCGAGTAAACCAGAATATCATCAATGAACACTACGACGAACTTATCCAAAAACTCCATAAACACCTTGTTCATCATGTTCATAAAATATGCAGGGGCGTTAGTCAGTCCAAACAACATGATCGTATACTCGTACAGCCCATACCTGGTGGTAAAAGCCGTCTTAGGTATATCCTGTTCTCAAATCTTCAATTGATGGTATCCTGATTGCAGATCGATCTTAGAAAATACCTTAGCTCCTTGCAATCGATCAAATAGATCATTGATCATCGGAACTGGGTACTTGTTCTTGATGGTTACTTCATTCAATCCTCGATAATCAACAACCATCCTTAACGATCCATCCTTCTTCTCCACTAGAAGTACTGGCGATCCCCAAGGCGAAGAACTTGGGCGGATATATCCTTTATCCAATAACTCCTTAATCTGCTTCTTAATCTCTTCCAAATCCTTTGCAGGCATCCTATATGGTCTCTTAGATATTGGCCCTGTGCCTGGCAAAAGCTCAATCAAAAACTCAATATCTCTATCTGGTGGCATGCCTGGCAACTCCTCTGGAAATACATTAGGGAAATCCTTCACTACTGGTACTTCCTCCTGCACAACTCCTGTTAACGAATTTACTTGAGTCCTTTTAGGCATGTGCCGGGATACATACTTGATCCTTCTCCCTTCTAGGGTGGTAAGCAAAATTGAATTACTGGCGCAATCGATGTTTCCTCCATACATCGACAGGCAATCCATACCCAGAATTACATCCAAACCTTGTGATTCCAAGATGATTAAATCTGAGGGAAACACATGCCTACCTATACTCAATGGCACTTGAAAACATCCCTTACTAGCCATATACTCCGCTCCTGGTGAGCTTACTAACATGGGTGTTCTAAGAACTTTGGTGGGCAGGTTATACTTATCCACAAATCCCCTTGATATGTATGAATGTGATGCACCAGTATCAAAAAGAACGAGTGCAGTAAATGACTTAACCAAAAAATTACCGATTACTGCATCCGGCTGCTCTTCAACCTCCTCCACGTTAACGTGGTTCACCTGTCCCCTATTGAAAGGGTTCGGCTTGTTCCCAGATCTTCCATTGCCATTTCCATTCTAAGATTCAGGACATTCATTGGCATAATGTCCGGTCTTCTGGAACTTAAAACAAGTGACTTGGCTCAGGTCTCTCTTGGCTGGGGTTGATGGGTTGGTACGATTCTGGCTGTTGCTTCCTCCATTCCCATTACCATTCTTGGTGCCATTATGATTGTGCGAGCTTCCTCCTCCATGGGTATGCTAAAAATGTCCTCCCGATCTAGGGGTAAAACGTGGCTTCTGCTGAGCTCCTGAATTGTACTTCCCTTGTCCATACTTCCTGTTGCGATTCTCAATCTGCTGCTGCTTCCCTTCAATCATGAGAGCACGATCTACCAACTCCTGGTAGTTGTTGAAGGTTGCTACCATCAACTGCATGCTCAACTCATCATTCAGTCCTTCCAGGAACTTCTCCTGCTTAGCTGCATCCGTAGCAACGTCATCTGGCGCATAACGTGCTAACTTACTAAAGTCCTCCACATACTGGCCAACTGTCCGTCCTCCTTGGCGCAAGTTGCGAAACTCATGCTTCTTCATGGCCATAGCTCCTGCTGAAACATGGACAGTACGAAAGGCCTACTGAAACTAGTCCCATGTGATAGTGTCGATAGGGAAAGTGGCTGTGAAATTCTCCCACCATGATGTTGCGGGTCCATCAAGCTGATGCGCGGCAAACTTCACCTTTTCCGCATCTATGCATCCTGTCGTGGTCAACTCCCTTGCTATCTTACGGAGCCAATCATCTGCTACTATCGGCTCGGTGCTACTGGAAAACACCGGCGGATTCAGCCGAAGAAAACATGCTAAGTGATCAACAGGTGGTGGTGGTGGTGGGTTGTTGTTGTTGTTCCCCTGATTCTGGTTCTGGACTAGCAACTGCATCAACGTGTTCTGCTGCTGGATCAACTGAGTGAGCTCCGGTGGGAAGGTAAATCCAGGGTCACGTCTCGGAGGCATCTGAGGGTTTAGAAAAGATGTGATTCAAGAATAGAGAGAGGTCTAGAGAGAAAACACTACCCATATGCACATGAGGCAAAAGCAAACAATTCACTTCATTCAATCAAACAAGGGCATACAATCGATCTAACTATCGCAAAAGTGCTCGGACTACTATATTTACATGGTGGACTACTACTGTTGGGGTGGTCTACTAGAAATATTCTTCGGTTGCAGACTCCATGATATCTGCTCCAGCTTCATCAACATAGTCATCATCGCTATCATCTGGATCCGAGTCGGTGTCGTCGATGATGATGTAGTCTTCCGGGCGAATCTCCTTGGGTTCTTCGTCTTCTTCTACTGGTGTAGGGCCTCCCATGAATATTTCGATCTTCTTGATCAGATCGTCATTCTTCTCCACTAATACTTTGATTTCCTCTTCATAATCTTCACGTGTAGCCTTGAGTTCTTCCTCCAGTTCCGTGATTCTTGTCCTTGCCTTCTTCAGATCTATCATGTCTACGCACATCTGGTTCTCCTGACATCGAATGTGCTGGTTTAACTCCTAGATAAAAGCTGCAATTGATCTGTCCTTCTTGGTGCTGATCATCTCCCAGTGTTCATCTCAGCGCCCACAAATCTGGTAGATAGTATCCTTGATATCATTGCGGTAAACTTCTCCAATGCGTCCCATGGTGATGTGAGCTGCCATGCTCTTTCCTAGACTCCAGGTTGGTGCATCAAAGGAAAACTCTATGGGCTTAGTGACTGGCATGAATGTCCTTTCTGGAATTTGAACTTGAATCATCCAGCGCTCCTCTTCCAGTAAAGTGGCGTTGTAGGTTCCGGTGAAGCTTGGTACTCATATGTTCAGACATCTAGTGACTTCCTTCAAGTGACGTCCAAAGGGTGTATCTTCATCCGGTTGCGTGAACTTGTTCCTTGCATCCACCATCCTAAAAGAGTAGAAGAGATGAGGAGTCAGAATGAGAAGAGTGAGTAGTGATCTAGGGCTTTTAGCTTAGTGGTCGTGTCCTACAGTCAGCGTGTGCTCTGATACCATCTTGTAGAGACCAGACCTCAAACGGTCCAATCTCTGTGCTCCGGTGTCATCCCTGGATCAGTAATGCTGACACCACACAGTACTTGAAGTATATATAATAGAGTAGCAATCACACACTTATTACATTGAGTGTCTCAAAAGAGAACTTATTACAATAAATATGGCTTAAGGCCATCTACTAACGATAACAGCGGAAGGCCTTGAAGATAAGTGAGTCCATCAACTCCAACGGCATCACTGAGTATAGAACCATGACCTAAAGGCACCTTACTCGTCGTCTGAAAATTCTGCAACATGAACGTTGCAGCCCGAAACGGGTCAGCACATGGAATATGCTGGAAATGTAACACATAGAGAGCAAAGAAAAAAGGCTATACTACATGCATATTTGGCTGGTGGAAAGCTCTATGGTTACAGTTTTGCGTAAAGCCAATTTTTCCCTACTGCAAAGGAATAAATTTTATTTAACTATCATGGTGGTTGTTAAACATTGAGAGTGTAGACACCCTCTCAATCCCAATTAAGCATCATCATTAAAACCCAACAAAATTAATTAGAGTAACATGATGAGATTCACATGATAATCCAAGTACTAGATACTCAAGTTGTCCATAACCGGGGACACGACTAACCATGATTAGTTTATACACTCTGCAGAGGATTGCGCACTTTTCCCCACAAGACTCGATCTCCTCCGTTGGGATTCTCGCACTGCAAGGTGTTTGAGAAACGGATGACCAAGACATAGTATTTTAGAAGCGCTCAAACCTTAAGAACGGGTAGACCGTTACGCCTACTTTCCCCTACATCTGCTAGTCTACCACTGTAAGAGTTCGCACAACTTAGTCAACTATGCTAGAGCCCATAGTAGCTTGTGGCTGCACACGGAAGTTTCTAGTATGAATAATCTCATGATCCCTTTGAGCATGGGTGGCGGTCCAAAAGAAAAACAGGCAATCGCTGGAATACCCAGGTGCCTCAATCCACCCAGATGTGTATTAAAGTTGCCACCTTAAATAAACCATTAATTATCAATCTCACATCTGTCATGGGTACACTCACCCAATCTACGTCTACTAGCATAGCGTGGCCTAATAAGCAAACATAGAAGTAACTCCCAAAGGTTTTATCATAACATGTAATAGGTACTACCTCATCTACTTCCCAAACCCACAATTTAATTAGATCCAAATCATGCAATGTGTGAGGATTGACCTAATGCAATAAAAACTAGGTAATAGGAAGTATGATCAAAGTGTTACTTGCCTTTCCGATGATCCGCAAAACCTAGCGATTCGAAGGAGCAAACGGCGCACTCTGGATACTCTATCGCAAACAAACAAGCATACAATAAGTACTCAACTAATGCACAGGTAAAACTTGAATAAGAGATCTAACCAGAAAGTTCAACTTAAGAACTCCGGTTGGTAAAAAGAATCAAATCGAACGAAGCAACGAAAGACAAATGGCAAAAGAAACAAGCTTCGTTTACTAATATGGATCTAGGTCAAATTTACAGAAGGAAAACTGGTTTGAGTTGGTTAAACGGAAAGAGGGTTTCGAGACGAAACTCTAGGCACTTGAATCGCCTGATTCCGATAAACGAGCGAAAAGTTATACTAAAACGAAAATCGGATCAGAAATCGCGATCAGAAAAATCACAGATTTAATCCGAGAAAAGAAAACGACGAACAGATTAAAGAACGAACATTCCTTATCTGTATCTAAATGATGAACGCGTTCGTTAAATGAACGAACGAGCGAACACTCGCTAATTAACTAAACCGAGGAAAAAAATAAAACCGATCTATCTAAAAAACGAATCTAAAAAACCGAAAATAAACCGGTGAAAACCAACAGTTTTAAAAAAACGGCGGGCGGCGGCGGTTCGACCTCGTCGGCGGCGGGCTCCGGCAGCGGCGGGGCGACGGCGCGGCGGCCGCAGCAGGCGGTGGCGGCTAGGGCGGGCGGCGGCGGCTGGGCTGAGGCGGCCCGGGTGCGCGCCATATAAAGGCCTCGGCCAGTCAGAGTCCTGGCCGGATACGGGCCGTAGGTCGGTTTGGACTTTTTTTATAAAATAATTATGCTCAGAAAAAAAACAAAATAAATACTAAACAAACTCCAAAAATACCGAAATAAATTTTCCCTGGCTTCTAAAATCAAGCCGCATAGGATGAACATTTATTTGGGGCCTAAATGCAATTTTGAAAAACGCACATTTTTCCCAAATTCAAATAAAATAGCAAATAAATTGAAAATAAAATCTTATTTGATTTTATTATTAAATCCTCAATATTTCTTTATTTTGGGAAAGTCATTTTATTCCCTCTCTCATATTTTGATAATAGAAATAATTGAAGAAAAAATAAATAAAATAAATAAAATCAAATGATCCTATTTTCAAAATTTGAGAAAACTCAAAATATGAAAATAACGAAATCCCCAACTCTCTCCGAGGGTCCTTGAGTTGTGTGAAATTTCTAGGATCAACCAAAATGCAAATAAAATATGATATGCAAAGATGATCTAGTGTATAACATTCCATATTAAAAATTTGGGATGTTACATGGATGTCCCATGCTTTCGACGAAAGGAGGTACTACTAGATTACAATTTTCTCCATTCTTACGGCGGAGGAGTGCAAGAGCAGTGAAAACACGTAGGCTCAGTGATTACATGGCCCACCTCACACTATCACCATATTTTCAGGACACCGTGTGACACCTAACTCTTTAGATAGTACTCCCTCTGTTCCTAAATATAAGTCTTTGTAGAGATTCCACTAGGTGGACTACATACGAAATAAAATGAATGAATCTATACTTAAAATGCATCTATATACATCCGTATGTGGTTCATGGTGAAATCTCTACAAAAACTAATATTTAGGAACGGAAGAAGTACTAGTATAGTACATATTGTAATTTATCAGCGAGATAGTACAATGCTATGATGCTTCCAGCTTCTGTTACATGTATCTTGCGTCCAAGGTTGCCCGTTGCAACATTTCATCAAATACAAAGGAGAATAACATGCATGCTATTGCATCTCAATGATTGACAGATCATAGCAAATATGTACTTGATACATCTCCAACGTATCTATAATTTTTGATTGTTCCATGCTATTGTATATTCTCTTTTGGATGTTAACGGGCTTTATTTTACAGTTTTATATTATTTTTGGGACTAACCTATTAACCCAAGGCCCAGTGCAAATTGCGGTTTTTTTGCCTATTTCAAGTGTTTTGCAGAAAAGGAATATCAAATGGAATCCGAACGGAATGAAACCTTCGGGAGAGTTATTTTTGGAAGAAACGTGATCCAGGGGACTTGGAGTGGACGTAAAGAAACAATCGAGGAGGCCACAAGGCAGGGGGCACGCCCTCCACCCTCGTGGGCCCCTTGTTGCTCCACCGACCTACTTCTTCCTCGTATATATATATTCATATACCCCGAAAACATCCAGGAGCACCACGAAACCCTATTTCCACCGCCGCAACCTTTTGTACCCAAGAGATCCCATCTTGGGGCCTTTTCTGGAGCTCTGCCAGAGGGTGCATCGATCACGGAGGGCCTCTACATCAACTCCATGGCCTCTCCGGTGATGTGTGAGTAGTTTACTTCAGACCTTCGGGTCCATAGCTAGTAGCTAGATGGCTTCTTCTCTCTCTTTGTATCTCAATACAATGTTCTCCTCGATCTTCTTGGTGATCTTTTCGATGTAACTCTTTTTGCAGTGTGTTTGTCGAGATCCGATGAATTGTGGGTTTATGATCAAGTCTATCTATGAAAAATATTCGAATCTTCTCTGAATTCTTTTATGCATGATTGGTTATCTTTGCAAGTCTCTTCGAATTATCAGTTTGGTTTGGCCTACTAGATTGATCTTTCTTGCAATGGGAGAAGTGCTTAGCTTTGGGTTCAATCTTGCGGTGCTCGATCCTAGTGACAGAAAGGGAAACATCACGTATTGTATTGTTGCCATCGAGGATAAAAAGATGGGGTTTATATCATATTTCTTGAGTTTATCCCTCTACATCATGTCATCTTACCTAATGCGTTACTCTGTTCTTATGAACTTAATACTCTAGATGCAGGCTAGATAGCGGTCGATGTGTGGAGTGTAGATGCAGGGAGGAGTCGGTCTACTTGTCATGGACGTGATGCCTATATTCATGATCATGCCTAGATATTCTCATAACTATGCTCAATTCTATCAATTGCTCGACAGTAATTCGTTCACCCACCGTAATACTTATGCTATCTTGAGAGAAGCCATTAGTGAAACCTATGCCCCCCAAGTCTATTCTCCACCATATAAGTTTCCAATCTATTTTACTTTGCAATTTTCACTTTCAATCTATATCATAAAAATACCAAAAATATTTATCTTATCATTATCATATCTATCAAATCCCACTCTCGTAAGTGACCGTGAAGGGATTGAGAACCCCTTTATCGCGTTGGTTGTGAGGTTCTTATTTGTTTGTGTAGGTATGAGGGACTTGCGTGTGGCCTCCTACTAGATTGATACCTTGGTTCTCAAAAACTAAGGGAAATACTTACGCTACTTTGCTGCATCACCCTTTCCTCTTCAAGGGAAAACCAACGCAGTGCTCAAGAGGTAGCAGTACTCCCTCCTTTCCAAAATAAGTGTCTCAACTTTATGCAGGGGTGTTTGTTTCCATGGACTTTTTAGTGTAGGGACTAGAAAAAGTCCCTCTTAGAGACTTTTTAACCAAACAGGAGGGACTACTAGGGACTAAAACTTGCTTTTTGGGACTTAATGAAGAAGACTTTCAAGGAGAGTCTTTTTTGGGACTTTTCCAACAATGCGCCTCCCTGCACCCATTGCCCCGCGGCCCCATGGTGTTGTTTGGTTGTTATTTTTCTGTATACTCGGGGTAACATGGTCATTCAATAACCTCTAGGGAGGGACTAGGGACTTTTTATTCCCTGAAAACAAATAGGGAGGGACTTTTTAAGGAGTAGGGAATTTTTAGTTGGGACTAGAAAAAGTCCTAGGACTTATGAACCAAACAGGGCCTCAACATGGACTACATATGGAGCAAATTGAGTGAATCTACACTCTAAAGTACGTCTATATACATCAGTGTTTGGAGTATGTACTAGTAGTTCATATTGAAATCTACTAAAGGACATATGTATTCCAAACAATATGATAATCTCTCTAACCAAGGTAGTAGGGACGAGGAGTAAACGGATGGAGTAGTAAAATTTTCTCCTCGTCCTGCGAGCCACCGCGTGCGTGGGCGAGGGAGCGGGCGTAAGGCATACAGTACTACTACTAGTAAGCAAGCTTCACCTCATCCTGCGAGCCACCACGCCCGTGGGCGGGGGTGATGATGTACTAAGCAAGCTTCTCCTCGTTCTGCGAGTTGACGGGACACATCAAAAGTACTCCAGTGTACAGAGCCTTGCCTCTAAGGTAGGCCCCACATGGTTTGCCTCTTTTTTAACATAATGCATCAAGTCACAATTTGTTTGTTCACCCGTGGTAGACGATCCTCCCTCCATCTAGTGGACAACCTGTACATGTGTCAAATTACCATGTGGGCTGCCTTTTCATACAGAAATGAGCTCCACCGTGTACCCGCGCGGGTGTGGTTGGGAAAGAGACGGGAGTATGTGCGCCGTGCGTGCACCTCTTCTCTTCGTGCACGTCCCCCACCTACGTGGGTGTGTGTGAGAGATACAAAACTAGACAAATGGTTTGTGCATTCGTGATTGTTTTTTGTTTTGGGGGGGGGGGGTGATTTCGTGAATGTATTTGTGGGAATATGACATCTCAAACAAAATTTTGCATGCAATGTGTGTGAAATGGAGGCCTATCCATATCATATATAGAGGGTCAGGCGATCCACGAGAAGAGAGGGAGGGGTCATAGATATCGATAGAGTCGAAGAGAGGTTCAAGTGGGTGGGTGCGAGATCGATGAAGAGAGCCATCAGAATTGGGTGTGTGTCTAAGTCAAAGATATAGGGCGACTGACCTACCGGAATGTCAGAGGGCACATGTCAAGTTTGTGTGTGGTAGGGAGACATGACTAGAGAGCTCGATGTATCGGTGTGTGTGTGTGGGAGGGGGATGGGGGGAGGGGTAGGCAGAGGCCTAACTATAGAGGTAGAACGACTCGTATATGTGTTGAGAAGGAGAGACTCAGCTATGTCTTGAGGGAGATCGGTCGACATCCATACATAACTGAAGGACGGGAAATAGGATGGGACAGAGAGAGAGAGAGAGAGAGAGAGAGGAGAGAGAGAGGGAGGGAGAGGGGTAGAGTGTTGGATGGGTGATGGAGTTGCTTCTCGAAGATGGTGGGAGAGGCCTACTAGACAAACTGAGGGTGGAACTGCAATATTATCAATAAGAGTGGGGATGGGTTTCTGTGTGTGCCTGTGCATGATAGATCTGTCGGGACGCATCCATGGATGATGAAGGGGAACCATGTGTTTGGTAAGCAAACCTAACTAGATTGGTAGATCAATTATTGTTTGTTGGAGGAAGGGAGAGACATAACTAATGAGGTAGATCGATCGACGCGTGGGGAAAATGAGTTATAAGTACCTAGCTAGCTATATGTATAGCGGGAGATCGGTCGGTGTACGTCCATTTGTTATAGGCAAATAAGGCCCGGCAAGACGGATAGACAAAGAGAATGGAGCTAGGAGGTGGTGCGAGAGGCCCAACTACTAGCTAGGTAGGGGGAGGAGTGTACGGTTGTGAGATCGATGAAAAGAGGGGCGAGAGTTTACACGTGTGTGGGATCGTATGCGAGACACGAGGCAAGGACACATAAAGGACGAAATTGAAGGTGCGTGTGTATGTTGTAGGCAGACATTGGTGGAGAGGTTTATCGATCGGTGTGTGTCGGAAAGGAGTTGTGGAGACTATGGGAGAACGACCTAAAGAAAAAAAAATGAATGTGCGTGATGGATAGAATGCTGAGGGAGGGGGGGCGAGGAGGGCGTGTGCATGCACGAGAGGAAGTTAGTGGTAGCTACAAAGGTTAGAGGATTGTGTGGGTGTAAGAGACTAACAAAGATCATAATTTGATATGAATGTGGATTCATATATTTGAATAGGAGATCATAGTGTTTTAAACATATGCATGCATGAATATAGCGGTTATACGCGTGGTGTGGTTTTGCACATGTTATACCATAATGTGATAATGCATGGCGTTTGCAACTCACAACTAAATGTCGAACAATCTAAACCATACTATACATCGAATAATCTCACATTTATTTGAATTTGTGATAATGTGTGGCGTTTGCAGCTTACAACTAAATATTGAACAATCTAAACAATACTATATATCGAACATTCTCACATTTTATTTGAATTTGTGGTAATGTGTGGTGTTTGCAACTCACATCTAAATACTTGTAGGCGTAGCGGGCGGGGCACCATACATAATGTGATAAACACATTATACATATGAGACATGGTTTAGATTATGAAGAACTAGCTAGAGCTTGAAATGTAATATGATTTGAAATCAACATAAAGTGGATTCAAAAAATCGAGTTCGAGTTCATATAGTACACATAGTTCATATCTAACTCGAGACTAATCATGTGGTGTGCTATGAAGATAATACACAAACGATGGTTTAACTTGACAATAATGATGATTGTAGATCTTATTAAAACAGATAAAAGAATTCAAATGCTTTGACTTCACAACAATCATTATTGTAGATCTTATTCAAATATATAAACGAATTCAAATTTAGTTCATATTGAAGCGGTAGTATATACGTTTGGAATGCACTAAAACGTTCATTTGAGTAGTAGGTTGCATGCATTATACATGTAGTGAAATATTTTAATTGAACATAACATGAATTCAAAGTTTTGAATGACATTTGTAGTGCGAATTGATTTGGTACAGTACACGTTAGGCTTGTCCGGAAATTTCAACCCGCGCCTTGTTAGCCCGAAATATTTAAGATATATATTTGTCTCGTTGTGCTCCGACAACACCCTCCATCTCAACCCGCGCCTTGCTATTCCAAAATTACAACGCGCGCGAAAAATCCTACCTCCTGTGAAATCCCGACACGCGAAATGCCCGTGATACCCCTGAACCAAAAGAACCGCCTCAAATCGGTGGGGGTACTTTCGTAACTTACCCCATATTTCGGACAAGCGCGTCCCTAAGCCATGGTTCCCCACTCCCATCCCATCCGTCCACCCATTTGTACACCGAGGCCGGGAAAACCCGCTAAGCCCCACACCCTCCTCCATCCGCCACCCAACCGGAGCCTCTTCCCTGACGACGTCGTCCACAGCAACACCTCGGCGTCCCTCATCCACCGTACCGGATGAGGATCCGTCGTCGATCTTGTTGTCCCGCCGATTCAGCCACCCCGTCCTCCACCTCCAAGGAGCTGCCCCGAAATTCCCCTCGTCTTTCGTGCCACCTCCATTCCCACACCCGCCATCTTCACCTGCACCACCAAAAGAGCATCATCGTCACCGTTTCCTCGGATGAAGCTGCAGCCTAATCGGCGCCACCAAAGAGGTTGTACACTAATCACCGCATTTTCTTCTTGATTCGATCTCACGGTGCTGCCGGCGCTCGGTCTCCAGCCGACACAGCGGGGCTCCATCCACGGCGACATCGCCGGCCACTTCCTCCACGGCGTCGCTCCCTCAGCGGCGACGTCCACATCAGTTGGAGCTGTTGCTGCTTTAGCTCTTGCTCACGCTGCTGCTCTGCTCTTGCTCTCGGTCCCCTACCTTGTCTGCTCTTGCTCTTGCTTGCGCTGCTGCTCTCGCTCTTGCTCTTGCTTGCGATGCTGCTCTGATTTAGCTACACTTCAGTCGACTGAATAGACTTTTGGGTCAGTCGATTTTCAGGGGGTGGGGAGGGGGGGCTCGCCGGAGTTAAGGAAGAACCAGCCGCAGCAGGGAGGGGGATCGCCGAAGAGTGATACGTCTCCAACGTATCTATATTTTTTGATTGCTCCATGCTATATTATCTACTGTTTTGGACATTATTGGGCTTTATTATCCACTTTTATATTATTTTTGGGACTAACCTATTAACTGGAGGCCCAGCCCAGAATTGTTGTTTTTTTGCCTGTTTTAGGGTTTTGAAGAAAAGGATTATCAAACGGAGTCCAAACGGAATGAAACCTTCGGGAACGTGATTTTCTCAACAAACAAGACCCGGGAGACTTGGACCCTACGCCAAGGCACAAAGGAGGAGGCCACGAGGTAGGGGGCACGCCTACCCCCCCAGGCACGCCCTCCACCCTCGTGGGCCCCCTGTTGCTCCACCGACGTACTCCTTCCTCCTATATATACCTACGTACCCCCAAACGATCAGATACGGAGCCAAAAACCTAATTCCACCGCCGCAACTTTTTGTATCCACGGGATCCCATCTTGGGGCCTGTTCTGGAGCTTCGCCGGAGGGGGCATCGATCACGGAGGGCTTCTACATCAACAACATAGCCTCTCTGATGAAGTGTGAGTAGTTTACCTCAGACCTATGGGTCCATAGTTAGTAGCTAGATGGCTTCTTCTCTCTTTTTTGATCTCAATACAATGTTCTCCCCCTCTCTTGTGGACAACTATTTGATGTAATCTTCTTTTTGCGGTGTGTTTGTTGAGACCGATGAATTGTGGGTTTATGATCAAGTTTATCTATGAACAATATTTGAATCTCCTCTGAATCTTTTATGTATGATTGGTTATCTTTGCAAGTCTCTTCGAATTATCAGTTTGGTTTGGCCTACTAGATTGATCTTTCTTGCAATGGGAGAAGTTCTTAGCTTTGGGTTCAATCTTGCGGTGTCCTTTCCCATTGACAGTAGGGGAAGCAAGGCACATATTGTATTGTTGCCATCGAGGATAACAAGATGGGGTTTTCTTCATATTGCATGAGTCTATCCCTCTACATCATGTCATCTTGCTTAAGGAGTTACTCTGTTTTTAACTTAATACTCTAGATGCATGCTGCATAGTGGTCGATGAGTGGAGTAATAGTAGTAGATGCAGGCAGGAGTTGGTCTACTTGTCTCGGACGTGATGCCTATATACATGATCATACCTAGATATTCTCATAACTATGCTCAATTCTGTCAATTGCTCAACAGTAATTTGTTCACCCACCGTAGAATACTTATGCTCTCGAGAGAAGCCACTAGTGAAACCTATGGCCCCCGGGTCTATCTTCATCATATTAATCTCCTACTACTTAGTTATTTCCTTGCCTTTTACTTTGCCTTTATTTTACTTTGCATCTTTATCACAAAAATACGAAAAATATTATCTTATCATATCTATCAGATCTCACTCTCATAAGTGGCCGTTTAGGGATTGACAACCCCTATTCGTGTTGGTTGCGAGGATTTATTTGTTTTGTGTAGGTACGAGGGACTCGCGTGTAGCCTCCTACTGGATTGATACCTTGGTTCTCAAAATCTGAGGGAAATACTTACACTACTTTGCTGCATCATCCCTTCCTCTTCGGGGAAAACCAACGCAATGCTCAAGAGGTAGGAAGAAGGATTTCTGGCGCCGTTGCCGGGGAGTCTACGCAAAAGTCAACATACCAAGTACCCATCACAATCCCTATCTCCCGCATTACATTATTTGCCATTTTCCTCTCATTTTCCTCTCCCCCACTTCACCCTTGCCGTTTTATTCGCCCCCTCTCTCTCTCTCTATCCTCCCTCTCTTTCTCTATTTGCCTCTTTTTGCCCGTTTCTTGTTTGCTCGTATGGTTGGAATAGTTGTTTATTTATTACTAAACAGAGAACCTAAGATCTATAGATCCTCATCCGCTTGCTAATCTTTTTAAGAGATCCAATTATGATGAACCAATTGCTAGTGAGTTTTGTGCACTAGATTATCTTTATGAAGTTTTGCTTGAAATTCGTGAATCTGAAAATTGCAATGAAGTATTTTATGAAGTGATTCACGATAGATCTTTGAATAAAGAGCATGATTGCAATGATGCTATTATAAATTCTATTAATGTCAATTGTGCTAATAATATGCAAAACCCTAAGCTTGGGATGCTAGTTTTGCTATGTCCTCTACTTGTTGCAATGATCATGATTGGGGTGATTCTTCTTTTGATCTTGAAAATTTATTTAAACCCCATGATGAATATGAGATTGATTATAATGTTTGCAATAATATTTAAAGTGGGTTTGGAAGAATGTCAACTTTAGATCCCACGTATTTGGAGAATGTTCAATCTCATGAAGTTTTTGATAAAAGTGGGTTTGGAAAGGTCATGACTTTAGTTAATGTTGATCCCACTATTTCGGAAGAGTGTCAACTTTGCATGTATGTGGATCATGTTGAGAATATTTTATGTGATAGCTATATTGTTGAATTCTCTTATGATCCTACATGTAATTATTATGAGAAAGGAAAATATGGTGTTAGAAATTTTCATGTTCCTAAATTATCTCTCGTTATGTTGAGATTGCTATTATTTCTTTCTGCTTCCTCGCATATGCTAGTTTTTGCTTGCCTTGATAAAAAATTTCCTATAAGATTCCTATGTATAGTAAGTATGTTAGACTTAGATGTGTTTGTCACATGTCTTATTATGCTATCTTTGTGCTTCAATTCTTCTCTTTCATGTGAGCACCGTTGAAATCTTATTGCCTAGCTATAAGGCTTTAAAGAAAAGTGCTTGTTAGGAGACAACCCAATATTTATCCTTGCTGTTATTAAATAAATAATTTATCTAGCCTATGTTTTGGTTGTGTTTTTTGTGTTTAATTAGTGTCTGTGCCAAGTAGAACCGTTGGGAAGACTTGGGGAAAGTCTTGTTACACTTGCTGCAAAAAACAGAAACTTTAGCGCTCACGAGAACTGCTATCATTTTTATTTGGGGAGTGCTATTTAGTTAATTATTTTTGAAGATGATTACTAGATAAATTCCTCACGTACAGAAATTTATTTTAGAATTTTTGGTGTTCCGGAGCTTGCGCTAGCTATAGATCACTACAGACTGTTCTGTTTTTGACAGATTCTGTTCTTCGTGTGTTGTTTGCTTATTTTGATGAATCTATGGCTAGTAAAATAGTTTATAAACCATAGAGAAGTTGGAATACAGTAGGTATAACACCAATATAAATAAAGAATGAGTACATTACAGTACCTTGAAGTGGTCTTTTATTTTCTTTCGCTAACGGAGCTCACGAGATTTTCTACTTTAAGTTTTGTGTTGTGAAGTTTTCAAGTTTTGGGTAAAGATTTGATGGATTATGGAACAAGGAGTGGCAAGAGCCTAAGCTTGGGGATGACCATGGAACCCCCAATATAATCTAAGGACACCTAAAAGCCAAAGCTTGGGGATGCCCCGGAAGGCATCCCCTCTTTCGTCTACTTCTATCGGTAACTTTACTTGGAGCTATATGTTTATTCACCACATGATATGTGTTTTGCTTGAAGCGTCTTGTATGATTTGAGTCTTTAATTTTTAGTTTACCACAATCATCCTTGCTGTACACACCTTTTGAGAGAGCCATACATGATTTGGAATTTGCTAGAATACTCTATGTGCTTCGCTTATATCTTTTGAGTTATGTAGTTTTGCTCTAGTACTTCACTTATATCTTTTAGAGCACGGTGGTGGATTTGTAGAAATTATTGATCTCTCATGCTTCACTTAGATTATTTTGAGAGTCTTAAATAGCATGGTAATTTTCTTAAAGTCTTAATATGCTTGGTATACAAGATTAATAATAAAACTTTCTTATGAGTGTGTTGAATACTATGAGAAGTTTGATACTTGATAATTGTTTTGAGATATAAAGATGGTGATATTAAAGTTGTGCTAGTTGAGTAGTTGTGAATTTGAGAAATACTTGTGTTAAAGTTTGTGATTCCCATAGCATGCATGTATGGTGAACCGTTATGTGATGAAGTCGGAGCATGATTTATTTATTGATTGTCTTCCTTATGAGTGGCGGTCGGGGACGAGTGATGGTCTTTTACTACCAATCTATCCCCCTAGGAGCATGCACGTAATACTTTGCTTTGATAACTTGTAGATTTTTGCAATAAGTATATGAGTTCTTTATGACTAATGTTGAGTCCATGGATACCCTTCCACCTTTGCTAGCCTCTCTAATACCGCGCACCTTTCGCCGGTATCATACACCCACCATATACCATCCTCAAAACAGCCACCATACCTACCTATTATGGCATTTCCATGGCCATTCCGAGATATATTGCCATGCAACTTTCCACCATTCTATTTATTATGACACACTCCATCATTGTCATATTGCTTAGCATGATCATGTAGTTGACATCGTATTTGTGGAAAAGCCACCATTCATAATTCTTTCATACGTGTCACTCTTGATTCATTGCATATCCCGGTACACCGCCGAAGGCATTCATATATAGTCATATTTTGTTCTAAGTATCGAGTTGTAATTGTTGAGTTGTAAGAAAAATAAAAGTGTGATGATCATCATTATTTGAGCATTGTCCCAGTGAGGAATGGATGATGGAGACTATGATTCCCCCACAAGTCAGGATGAGACTATGGATGAAAAATTAAAAAAAAAGAGAAATAAAAGAGACCATGAACAAAAAAGAGAGAAAAAGAGAGAAGGGACAATGTTACTATCCTTTTACCACACTTGTGCTTCAAAGTAGCACCATGATATTCATAGTAGAGAGTCTCTCATGTTATCACTTTCATATACTAGTGGGAATTTTTCATTATAGAACTTGGCTTGTATATTCCAATGATGGGCTTCCTCAAAATTCCCTAGGTCTTCATGAGCAAGCAAGTTGGATACACACCCACTTAGTTTCTTTTTGAGCTTTCATATGCTTATAGCTCTAGTACACCCGTTGCATGGAAATCCCTACTCACTCACACTGATATCTATTGATGGGCATCTCCATAGCCCGTTGATACGCCTAGTTGATGTGAGACTATCTTCTCCCTTTTTGTCTTCTCCACAACCAGCATTCTATTCCATCTATAGTGCTATATCCATGGCTCATGCTCATGTATTGCGTGAAGATTGAAAAAGTTAGAGAATGTCAAAAGTATGAAACAAATGCTTGGCTTGTCATCGGGGTTGTGCATGATTTAAATATTTTGTGTGGTGAAGATGGAGCGTAGCCAGACTATATGATTTTGTAGGGATAACTTTCTTTGGCCATGTTATTTTGAGAAGACATAATTGCTTTGTTAGTATGCTTGAAGTATTATTATTTTTATGTCAATATGAACTTTTGTCTTGAATCTTTCGGATCTGAATATTCATACCACAATTAAGAAGAATTACATTAAAATTATACCAAGTAGCACTCCGCAACAAAAATTCTGTTTTTATCATTTACCTACTCGAGGACGAGCAGAAATTAAGCTTGGGGATGCTTGATTAGTATATGCGATTTCCCTCTGCTCACTTCCTTAGTATATAAATCATATATTTGAATTATATCATGCCATGATTATTACATAAACAACATGTATCTGAATTATGGCATGCCAACCCATTTTCTAAAGACATAATATAGTTATATCATCTCATCCTGTTTACATAGTCATCATATTTTGAATTATGTCATTCTATCTGTGAATTATATCATGCCATCATGTTTCCATCGACGGCATGTTTGTGATTTATGGCATGCCAACCACTTTAATAGACACACCGTATAGTTATATCATGTCATCCTGTTTACATAATCATCATATTTTGAAGTATGTCATTCTATCCTATTTAGTTAGCCATCATACATGTGAAATTGTGTCATGCTATCCTGTTTAATTAGCCATCATATATGTGAAATTATGTCCTGCTATTCTGTTTGGTTAGACCACATAAATGTGAATTATTTCATGCCCTGTTTTCTTCCCTACTATCCATTGCACCTGTCTATCTTACAATGTCTGTACATTCAATTACTTTTCTGATTTATCAGCCATTTCAATTGGAGGGGGTGATGGCAGTATCTGTGGGTGTAAAAACACGGTCTTCAGAAAAGATCGTGCTACTTGTCGATGGAGATAGAACCACGATTGTACTTGCCCAAGAACCAGCCCCACCACACATAACCCAGACTCACGCAGATTGTACCCCTACCCAGTTGGATAGAGAACCAGCTACACCCCTTCAAACCCCAACCCCAGCAGATAGTAACCCAGTTCTCGTTGACACAGCACCGTCTCCACCACAGAGCACCCAAACACGAGCAGTTAGTAAGGCAACTGTAGTGCCCAAAGCACGAGGACCACCACTCCGAACCCCAAATCAATGCTTAAAGCAGAAGAAGAATTGTTCTCAGGTCAGGTTCCATAGCTATGGTTCATACTAATTTGCTCTTGCATCATTGTATTTACTCATACCAACTAATTTCAAATTTGAAGGATGCAATTGAAACTCCAATGGTGCAATAGGTATGTTTTAAACCTGTTTCTTTAACGTGTTTGCTGTTGTAACTTGCTCTATGTTGATTTTAGTTTCAATTGAATAAACAGTTATGTTCTCATGCCATGCACATTACAAGTGTTGTTATTGCTGTGTAGTTTCCCACACTTATATTCTGTCTATGCTGCTTTGTCTTAAATAGATATGATTCGAACTGTATCTATCTTGATTTGGCAACATAAACTAGAATGATATAGACCATACAGTGACCATACTACATAGATATATGTTTGTTTCATGCTGTTATCTTGTCCACCTTACTACTGAACTGGTTTACCAAAATGAGTTTCATATACTACATTGTAAACCTGTGATGTGTTTGTTTGTTTCTCTTTTAGAATGCGGATAAAATATTGGAGAAGAGTACCCCGTTATGCAATGGTAAAGGAAGTAATGTAGATAGTGAGACATCCCTGTTGGTCTCCAAGAAAGCCGATAAAAACTATATTGAAGACACTGAGACAACCCCAAAGTCCTGTCTCGATGTAGTGTTTGAGTTACTCGCTACTACTGCTGGCACCAGCTCTTCGAACTCACTGCCTGAATCAGTTCGGCTTCTTGAATCTCAACTTCAAGTTGAAAGACATCGATCAGATGTTATGCGACAGGAAGCCAAAGGACTGAGGAAGCCCCTGCAGAATTCAGATGCATACTTTCTGGTGCCACAGCAAGTGCTGGAGGATTTAAGCGCCAAACAAGAAAAAGTTAATAAGCTTGCTAAGAATCTTGCCAGCATTATGGGTACCTAGGATATTGTTTCTTGAGCTCTTCTAAAGTGGTTTCAGTTCTGGACTTGTTTTACTGCGGCGTTTATATGCTCCTTTGTTCCCTATATTTGCACTGGTGGCGAACTTTGATCCCCAGTGGATGTAATATGTGTAATAGCCGTGATAGATAGCATAAGTTGCTTGCTAATTTATTTCCTTATTGTCTTGTTTATTTGTTTCCTTGTAGTCAGTGCAGTTCTTTTTTCGCGGTTTGCTAGTGGCCGCGATAACCTATTTTTTTAAACTAGGCCACAATAACCATGGGATACATATTTACTGGAGTTAACATGGGCCTCCTACGGGCCGTAGAAACAATGGGCCTTCTACGTGGTGTAGAAACAATGGGCCTTATACGGGTCGTAGACATAATGGGCCTTCTACGGGCCGTATCATCAATGGGCCTTCTCCGGGCCGTATCATCAGTTGACCAAACATGGGCCAATAACAGACCACATTATGGTCGTAAATGGGCTAGAGTTCAAATTTTCCGTTCATGGGCCGACCATAACGGGCCATCGTTAATCGGCCGTATTTGATGACGCTATGAAAACGGCCCAACATATTAATGGGCACAAACGGGCCGACTATAACCACGGGTTGAATTTGGCCCATAAGCAGAAAATGACAGTAAAGGGCCGTAAGTAAATGAATGCTGGAAATGAGCCCAAGAATAAATGGGTCCTGAGAAGGCCGAAAGATAACATGGGCTGGAAACGGCCCAATGGAATAATGGGCTGTTAATGGGTATAAAGTGATACACTGTTCATTACGGGCCAGTTTCACCACGGGCCGTTAATGGGCCGAGGGTTACTAAGGGACTCATATGGGCCGAAAGACGTCATGGGCCATACATGGGACGGAAGTTAAAACGGGCTGGAATTATATTGGACGGCCCAGATGATGCTACTGGACCTAATTCGGATAGGCCGTAAACGGGCCCTGGGTTAGCGGGCTATAAATGGGCTATATGCGAACAGACCATTAACAAGCTTTCCGTGGCCGGCCCGCCACCTTTTGACCAAGTCAAACGGGCCGGCCTTTTCACAGGAATGGACCTCTATTGGGCCGTGCCATGTGTCGACGTATCATAGGAGCTTTGGGTCCAATGAGTGGATGACATCTATCCCAACGGTGAGCCGACATGTCTTTCCTCCAGCCAATGATGATTTTGCACGTGGAAAATCCCCATTGGTCGGGGCTGTTAACGGGTTATCAGATCCAAAACCGGACCCGATGGCTTAACGGCGTTCCATTACGGTGGATGCCACGTGTTGGTCACCCTTGACAAAAGCACTTCTGTGACTTGCGATTTATCATCATGGAAGTGGACACTTCCGTGATGATAATTTTGGTAATGTCATGGAGCACTTCTACGACAGCATAGGTATGACTATCTTGATTCTGTCATAAATTTGTCATGGATGTACATGCATGACAGAAAACGTGACCTACTATGACAAACACGTATCATCACGGAAGTGTATTTTTTTTAGTGCAAAATGGTGGCATGAGTACCAAGGTGTAGTCGAGGTGGTCGTTGTTGTTGACGCGTCTGTGGCGAAGATGAGCGGCGGTGATGTTGATGTCAAACCGTACCTAAATAGCCGAAACACAATAGGACATGGAACCGCAACTCAAATTCTCAAAGCTCGAAGTGGCAAACGTGTCGGAGTGCGAAACGGGTAAGCAATGGTGGTGGTATGCGGAAGTGTTGATGGTGTAAAGGTGGTGGGAGTGCGTATGCGACAGTGGGGCGGTGGTGGTGACCAAACTTAAGAAAATTCAGTTTCATTAGGGAACGTCGGACGTCCGGGATGGGCCAGTCGTCCGGTCGTCGGACGTCCAGAGGCAGTCGGGCGTCCGGTGCCTGGGTGATTTTCGGGCACGGGATGACCAACTCGTGGACGTGGTGGAGAGGTCGAAATTCATCGAATCCGGCGGATTTCGTGGATGGAAAAGGTGGAGACAAGGGGGAAAAGGTAGATCCACTCAAGGCAAAGCAAATCCACGGATCAAATCCAACAAAATTTCAACACACCAACAAATCACAAAAAAATTTGGGGCTATTTTTGTGGGGTATTTTCGAATTAGGGGCAAAATCAACAAAAACAAAGGCTAGAAACACAATGGGGGGGGTTCTAAAATCGTGATCAACGTGGCTCTAGATACCAAGATGATGTAGGGTAGGAATCCTAGGGGCCGATCTTTCATGAAAGGAGCGGATCTTGCGAGGAACACGAAGAACACGAGGGAAAACACGAGGGGAAAACACGAGAGAATCACTAAACCAACAAGAAATAGTCACACATATGCTAGATCCTCGAGTACATAAGAAATCACGCGATCCACGGTCAACTAAGGACGAAACAAGCAGCACGATCTTCTCTGTGAGGAGGTCTTGTGGTTCTTCCCATAAAGGGGTCTTGAATCCGCTTGGGGGATCTTCTCCGAGGAGGCGCTATCTCTGAGGAGAAGGTAACCAAGTGGATGAGCAAAGCTCTCACACAAAATATGAGCTAATCCTTTGCTAACCCTAAAACGTAGGTAGGAGAAGAGTATATATAGTCTAGGTGGGCGAAGGGGTACATGGGCTGCGGCCCAACACACAAACAACACACAGGCGTCGGACGTCTGGAAGTTACCGGTCATCCGGAGACTCGCGAGGGTCCGGACGTTCGGTGCTCGTCGGACGTCCGTAGATTCGGCTCGGGTGGGCTTCGGTCGGACATCCGGTCGGGGTCGGACGTCCGGGGCGTCGGTCGTCCGGAGGTGTTCGGAAATCCATAGATTCGTCTTGGGTGTGGATGTGCCAGTCGTCCAGAGAGAGCCGGTCGTACAGAGCCTGGAGGTTGTCGGACGTCCGGGGTTCGCCGGTCGTCCGAAGCCTGGGAGCTTCGAGCTTTCCTTCTTCTTGTCCATTGAGCTTGGTGTCCTCACCATCTTGTCCATGGCTTTCCTCCAAGCGCCTGATCACACAGAGGGTTTCCGCTTGAGGTAGTAGCCAGATCTCATGCATAGAAAGTGGTAGTTCGGAGAGGAGTGAGTTCACCTCGGTTTCGAGAGATCTTGCACGTGCTCGCGTCATGGGTCCGCTAGGCACTTGGTGCAACGATGGTAGGTCCATGGGTATGACCTTGGGATGCTCCGCATCTGATGGGCTCGTTCCCATGGGAAGAGCACGGACCTTGCATGTGCTCCATGTTGTCGTAGATGGGCTCCTTCCCCTTGGAAGAGCACGGCTGTAGGGTGCCCTCCCTGATGTCGTAGACGGGCGCTTTCCCCTTGGAAGAGCAGATGGGCTCTTTCCCCTTGGAAGAGCCGGAGAGGGTGCCCTCTTCGTGGTCGCCGTCGATGAGGTCTGACTTGGAAGCTGTGGATCCCAAGCCAACATCGCAGAACGTGTCCTTTAGAAATGACAAAAGGGGCTCGATGGCGATGTAGAATGGCAAATTGTTGATAGCGAGCCAGAGGAGATCAGCAGCGGGGCCATGGACGAGATCAATGGCGGTTGAACCCGAGGGGTTGGGGTGGGCCACTTAACCAGTGACATATCCCGCCTCAGGGCGTCTCTATCGATGACCTCGATGTCGTAGCCGGCGGACGAGACATCCCCGCATACTCTAGCCCGCTGCTTGAGTGCCTGCCACCAGTAATGGTCGTCAGCTTTCTCGGCGACGTCGGGCAAAGAGATGGCTATACCCCTCTTTTGGGCCAGTCGCTCCTTGAGCTCCACGGGATGCGTAGCCGGGCTTAGGCTATGACGCTCTAGAGTGGGGGATGGGGATGGGGATTTGTGGGAAAGGGGGCGTTTGGCAGGCGTCATCTAAGAAACTCAGGGCGGCCTGGGTATGGAGATCAGTGGGTACGCTGCACGGGAAAACTGGCAGATGTTGACAATGGAGGCCTTGCAGCGGCGGCGATGGGGACTTTGCTAGGGTTTCGAGCGAGGGAGTGTGTGTGTGTGTGTGCGCGCACGCCCGAGGAGGTTTTGGTGTGTGTGTGTGTGTGTGTGGAGGGGGGGGGTGTTTGAGAAAATGACACGGGTACTGAAAATTTTACTAGGCGGGAGTCAAAGGCGGGAGTGAAATGCCTGGCTATTGAAAATTTTAATGATAATGCATCGCACACGGTCCAGAGATAACAAACATGTATTATGAAACAAAAAAACCCTCGAGGCAGGCAGATATTTTCTAGGGACGCAGGCGGGATTGGGAACAAGAAACATCGCACACGGTCCGGAGATAACAACTGTGTGTTATGAAACAGAAAAACCCTCGAGGCGGGCAGATATTTTTGAGAGGGGGAGCCTCGTGGAGCCCAATGTACTGTGCGGATGTGTGCGTGACAGGTGCACCAGCATGGCACACGGTTAGTTTGAGTGAACCGTGTCTGTTGCATCATCCGACTTGTCTAATGTTCATAAATTTGGCGAAAAATGACGCGGGAGAGGGTCAGAACATGAACACACTTGCATGTGGACCAAATTTATGTATCAAAAGGGTGGTTTGATTTTCAAATACCAAATGCAACTTCGATGTGGCACCTCTCTCACAAAGTGCACGGTACTGCTTGCCCCCACCCCCCTCGTGTCGGCACGAAGGGAATCCTAAGCTATGAATGCATGCCCCCCAACCGAGGTTCACCGTAGCAAAGTGCGAAGTAGCTAGCAACCCCCTCCCTCCTATCAGCATGAAGGGAATCCTAAGCTATGAATGCATGCCCCCAACCGAGGTTCACCTAGCAAATTCTGAAGTAGAGCTACCAGCCCCCCTTCCTCGTGTCGGCACGAAGGGATTCCTAAGCTATGAATGCATGCCCCCCAACCGAGGTTCACCTAGCAAAGTGCGAAGTAGCTAACAGTCCCCCTCCCTCGTGTGGGCACGAAGGGAATCCTAGCTAAGCTATGAATGCATGCCCTCCCCCCCAACCAAGGTTCACCCTAGCAAAGTGCGAAGTAGCTAGCAGCCACCCCTCCCTCGTGTCGGCATGAAGGGAATCCTAAGCTATGAATGCACACACCCCCCCCCCCCACCGAGGTTCACCTAGCAAAGTGCGAAGTAGCTAGCAGACCCCTCCCTCTTGTCGTCATGAAGGGAATCCTAAGCTATGATCATGCCCCCCCCCCCAACCGATGTTCACCTAGCAAAGTGCGAAGTAGCTAGCAGCCCACACCCCCCTTGTCGCCACGAAGGGAATCCTAATTAAGCTTTGAATGCATGCCCTCCCTCAACCGAGGTTCACCTAGCAAAGTGCGATGTAGCAACCCCCCCCCACACACTTTCAGTCGGCAGGCCAGAGGGGCATATATCTCACCAAGATGGATCGTAAAATGGACCAAGAATAATCTACCTTGGTCGTACAACCTCTCTCTTGTTGTTGGTCAAAGTGATGGCCGTCCATGCGACCTCAGGGATGGGCTAGCTCGCTAATAATCACACAAGTAGCTAGTCCTTGAAGACAACCACTGCATGCATGTGGCCCAAACATATGTATGGAGAGGTGTGTTTTGAGTAACAATGGAACAACTTTGATGTGACACCGTGATTTCGAACTAGAAATCCCCACACTGAGTGAGGGTTAGGTTGACGATGCATATGTATGTTGCACCACACTTCAAGCCAACGATGGGGAATCATATATGCATGCATGCGTGCATAGTATATGCGCTCAAACTAAATTAGGTCTGAATCTCACCATGACCTATACTACAATAACACGAACAAAATGAAGAATCAGCCATGGTAACCTATCTTGTTGTTGGTCAAGGTGATCATGGATGTCCATGCAGGCCCACGAATATATAGGCTTGTCGCCGATAACCACGCGATGGAGTGTATCATTCGAAGGCAACCACTACATGCATATGTATGGAGGTGATGCGTGCATGCATGTTTGAATACACAACATTGATCTGGCGCGTATGTCAAAAATCGTACACTAGCTCCCCACACAGAGCGAGATCGGTTCATGATGGTGTCGTTGTACTAGCCACTTCGACTCGATGGGAGGGATTCATGCGTACACATGCATGTGTGTGTGCTCGAAGTGTATCATGCATGTCATCCTAGAGCAAAAATTATAATCCCCTCCTAAGTCAAATTAACCTCTCTTGTTGTCAGGCAAAAAGAAGTGATGGACCAAGCGGGCCCATGGATGGAAAGCATCGATATCGCTGATAACCACTTAAGTGGGTGCGAGAGGACAACCACCACTGCTTTGCATGTGGGCCAAACATATATATGTTGAATACCCAAAATGCACAACTTTGATGCGCCACATGCCTGAAAAACCGTAAACCATGCACCCACACAGAGCGAGGTTCATATCAAGCGTACTACATATGATGGTCCCCTTCCCTCCTCTTCACCGCATACTATATGCTTCTGCCGTAATATATTTACAACCCAAAAGAATCCTCATCGATGGTGAAATTAATTAACCTCCACCGATGTAGGTCAAAGTGATGCATGCATGCATGCATCGACGATGGCCTCATGGGCCCATAGATGGAAGCGTCACAGGTGAGTGTCCTAGCTAGGATATATATGCATGTGGCCCAAAAAGGTGTTGTGTGATGTTGGAATAACCAATTTCACATTTTTGATGTGGCACGTGCCTCGGTAACCAAAAAGTCCCGACACTGAGTGAGGTGTACTTTTTCACGGACGCATACGTATAGTATATATGCTAGTCCCCTCCCACCTCTTCGACGCATACTATATACCACCATAACACAAACAAAAAGATTCTACCTTGCTGGTCAAATTAAACTCACTGGTGGCTGTTCGTCAAACGACGACCTCGCGGGCCCACAGAAAGTGTCACACAAGAATAAAAGGGTTGTGTAGGACAACCATCGACTGCATGTGGCAAAACATTTATGTATGAAAGGGTTGTGTAATGTTTTAAATAACGATTTCATGACTCTAATGTGGCACCAGCCTGTCTACCAAAAGGGCCAACCCACACCGTGGCTCACAACTCATAGTGTACTGCGAGCCACCCGCCATCCCCAGACGCACACACCCACACACACACACCGCGAATCCACCGCAACTACGATGCATGTTAAATTAATTATCCCTCGGTGAACATACATGTTACCAAAGGAGGGACATTTTAATTTCAAAAAAATCACAGAGATCATTAAGACGTTTTAGTACATTGATTGATTTTCTATGGGTATAATGTGCAAAAATCAAATTTGAGCTACATGCACACGTGACATTGCACCTAAATGGATTGCAACAACACATGTGTCTCACTGGGTGCATGTTTACTCCCTGTGCAATAAATTTCAAACATTGAGAATCTTGTTTTTTAAATTCTAGTACATCCAAAACTTATTTGAAGTTCATGAAACTTATCGTGTTGTCATATGGGCACCAATACAAAGTGGCATTGTACTTTTTTGGGTCAAATTTGAGACCAGTTTTGATGTAATCTTTATCGAATTACAGACGGGAGATTATTAATAATTGGGAACGAATATCCCAAACGGATTATTTATTAGAACCATGAGCGTTAGACCAACAATGGATACGTGCCATGCTTAGGTTAAGCAATAAAGCGGCAGCATTAATCATCCAAATAGAAAAACAATATACGTGCCACCGCGCGACCCATGTGGCGTCCAAGCATGCGTGAGTTGACGGGACGCATGCGAGCAGTCCGCTGCGCAGGCAGACGGGGAGGCGTGAGTGCAGGTGTGTGAATTGACGGATGTGTGCTCGCTGTGCAGTGTCATCGGGAGGCGTGCGAGTAGCTGTGTGAAACTTTGGCACGCATGCCAGCAGTCCGGTGCGCAGGCTCACCAGGAGGCAAGCCATCGGTTTGACTGCCGCCCGCCTCCCTCCCACAACTCCCACTACTCTGTATTAATGGTGCACCCGAGCGACCGCACCCCCCATCCTCGCTACACACACAATCCTCTCTCTCTGCTTGCATCACCGACGCCGCTCTCAGTTCTCAAAGCCGTCAGTGTATGAGGATGCCGCCGAAGCGCCCCATCGGAGGGAGTGGCGACGTCGGGGCTGCTAAAGCACCGGAGCACGGCGTGGAGTTGGATATAGAGGTTGTCGTCACCGCCGGCGAGTTATGCTACATCCTGATGTTGTCGAGCTTCCATAGCCGGAGGCGGAGTTCCACACCGACTTCGATGACCACTCCGGTGATGACTCCGACGACCACTCCGGCGACGACTCCTACGACCACTCCGGCGACGACTCCGACTCCGATGATGACGGATAGCTGGTTAGTCATCTATACCCATTTGTGTGTCAAATAGATCATATGGTTTCTCTGGTTACTCCTGCCTCCCCCTTTTTGGAATAGAAATCTGTGGTTATGTTCTCCCAATCCATGAAATCTGAGTAAGTTTCGTTAGATCTGTGTAGTGTATTGATTGTTTGAACGGTACATGTGATAAGTGATTAGTTGTTTCATCTGTGCAAATGATTTCTGCTAGTAATCCGACTAGGGTTAGTGTTCGTGCTAATAATTCCTAGCCAGGACTTGACAATTGATTTTGAATGACCTACCTATGTGTGTGCCATTATTTTCTTCAAGATTGTCTGTACATAGACGACTGTGCTTAAAAATCGAACCATAATCTCTGGATATGTATAAATAAATAGCCATAAATTCCTAATCCTACTTCACGGCATGTAATCAGTGATTTGATGCCAAATTTGTTTTACTATTTGTATAGGTGCTATCTGACGATGTGGACAGCGAGGATGAAGATGCCCAGAGGAGGTACAAGAGGCGAATCCTGAGGAAGCTTTATGCGGGAATGCATAACAGGCGTATTAGGACCTGGAACGATGGCTATGGATGCCCATTTTGCAACCACAAGATTCATGACGCGTATCTAAGTGTTCTGGCGCATGCAAGAGGACGAACCGTTGGCTCCTTCAAGCAGAAGTATTCTCGCAGGGTGGCGCACAGCGCATACACTGAGTACCTGGAGAAACTCCAGGATCGTGCCGGCGGCATGTGAGATGAGATGTGGGATGGATCAAACTATGTACGCTTGAGTATTCTTAGTTACGGTTGAACTATGTACATATGGTTGAACTATGCTTATGTACGTGTATGCTTATTATCTATGTCTGAGTATGTTAAATATTTTGCCAATTTTTGGTAAAAAATTACAACGGGGGACCAATAAACCAGGACGGAGGTAGTACGTCAATCACACACGGTTCCCAAAATTGGAACCATGTGCAATGACTTTCATTTTACCTGCTACGTCAATCACACACGGTTCGCTCTAGCAAACCGTCGCCCCCAAAATTCTTTGTGGGACAGAAAACCCTCACCACCCAATTCAAAAAAGAAAAAATAAAACCCTCACCATCCCCACGTCAGAAAAACCCTCACCCCGCTCGCCACCCCCTCGGCCCCTCCAGTACGTTCCCCATTCACACTTGCACAAGCTCCTCCGTGTCTATGCCATGGCACCGCCTATCGCGGCGGTAAACACTTAGCTCGATGCCTGCCGCCGCCGCCAGGCTACTGGCAAAGCCCACCGCATTTCGCCACTTCCGCTTGCCACCGCTTATCGCCATCAACTTTCTTGACGCTGCTCGTGGTCGACCCAGCTCCGCTCGGTTGGCGAATCTGCCGTACTGAGGGTCCATTACGACAAGGTAACTAATATAACAAGATATTATCTCATCTCTTATCCCAGTTCATCTGCCTCCTTTAATCACCCGACAGAAATTGCCATGAATTCATTTTATTCGAGCTGATTTGAGGGTTTTTCTTTCATTCATAGAATGTACAGTGCGCCGACACTTCAGGACTTGGCGACTACCGCCAGAGATTCCATCTCATCGTACCAGATAACTTGAGGACGCGCGCGGTATGTTCAATCTCACCCTAAATCGGTTGGCATGGTCTACTTTCCTGAACATATTCTTAATATGGCTACATTTGGATAAAAGGTGCCACATGCACCATATCGTCAAAGGGGATTTCCCCCCTCTTCTTTCTATATTAGGAAAATTAATGATGTATTGTTCTTTCAATTACTCTCATATTTCCATGACATCATGTATACCCTATCTGATAAATTATAGACTTTTGTCCTTCGATTTCAACTGTTGTACAGTTCTTTCAATTTGGGCCCATATTTGCATGTTACCATATTTTCTTTAACAATCCTACCATTTTATGTAGGACATCCCTCGCTATGCAACAGATTATGTAGTGCACAATTTTTCCCTTTACATACATCAAGGCTCCACGAATGTCATACTGCACACAAACCATGGATTTACAATCGTTGCTACTGTAAGACTTGATGAACATGGTGACTCCTATTTTGGCACTGGCTTTTGGAATGAAATTGCAAAGTTTTATGTACTGAAAGCTGGCACTAAAATTGCACTGCACATAGAAGGGCCTGGTCATGAGATATATGCTAACTTCCCCGACAAAATCATTTGTCCAGACTTTGTACGAAGTAAGTTTTCTTTTCAACTATCTGCATATGTTGACTTACCCAGCAATGTCAAATGAATTGTGTAGTATTTAAGCAACCAATTGTTATTCCCTTTTCTTACTATATCCCTACCTAATAACTTCTAGTTACCAATACACTTTTCTATTGCCCTGTTTTAACTAAATATTCCCTGTACTCCCATTTCTATCAGAAAGCACCGCTGACAAGGAGACTCCGGAGGTGGAGAACTGGGCTGCCAACAAGTGGAGGCGGGGCGAGCTAGAACTGCAAGCGACTCTAGCAGTCCTAGACTTAATCAGCAGCCTCCCCGATGATATGTTGAGAGTTATCATCTCCCTCCTCCCAATCAAATATGGGGCGCGAACAACCCTCCTTACCCAACGGCGGCGCCCCCTATGGAAATCCATCCCTCTCGACCTCATTGACACCCACGAGCTCTACCATGGCTATCGCAAAAGCTTGGATGCGTTCTCCAAGATCCTTGGTAGTCACCTTGGCCCAACCAAAGGCCTTAGAATGGGCAAGTTCCGCTCCAACGGCAAGGACCGAGCCAAGCTTGATGACTGGTTCCGATCCCCCGCCCTAGATCAACTCAAGGAGCTCACTTCTGATGATGGGCATATGCGGTCGCTGCCAATGTCCACACTCTGTCTCGCGCCCACACTGCATGTTGCCAAGTTCAGGAACTGCCATTTCCCGCCCCTTAATGACGCGCCCGCTCTTATTCTACGATGACTGAAGCACCTCGAGCTCGTCACCGTCTGCCTCTCAAAGGGTGACATGGAGTGCCTGCTCCATGGCTGTACTGCACTCGAGTACCTTCGTCTTCAGGCGATCAATGGGTTGAGTACCTTCCACATCACTTCCATGACTCTCCGGACTATTTATGTGTGTTGCTGGTGTGGCAGGAAGACATCACAAAAGTTGGACCACGGTATGGTCATCCAGGACACACCTGCACTTGATTACTTGTAGTTCATCACGAAGGTCCAACAAGAATCAATGTCATTTTTGCACCAAAATTGTCAGTGGTGGGCTACTCGTCTGACAAATACTCTGAACTTGTTATTGGATCCACACCCGTTCAGGTACAACAACCGCCTTCTACCTCTCCTTCTACAAATTAACATTATTTCTAATTTTGAAGATGTTTGTTCGTCTGTCATTCAGAAAATGATTCCGACAAGCTTGACCCCGAAACTGCGCACAGTGAAGGTCTTGGCACTAGAATCTATCGGGCCCGACCTGGAGCAAGTTATCAGTTTCTTGAGATGCTTTACGTGCCTGGAGAAGCTATATATCGAGGTGATGTTCCTTTCCTGTTAAATGTTAACCATAAGGGAGTTCAATTTGTGACACCTTTTTCCAAGTTTACAATGACAATGTACTACAATTTCTGAAGGTTCTTTTGGAGGATTTCAGTACATACATGCCCCCCATATTGGTTGCTTGATCCATATGGTTACATTCAATAAGCATTTCTCCTTTGGATTCATCTGTACTAGTTTTCTTAGGGAACTTTTCATCCACTCCAACCTCTTGTGAAGAAGGCTACATTTTTCTATAATGTAATCAAATTCCCATGTTAATCATGTCAGATCAAAGATGGCATGTTAGTGCATTTTACAAATCCTGCAAACCAAATAGCTAGGCCTGTAGTAATGTTCAAAACTGCATGTAGGCACTAACACATTTTCTTCTTTTGTTGATAAGATTAGGCCCAGTGGTGGATAATGTGATACAATATAATAATCATGTCGAATGCCTAGATCTGCATCTCTTAGAAATTACTTTGAACTCCTACCGATGGACCATACCGGAGATTATATTCGCCAGGTTCTTTGTTCTCAGAGCAAGGGTGCTGAAGGAAATGAGGTTTGCCCTACATTTATTTCGCAAAAATGAATGGTCTGTTGATCAGCGCCGGCGCCTACGGCAGAATGGAGTAGGCTCCAAAAATGCTGAATTTCATTTTGGAACTTCAAATGACAGAGTAATCGAAAGTCATCGGGTCAACCCCATACATGACTTCTCAGTGGCTTACCCCTTTGCAAAATTGTGAGCTTTCGAAGCCGGACTTAGAAGCGGTGATATTGGTTTGAACCTCTCTGATATCCATGTTCAGTGCATCAGCGCGATCATTTGCAGCTGATGAGCTGAATTTCATTTCTAATATCAGTTTGAACCTTGTAATCTTCGAATTTGAGCCATATAACTCTGGAATTTGAACCTTGTAACATTTTGAGGTTTTGTGGTACAATCGTTGAAATGGCATCGTATGAGACTCGTATATTGCTAGCACTATTTTGACCTTAATATGCAATGGTCTTAGATTTTATTAACCTTTCTCGAATCAGTTTACCTTGTCGATCACACAGCACACGATCTGTATAGCTAACTCGACTGTGATCTTCAACAATATTGCACACTGTTGGTTTCTTCCATGGTGTGCACTATAGAGCGCAGAATTAATTATCGCACTCGAGTGTCCATCATCACCCTTCTGTGTAACTTTAACCTCATCACCCAAGGGTAAACTTATGACCGAAGTCATTCCACACACTTCATTTTTACAAAGCTTTTTGCCAATAAACACCCATGATTTGTCCCTCTTCTAGCCGACGCGTGGCCAAACTAGCCAGGCGGGAAGCTTGCATAGTAAACAGCGCAGTAGCGCGGGAACAGGCTCTTCGAGCCCACACCTGGGGTGCGGTGTTGTCAAGCGTGCACTGGATTCTGGAATCCTCCGCTATGAACGTCGTGACAAGACGTGACGATTACAGGCCGACCGGCCCCCATTTATTACAACGACCATATAACCTACCATTTGTCTCTTCAACCTTTCGACCACCCCCACCATTGCAAGAAGCACACCCACCACGAAAAATTCTTAGAGGGTATCATGCGCGGCTCCAACGGCGCTCCAAGCGGCTGCCGACGACGAGCATCAGTTCACCATGTGTGCCATGGTGGACACCCACGGAAGGTTCATGGACCTCTTAGCGGTGTACACCAACGACCCGGTCTGGGCAGAGCACTCCATCCACATCATGGAGCTGTTGCTTGCCGAGGAGAAGTACAAGGTGGTCGGGTTCAACCTCGAGTACACCAGCGCTCGTGCCGGGTCTCGTCCCAAGGTCGTCGTTGCCTAGATGTGCATGCGCCACCACGTCCTCATCTACCACTACTACCTGGCCACAAGGCCCTGCGAGCATTTCACCAGGTTTGTGAACAGCCCCCACTACATGTTCGCTACGGTGGACATCACCAACGATGTAAAGGCGCTCGAGAATTTGGGCATCGCCTGCCAGAATCTTGTCGGCATCCAGGGCTAATACAAGATCAGGGGCAACAAGGAGCATGAGAAGGACTCTCTGGTTCCCCTCCCCGAGGCCATCATTGACCCCTACTACAGAGATATGAAGGATTCATGCAACAAGGACAAGCGTGCCTGGCACTCGGCCTAGATGGAGAAACTCGACAAAGCTCACGTCGTGTACGCGACCAAGGAGGCGTATACGAGCTACAACATGTACAGGCAGATCATTGACATGAGGAAGTCCCTCCTTCCCCAAAACGGCCAGGGATCTAGCCGGAAGCAGAGCAATGGCAAGCGTCGTCGCAATAATAAGTAGATGATTAGATCCTCGTTTATCCTACTTTAGTATGCATGTAGTTGCTTTATTTGGTGTATGGAAATGTTATGTATGCAGTCACTTGTGTAATTGTATGCTTAATTTGGTTATCCAATGCTGTCTTTTTAAGTATATATGTTGATGATGTAGACAGAGCGTAGATGTTGTGCGGACAAAGAAAATCACATCGCACACGGACTAAACAATGGAACTCGTCGGTGATGTTTTCATCAATCACTCACAATTGTATACCAGCAATCGTTTGCTCACAACACACATGGCTTGTTAGCAGTAATCGTCTGTGTTGTTATCGGTCTTTGAACACGTCTCCGATTACAGACCTATTTGCCTCGTATCACACACATCTTGTTCATTTGAACCGTTTCTATTCTCATGTCTCAACGCAAACAATTCATCCGAGTGAACCGCATGCCGCATATCGCACACACCTTTGATCTAGCTGACCGTTTCTTTTGTGTTGCCTAATCACAAACAGTTCATTCGAGTGAACCGTATGCTGTGTATCGCACAAGCCTTCATCTAGCTGCCCGTTTCTTTTGTTCCTCCTCATCACAAACAATTCATTGAACTGAACCGTATGCCCTTCATCGCACACACAAATAAAACCTGAACCATGTTTGATGCATCCGTCATCACAAAAGTTTTACACATTTCTGACGGTTTTCATACATCACCGTTTGCGATTATTGCATCACACACAGTTTGTTGAAGGGTCTCTGATCGTAGTGTCATGTTAGCAGCATCCTACAATAGTGGTAACTCATTGCTTGCTCTGACATGCTTATGCAATCACATGCTCTTATATTCTATCCTCACATGATTGCATACATGTAGGGGGAGCCTATGCATGTTATATGTCCTTCCAAAGCTTTACTTATTATTCTTCATATCTTTATCTGAAGCTTTGATGTATGTTGTCATCAATTACCAAAAAGGGGGAGATTGAAAGCACAAGTGCTCCCTGGGTGATTTTGATAATTAATGTCAACATATCTCTTTTTGCACTAATATTTTTATCTAGTATATTTCAGAAAATTTCAACAAAGGCGTGGCATGGACTAGAGATGTGGACCCCTCAAAATGCTAAGGACACATATTGGCAAAAGCTCAAGACTCTACATTTTCATTTTAGTGATCCAAGATCACATTGAGTCCATAGGAAAAGCCAAAACTATTAAAAGGGGATGAGGTGTTGCTTAATGGCTTGCTTGCTGAAAATGTTTAGTGATATTCTACAAAGCCCTCAACCACTTCCTCATTTCCACATATGTCCCAAACCAAAAGTCAAACTCACCCCCACCAATTTGATCTATCCGGTGCCACCGAGTTCACTTAACATAGCCACTGCGAGAAACCCTAATCAATTCGTTCTCATCGATGGGATCTCGGTCTCACCTAGATGGGCTTGCAAACTCTCTGTTCCCTGTTGCAATTATTTCAGTCCCACCGAGATATGCGGTTGGTCCCACCGAGTTTGCCCGACCAACTCTCCGTTTGCTTATTACCAAAATCAGTTCCATTGAGTTTGTGTAGTCGGTCAAACCGAGTTGAGGTTTTACCCAAACCCTAGCACATTGGTACCACCGATATGATCATATCGGTCCCATCGAAATGCCTAACGCACATTTTGAACCATATCGGTCTGACCGAGTTTCACTATTCGGTCTCACCGAGTTTGGTAAATTGCGTGTAACGACTAGATTTTGTGTGGAGGCTATATATACCCCTCCACCCTCCTCTCCATTTGAGAGAGAGCCATCGGAACATGCCTACACTTCCACTACTCATTTTCTGGGAGAGAAGCGCCTATTCATGTGTTGAGACCAAGACATTCCAATCCAACCACAAGAATCTTGATCTCTAGCCTTCCCCAAGTTGCTTTCCACTCAAATCATCTTTCCATCATATTGAAATCTATGTGAGAGAGTTGAGTGTTGGGGAGACTATCATTTGAAGCACAAAGAGCAAGGAGTTCATCATCAACACACCATCTATCACCTTTTGGAGAGTGGTGTCTCCTAGATTGGTTAGGTGTCACTTGGGAGCCTCGATCAAGATTGTGGAGTTGAACCAAGGAGTTTGTAAGGGCAAGGAGATCGCCTACTTCGTGAATATCTACCCAAGTGAGGCAAGTCCTTCGTGGGCGATGGCCATGATGGGATAGACAAGGTTGCTTCTTCGTGGACCCTTCGTGGGTGGAGCCCTCCGTGGACTCGCGCAACCGTTACCCTTCGTGGGTTGAAGTCTCCATCAACGTGGATGTACGATAGCACCACCTATCGGAACCACGCCAAAATCTTCGTGTCTTCAATTGCGTTTGCATACTCCAATCCCATCCCTTTACTTTCTTACAACTTGCATTCTTTACTTTCCGCTACTCATATAGTCTTGCCATGCTTGCTTGAAATGTATTGTGAATGTTTAAACTTGTGCTAAACCTCCACCTTAACTTGAAGAAATTAAAAACTACTACTTTTCTTTATTGAGGGTCTAATCACCCCCCTCTAGACACCTCTTCTTGATCCTTCTAGGAGGACATCATGCGGGATATAGAACTGCTCACAAGGTATTGCAATCTTTATTTTATTGGCCAACTCTCTTCAAGGATGCTCGTAAGTTTTTCCCATCTTGTGATGAATGTCAAAGAATAGTTAATATCGGTAAGTGTCAAGAAATGCATATGAATTATTCACTTGCTGTTGAACCAGTTGATGTGTGGAGTTTTGATTACATGGGACATTTTCCTTCCTCTAATGGGTATACTCATATTTTGGTTGTTGTTGATTATGTTACTAAGTTGGTAGAAGCTATTCCAACTAGTAGTGCTGATCACAACACCTCTATTAAAATGCTTAAGGAAGTTATTTTTCCCAAGGTTTGGAGTCCCTAGATATTTAATGACTGATGGTGGTTCACACTTTATTCATGGTGATTTCCGTAAAATGCTTGCCAAGTATGATGTTAACCATAGAATTGCATCACCCTATCATCCTCAGTCTACCAGTCAAGTTGAACTTAGCAATAGCGAAATAAAATTAACTTTACAAAAGACTGTCAATAGGTCCCGAAAGAATTGGTCTAAGAAATTAGATGATGCACTTTGGGCTTATAGAACATCATATAAAAATCCTATGGGTATGTCTCCTTATAAAATGGTTTATGGAAAAGCTTGTCATTTGCCTCTTGAGTTAGAACATAAAGCATATTGGGAAATTAAAGAACTCAACTATGATTTCAAACTTGCCAGTGAAAAGAGGTTATTTGATATTAGCTCACTAGATAAATGGAGAACCCAAGCATATGAAAATGCCAAGTTATTTAAAGAAAAGGTTAAAAGATGGCATGATAAAAGAATCCCAAAAGCGTGAGTTCAAAGTCGGAGAATATGTTCTTTTGTACAACTCTCGTTTCAGATTCTTTGCAGGAAAACTCCTCTCCAAATGGGAAGGACCCTATGTTATCGAGGAGGTTTATCGATCTGGAGCTATCAAAATAAATAATACCGAAGGTACTAACCCAAAGGCCGTGAATGGTCAACAAATAAAACATTATATCTCAGGTACACCCATTAATGTTGAAAGCAATATTATCTAAACTATGACACCGGAAGAACACATAACAGAAACTTTCTAGAACACTCTAGAATTGTGAAAAAGAGGAGGTACGTGATATGGTAAGTAAACGGACTCCGAAAAATCTGCAAAAATATTTTTTGTCAGTTTTGGAATATTTAAAAATTAGGAAAATAAGAAACTACCAGGAAGGTGACCCTGGTGGGCACAAGACACTGCTACTTCTTGATCTTGCGTTAGTTTTTCCCTTGAAGAGGAAAGGGTGATGCAGCAACGTAGAGATAAGTATTTCCCTCAGTTTGAGAACCAAGGTATCAATCCAGTAGGAGAATACCTGCACAAACAAACAACTACTTGCACCCAACACAATAAAGGGGTTGTCAATCCCTTCACGATTTTTTGCAAAAGTGAGATCTGATAGAGATAGATAAACAGTAAAGTAAATATTTTTGGTATTTTTGGTTTATAGATCAGAAAGTAAAAAATTGCAAAATAGTAGATCCGAGACAAATATGATGGAAAATAGAACTTGTATGATGGAAAAATAGAACTTGTATGATCGAAAATAGACCCGGGGTCCATAGGTTTCACTAGAGGCTTCTCTCAAGATAGTAAATAATACGGTGGGTGAACAAATTACTGCCGAGCAATTGATAGAAAAGTGCAAAGTTACGATGATATCTAAGGCAATGATCATGAATATAGGCATCACATCCGTGTCAAGTAGACTGAAACGATTCTGCATCTACTACTATTACTCCACACATCGACCGCTATCCAGGATGCATCTAGAGTATTAAGTTCATAAAGAATGGAGTAACGCATTAAGCAATATGACATGATGTAGAGGAATTAACTCAAGCAATATGATGAAAACCCCATCATTTTATCCTCAATGGCAACAATACAATACGTTCCTTGCTGCTCCTACTATCACCGGGAAAGGAAACCGCAAGATTGAAAGAAAAACCAATCTAGTTAGCCAAACCAAACCGATAGTTCGAAGAGAATTACAAAGATATCAAATCATGCATAAATAAATTCAGAGGAGATTCAAATAAGATAAGCTGATCATAAATCCACAATTCATCAGATCTCGGCAAACACACCGCAAAAGATCTCCAAGAACATCAAGGAGAACATGGTATTGAGAATCAAAGAGAGAGAATAAGCCATATAGCTACTAGCTATGGACCCGTAGGTATGAAATAAACTACTCACGCTTCATCAAAAGGGCAATAGAGTTGATGTAGAAGCCCTCCATGATGGAATCTCCCTCCGGTAGGACGCCGGAAAAAAGTCCCTAGATGGGACTCACGGGTACAGAAGGTTGCACAGGTGGAAAAGTGTTTTCGTGGCTTGTTCTGGTGGTTTGGGGATATAAGAGTATATATAGGCGAAAGAATTAGGTCAGGAGGTGCATGAGGGGCCCACAAGGGTGGGGGTATGCCCTACCCCCTGGGCGCGCCCTCCGTCCTTGTGGCCACCACATGGCTCCTCCGACTTCATCTTCAAGTCTCCTGGTTGTCTTGTGGTCCAAGAAAAATCATCGCGAAGGTTTTATTCCGTTTGGTATTCCTTTTCTACGAAACTCAAAAACAGGGAAAATAGGAACTGGCACTGGGCTCCAGGTTAATAGGTTAGTCCCCAAAATAATATAAAATAGCATATTAATGCATATAAAACATCCAAAACAAATAATATAATAGCATGGAACAATCAAAAATTATAGATACGTTGCAGACGTATCAAGCATCCCCAAGCTTAATTCCTGCTCGTCCTCGGGTAGGTAAATGATAAAATTAGAATTTTTGATGTGGAATGCTACCTAACATATTTATCCATGTAATATTTCTTTATTGTGGCATGAATGTTCAGATCCGGATGATTCAAAACAAAAGTTTAATATTGACATAAAAACAATAATACTTAAAGCATACTAACAAGGCAATTATGTCTTCTCAAAATAACATGGCCAAAGAAAGCTTATCCCTAGAAAATCATATAATCTGGCTATGCTCCATCTTCATCACACAAAATATTTAAATCATGCACAACCCCGATGACAAGCCAAGCAATTGTTTCATACTTTTGGTGTTATCAAACCTTTTCAACTTTCACGCAATACATGAGCGTGATCCATGGCCATAGCACTATAGGTGGAATAGAAGGTGGTTGTGGAGAAGACAAAAATAAGGAGATAGTCTCACATCAACTAGGCGTATCAATGGGCTATGGAGATACCCATCAATAGATATCAATGTGAGTGAGTAGGGATTGCCATGAAACGGATGCACTAGAGCTATAAGTTTATGAAAGCTCAAAAGAAAACTAAGTGGGTGTGTATCCAACTCGCTTGCTCACAAAGACCTAGGGCAATTTGAGGAATCCATCATTGGAATATACAAGCCAAGTTCTATAATGAAAAATTCTCACTAGTATATGAAAGTGACAATATATGAGACTCTCTATCATGAAGATCATGGTGCTACTTTGAAGCACAAGTGTGGTAAAAGGATAGTAACATTGCCCCTTCTCTCTTTTCTCTCATTTTTTATTTAGGCCATCTCTCATTTTTTTGGCCTCTTTTTTCGTCCGGAGTCTCATCCGACTTGTGGGGGAATCATAGTCTCGATCATCCTTTCCTCACATGGGACAATGCTCTAATAATGAAGACCATCACACTTTTATTTACTTACAACTCAAGAATTACAACTAGATACTTAGAACAAAATATGACTCTATCTGAATGCCTCTGGGGGTATATCGGGATGTGCAATGACTCAAGAGCGACATGTATAAAAAAGATGAAAGGTGGCTTTGTCACAAATACGATGTCGACTACATGATGATGCAAAGCAATCTAACAATGATGATGTGTGTCATAATAAACGGAATGGTGGAAAGTTTCCTGGCAATATATCTCGGTATGGCTATGGAAATGCCATAATAGGTAAGTATGGTGGCTGTTTTGAGGAAGGTATATGGTACCGACGAAAGTTGCGCGGTACTAGAGAGGCTAGCAATGGTGGAAGGGTGAGAGTGAATATAATCCATGGAATCAATATTAGTTATAAAGAACTCACATACTTATTGCAAAAATCTATTAGTCATCGAAACAAAGTACCACGTGCATGCTCCTAGGGGGATAGATTGGTAGGAAAGACCATCGCTCGTCCCCGACGCCACTCATAAGGAAGACAATCAATAAATAAATCATGCTCTGACTTCATCACATAACGGTTCACCATACGTGCATGCTACGGGAATCACAAACTTTAACGCAAGTATTTATCAAATTCATAATTACTAACTAGCATTACTCTAATATCACCATCTTCATATCTCAAAACAATCATAAGGAGTCAAACTTCTCATAGTATTCAGTGCACTTTATATGAAAGTTTTTATTATATCCCTCTTGGATGCCTATCAAATTAGGACTAAATTTATAACCAAAGAAAATTACCATGCTGTTTAAAGACTATCAAAATAATATAAGTGAAGCGTGAGAGTTCATTAATTTCTATAAAATAAAACCACCGCCGTGCTCTAAAAAGATATAAGCGAAGCACTAGAGCGAAATTGCTTAGCTCAAAGGATATAAGTGAAGCACATAGAGTATTCTAATAAATCACGATTCATGCGTGTGTCTCCCAAAAGGTGTGTACAGCAAGGATGATTGTGGCAAATTAAAAATCAAAGACTCAAATCATACAAGACGCTCCAAGAAAAACACAGATCATGTGGTGAATAAAAATATAGCCTCAAGTAAAGTTATGATGATTTGCATAGGCCAGCAGTATGTGTATGGCTTCAAGTCTAGCCACAAGAGCAAATGTTTCATCGAAGTCAATCCCTTCAACTTGAGTGTACCCTTGAGCAACAAGACGAGCTTTGCTTCTAACAACTTGACCATGCTCATCTTGCTTGTTGCGATATATCCATTTGGTGCCTATTATATTGTGCTTGCGAGGATCAGGATGCTTAACCAGTTCCCATACATTATTCAGCTCAAACTGTTGAAGCTCTTCTTGCATAGCTTGAATCCATTCAGGTTCCATGAAGGCTTCTTCAACTTTCTTGGGTTCAGATATTGAGACGAATGCGAAGTGCCCACAGAAATTTGCTAGCTGTGTTGCCCTTGAACGAGTGAGTGGACCTGGTGCATTGATGCTATCAATTATTCTCTCAATCTGTACTTCATTTGCAACACGAGGATGTACAGGATGAAGATTTTGCTCTTGCTGATCATTGTCATCATTAGAGGGATTGTCTTCAGGCTGAGCATTGTCTTCAGGTTGATCAGGTGCGGAGATGATAAGTTCCTCTTCAGGTTGAGCTTCAGACGGTCTGATTTGTCCAGTTCCCATAAGTTTGATTGATTCACTGGATGGAACTTCATCTAGCACATTTGGCAGGTGCTCTCTTTGTGAGCCGTTCGACTCATCAAACCGCACATCCACTGTTTCAACCACTTTATAGTGAAAAAGGTTGAAGACTCTGTAGGAGTGCGAATCCTTTCCATATCCAAGCATAAAACCCTCATGTGCTTTTGGTGCAAATTTTGAAGTGTGATGTGGATCCTTGATCCAGCACCTGGCGCCAAATACTCTAAAGTAACTGACGTTTGGCTTCTTGCCAGTAAGGAGCTCATAGGATGTCTTGTTCAAAAGCTTGTGAAGATAAACACGGTTGATGATATGGCATGCAGTATCAATGGCTTCAGACCAGAACTTTCTTGGAGTCTTGTATTCATCAAGCATCGTCCGGGCCATCTCAATAAATGTTCTGTTCTTGTGTTCGACGATGCCATTCTGCTGTGGCGTGTATGGAGCTGAGAATTCATGTGTGATGCCTAAAGTATCAAGATATGTATCTAGGCCAGTGTTCTTGAATTCAGTGCCATTGTCACTTCTGATGTGTTTTATCTTGGCGCCATAGTTGTTCATTGCTCGATTAGCGAAGCGTCTGAAGACATCCTGCACTTCAGTCTTGTAGAGGATTATATGCACCCAAGTATATCTTGAATAATCATCAACAATGACAAAGCCATAGAGACAAGCAGTAGTAGTAAGAGTTGAGTAATGAGTGGGACCGAAAAGATCCATGTGGAGTAGTTCGAAGGGTTGAGTTGTTGTCATGATTGTCTTCGAGGGATGCTTGGCCCTCGTCATCTTTCCTGCTTCACAGGCACCGCATAAGTGATCCTTCTTGAACTTGACGCCCTCGATGCCTATGAAATGCTTCTTCCTTGCAAGTGTGTGGAGGTTCCTCATGCCTGCGTGCCCTAGCCTCTGATGCCAGAGCCAGAATTCAGAAGCTTTTGCTAGAATACATACGGCAAGTTGTGGTCCTACCGAGAAATCTACCACGTACAAATCATCTTTCTGATACCCTTCAAACACTAGAGACTTGTCAGATTCCATTAGAACAAGGCAGCGATATTTTCCAAATATCACAATCATGTTTAAATCGCAAAGCATTGAGACAGACATTAAGTTGAAACCAAGGGATTCAACAAGCATGACTTTATCCATGTGTTGATCCTTTGAGATTGCAACTCTACCTAGACCCAATACCTTGCTTTTACTAGTGTCAGCAAATGTGATGTGACTTTTGTCAGATGGATGTAAAGTTGAGTCCATGAGAAGGCTTCGCTTGCCAGTCATGTGATTGGTACACCCACTATCAATGATCCATTCTGAAGCTGCTGGTGTCGTACCCTACAGTGCAGTTAGGGGGATAGGCTTCACGAAGAGAATTGTGAAGCAAAAACATTTGACGAACCAGTGGATTATTAAATCTTAGATCGAGATTAGGACTGATAGGGCAAGTAGCAAGCGATTCAGGAACAAAGTACACAATAAGACCATTTGGGCATTTGATCTTGCGCCCTACAAGATGTTTAAGGTCCCCAGCAATAGCGTTAGACGATTTTGGTTTTTGTCTAGAGACCTTTCCCCGCAAAAGAGAGTTAAGCTTTCTTAGCCACCCACATCTTCAAGGGTGGCTTTGGAGCCCTAGCAAAAAGTCTTGCAGGTGGACAATAGTACTCATAAGAATAAGCAGAATAGTTCTTGGTCTTATGAACATGGCGGTTTGTTGAACCGCGCTCATATTCATAGGCCTGAGTATGGCTTCCCTGCAAAACATTTGCGTTAGTGCGACTCAGGTGAGTCCTCTGTCTGTATGAAGCCTTTGGACCGTATGAAGCCTGTGGTCTGGGGTTTGTCTTCTTCACCTGTGGTGTCATGATGACATTCACAGGAAGATTCTCCAAACACCTTTTCGGCACCCAGATCTTCTTCATAGGTGGTCCATTCCTGCAGTTAGTACTAATATACCCAGCAAACACCTCACCATTCTGATTCTTAAACAATTTATAGTTTGCATCAAAGGATTCATCAATAACAATGGGATTAGCACAAGTGAAGCCAGATAGGGTGGATGGATCCGCTGAAGGTTCCTTTGCAGCAACCCATGTGGTTTTGGGGTATTGCTCAGGTTTCCAGTAAGAGCCATCGGCATTCATTTTCCTTTCAAACCCAACACCCTCTTTCCTAGGGTTTCGGTTTAGGATCTGCCTTTTGAGGACATCACATAGTGTCTGATGCCCTTTGAGACTTTTGTACTTCCCTGTTTCAAGCAGTGTCTTCAACCTGGCATTCTCATCAGCAATAGTAGTGGTATCCTCAGCAGAGGGGTTAGTTACCACATCAACAGTTGAAGATATTGCAACAGTAGCAGTAGTAGAACGTTCAGCAACAGAAGTAGCGTTATCACGCTCAATGCATTTAAGACATGGTGGTTCAAATCCTTCCTGAGTTGAACTGATCTGTTTGGCGCGAAGTGACTCGTTTTCCTTTTGTAGGTCTTCATCAACCGCTCTCAATTTATCAAGATCTTGCTTCCTTTGAAGATAATCATAGGAAAGCCTTTCATGAGTTGTTGAGAGCATTTCATGACGACTTTCAAGTTCCTCATACTTAACGTGAAGATTTTTTATGTCTTCAATTAAGGACTGAGATCGAGTCATTTCAACATCTAACAGATCATCGCTTTTGTCTAACAGTTTTTGATTGTGTTCCATAGCTTTTTGTTGTTCAGTCGCAATTTTAGCAAGTGTATTGTAGCTGGGTTTGGAACCACAATCAGAGTCATCGTCACTAGATGTTTGATAGTGAGTAGTGCGTGTGTTTACCTTGGCACCGCGTGCCATGAAGCAGTAGGAAGGAGCAGAGTAGTCCTTGTCATTTGCATCGGTGTCGATGATGAAGTCATTGTCTTCAGTGTTGAAGATGGACTTGGCAACGTATGCTATAGCCAGACTCGCAACGCCAAAATCGGACTCCTCCTCAGACTCCACCTCTGCCTCCTCAGAAGCAGACTCCTCCTCAGAATCCATTTCCTTGCCAACAAACGCACGTGCCTTGCCAGATGAGCTCTTCTTGTGTGATGAAGACCTTGAGGAAGACTTGGAAGAAGACTTTGAGTATTTATTCTTCTTCTTGTCGTCAGAGTCATACTCCTTTCTCTTCTTCTTCTTCTTGTTCTCATTGTCCCACTGTGGACACTCAGAGATGTAGTGGCCAGGTTTCTTGCACTTGTGACATGTTCTCTTCTTGTAGTCATGAGAAGAAGCTTCATCATTCCTTGAGCTTGATCGTGAAGACTTTCTGAAGCCTTTCTTCTTGGTGAATTTTTGGAACTTCTTCACAAGCATAGCAAGCTCCTTTCCAATGTCTTCAGGATCATCAGAACTGCTGTCAGATTCTTCTTCAGATGAGGAGACAGCTTTTGCCTTCAAGGCACGAGTTCGCCCATAGTTGGGACCGTAGATGTCTCTTTTCTCAGAAAGCTGAAATTCGTGTGTGTTGAGCCTCTCAAGTATGTCAGACAGATTGAGTGTCTTGAAATCAGGACGTTCTTGAATCATCAGGGCTAGGGTGTCAAACAAACTGTCAAGTGATCTCAGGAGTGTCTTGACGACTTCATGCTTGGTGATCTCAGTGGCGCCGAGGGATTGAAGCTCATTTGTGATGTCAGTGAGTCGATCAAATGTGAGCCGGACATTCTCATTGTCATTTCTCTTGAAGCGGTTGAAGAGGTTGCGAAGGACACTGATTCTCTGATCTCTCTGGGTTGAGACGCCTTCGTTGACCTTGGAGAGCCAGTCCCAGACTAGCTTAGATGTTTCCAAAGCACTCACGCGGCCATACTGTCCTTTGGTCAGATGACCATAGATGATATTCTTGGCAGTAGAGTCCAGTTGAACGAACTTCTTGACATCAGCAGCAGTGACACCTTCTCCAGCCTTGGGAACGTCGTTCTTGACGACATATCATAGGTCGACATAAATGGCTTCAAGATGCATGCGCATCTTATTCTTCTAGTAGGGATATTCAGTTCCATCAAAGACGGGGCACGCAGCGGAGACTTTAATTATCCCTGCAGTCGACATAGCTAAAACTCCAGGTGGTTAAACCGAATCACACAGAACAAGGGAGTACCTTTCTCTGATACTAATTGAAAGTGCTAGTGATCGACTAGAGGGGGGTGAATAGGTGATTTTTAGGAAAGTCTTCAAAACATGTAAGTTTCGAAGACAAACGATAGAAATAAACCTATTACCATGCAGCGGAAGGTAGACTACACTAGGCAAACCATAGTCAAGTATTTAGTGAAGTGAAAGCATAATGACTAATAGCAGCTAGGAAGTAAGGATCAGGTAGGAAGATATTGTGAAGCCAATCAAAACAAGTAATCACTCAGTGAAGCCAAATGGTGATGCAATCGTACAATGACTTCACAAGGACCAACAGTAAGTAAAGGGAAGGGAAGGATGAAACCAGTGACTTGTTGAAGACAATGATTTGTTGGACCAGTTCCAGTTGCTGTCACAACTGTACGTCTGGTTAGGGAGGCTGAGATTCAACTCAGAAGACCTCGTCTTCACCTTATTCCCCTTGAGCTAAGGACACCCAGTCCTCGCCCAATCACTCTGGTAAGTCTTCAAGGTAGACTTCCAAACCTTCACAGACTTCGTTCACCGGTGATCCACAATGACTCTTGGATGCTCAGAACGCGACGCCTAACTGGCTGGAGGATTCACAGTCCTCAAGTGTAATAAGTCTTCAGATCACACAGACAGGAAGACTTAAGTGATGCCTAAAACTCTTTGGCTCTGGGTGTTTAGGGCTTTATCCTCGCAAGGAATTCTCTCTCAAAGGCTTCGAGGTGGGTTGCTCTCAAATGACAAAAGTCATGCTTTAACTCTGAGCAGCCAACCGTTTATGGTTGTAGGGGGTGGGCTATTTATAGCTACTAGGCAACCCGACCTGATTTATCCGAAATGACCCTGGGTCACTAAGGAACTGACACGTGTTCCAACGATTAGATTTCAAACACACACGACAACTTTACTTGGGCTACAAGCAAAGCTGACTTATCCAACTCTAGACAAGATTTGCTCTCATAGTCTTCACTCGAAGACATAGGATTTTGGTTAAGCATCACTTCAGTCATTCTGACTGGTTCTCTTGTACCCCACTTAACAGTACGGTGGTTCCTATGACTCAACAAGGAAAAACACAGAACGATGAAACTGCTAAGTCTTCGCGCTCCATAGTCTTCACGCGATGTCTTCTCTAGTCATAGTCTTCAATGTGAATGTCTTCACATACCACCTTTGACTTCAATGTCTTCATACATTTTTAGGGGTCATCTCTGGTAGGAAAACCGAATCAATGAGGGAGTTCTACCTGTGTTATCCTACAATTCTCACAAACACATTAGTCCCTCAACTAGGTTTGTCGTCAATACTCCAAAACCAACTAGGGGTGGCACTAGATGCACTTACACTTTTACATACTACTCCGTGGCTCTGGCTAGACCATTTTGAGCGGCACAGAGGTACGCATCTCCCGAGTTGAAGGCATCCAATGCTTCTTGGGAGAAACAAGCGTCATGAAGAACAGTCCGGCGACGCTTGTGGTTCATGGCACTTTCCACCTCGGAATTGGTGGCGGACAGTCTATCCGCATCCTCTATCGGAGGAGCACCCGGCGCACGCCTCGTATTCATTCCCGCCTCCAAAACCGGACTTGGAGCTTGGCTGGTGGAGGCGCGATTAGTAGCCTCTCTGGATATAGTCCGGCGAGCGCTCTTTTTCCTAAAAAGAAGGCATGGGTGTTAGTATGCCTCTGAGAATAATGTCTTAGAATAAAGACGGCGCGCCGTACCGCTGTGCCGGTGTCTCAATCCAGACTGTGTGTCTTTTTAGCCTGCCTGGCCTTGCGGCCCCTTGTTGGCTAGTCGCCGCAGGCTCGGCCTTCCGCCTCGAGGACCTCCCCTGTGAAACACGGTTATTATACGGTAATCAAAAACACGCAAGGACGGATCCCTTTTCAAAGTACTGGGACTTCGGTCTCAGTTACATGTGAGGCTGGAAGTAGCCCAGGGTAATCGGCCGTAATGGCCACCAAGGCGTTGTCATTGCTCAATTGGTAAAATACCCCATCGATCAGCTCCACAGATATGTCCGGATCCTCTTGGGAGGCCGGGTCAAGGGACCGTTCTAGGTCCTCGGGTTGTGGAGGAGGGCTATTTATCTCCCTTGCAGCCTGGCGCAGCTCCTGCGTTGAAATCGCTAGACTGAATAATTAACTATGGGAATATGAAACGGATGGGCGAGAAAAAGTGTCCACTTACCCAGCTCGGAGGATTGTACATAGAAAATCCGCCCTGCGGGTTGATGCAGAGGAATTCCTCCTCTTCTCCCTTGTACAAAGTGGATAAGATCTTTATTAGAGCAGCAACCGATTCCGACCCTTTACGGCCATAGCGGGTGGCGTCATCCTTCCCATTGAAATCCCACATGGGGTGCCCTCTATACTGAAGCGGCTGCACCCCCCGCATAATACATGTGGCCATGACCTCGATCATGGTCAATCCGGATCGAGCTAACAAACTTATCCGGCTCATTAGGTAAAGAACTTCTCTATCATCTTCCTCCTGGGGGCTCCGTGGACGCCAGCTTCGGCGCTTCTTCAAAGGAGCGTTGTCGAACTCAGGGAGGCCGATTCGAATAGGGTTCGGGAGGGGTACGTCTTCTATATAAAACCATTCTGAAGGCCAGTCTTCGGACGTCTTCTTTGGGGTTCCGGATAGATATCCGGTCCCGGCAATACGCCACACTTCAGCTCCGCCCACTTGATATATTGACCCCTTCTGAGAACAGGGCACAAGGCAGAACAGCTCCTTCCACAGCGTGAAATGAGCCTCAGAGCCCAAAAATAGCTCGCAAAGGGCTACGAAGCCCGCGATATGCAATATGGAGGCAGGCGTAAGGTTGTGCAACTGGAGGCTGTAGAACTCCAGGAGCCCCCAGAGAAACGGATGAATTGGAAATCCGAGCCCTCTTACCAAATGAGGGACAAGGCATACCCGCTCTCCCTTGGAGGGATTGGGAAGGCTCTCCGCTTGCTCTCGCCATTATAGGTGGCGAGCCCGACTCGAACCAGGACCATGTATGCTGGGGGAAGAAATCCCTTGGTCTGAAGCATCACTAATTTGCTGTGCAGGACGGAACATCTCTCTCAATCTCCAGGCTTGGGGCTAGGGGAGCGAGAGGAGGAGCTGCGTCAACCGGCCATGATGGAATGGACCTCTATCGGATGCGCTCCGATGAAGGCTCGCCAAGGGAGGATGGTGTGATTTGGATTTGAATCCTCGTCTCTTTAATAGGCAGCTCATTCGCACAGCTAGGGGGGGTAAATGTAAAAACACCCTGGCTCTTCACATTCGCTCGACACGTGGAAAGTGGCCATTATTGGGCGTGGAAACCAAGGAGCACAACATTCACAAGAAGCCGGACACTATTTAAATAGGTACATGGAATTTGGAGAGGAACCATCCTTGCAATGCCGAAGACAATTTGCGGGCCGGACTCATCGTCATTGAAGCCTGGTTCGGGGGCTACTGAGGGAGTCTTGGATTAGGGGGTGTCCGGATAGCCGGACTATAACCTTTGGCCGCACTCTTGGACTATGAAGATACAAGATTGAAGACTTCGTCCCGTGTCCGGATGGGACTTTCCTTGGCGTGGAAGGCAAGCTTGGCAATACGGATATGTAGATCTCCTCCCATTGTAACCGACTCTGTGTAACCCTAGCCCTCTCCGGTGTCTATATAAACCGGAGGGTTTTAGTCCATAGAAAAGACAACAATCATACCATAGGCTAGCTTCTAGGGTTTAGCCTCCTTGATCTCATGGTAGATCTACTCTTGTACTACCCATATCATCAATATTAATCAAGCAGGACGTAGGGTTTTACCTCCATCAAGAGGGCCCGAACCTGGGTAAAACATTGTGTCCCCTGCCTCCTATTACCATCCGGCCTAGACGCGCAGTTCGGGACCCCCTACCCGAGATCTACCGGTTTTGACACCGACAATCCCCAAGCTTAGGATCTTGCCACTCCTTATTCCATAGTCCATCAAATCCTTACCCAAAACTTGAAAACTTCACAACACAAAACTCAACAGAAAGTCTCATAAGCTCCATTAGTATAAGAAAACAAATCACCACTTTTGTTACTATTGTGAACTCATTCTTTATTTATATTGGTGTAATATCTACTGTATTACAACTTATCCATGGTTCATACCCCCCGATACTAGCCATAGAATCATCAAAATAAGCAAACAACACATAGAAAACAGAATCTGTCAAAAACAGAACAGTCTGAAGCAATATGGAACTCAAGAATACTTATGTAACTCCAAAACTTCTGAAAAATTAGGACATCCTAAGAAATTTCTTTACTAACCTTCTGCAAAAAGAATCAGTATTTTATCGCACTTCTGCTAAAATTGAAAATTAATCTCCTCGGCACAAAAGTTTGTGTTTTTCAGCAAGATCAAATCAACTATCACCGTAAGCTATCCCAAAGTTCTTACTTGGCACAAACACTAATTAAAACACAAAACCACATCTAGCCAGAGGCTAGATAAATTATTTAATGCAAAACATGACCTAAAAAGCAAGAACAAAAATAAAATTGGGTTGCCTCCCAACAAGCGCTATTGTTTAACGCACCTAGCTAGGCATAAAAACGCGAATAGATCTAGGTATTGTCATCTTTGGCATGCAATCCATAAGTGGCTCTCATAATAGATTCATAAGGCAATTTAATTTTCTTTCTTGGAAAGTGTTACATGCCCTTCCTTAACAGAAATTGAAATCTAATGTTTCCTTCTTTCATGTCAATAATTGCACCAATCGTTCTAAGGAAAGGTGTACCAAGAATAATAGGACATGTAGGATTGCAATCTATATCAAGAACAACGAAATCTACGGGCTCATAATTCCTATTTGCAACAATAAGAACATCATTAATCCTTCCCATATGTTTCTTAATAGTGGAGTCCACAAGATGCAAATTTAAAAAACAATCATCAGTTTCATGGAAACCTAACACATCACATAAAGTTTTTGGAATTGTGGAAACGCTAGCACCCAAATCACACAAAGCATGGCACTCATAATCTTTAATCTTAATCTAAATAGTGGGTACCCACTCATCATAAAGTTTTCTAGGCATAGAAACTTCCAAGTCAAGCTTTTCTTCAAAAGATTGCATCATAGCATCAACGATATGTTTAGTAAAAGCTTTATTTTGATTATAACATGGGGAGAATTCAACATGGATTGCAACAAGGAAATACAATATATTAAAGAACAACTATCATAATTAAATTCCTTGAAATCCAAAAGAGCGGGTTCATAGATACCTAAAGTTTTGACCACTCCAATCCCACTTTTATCAATTTTTGCATCAAGATCTAAAAACTCTGAATCATTGGAATGCCTTTTAACTAAAGTTGACTTATATTCAGCCCCATTTTTATCAAGATTTATATTGTAAAGCAAAGAATCAATAGGAGTCACATCAATCACTTTAAGATCTTCATCATTATTTTCACAGAAACTAGAAGAAGACGTTTTCACAAACCAATCTCGTTTAGCACGCATCTTAGCGGTTCTTTCTTTGCACAAATCAATGGAAATTCTCATATATTTGAGAGACTAATTAATATCATGCTTGGGTGGAATAGATCTAAGTTTCAAAGAATCAACATCAAGAGAAATTCTATCCACGTCCCTAGCCAAATCATCAATCTTAAGCAATTTTTCTTCAATCAAAGCATTGAACTTATTTTGCGAACTCATAAATTATTTAACACTATTCTCAAAATAATAGGCCATATTATTATAATTTCCATAAGAATTGTTGTAGGAATTACCATAATTATTAGAGGAATTACTAGGAAATGGCATAGGATTAAAATTACCTCTATATGCGTTATTACCAAAATTGTTCCTACCAACAAAATTCACATCCATAGATTCATTAATATTTTCAATCATATAGACAAAGGCATATCATTAGGATCAATAGAAGCACTCTTGCTAGCAAATAATTTCATAAGCTCATCCATCTTTCCACTCAAAACGTTAATCTCTTCAATCGCATGCACTTTTTTACTAGTGGAAGATCTTTCGGTATGCCATTGAGAATAATTAACCATAATATTGTATAGGAGTTTAGTAGCTTCTCCAAAAGTAATTTCCATAAAAGTGCCCCCTGCAGCCGAATCTCAAAGATTTCTAGAAGCAAAATTCAATCTGGCATAATTTTTTTATATAATCATCCACAAATTCAAACCATGAGTAGGGCAATTTTGTATCATCAATTTCATCCTCTCCCAAGATTGTGAAACATGTTCATGATCAAGTTGCTTAAAATTCATAATACCATTCCTAAGGGAGATGATGTTAGCGGGAGGAAAATACATGGAAATAAAAGCATCTTTACACTTATTCCATGAATCAATACTATTTTTAGGCAAAGATGAAAACCAAGTTTTAGCACGATCTCAAAGTGAAAACAGAAATAGCTTAAATTTAACAATATCATTATCCACATATTTTTTATTCATATCACACAAATCAACGAAATTATTTAGATGGGATGCGGCATCTTCACTAGGAAGGCCGGAAAATTGATCTTTCATAATGAGGTTCAGCAAAGCGGTATTAATGTCACAAGATTCCGCATTAGTAGCGGGAGAAATCGGAGTACTAACAAAATCATTATAATTGGTGTTGGAAAAGTCACATAATTTGGTATTCTCTTGAGGCATCGTGACAAAGCAAGCAATCCAACACACGAGCACACAAAAAGCAAACGAACAAGACGAACAGAAGAGGGGCGAAGAAAAGGCAAATATTTTTCAAAAATCATTTTAGAAGTGGGGGAGAGGAAAACAAGAGGTGAATGGCGAATAATCTAATGCAAGGTATGAGAGTTTATGATGGGTACTTGGTATGGCTTGACTTGGCATAGATTTCCCCGGCAACGGCGCCAGAAATTCTTCCTCCTACTTCTTGAGCTTGCGTTGGTTTTTCCCCTGAAGAGGAAAGGGTGATGCAGCAAAGTAGAGATAAGTATTTCCCTCAGTTTGAGAACCAAGGTATCAATCCAGTAGGAGACAACGCACAAGTTACCCAATACCTGCATAAACAAACAACTACTTGCACCCAACGCATTAAAGGGGTTGTCAATCCCCTCAGGGTTATTTGCAAAAGTGAGATCTAATAAAGATAGATAAATGTTAAAGTAAATATTTTTGATATTTTTGGTTTATAGATCGGGAAGTAAAAGATTGCAAAATAGTAGATCGGAAACTAATATGATGGAAAATGGAACTTGTATGATGGAAAATAGAACTTGTATGATGGAAAATAGACACGGGGGCCATTGGTTTCGCTAGAGGCTTCTCTCAAGATAGTAAATAAACGGTGGGAGAAAAAATTACTGCCGAGAAATTGATAGAAAAGCGCAAAGTTATGAAGATATCTAAGGCAATGATCATGAATATAGGCATCACGTCCGTGTTAAGTAGAGCAAAACGATTATGCATCTACTACTATTACTCCACGCATCGACCGCTATCCAGCATGCATATAGAGTATTAAGTTCATAAAGAATGGAGTAACGCATTAAGCAAGATGACATGATGTAGAGGAATTAACTCAAGCAATATGATGAAAACCCCATCTTTCTATCCTCGATGGCAACAATACAATACGTTCCTTGCTGCCCCTACTATCACCGGGAAAGGAAACCGCAAGATTGAACCCAAAGCTAAGCACTTCTCCCATTGCAAGAAAAACCAATCTAGTTGGCCAAACCAAACTGATAGTTCAAAGAGAATTACAAAGATATCAAATCATGCATAAAAGAATTCAGAGGAGATTCAAATAATATTCATAGATAAGCTGATCATAAATCGACAATTCATCGGATCTCGGCAAACACACCGCAAAAGAGTATTACATCGAATAGATCTCCATGGACATTGGGGAGAACATGGTATTGAGAATCAAAGAGAGAGAAGAAGCCATCTAGCTACTAGCTATGGACCCGTAGGTATGAAATAAACTACTCATGCTTCATCGGAAGGGCAATAGAGTTGATGTATAAGCCCTCCGTGATCAAATCCCCCTACGGCAGGACACCAGAAAAGGTCCCTAGATGGAATCTCACGAATACAGAAGGTTGCGGAGGTGGAAAAGTGTTTTCTTGGCTTGTTCTGGTGGTTCGGGGATATAAGAGTATATATAGGCGAAAGAATTAGGTCAGGAGTTGTATGAGGGGCCCACAATGGTGTTGGTGCGCCCTACCCCCTGGGCGCGCCCTCCGTCCTTGGGGCCGCCTCATGGTTAATCCGATTTCATCTCCAAGTATCCTAGTTGTCTTCTGGTCCAAGAAAAATCATCGCGGAAGTTTTATTCCATTTGGTATTCCTTTTCTACAAAACTCAAAAAACAGGGAAAAATAGGAACTCGCACTGGGCTCTAGGTTAATAGGTTAGTCCCAAAAATAATATAAATAGCATATTAATGCATATAAAACATCCAAAACAGATAATATAATAGCATGGAACAATAAAAAATTATAGATACGTCGGAGACGTATCAAGCATCCCCAAGCTTAATTCCTGCTCATCCTCGACTAGGTAAATGATGAAATTAAATTTTTTGATGTGGAATGCTACCTAACATATTTATCCATGTAATATTTCTTTTATTGTGCATGAATGTTCAGATCCGTATGATTGAAAACAAAATTTTAATATTGACATAAAAACAATATAATACTTCAAGTATACTAACAAGGCAATTATGTCTTCTCAAAATAACATGGCCAAAGAAAGCTTATCCCTACAAAATCATAGTCTATCTATGCTCCATCTTCATCACATAAAATATTTAAATCATGCACAACCCTGATGACAAGACAAGCAATTGTTTCATACTTTTGATGTTCTCAAACTTTTTCAACTTTCACGCAATACATGAGCATGATCCATGGACATAGCACTATAGGTGGAATAGAAGGTGATTGTGGAGAAGACAAAAAGAAGGAGATAGTCTCACATCAACTAGGCGTATCAACGGGCTATGGATATGCCCATCAATAGATATCAATGTGAGTGAGTACGGATTGCCATGCAACAGATGCACTAGTGTGACGCCCTCGATTCAATCGTACACTAATCATCCATGCAAATGTGTACGATCAAGAGCATGGACTCACGAGAAGATACCACAACACAAATCTAGAACAAAATAAAATAATACAAGCTTTATATTACAAGCCAGGGGCCTCGAAGGCTCGAATACAAATGCTCGAAGACACAAGAGTCAGCGGAAGCAAAAATATCTGTGTATAGCCATAAGGTTAAACAAGTTTGCCTTAAGAAGGCTAGCACAAAAGTTGCAACAATCGAATAGGCAAGGCCTCCTTCCTGGGACCTCCTAACTACTCCTCAAAGTCGAACTCCATGTAGAATCATCCTCGGGATGCTCTGGCTCCTGGACTCCATCATATGATCGCAGTAACCGGGAAAAGGGGAAAAGAAGTAGGAAATCAACCGTGAGTACTCATCCAAAGTACTCGCAAGCAAGGATCTACACTACATATGCATTGGTATCAATGAAATGGGTAGTATCTGTGGACTGAACTGCAGAATGCCAGAATAAGAGGGGGATAGCTAGTTCTATCGTAGACTACGCTTCTGGAAGCCTCCATCTTGAAGCATATAGAAGAGAGTAGATGGTAAGTTCACCAAGTATCATCGCATAGCATAATCCTACCCCGGCGATCTGCTCCTCGTCGCCCTGTGAGAGAAGGATCACCGGGTTGTATCTGGCACTTGAAAGGGTGTGTTTTATTAAGTATCCGGTTCAAGTTGTCATAAAGTCGAGGTACAACTCTAGTCATCCTTTTACCGAGGGACATGACTATTCGAGTAGATAAACTTCCCTGCAGGGGTGCACCACATTAGCCAACACACTCTATCCCTCTAGATGGACACACTTTCTTGGGTCATGCCCGACCTCGAAAGATCAACACATTGTAGCCCTACCTAGGCACAACAGAGAGATCAGCACGCCGATATAAATCCTAAGCGCACAGGGGTCTGGGCCCATCGCCCATTGCACACCTGCATGTTGTGTGGGCGCCTGGAAGCAGACCTAGCCTCCCTAATACAAGAGTAGGTGTTCCGGTCCAATCCGGTGTGCGTCGCTCAGTCGCTGACGTCAAGAAGGCTTCGGCTGATACCACGACGTCGAGTGCCCATAACTGTTCCCGCGTAGTTGGTTAGTGCGTATAGGCCAGTGGCCAGACTCAGATCAAATACCAAGATCTCGTTAAGCGTGTTATTTTGAAGTAGTCGTGGACGCCGACCAGGGGCCAGGCCCACCTCTCACCTAGGTGGTCTCAACCTGCCCTGTCGCTCTGCCACAAAGTAACAGTCGGGGGGTCATCGGGAACTAAGGCCCACCACTACCGGGATGGAACCACCTGTCCTTTCAGCCCCCACATCAGAATCACTTGCGAGTACTCTACGTGGCGACCCGACTTTAGTCACCACATGTATCATGTACGATGTATATAAGTATATACCCATGATCACCTTCTGAGTGATCATGACCTGGTAGTATAGCATGGCAGACGGACAAGAATGTAGGGCGGCTGATGGAATACTAGCATCCTATACTAAGCATTTAGGATTGCAGGTAAAGGTAACAACAGTAGTAGCAAAGACAGGCTATGCATCAGGATAGGATTAACGGAAAGCAGTAACATGCTACACTACTCTAATGCAAGCAATAGAGAGAAGAATATGCGATATCGGGTTGATCAAGGGGGGGGGGCTTGCTTGGTTGCTCTGGCAAAAAGGATGGGTCGTCGTCGATGTAGTCGTACTGGGGGTCGCCGTTAGTCTCGGGGTCTATCGGAAAGAAGTAACGGAGGGGAACACAATAAATGATAGAGCAATCAAAGCATCACAAAGTGTAACATGGCAATACGAGGTGCTAGAGGTGAACTAACGCAGTACTAGGTGCTACTAGTGACGGGAGAAAACATCCGAGAAAGTATTCCCGGTGTTTGACATTTTCGGGCAGATGAAACAGAGGTGGATTTTTGCATGTTCGCTATGCTAGGGATGTGTGGCTGACAAACGGACCGCGTATTCGGATTCGTCTTGTCGTTCTGAGCAACTTTCATGTACAAAGTATCTTTATCCGAGCTACAAATTATTTTATAATAATTTTGAAGATTTAATCAATTTCTAGAATTATTAAATTCATTTAATTCGGAAAAATCGTTTATTGCGTCAGCGTGATGTCAGCATGACATCAGCGGTCAACTCTGACCGTTGACCAGTGAAACTGACGGTGGGGCCGATCTGTCATGGACTCAATTAATTAAGCAGGTTTAATTAGTCTAATCTAGTTCATTAGGCTAATTAAGCAAGGTTAAGTAAGTTAATTAATTACCCAATTAATTAATTAGTTTTATTTATTTATTTTCTTTTTTAGAAAAAAGTGGCTGGGAGCCCCACTTGGCAGTGACCCAAAGGCCAAGCCATAGGGCGATTAGCGAGCACTGGGCGCTGGGTGCAAGGGCCCGAGTGGGTGGCCTTGGTAAGGCTCGTCGGCCGGCTGCAGCGGGCGAAGGCGGGCGCAGGGCGGCGATGGTCGGCGAGCAGCTGCAGCAGGGCGGAGTGGGGGTGGCGCGGGAGTGCGGGGCCAGGAGGGCAAAGCCCTAGTGCGTCCGGGGAGGGCGCGGTCAGCACCAGCGAGCGTGAGGCGCTGGAGGCGCGGGGCGGAGTGCAGTGGCGCTAGCAGTCGGTAGCAAGGAGCAGCAGCACCGGCAGCAAGGAGTAGCAGCCAATGACGGGAGCAGCGACAGCAGCGCCGGAAGCAGAGCAGCAGAGCAACGACAAGGAGAAGGTAGCGGTGACAGGCGCAGAGGCGCGGCCATGGGCGGCTGGGCGCGCACGGGTGGCAGCCCGCGGCGGGAGCGGACGCGGGTGCGGGTCTAGGGCGCGCGACTACGCGCAGGAGGGTGCGTCCAGAGGACGCAAACGAGCGGGCGCAGGGTGAGGTCCGGCCATGGCGACCACAAGGTCACGATCGCGGCTGGGTTTCCATTACATCACGCAAACGAGTGGGTTACTCAAAGCATCGGCTTTATGAAGCCCTCCAGAGCACGGTAGCATCAGCAGCTCGACGTGGGGTGGATTATAGCGGCAGCGGCGAGCATGGCGGCGGTGCAGAGATGCGGCCCGTGAAAACTACAACTACGACATTGGGATAGCATGAAAAAGAGAGGGGGAAGATGCAGAGCTCACCAAGGAAGCTCAAGGAGGCTCTTCGAGGAGTTTAGGAGCTGTAGAGGTGTCAATTCTGGCGATGGTGTCATGGTGGCCGAAGGTGGAAGACGGCGTCGATCCGGTCGATGCGGTGCCTCCGGGCTTGATCTCATGGACGAGGAAGACGAAGAAGATGACGGCGGAGTTGCTGGACACCTTGGCGGGGCGCGGGGACGATGATGGCTTTGGGATCAACGAGGGCGTGATGTCGACTATGCTCGGTGCATATGTGGGGGAGAGAAGCGGCGCGAGGAAGGGGGAGAGTGCGGTAGGGTTTCGAGGAGGAGGGGCCGGTCTCAGGGGCGACTAGTAGGCGGTCAGGGGTGGCCAATGGCCACCACGGGGCCCTTGTCTCCTCATGTAGCAGGAGACGTGGAGGTGGGTTGGGCCATGTGTGGCCACTAGGGCCCAGTAGATTAGGTCTCATCTTTTATTTTTCATTTTCCCCTTATTTTACCTTTTTTGTTTATTTATTTCTCCTCTGTTTTGCCTTTAGTTTAGGTAGCAAATGAATTTTTGGTGAACATGAGAATTGGCACATAAATATTGGGCCATATAATTGAGTCGCACACAAAGTTTCAAGTCATTTTGAAAAGGACTAATATTTGTTTACTCTTAAAAGGTTAATTTAAATGTTGGTGTTTCTGTTCTAATTATCTTAGAGGCATATAAACATTCGCGAAATGTTGTTTGATGTTTGTTAATTTGTTAGTGAATATTTACAATCTTTTAATATTTTTAATTCACTGTTTTACGAAATTATAATTTGACTTGCTATTTGAATTTGAATTTGATCTCAATTTGAAACAAGTGAGGTTTAGCAAAAGTTTAATTATGATGAACTGGCATGATTAGCAAGGGTTTACTATAGCTTAACTATCGGGGTGTCACAATTCTCCTCCACTACAAGAAATCTCGTCCGAGATTTAAGAGGCAGAGTAAGGGGGAAAGGTCTGGTTACGAAATTCTAACGGATCTTCTTGGTCTTGGCTACTCTTCTCGAAGAAGTTAATCCCTTTCGTTGATGTCTTTGATTCTCTATTTCAGGTCATCGTGATGAAGTCGTCATCCTTCTTCGGGAACTCCGTCGTACTTACAACTAGGACAAGGGCGGCTCGACAACGATAGAAGGCTATAAGGGGTAATCATCTGGTGTTATCCCATGAATGATTACATGAGTATCTCTCGAGTTGGTCAAATGAAACACATCCCGAGCCAAGCAAGAAGGTACAGTAAGTAGTTTCAAGTGCTTCGACAATCATTCGATGTTTGAAACAGGGCATGAAAGGGGTTCGGAGCAGCGGGAATAGGTATTGTTTCTGATACCAGAATAGATCATCTCTAGGAAGGTGACCTGTGAACTACATACAGAGTCAAACGTGAGGAATAACTTCGGCAACAGGGCTGTACAGTATAGTCAGGTTTCGATCATGTGGAACTGTGGGTTATGGGCCCACCATGTGGGTTTTAAAAGTAGAAAAGGGGCTGACATCTTTCACGGTCATGTAATCAAGGCATGTCAGAGGATAGTCTGTCGGTTATGTCAACAACAACATCGGTACCAACGGCGAGGGACGAAGAGAACCATTTTCCTGCTCATCGAAACGAGGCGGACCAATAGGCAAAGTTCTCGTCCATCGGTGGCTACCGGAATGTCATCAACATTAGTAACAGGGTGTTACTGATAGAATTGTACACCGAGGTGTTTTCATAAGTAGTGAATTAATACTGCTTAGATCATATAGATCAAAATAAAGGTTAAACAAAACAATGGAAAGGAAAATGTGATTATCAGATTAAACAGAACAATGGAAAGGAAAATGTGCTTTTAGGGGTATATCTTCCCAAGGACAAGCAGAGCATGATATCCACGACAGGATAGAAAGTAGAAACCATTTAGGTAAGGGGAGAGGAATTTCATGACATTACCCATACAACAGTGTTTGGATAATTTGATAAAGAGAATTTAGCATTGCTTCATCCATTCTTATTGAAGATCGAAGTACCACCGACATGCTTCGAGATAGCATTGACATGGTCTTCAAGCAAAGGTCAGACTTTGGATACACAATGGATCCATCGGGAATAACTCATAGAATAAGTCTTACAATTTTCCCATGGAAGAATGGCTAACCTTGCTAAAAAGGATACTATAACAATATAGGTCCTCTGGCCAGGGGTGCTAGGAATGACATCACCTTACTTAGTTATATAGATACCCATGTTATGACTCTTGGAAAATGTTCCAACCATCATATCTGACTGAGATTCAAATCTGATTGGTGTTAGGACACCTCAGACTCAGTATACCTGAGAAGAAAAAGGTGCAACACGAATTGACAGGATGCCATTGTAAGATTCTCGGGAAATGAACTATGGAAGCGAGTTTCGAAACAAGAGTTCATCATTAAACCAAGGAGAGGATGAGGACGTTACTGATGGACTCAACGACAAGTCATCAAGATTTCCATAGACACGGATTTTCACAATTAAATGAACAAGGAGATAACATTTTGACAACTCGTATGATATAATGATGTATGCTCGAGGAAAGAAAGAAAAAAATACACAATTAAACATTGGTTGAAAGGTGCACCCGAAATATGGGCTTAGGTAGCATTTTCTATGTTAGAATGGTGATTCAATAACCAATAGTCTAAGAATGAACGATCGTCCATTAACTTCAAAGCAATAGGGTTGCTAGAAGTGCAGAATTCGAGCAGCACCGTTCACTTGTTAGTAGCCCGATTAGAATCAACACGGGAACCAAGAAAGAATGGTGATGGTGAGAAGTATCACTATTTCAAGAATTCTTAAGAGGTGTAGTAATCCTCACAACATCCTTGGCGTAAAAGATGGTAATACTCCAAGGTAGAGCATAACATAAGCTTGATGGCAAGGAGCTCCATAACATGATCAAGTTTGTGTCGGAGGGAAGGAAATAATGTTGTCGATGATAATACAAATCATCGAGGGGCAAGGATGGTATTTCTCATACAGAATACGATTGATACCCTGGAAGGAGTCAAAATGTTAACGATGATCACTACACATTTGTCGAGAGATTTCATGAAGATGTACTCGATCAGCGATGGCATCAAGTCAAAGGAATGATGAAGCGCAAGTTTATTGGAATCGCGGGTATGACACAAACTCGGAAGCAGGCTTGCTATTCGAGGTGAAACGATAAGACCAGGAAGATCGACATAAGGTTAGCTCATCGTCAAAAATTGTCCTCCAGGAAGAAGGGCCAGGTAGCACAGTTAAGATTAGCACGATAATAATGTAGCCAATCAGGCTAGGAATGACACGATGAGGTATTAAACTTCCTAACAACAAAGTACTAGGAGTATTGAATCACAGTGTTGATTCAATTCACTATGCGGTGTTCTAATACACCTCCATCGTTTCTACTTTTTCTCACGCTTTTCCTCTTGCTTTGGACTCTAATTTGCCTGATTTGAATGAAACTAACCCCGGACTGACGCTGTTTTTAGCAGAACTACCATGGTGTTGTTTTTGTGTAGAAATGAAAGTTCTCAGAATGGAACGAATTTTTTTGAGGATTTTTTATATCTATAAAGAGAACTTCTGCAGCCAAGACCTGCCGGAGAGGGGCACCTAGGTGGGCACAACCCACCAGGGCTCGCCCCCCTCTCCTGGCGCGCCCAGGTGGGTTGTACCCACCTGGTGGTCCCGCTGATGACCCCCATGATACTATAAATTCACATTATTCCAGAAAAAAATCAGGGAGAAATAATTATCGCGATCCATGAGACGGGGCCGCCGCCAAGCCCTGTTCTTCCTTGGGAGGGCAGATCTGGAGTCCGTTTGGGGCTCCGAAGAGGGGGATCTTCAATCTTCGTCATCACCATCCTATCTCCATCGCTAATCCATGATGCTCCCCACTGGGAGTAAGTAATTCCTCCGTAGGCTCGCTAGTCGATGAGGAGTTGGATGAGATTCATCATGTAATCAAGTTAGTTTTGTTAGGGCTTGATCCCTAGTATCCACTATGTTCTTAGATTGATGTTGCTATGACTTTGCCATGCTTAATGCTTGTCACTTTGGGCCCGGGTGCCATGATTTCAGATCTGAACTGTTTATGAGTTCATCATTATATCCATGTTTTAGATCCAATCTTGCAAGTTATAGTCACCTACTACGGTTATGATCCAGCAACCCCGGAGTGACAACAACCGGGCCCACTCCCGGTGATGACCGTAGCTCGAGGAGTTCATGTATTCAGTATGTGTTAATGCTTTGTTCCGGTTCTCTATTAAAAGGAGGCCTTAATATCCCTTAGTTTCCAATATGGACCCCGCTGCCACGGGAGGGTAGGACAAAGGATGTCATGCAAGTTCTTTTAATAAAGCACGTATGACTATTTACGGAATACATGTCTACATTATATCGATGAACTGGAGCTAGTGTCGTATCGCTCTAGGTTATAACCGTCTCATGATGAATATCATCCAACAAGTCACCGATCCAATGCCTACGAACTTTTCCATATTGTTTTCGCTAAGTTACTACTGCTATCATCACTGTTACACTTGCTACAAAATTACTGCTATCACTATTATTGTTACTGTTGCTACTGTCACTACTATCAAAACTATCATATTACTGTGCTACTGATCATATTGCTGTAGATAATTAATCTCCAGGTGTGGTTGAATTGACAACCCAGGTGCTAATATCTTCAAATATTCTTTGGCTCCCCTTGTGTCGAATCTATAAATTTGGGTTGAATACTCTACCCTCGAAAACTGTTGCGATCCCCTAGACTTGTGGGTTATCAAGACCTTTTTTGGCGTCGTTGCCGGGGAGCATAGCTATATTTGTCGAGTCACTTGGGATTATTATCATATTATCACTATGAAGAATCTGAAGGATCCAAAGACTAAGATATTTCCCTCAAAGACGAGGGTATGTAAGGAACTCCCATCCAGTTCTGCTTTAGATTCACCTTCTGTTATGAGTAAATTTGCAACACCACCACATGCTATTAATCCTGATATGTCACAAGTTATTGATGATGCTACTTCTACTATGAATGATGCTTATGATGATGCTAGTACCTTGCTTGATAATGATGGTGTTCCACTTGGTGAATTTCTTGATAGAAAAATTTCTAGAGTTATACAACATGATGTTGTTGAATCTGATGATGAGCTTGAAATTGAAACTCATGAAACACCTACTAGAACTAGCCTTCCTAGATATTAATTGACTAAGGTACTGGAAGGTTATGTTATGAGTGAAAAAGCAACTAGAGATATTCTTTCTTGCAATGATAGAGATGATCTAGAGAAATTACTATGCAAGTATAAAGAAAAATCTTTGAATGGTAGAATGAAATGTGATCCTAAGTTTGCTACTTCACCTATCTTTATTGATGATAAGGATTATGAATTTTCTGTCGACCCAGAGTTAATTACTTTGGTGGAATCTGATCCTTTCCATGGTTATGAAACTGAAACTATTGTGGCACAACTTACTAAGTTGAATGACATAGCCACCCTTTTTACTCATGATGAGAAAACTCATTATTATTTTATTCTCAAATTATTTCCTTTCTCATTAAAGGGTGATGCTAAAGCTTGGTACAATACTCTTGCTCCTAGTTGTGTGCGTAGTCCCCGGGATGTGGTTTATTACTTCTCAGAAAAGTATTTTCCTGCTCATATGAAACAAGTTGTCGTACAGGAAATATTTAACTTTGTGCAAACTAAAGAAGAGAGTCTCCCACAAGCTTGGGGGAGGCTTTGCCAGTTACTTAATGCTTTGCCTGATCATCCTCTTAAGAAAAGTGAAATACTTGATATCTTCTATAATGGATTAACCGATGCTTCTAGGGACTTCCTAGATAGTGATGCTGGTTGTGTTTTCAGGGAACGAACTATTGCTCAAGCTGAAGAATTATTGAATAACATATTGAAAAATTATGATGATTGGACTATTCCTGAACCACCGCCTAAACCCACTCCGAAGAACAGGGGTATATTATATCTCAGTCCCGAAGATATGCAAGAGGCAAAGAAATCTATGAAGGAAAAGGGTATTAAAGCTGAGGATGTTAAAATTTTACCTCCTATTGAAGAAATACATGGGCTTAATACACCACCATTGCCTAAGGTGGTAGAGGTAAATTCTCTTATGAAGTTTAATGAAAATGATAATCCTCACAATATGCATCATAGTCAATGCCTTTATGAGTTTGAAAACTACATTAGAAAACAAGATCACTTCAATGCAAATGTTATGAAACAACTGAAATATAATTCTAATATGATTGCTCGCTTGAGTGACTTGTTATTTATAATATCAAATGATGTTAGAGGTGTTGGAAAGCATGCTTCTATGGTTCAAACTCAATTAGAACAAGTTGCTAAATCTCAAATATAATTGCTTGATGAAATGAATCATAATAGGCATGACTTTGCTATTAGAGTTGCAACTAGAGGAGGTAAAATGACGCATGAACCACTTTATCTTGAGGGACACCCTAAAAGAACTGAACAAGATTCACAAAGAGCTAACACTGGTGCACCTAGTCCTTCTAGAAAGAAAAGGAAAAATGATAGGACTTTGCATACTTCTAGTGAACCTGAAATAGAAAAACCTCCTGACAATGAAAATGAAACTTCTATCTCTGATGCTGAAACCCAATCTGGTAATGAACACTCACCTAGTAATAATGAAAAATATAATGATGAGGATCATGAAGACTCTCAACCAAATGATAAAGAACCAGATAATGATGTTGAGATAGAACCACCTGTTGACCTTGATAACCCACAATCTAAAAATAAAAGATATGACAAAAGAGACTTTGTTGCTAGAAAACACGATAAAGAAAGAGAACTATGGGTTCAAAAACCTATGCCTTTTCCACCCAAGCCAATTAAAAAGATTGATGATGAAGAATTTGAATGCTTTGCTGAAATGTTTAAGCCAGTCTTTTTGCGTACTCGCTTGACCGATATCTTGAAAATGCCTCCTTATGCAAAGTATATGAAAGACATCATCAGAAATAAGAGAAAAATACTGGAAGCCAAAATCTCCACTATGCTTGCTAATTACACTTTTGAAGATGGAGTACCTAAAAAACTTTGAGATCCGGGAATACCAACTATACCTTGCTCTATCAAAAAGAATTATGTGAAAACTGCTTTGTGTGATTTAGGAGCTGGTGTTAGTGTTATGCCTTTCTCTTTATATAAAAGACTTGACTTGAATAAACTCACACCTACTAAAATATCTTTGCAAATGGCTGACGAATCTCTAATCAATTCGTGATCTCTTCATTCTCATGTATCTAGATTGTCCCAAGCATCTTCGTTATTTGCTAATTCTTACCGGTGATTCTTCCCTTTTACTTTGTTCGTGTTCAATTCTTACGGTGGTTCGTTCAAGAGTTCCCTTCCTTGGTTATCATATCAATTTATTCGTTGTTTCAATCCTACCGGTGGTTCGTGAAAGACATTTCTCAAGTTTATGTTATATCTCTCTTAATATTTTCTACGAGAATAAGTAATATGTCAAATCCGTAGATTGTCATCAATTTAATTGGTGAAGGATACACATAATGTAATTCTTATTCTTGTCTCATCAAGTAAACTTAATTCCTTATTCCGGAGGTTCACCAAATTCCTGATTTCAATTGTTTCATATTCTCTTTTTCCCGGAGTTCCAACCTTTTTCAATTATTTCACCACGGAGATTCATCTAAATCGGTACGAGGTTTCACCTTGTGTCTTCAACTTCTCTTTCCTTTAGTTGATCATTCCTTGTTTACCGGAGTTCTTTCATGGAGGCTCTACATGATGGTTCATAAAGGATTTATTTCCTTCTCGAAGCGTTCATCAAGATTCTTTTTAGAGAAGCTCAAGTATTCTTCTTCATGCAATCCGGAGTGCAATTTCTTCTACCTTATCTTTTCAGGTGGTGTTATGTCATTTTGACAATTTCTTTCGTGTTTCATGATTCGCAAGTTGTCAGGAATGAGATGTTTTAAATCCATCAATCTCATCATTGGAGTCATCTGGGGTTATATTTCCCTAAGGATTGTTTCTATTAATGGTGATAATATATGATCCTAGTGCTTCATCTATCCTCCCGGTGAAATAACTTTCTCGTCTCCTTGTCCATATCAATTCAATTCTTCTTCCCATGAGTGGCAGGTTGTCACCTCATAATTTGAGATGTATTCCATAAGACCATATCAAGATTATTCTTTTCGTTGTTGGTTTTCCAACAACTCCGTTCTAGCATTTGTTGTAAGTGTGCTCTCTCAAGATCGTGTTTCCTTTCATTCACTCCATTCCATTCTTACTTTTGTTCTGGAGGCATTGTGATGTTGCTCTCTTCAACCCTTCTTCTTGTTCTTGTCAGGACCTTGTTATTTTCTTTCTTATCCATTTAACCGGAGAGTTGTGACCTCTGCTCAAGTTCTTTTCATCTTATCAAGTCTTGTATCACTTTTCAACCGGAGTGCTGACCGAAGTTGTTCTCCATTCTTCCTCTTTTCTAACGGAGTGTTTTCAACTTCGTTTATCTCCGTTGTATTTTTTTTCTCGAAATGGCTTAACCTTTTTCAAGGTTCTTTGGTTTCACTCGTTTGTCAAAGGAGCAACTTAGTTTTACCTCTTCTCTCTTTCTCTTCTGTTTTCCCTCTGGTGCCATTCTAGATCTCGGGACGAGATCCTCTCATAGTGGTGGAGTGTTGTAACGCCCCGTGACCGATGTGCCAGGTGTCCTCCAGTTATTCGCTGTTGTTGCCTTGTCATTGCTTGCGTGTCATGCATTGCATATCATGTCATTATGTGCATTTCATTTGCATAAATGTTCGTCTCATGCATCCGAGCATTTTCCCCGTTGTTCGTTTTGCAATCCGGCGCTCCTATGTCATCCGATGTCCCTTTCTACCTCTTTTCGTGTGCAGGTGTTAAACGTTTTCGGATTGGACCGAGACTTGTCATGCGGCCTTGGTTTACTACCGGTAGACCACCTGTCAAGTTTTGTGCCATTTGGACTTCGTTTGATACTCCAACGGTTAACCGAGGGACCGAAAAAGCCTCGTGTGTGTTGCAGCCCAACACCTCTCCAAAGTGGCCCAAAACCCACCTAAACCTCCTCCATCATCTAGAGCGTTTGATCATGATCGCGTGGCCGAAAACCGCACCTCATTTGGAGCTTCCTAGCTCCCTCTACCTCTATAAATAGACCCCTTCATTTTCGTTTTCGGATCTTTTCCCCGAAACCCTAGCCTCCTTCTTCCTCCGCGCGCCGGACAACGTCCGCCGGCGCCGGACGTGTCCTCCCATTGCCGCCATGTGTCCTCCTCCCATTGGTTCCACTGCCCCCTCTCACCGCGTTGCCCGAGGAGCCTGGAGCCGGCCCTCGCGGCCCAGCGCGCCGCCGCCCGCCCTCGCCGCACTTTGCCTTCGCCGACCACAGCCGCCGTCCGGCGCCGCCGCCTCCGCCGACGACGCCCGCCACCGTTCACCGCTTCGGTCGGCGCCCGCAACTCCACCGCACGCCGCCCTACTCCGGTGCCTCGCCGCCCCGCATCTCCTCTCCGACATCGGCGCCGTCCAGCAAGTCCGCGACCATGTCCCGACCGGCCTCTTCTTCTCCGGCGACCTCGTCCAAGTCCGGCGACCTCGACACCTCTGGTGAACAGTGCTCCGGCGAGATCCCGATCTGGATCTAGATCTGGGGTTGACTCTAACCCTAATTCTCACTATATTTTTGCATTCTTTCACATGCCATAACTCTGCATCCGTATCTCCGATTCGTGCGTGTAGCATATCAAAATGTTCGTCTCGTCGAGTTCACCATTTCATCTCATTGCATCATTTTCATTTGAGCTCATCTTGATGCCCGAAATGCTGTTGGGAGAGGGCTATGTGATGAATATGTCAGATTTGTTTCAACAAATGGCCTTTTGTCATTTTTGCCATGATTAATGTGTGCATGCTATGATCCTGAGCTCTACATGTGTTTTGTTATATGCCATGCCATCTTTACAGGGGTGTATGTCATGTATTTTTGTGATATTTGTGATGACTAGCACAAGCATGCAAAGTAGCTTACTCAATGATGCTGATTTCAGGGACTTAGAATTTCACTAAGTCCTTGCCCTGTCATTATTTTTATGCCATATGTTCATGTTGTTTCCTAGTGATCCGTGCCTCTTTTGAGGATGATCAGTAAGGATGTTTTGTTAATATTGTGGTGCTCTATCCATCCGTTCCTTTGTTTGCATTTATGGAGCACCCTAGCTTGAGTCAATCAAGCTCTACTTTTGCTATAAAATGTTCCTGATAGATTGTTAACATGTTTAGCGATTTTGCCAAGCTTATTGTTGTTGATCCGTGCATGCTATGTTGTTTTTCTTGCCATGTCTAGCTTCTATGCCATGTCTTCTTGATGGATGTATGCTTAGTTTGTCATGCCATGCTCTGTAGTGAGTGCATCGAGCTCGTTAACATGCCTACTTCCTAACTGTTTTGCCATGCTCCAGTTTTTCACTAAGTCTGAATCTGTTTATGTTTTTGCTATGTTCAGATGCTTGCAATTGTATTTTCTGATCCCTTTTGGCTCAAGGTCACTAAGGGACTTTTGTTATATGCTTTGAGTAGCCTCATGCCATGCCTTGCCTTGCCATGATATGTTCCTGTAGCAGGTAGTTTTCATGCTCTAAAGATTGCTTCCTGATGATAAATTCCTGACTTGTTGTTATTTCACTAAGTCTGAAACCTGTTATCATTTGCACTTTTGCCATGCTTGTTTGAACCTGTTAATGAGTGAATTAGCCGTATCTCAGTGTTAATATTTTGTCAAGAATCATGAGTGGATCCTTGCCATGTATTTTTTTTGCCATGTTTGAGTGATGTAGCATATTTATCTTGATGCATTTAGTTGGCTACTTGCTGTTTATCGCAGACCGGTGCCATATTTGTTTTGCTTGCCATTTCCAAACCGTGCATCCGATTCCGGTGATCTTTATATCGATTTCAACCGAAATCAACTCACCTTTCCATTGGCACTCCTGGATTTCCAAGTTGATGCCAGGTTGAATCATTCCTTTCCAAATCATGCATATGCATCACATATTGCATCCCGCATATCATACCATGTTCATGTGTTGGTTGTTTACTATGTTGTGTGTTTCTTTCCGGTGTTGCTTCTTCGGGTTGGTTTTGATAACGTTGCGTTTGTGAGGAACCGTTCGACTACGTCTGTTTGTCTTCTTCATGGACTCGTTCTTCTTCCTTGCGAGATTTCAGGCAAGATGACCATACCCTTGAAATCACTTCTATCTTTGCTTGCTAGATGCTCGCTCTTTTGCTATGCCTATGCTGTGATGCCTACCACTTGCTTATCATGCCTCCCATATTGTTAAGCCAAGCCTCTAACCCACCTTGTCCTAGCAAACCGTTGTTTGGCTATGTTACCGCTTTGCTCAGCCCCTCTTATAGTGTTGTTAGTTGCAGGTGAAGATTGGAGTTTGTTCCATGTTGGAACATGGATATTTTTGTTGGGATATCACAATATCTCTTATTTAATTAATGCATATATATACTTGGTAAAGGGTGGAAGGCTCGGCCTTATGCCTGGTGTTTTGTTCCACTCTTGCCGCCCTAGTTTCTGTCATATCGGTGTCATGTTCCCGGATTTTGCGTTCCTTGCACGGTTGGGTTATAATGGGAACCTCTTGAGAGTTCGCTTTGAATAAAACTCCTCCAGCAAGGCTCAACCTTGGTTTTACCATTCGCCACCTAGCCTCTTTTTCCCTTGGGTTAGGCCAGCCCAAGGGTCATCTTTATTTTAACCCCCCCCCCCCGGGCCAGTGCTTGTCTAAGTGTTGGTCCAAACTAGAGCCCCTTGCAGCGCCACCTCGGGGAAACTCGAGGGCTGGTTTTAGTTGTACGGATTGCTTATCCGGTGTTGCCCTAAGAACAAGATATGTGCAGCTCCTATCGGGATGTTGGCGCATCGGGTGGTCTTGCTGGACTTGTTTTACCATTGTCGAGGATATCTTGTAACCGGGATGCCGAGTCTGATCGGATTGTCCTGGGAGAAGGAATATCCTTCGTTGACCCTGAGAGCTTGTGATGGGCTAAGTTGGGACATCTCTGCAGGGATTTGAACTTTCAAAAGCCATGCTCGCGGTTATAGGCAGATGGGAATTTGTTAATGTCCCCTGAAGTTGATCTTAATTAAAATACATCAACCACGTGTGTAACCGTGATGGTCTCTTCTCGGCGGAGTCCGGGAAGTGAACATGGTGTTGGAGTAATGCTTGACGTAGGTTGTTCTAGGATCACTTCTTGATCATAGTTGTTTGACCGTGCTTTTGCCTTCTCTTCTCGCTCTCATTTGCATATGTTAGCCACCATATATGCTAGTCGCTTGCTGCAGCTCCACCTCATACCTTTTACCCTTCCCATAAGCTTAAATAGTCTTGATCACGAGGGTGTGAGATTGTTGAGTCCCCGTGACTCACAGATACTTCCAAAACTAGCTTGCAGGTGCCAACGAGACCATGCAGGTGACGCAACCAAGCTCAAGGAGGAGCTCGATGAAGATTGTGTTCGCTATGTTGTTCCGTTTCCAGTTTGATCAGTAGTGGAGCCCAGTTGGGACGAACGGGGATCTGTGTAGCCTTTGGGGTAGTCTTCTTTTATTTTGGTTCCGTAGTCGGACCTTGATTGTATCTGGTTGATGTAATGCTTTAATTCATGTATTGTGTGAAGTGGCGATTGTAAGCCAACTATGTATCTCTTTCCCTTATGTATTACCTGGGTTGTGTGAAGATTACCTCACTTGCGACATTGCTTTCAATGCGGTTATGCCTCTAAGTCGTGCTTCGACACGTGGGAGATATAGCCGCATCGAGGGCGTTAGGTATCTGTGAGGATGTGCCCGTTGTTGCTAACGTTACTATTTTGACTGACTTTGTTATACTTGAGATGCCCAAGGATGACAACATGTCGATTATCCTTGGTAGACCCTTCTTGAATACTGCAAGGGCTGTTATTGGTTGCAATAAAAGCAAGGTCACTTTTCATATCAATGGTAATGAGCATACGGTGCACTTTCCGAAGAAATAATTCCAAGTGAATGGTATTAATGTTATTGAAAAATCTCCGAAAATCACTATTGGAAGTTTTCAAATACCTCTACCTACTGTCAAAAAGAAATATGAAATGCTTATTGTTGGGGAAATGCATATCCCCATTGAGGTAACTTAGTAATTTACGGAAGTTCTTCGGTTTCATGCTAACCGAAGAGGTTGTTAATAAGACTTGATCAACCTTATCAATGAATCATTTTCGAACGGTATGAAGTTGATGAATTTAGTCAGAACAACTTTCTGTCCCTACCTTTCGTTTTTTGTTTTTTATTAGTTAAATAAAATAAAATGCCATGTTTTGTCTGTTTTTTGAATTTCCCATGCAAAAAAAGACCCAAAAATAAAAGTTCTCATAATGCCCTGAAAATGTTATATGATTTTTTCCTGAATATTTAAGAATGTTTGGTGCAAAAATAACTACAGGGGGGTGCACTGATGTCTACTACACAACCTTCTTCTTGTAGAATTTGTTGGGCCTCCAAGGGCAGAGGTTTGTAGGACAATAGCAAATTTCCCTCAAGTGGATGACCTAAGGTTTATCAATCCGTAGGAGGCGTAGGATGAAGATGGTCTCTCTCAAGCAACCCTGCAACCAAATAACAAAGAGTCTCTTGTGTCCCCAACACACCCAATACAATGGTAAATTGTATAGGTGCACTAGTTCGGCGAAGAGAGGGTGATACAAGTGGTATATGGATAGTAGGTAAAGGTATTTGTAATCTGAAATTATAAAAACAGCAAGGTAACTAATGATAAAAGTGAGCGTAAACGGTATTGCAATGATAGGAAACAAGGCCTAGGGTTCATACTTTCACTAGTGTAAGTTCCCTCAACAATAATATCATAATTGGATCACATAACTATCCCTCAACATGCAACAAAGAGTCACTCCAAAGTCACTAATAGCGGAGAGCGAACGAAGAGATTATGGTAGGGTACGAAACCACCTCAAAGTTATTCTTTCCAATCAATCCATTGGGCTATTCCTATAAGTGTCACAAACAGCCCTAGAGTTCGTACTAGAATAACACCTTAAGACACAAATCAACCAAAACCCTAATGTCACCTAGATACTCCAATGTCACCTCAAGTATCCGTGGGTATGATTATACGATATGCATCACACAATCTCAGATTCATCTATTCAACCAACACAAAGGAGCTCAAAGAGTGTCCCAAAGTTCTATCGGAGAATCAAGACGAAAACGTGTGCCAACCCCTATGCATAGGTTCATGGGCGGAACCCGCAAGTTGATCACCAAAACATACATCAATTGAATCACGTGGTATCCCATTGTCACCACAGATACGCACGACAAGACATACATCAAGTGTTCTCAAATCTTTAAAGACTCAATCCGATAAGATTACTTCAAAGGGGAAAACTCAATTCATTACAAGAGAGTAGAGGGGGAGGAGAAACATAAGATCCAAATATAATAGCAAAGCTCGTGATACATCAAGATCGTGCAAAATCAAGAACACGAGAGAGAGAGAGATCAAACACATAGCTACTGGTACATACCCTCAGCCCCGAGGGAGAACTACTCCCTCCTCGTCAAGGAGAGCACCGGGATGATGAAGATGGCCACCGGAGAAGGATTGCCCCCTCCGGCAGGGTGCCGGAACGGGTCTAGATTGGTTTTCGGTGGCTACAGAGGCTTCTGGCGGCGGAACTCCTGATCTATTGTGCTCTGGAAGTTTTAGGATGCGTAGGTATATATGGGTGCAGGAAGTACGTCGGTGGAGCTTCGGGGGCCCACGAGGCAGGGGGCGCGCCCCCATCCTCGTGGGCACCTCCCTTCTCTCCTAACGTGGGGTCCAAGTCCATCTGGTAGCTTTCCTTCCAAAAATAACTTCTCTAGTTGATTTTGTTCCGTTTCGACTTTGTTTGATATTCCTTTTCTTCGAAACACTGAAATAGGCAAAAAACAGCAAATCTGGGCTGCGCCTCCGGTGAATAGGTTAGTCCCCAAAATATTATAAAAGTGGATAATAAAGCCCAATATTGCCCAAAACAGTAGATAACATAGCATGGAGCAATCAAAAATTATAGATACGTTGGAGACGTATCAAGCATCCACAAGCTTAATTCCTGCTCGTCCTCGAGTAGGTAAATGATAAAAGAAAGAATTTTTGATGTGGAATGCTAGTTGGCATAATTTCAATGCAATTCTTCTTAATTTTGGTATGAATATTCAGATCCGAAAGATTCAAGACAAAAGTTCATATTGTCATAAAAATGATAATACTTCAAGCATACTAACTAAGCAATTATGTCTTCTCAAAATAACATGGCCAAAGAAAGTTCATCCCTACAAAATCATATAGTTTAGTCATGTTTCATTTTCGTCACACAAAAATGCTCTCATCATGCACAACCCCGATGACAAGCCAAGCAATTGTTTCATACTTTAGTAATCTCAAACTCATAAACTTTCACACAATACATGAGCGAGAGCCATGGATATAGCACTATGGGTGGAATAGAATATAATGAGGGGGGTTATGTGGAGAAGACAAAAAGGAGAAATTCTTACATCAACGAGGCTAATCAATGGGCTATGGAGATGCCCACCGATTGATGTTAATGCAAGGAGTTGGGATTGCCATGCAACGGATGCACTAGAGCTATAAATGTATGAAAGCTCAACAAAAGAAACTAAGTGGGTGTGCATACAACTTGCTTGCTCACGAAGACCTAGGGCACTTGAGGAGGCCCATTGTTGGAATATACAAGCCAAGTTCTATAATGAAAAATTCCCACTAGTATATGAAAGTGACAAAACAAGAGACTCTCTACTATGAAGATCATGGTGCTACTTTGAAGCACAAGTTTGGTAAAAGGATAGTAACATTGTCCCTTCTCTCTTTTTCTCTCATTTTTTTGGGCCTTCTCTTTTTTTATGGCCTTTCTCTTTTTTGGGCCTTCTCTTTTTTTTGGCCTTTCTCTCTTTTGTTCTTTTTTATTATTTATTCCTCACTTGGGACAATGCTCTAATAATGATCATCACACTTCTATTTATTTACAACTCAATGATTACAACTCGATAATAGAACAAGGATGACTCTATATGAATGCCTTCGGCGGTGTGTCGGGATTGTGATGAATCAAGTGTGACATGTGTGAAAAATTATGGACGGTGGCTTTACCACAAATACGATGTCAACTACATGATCATGCAAAGCAATATGACAATGATGATGCGTGTCATAATAAACGGAATGGTGGAAAGTTGCATCGCAATATATCTCGGAATGGCTATGGAAATGCCATAATAGGTAGGTATGGTGGCTGTTTTGAGGAAGATATAAGGAGGTTTATGTGTGAAAGAGCGTATCATATCACGGGGTTTGGATGCACCGGCGAAGTTTGCGCCAACTCTCAATGTGAGAAAGGGCAATGCACGGTACCGAAGAGGCTAGCAAGGATGGAAGGGTGAGAGTGCATATAATCCATGGACTCAACATTAGTCATAAAGAACTCACATACTTATTGCAAAAATCTACAAGTCCTCAAAAACCTCGGTACTACGTGCATGCTCCTAGGGGGATAGATTGGTAGGAAAATACCATCGCTCGTCCCCGACCGCCACTCATAAGGAGGACAATCAAATAACACCTCATGTTTCAAATTTGTTACATAACGTTTACCATACGTGCATGCTACAAGACTTGCAAACTTCAACACAAGCATTTCTCAATTTCGCAACTACTCAACTAGCACGAATTTGATATTATTACCTCCATATCTCAAAACAATCATCAAGCATCAAACTTCTCTTAGTATTCAATACACTCATAAGAAAGTTTTATTATTCTTGAATACCTAGCATATTAGGATTTTAAGCAAATTACCATGCTATTAAGACTCTCAAATAATATAAGTGAAGCATGAGAGTTCATATATTTCTTCAAAATAAAACTAACACCATGCTCTAAAAGATATAAGTGAAGCACTAGAGCAAATGACAAACTACCCTGAAAGATATAAGTGAAGATCAATGAGTAGTCGAATAATTATGCAACTATGTGAAGTCTTTTTAACATTTAAGAATTTCAGATCTTGGTATTTTATTCAAACAGCAAGCAAAGCAAAATAAAATAACATTCTAAGAATGGCGAACATCATGTGACGAAGCAAAAACTTAGGATCAACCGAAACTAACCGATAGTTGTTGAAGAAGAAAGGTGGGATGCCAACCGGGGCATCCCCAAGCTTAGACGCTTGAGACTTCTTGAAATATTATCTTGGGGTGCCTTGGGCATCCCCAAGCTTGAGCTTTTGTGTCTCCTTAATTCCTCTCATATCACGGTCTCCCTAAATCTCAAAAGCTTCATCCACACCGAGGGAGTCCTGGATTAGGGGGTCTCCGGACAGCCGGACTATGTCCTTTGGTTGGACTGTTGGACTATGAAGATACAAGATTGAAGACTTCGTCCCGTGTCCGGATAGGACTCTACTTGGCGCGGAAGGCAAGCTAGGCAGTACGGATATGGATATCTCCTCCTTTGTAACCGACCTTATATAACCCTAACCCCCTCCGGTGTCAATATAAACTGGAGGGTTTTAGTCCATAGGACAACATGCAATCATACCATAGGCTAGCTTTTAGGGTTTAGCCTCTCCGATCTCATGGTAGATCAACTCTTGTAATACTCATATCATCAAGAATAAATCAAGCAGGACATAGGGTTTTACCTCCATCAAGAGGGCCCGAACCTGGGTAAAACATCGTGTCCCCTGCCTCCTATTACCATCCTCCTTAGACGCACAGTTCGGGACCCCCTACCCGAGATCCGCCGGTTTTGACACCGACATTGGTGCTTTCATTGAGAGTTCCTCTATGTCGTTGCTGTTAGGCTTGATGGCTCCTTTAATAATCGATAGCGATGCGGTCCAGGGTGAGACTTTTCTCCCCAGACAGATCTTCGTATTCGGCGGCTTCGCACGTGGCCATCTGGAGCAGATCAAAAGTTACACCCCTGGTAGCCAGGTCAGGTTTGGAAGCTTAAACTACACGGCCGATATCCGCGGAGACTTGATCTTCGATGGATTCGAGCCCCTGCCTTGTGCGCCACACAGTCACGATGAGTGCGATTTAGCTCTACCATCGGACAGTGTTCAGGAGAGTGCACCGGCAGCTGCTCCGACCCTCAATTCGGAGCCAATTGCGCCATCCATGGACGGGTGGATAGACCCCACCACGGAGGCCTTACCCTCAGCGGCGATCGAGCCGAATATTGATCTTATCCTTGACGAGAGCCGTGTGGCCCAACTGCCGGATCCTTCTCCGGCCACGGACTCCGAACCGCCTGCACCCGTGCCTATCGAATCCGGCTGGGCGCCGATCATGGAGTTTACCTTCGCGGATATTTTTCAGCACTCGCCCTTTGGCGACATACTGAACTCATTAAGGTCTCTCTCCTTGTCAGGAGATCCTGGCCGAACTACGTCCGACAGGATTGGGATGCGGGTGACGAAGAAATTCGCCGCCCACCCACCACCCACTTAATAGCCACTATCGACGACCTAACCGACATGCTGGACCTCGACTCCGAAGACATCGAAGGTATGGACGATGATGCAGGAGACGAACAGGAACCACCGCCCACAGGGCACTGGATGCCAACTTCATCACATGACATACATGGTGGACACACCCAAAGAAAACGATGACGAGGAACGGAAGGACGCAGCGAGGGGTTGTTCCCTCGAGAAGCAGTCAAAGCGGCAGCGTAAACGCCGCTCCAAATCCCGCCTCGGCAGAAATAACGATCATATAGACCCAGCGTTAGAGCAGGGTGAACCATTGCCCGACCACGGCAACACGGAAAATCAAGCCGAACAGCCCAACCCCGTCGATGATAACAGTTCGGATGACATCACACCGGACAAGCACCCAGAGCAACATAATGCCCATCAAAGGCTGGTTGCCACTGCGAGGAGTCTGAAAAACAGAAGCAAAGGCTCAAGGCTGCACAAGACACACTCAAAATCAAATGGAGTGAAGTACTCAACACTTCAGCGAAGTACGGCAGTAATCGCCACACCAAGAGCTATTCGAAGCGAAAGTTGCTACCTGAATTCGATGAGGAGGCCTTAGATCCACCACAATTAAAAAATAAAACAGCCATCCGGTCGGATAGACGACCTCATAGCCAACATAAAGCGGCAAACGACGCCGCACATAAACCAGTACGCGATCTGCGTAAGGGCCCACATCAAAAGGACGATGCAACTAGATCCATCTATGGACCACGCAAGCGCGCTCCAACATACAATGCAACACAACAAACATCCGAACACCATGGTACACCCAAATACAGGGGTGCCGCACACCCCCTATGTTTCACCGACGAGGTGCTGGACCATGAATTTCTAGAGCGATTCAAACGCGTAAACATAGAGGCGTACGACGGAACAACAGACCCTAGGGTCTGGATTGAGGACTACATCCTCCATATCCATATGGCTCGAGGAGACGATCTCCATGCCATCAAATACTTACCCCTCAAGCTCAAAGGGCCAGCCCGGCACTGGTTTAAAAGCCTCCCCAAAAACTCCATCAGAAGCTGGGAAGAGCTCGAAGACGCCTTTCGGGCAAATTTGAAGTCATATAACTCAACAGCCCGGTGAGTCAGCCCAAAAACTTTGGAACTGGTTTCTCACTAAAAAGAACCAAATAGTCGACTGTCCGGACGCCGAAGCCTTAGCAGCTTCCAAACATAGAGTTCGGGACGAATGGCTTGCCAGACACCTCGGTCAAGAAAAGCCGAGAACAATGGCAGCATTAACAAGCCTCATGACCCGCTTTTGCGCGGGCGAGGACAGCTGGTTAGCCCGATGCAGCACCAGCGAACCAAGTACATCCGAAGTCAGGATGGAAACGAGAAATCACGACACACCAATAATAAGCGCCGGAATAAAGAAGACAGCCCGAAGAGCACTGTAACACCCTCGATGCGACTATAGCTCGCACGTGTCGAGGCACGACTTAGAGACATAATCGCATTGAAGGCATATGTCGCAAGTTAGGCAATCTTCACAAACATCTCATGTAATATGAAAAGTAAAGGGGGAGATAACATAGTTGGCTTACACTCGCCACGTCAATCAAGTACATAAATAACATTACATCATCCAAACACTCATGGCCCGACTACGGCGCCAAAACAAAAGATAACCCAACAAGCGACATGGTCCCGATCACCCCCAACTGGGCACCACTACTAATCATCAGGAAAAGAAACATAGTATCGTTGAGAGTCTTCGTCGAACTCCCACTTGAGCTCAAGCGCGTCACCTGGAGCGGAATCATCAGGCCCTGCATCTGGTGTAATAGTAATATGTGAGCCACATGGACTCAGCAATCTCGCACCCTCGCGATCAAGACTATTTAAGCTTATAGGTAAGACAAGGTAAAAGTATATGTGGAGCTGCAGCAAGCGACTAGCAATATGGTGGCTAACTTATTCGCAAAAGAGAGCGAGAAGAGGAGGCAAAGCACGAGCAAGAAACTAGAGAACAACCTGCCCAAGCATTACTCCAACACCGTGTCCACTTCCCGGAATCCGCCGAAAAGAGGCCATCACGGTAACACACTCAGTTGATTCATTTTAAATAAGTTAAGGTTCAAGTTATCCACAACCGGACATTAACAAATTCCCATCTGCCCATAACCGCGGGCACGGCTTTCGAAAGTTCAAATCCCTGCAGGGGAGTCCCAACTTAGCCCATGACAAGCTCTCATAGTCAACGAAGGAATAGACCTCCTCCCAAGACGTTCCGATCAGACTCGGTACCTCGGTTCTTCAAGACACTTCGACAGGTTAAAACAAGACCAGCAACACCGCCCGAATGTGCCGACAAATCCCGATAGGAGCTGCACATATCTCGTTCTCAGGGCAGACTCAGATGAGCAAGACGTCAGGTAGGCCAGCCCAGAGTTTCCCCTGGTAACCCCGGACATCACTCGGTTAGACCAACACTCAGAGGAGCACTGGCCCGGGGGGGTTTAAATAAGATGACCCTCGGGCTCCGGAAACCCAAGGGAAAAAGAGGCTAGGTGGCAAATGGTAAAACCAAGGTTGGGCATTGTTGGAAAAGCTTTAATCAAGGTGAAATATCAAGGGGTTCCCATTATAACCCAACCGCATAAGGAACGCAAAATCCGGGAACATAACACCGACATGATGGAAACTAGGGCGGCAAGAGTGGAACAAAACACTAGGCGAGAGGCCGAGCCTTCCACCCTTTACCAAGTATATAGATGCATTAAGATAACAAGATAATATAATGATATCCCAACAATTAAATAAATGTTCCAACAAGGAACGGCCTCCAATCTTCACCTGCAACTAGCAACGCTATAAGAGGGGCTGAGCAAAGCGGTAACATAGCCAATCAACGGTTTGCTAGGACATGGTGGGTTAGAGGTTTGACATCACAATTTGGGAGGCTTGAAAGCAAAAGGTAGGCATCATAGCATTGGCATAGCAAAAGAGTGAGAAAACTAGCATAGCAAAGATAGTAGTGATTTCGAGGGTATCATCTTGCCTACACAGTTGTCAAAGTTGACTGGATCCTCAAAAGCAAACTCAACGGGCTCCTCGTTAGCGAACTCGTATCTCGTCTCTACCCAAACAAGACAAACAAGCAACAAGGACACAATCAACCACGTGCACGGTTCAAACAATATGATGCAAAGATGATATGCTATGCGGGATGCGATGCGGGATGCATATGCAAGAAGTGACAGGAATTGCAAGAACCTGGCCTCAACTTGGAAATCCAAGTGTGCCACTGGAAATATGAGATGAAATCGCTTGAAAACGATATAAAGAATGCCGGAATCGGAGTTACGGTTTGGAAATGGCAAGCGATTCAACTATGACACCGGTCTGCGATTTACAGCAAGTAGCCATCTAAATGTAACGAGATGAACATGCTACAGCACCCAAACATGACAACAAAATACATGGCAGGGATGCATTCAAGATGCTTAACAAAAGTCTAGCACTGAGCTACGGCCAGTTCATCCCTTAACAGGTTCAAACAAGCATGGCAAAAATGCATATGGCAAACAGATTTCAGACTTAGTGAAATTAACACTTGTCTGGAATTTCAGATCAGATAGCACTCTTCGGAGCAACAAAACTATATGCTACAAGATCTGAACATGGAAAAGTAAAGCATAGCATGGAGCTACTAAAAGAGCTTAACAAAAGTCCCTTAGTGACCTTGAGCCAAAAGGGATCAGAAAATACAATTGCAAGCACGTGAACATAGCAAAAGCATAATCAGTTTTCAGACTTAGTGAAAACTGGAGCATGCTAAAAACAGATATCAAGTAGGCATGTTTACGAGCTCGATGCACTCACTACGGTGCAAGTCATGACAAGCTAAGCATACATACATCAAGAATATACAAAATGCAAGCTAGATATGGCAAGAACAATAGCATGGCATGCACGGATCAACTACAACATCCTCGGCAAAATCGCTAACTAGTAGACGATCTGCCCTGATTCACAAAGTAGCAAAAGTAGAGCTCGATTGACTCAAGCTAAGGTGCTTCATAATTGCAAACAAAGACATGGATGGATAGAGCACTACCATATTAACAAAACATCCTTACTGATCATCCTCAAAAGAGGCACGAATCATTAGGAAACAACATGAACATATGGCCATATGAGATAAACAGGTCAAGGACTTAGTGGAAATGCTAAGTCCCTGAAAACAGAATTACCAAGTGCCTCACTTGGCAAGCTTGTGCTAGTCACCACACACATCACAAAAATACATGGGTTGCACCTCTGGAAAGATGGCAAAACCCTTAACAAAACATATGTAGAACTCATGGGCATATCATGCACACATTAATCATGGCAAAAATGACAAAAAGCTAAATGGAGTAGCAGCTCTGACAATTAACTCAAGTAGCCCTCTTCTAGCAGCATTTCGGGCATCAAGATGAACTCAAATGAAAATCATGCAATGGAATGAAATGATGTACTCTCTGAGCGAACATTTTGATATGCTATATGCCCAAATCGGAGCTACGGATGCAAAGTTACGGCACGATGAACAGGAGCATATGAATCTGAGATTTGAGGACTTAGAAAAAAAATCCGAAGTCAACCTAGGTTTTACTGTAGCGGCGGATCCAGATCGAGCGAGCACGCGAACCGAGGCGGACAGGGAGCTCGCCGGAGTAGGAGGGAGAGGCCGGCCAGGACTTGCCGGAGATGGGGAGGAGCGGGGCCGGCGCGGCGTTTGGCGGTGACGGACGAGGGCGGCGGTGTGGCGGCGGACTCTGGGCGGTGAGGCGCGGCTCCGGCCGGCC